>NC_138380.1:49855637-49874560 GCF_054177405.1 Leptonychotes weddellii
AGAAACCTGAGGAAATGCTTCTTATTACGTATGAAACAAATAATGGCAGACAAGTAGATACAAGGATAAAGCATCAGGAACTGAGCTCATGAACAAGAGGAGTTGGTTTGGATTTTATAAGAAAAAATAGCCGTGACTTGATACAGGGCAGTCATGTGGAAGGGCCACTATGGTGGTGTAATTGATAGATGTGATGAAGAAATAGGCTCATGGGTGAGGAAAGAAAAATCAGTGTATCTTTTAGGCTTTTGGCATCGGCGCTACCCTGCCTCAATGTGCAGACAAAATGTTAAAATAAAACCGAACCTCATCGCAAATTGTGGCATGGTCACACCTGACCCAACAGCAGGATCTGCTGTTCTCCTTATACGTATCCATAAACACTATTGAACAATAAAATGACATCATGTGCAAAAATTCTTGAGGGACAGTAAAGGGCACTACATATAAATATTACAATTGAGTACAAGTGCAAAGACAGCTATTTTGTTAGCCAGGTCTTTGATGAGATGTGCTCTTTAGACTTGATTTCAGCAATAAGATAGGTTGCTGTGTGACATTGTGGGTAAAACGGTCACATATTTTGAGGAACAGAATTTCTGTGAGCCTCAGTTTCTCATCTGTACAAGTGTTAAATGACTTAAGAGTCTTAAGGGCTTTAAAAACACCTGTAAGAAACCTGTAAGAAATATAACATACTAATGTAAGATGTTAATAATATGCGAAATTGAATGTGGGATGTATGGAAACTCTACTACTCATTTCTTCTGAAAATGCAAAGCTGTTCCAAAAACAAATTTTATTTTAAAAAGCACATATATGACATTCAAATGAAATGTTTGTCAACAGAACGGTTAAATTATATCTAAAATACTGGTACAGAGTGCCTGGTATAGAAAAACTCAATAAATGTTATTTCTTTTTCTTTCGTCCTTGAGCTCTCAGGAAATTGATCTGCCACCTGCACATTAATCTCTGTGCTTATTCAGCCTTCCTTCTTATTCTTGTCTTTTTTTTGGTACCATTTGATTCACATTAATTCAGCCCAGCACACATCTTTTTTAGGTTCCTCATTTTGGACAACCTTCAGATAGCGATTTCTGTAACAGGGAAGCTAGATCACTTTTCAAGTCTCACTTTTCTATTTGTTAGAGTCTTTTAATGAAACATCCAGAAAAACCCAATTTTCATCCACTTCCTTGAACATTTACCCTTCTGCTTCACTAAGGTACTAAGAAACAATAAATTATTAAAAATACTCTGAATATGCTATACCACCCAGATCCTTAATGACCTGAATGCTTACTTAACTCTAAAACTTGTGCACACAAACAAAAAAACTTCTATTCCAAACAGAAAGGCAACATTTTCCAATGTCAAGAATAATGATGAAATTTGTATTCCCTAAATGATGGCCTGGTTGTGCAGGAACAATTGTTGGTCCAGAACTTTACAGGAGGGCCCTAAGTTTGTAGAAGGGACTTCTTTCATTTGGGGGCTCATTATCAGTCTCACTGTCCTCTGCTTGTGAGATGCCTGATAGCAGCTCTGTACCCTCCAATTTCAGTAACTTTCCTTGAGTACTTAAGGAATTCTCATGCATCCATCCCATTTGCAATGTTGCTTTCCTTACTTGAACTTCTTTTCCTCTTAAACTGCAGCATTCAATGCCTTTACATATACTTCTTGTTTAGTTTTTTTTTTCCTTACATATATTTCTGTTTGATGCCTCAGAATCCTCCTGGGGTGATGCACCACCCGGGCTGGAGTTTACTTGGCAGACTCCACCCTTGGCCTGAGTGGGAACTCTCTCCAGCTCCGTGTCCTCCAAAGCCCATAGAAGTATAAGTTCTCCAGGAGTTTTCTTTGTTATCAAGAGTTTTAAAAGTTCACTTGCATAATTAAGAGAAATTCAACAGTTCAGAGTGATATTAGCCATTTAGAAATTTGGGGCTACAAAAAGAATGTGTTGTGTGATACTCATTCTTATTTTCTTCCCAACTGTAATCCTCTCCTATTTCCCCCCCAAATTTCTTTAGGAATCAAATGGCCTAAGTTCAGTTTGAGGTCAGAGTTTTTTTTGAATCTTGGACAAACGGATACATGTATTTTTGTGTTGTAAAGAGTACAGTAAATTACATTTTCCTAAATTTTCTCACTTTAAGAGCTATGGGGACAATGTTTTTAAAAAGGTTTAAAAAAAAAACCTTTTACTTGGCATGCATCTAAATGTTCACTAGGGAAGCAGAGTTAGGGAATTTCTAAGTGAAAGCTGTTGACTGCTTTTAAAAATGATTAAATTTAGAATAAAATGTTTGATCAAAAACTCTTAACCTGTCTCAGGAAAAAAAAATTTTTTTAAAGGGCTATGTGAGGAAAGTACATGAAAGAGATCATGGAGCATTACCATTGCTTCTTGTATTTACCGGCACTCCCAATATAACATTCAAGACACTCCTTGCAATTTTTAATTTGGGGGACTTTTCAATTATTACATTTTTCAATGTCTCTTGTATTTGGGAAAATGTTAATTTATATTAAATAAGATACTATATCTTAATACATTTCCGAAATGCCTGACATACTGTATTCTAAAAACTATATGTATTTATATGTGTTTATATATGTATATAATATTCTGATACACATACAAAAATTAGTATATATAAATGCCCATATAAGAAAACTGTAGTTATAAGGAAATGTTAAGTAGAATTTCCAGTGTAGCCCTTCTAATAAAATATGTAACATAAGTTTAAACACAGACTTTGTAAGGTGGGTAACTGAGGATGTTTGTAGGTATTCTTTCCAATTCTCACCCTCACTCCCCCCACCCCCAACATCAAAAATTAAGAAAAAAAAAAGCTGGAATTTTAAATGCCTTTAAACATATATGTAGCTCTACTTTTTACTGTAGGCAGTGAAAAATGTTAGGAACATGTCCTGATTTGTATCACTGTGAACTAATTGGAAGTAAAATGTGACAGCACGAGAAATGGAGAAGTTGCACAATTCACAGGAAGGAATAGAAAAGGGGAGAAAGGAGAATAGAGGTTTTACAGATTTTGGATAAATTAGTGACTACTAGTATTCTCTCCTCTTAAATATATCTATGTATCTCTTCTTGGTTCTCTTTCTTTGGAGAGCCCTGACTCACACAGCTGTTAAGCAGCAGTAGACATCTGATACACATGTTGCCCTAGGATCTCTATCCTCTCCTTCATAATCACAAGCCTAATTCATAGAAGAGTATATAGCTGCACACTCTGCTACCATTTAGAATTTCGTTCAGAAAACAACTGACCTATTCTTCTTTATCATCTGCTATATATATGATAAAAATATGTCAAATGCATATTATATTCCAGGGTGTCAGAATGAGATCATAGGGAGCTTTTCAAAATTTTTCATACAGCTTATCTTCATTTATCCTTCTAATACTCTGGTGAAATAGCTATAATTTTTCCTCCTTGAGATACAGAAAGATCTTGTGACCTGCTCAAGGTGACCCAGGTCGACAGGAAGACGTACGCTATGCGGGTACACACAAAATGTTTTTTTCAGTTTAGGGGACTTGAGTTTCTAGCCCTCTCTTGATAATTTAGTGTTTGTTCTTAAATAAGTGATTTTATCACTGGGATCCTCCATTTACTTACTCTAGGGGGAAAGTACCCACATAACCTCATGGTGTTTTTATAAGAATCAAATGACAAAACGGCTTTCTGTAAAATAACTTATAAATTCCAAAATATTGCACACAGTGGACTAGACTGGCAGCCTGATTTTTAATCTAGTGTGGTTAATTTTTTTTATTATGTTCAGTTAGCCAACATATAGTACATCATTAGTTTTTGATGTAGTGTTCAACGATTCATTAGTTGTGTATAACACCCAGTGCTCATCACAACACGTGCCCTCCTTAATACCCCATCCTCCCACCCCTGTCCCTTATGTAACTCTCAGTTTGCTTCCTGGAGTCCAAAGACTCTGAGAGACTTTAATGGTTAATTTTTTAAAAATATTTATTTTAGAGATGGTGCAAGTGCGGGGGCGGGGGAGGGAGAGTGAGAGAATCTCAAGCCGACTCCACGCTGAGCACAGAGCCTGATATGGGTCTCAATCTCATGACCCTGAGATCATGACCTGAGCTGAAACCAAGAGTAAGGCACTCAACCAACTGAGCCATCCAGGTGGCCCTTTAATGGTTAATTTAATGGTTAATTTAGATCCTCCCATTACTTCAAATATTTGGTTGGAACTATATTAAAATGTCAAAATAAGAATAATAGTCTAAGCATTGTGTTATTTTGATCTATTAGAACTGCGCAATAGGGAAACCAAGAAGAAAACACTAGAGACAAACTAAGCAGCACCATTAAAAATGATCAACGACTTCAGAAATCTCCTCGCCAATAAGGAGCTCTTTTGAGTATAAGCCATGATTACTCAACAAAGGAGGAAGAGATGAGACTTAGTGATTTTTACTGCTTTATGTATGTCAGGTAGCCTGCAAATGCGTTACATGCATTGCCTCATTTCATCTTTGTGGTAACCTCTTGAAGTGATATACTATCCCATTTTGTAATAAAGACATTAGAACACAAAAATGGTAAATAGAAGCCTCCTTAGGTTACAAACCAGGCAGCCAGGATTTAAACTCTGGTTTGTGCCCTAACCATAACTCAAAAAACAGAATAACCAAAAATGTTACCAGGTTCCCCTGACATTATTCAATATATTCCTTTGTTTGCAAAATAGTTTCATTGTCAATAACCCCGGTCCTTTTGGCTTTTGCCAAGCAAATATCCTTGCTACATTTTAAGAGCAACCGGCTCCAGAGTGATAAAAGGAATGGAAATTTTAGTACAGTTGGTAAGATAACCTCATGATGATTTGTAGCATTGGCTCTATGATTCCAAAAATAGAGCTCACTGAAGCTACACAGCCTTTGGCTGACACAGCAGAGAGTAAAATTCATTCCAGCCTGAGGCTTCTAGCTGGACTTGCCATTTGTTAGGGTTGCTTATGGATCTCCTTCATGTTCCCCTTACAAGAGGGAGTCACCATTGCCCCCTTTCAGCACAGACATTGCTTTTGATTTAAAATGCCTGTAGACTGCCAGGGCCAAAGAAGGTATCTGGCTAAGCAAAATCAAATTCTCTTCTGAAGGGAAATGTCCTGTAGAAGTGACATTTTAGACATCTGCAACTCAGTAGGATGATCTCTGTTGACTGCATTTTCTGTCTGAAAGAGTTTGATGTAATGCGGGCGATGGATTTGTTTAGCTGTTTTTTCCAAAAGTGCTTATCTTTGAGTTTGGGTTCTAAAGAAATAATTGAAGAGGCAAGTGAATGCACCAGACTTCAGCTGTGTCAAATTGATTTGCAAAGGAAATACACTGAAGTATTTAACTGTAGACAGCACAGCTCAGGAGGGTGGTAAGGGGACCAGTTTCTGTCTCTCCCTCCCTTCTGTGCCTTCTCCTTGAACATGGGTTCAAGTGCTGATTAGAAATGGCAAAAGATATTAATGTTTCACACCCCCAGCTACCTCACTGGTGTTTTACAGCTGAAAATAGCAGTGAATGATTCTGGGTTCAAGGAAGTAAATATCTGTCCAGTGGGAGGGGTATCTGGTTTGAGTTCTAACCATCGAGTGGGCAGAGTTTTCCCTAACAATTGCAACACAGATCAGATTAAAAGACTTCCACAAAATTTCCTCAGCAACTTACAGTCTTTGAAAAGGACATGAGATGGGGTAATAGGATTTCTATATAAGAGTCTGTTTTTAAATTTTCAAATGCTTCAAAAGATGATCCATCTCTGGGGAATGGGAATGCAATACAGACCGCAACGGTTGGTGCCACTCTCATCACACAGTCGAACCAGTGGGATTTTGGAAGTAACTTTCCAGAATATCATAAGCACATTTATGTCTGACCAGATGAATCAAGATGTCAGATTCTCATGGCCTTTGCATTAATTCAAACAAAAGTAGACCCTTCTCTGAGACTGTTGAATGTTCAGCTTCTTTTCTATTAATACATTGATTTTTTTTTTTTTTGGACTGGAAAGTGATTGAAATAAAGTTATGTCTTATTTACGATGTTGTACAAAATGGCTAGTCAAAATGGAAAATCTCATTTGAAAGAATTTTGTGCTTTATTCAATAAAAGCAACGTATTAGTAACAATAGCAAAGAAAAGAATACTCTGCCTTAGTAATTAAGCCACTGATCTATTGACCTGGTCATGCAACAAATTCCTCTGATTGTCTGTTTTGTGCCAGGCTCTGGGCAAGGAAGAGGTTCTTCCTATTATTAAGGAATTTGTAATATAAGGGTATTTGCCCTGCAGAACTGGAAGAACTATCATACCACAGAATCTCAGATGTTTCTCTTTAACCACAATCAAAATCTAGAGTTAAATGATGTCATATACTCAATAAAATCAGGTGTATATATATGGAGATGATTTTTTAGTGATTTCATGACAAAATGGCCTCCTTTAAGCTATGATTAAGCAAAAGCAATGAAATGCATAATCATATAGCCACATTTTAGCAGAAACATATAAGAAATGTCAAGAGATAGGGCAAGTTGAGGTGGAAATTCCAATTGGAGAAGAAAGCAGGGAAAGAGCCACTGTAAGCCTGGCTAGGCAGCAAAGCTAGATGGGGTTGACTTGTGTTTATGCAATTAAATTAGGATGGTATCCTGAAATCTCTGGCATTTGCAGAATCATTTGTGTTTTGAAGGAGAGAAAACTTGCTGAGTATGGAGTAAAAATGTTATGTTCAAAGACTACATATACCCTCTCCCTAAAAAAAAAAAAACAAAAAACACAAAAACTATAATATAAGCAAAAACTAGTTAAGTAAATCCCTTTTATCGGTGTTCACAGAAGATACTGATAAATATTCATGATACTCTTTCCTCTGAATCTTTTTCAGAGTCCGGGCAGCATTTACCTGATATTCTCTGGGGGGTCAGGAAAGATTTCACTGAAGGGACATTTAAATTCCATTATGAAGGAAGTTTGTTAGCTGAGCGGTGGGAGTGGCAGGCATATATTCCAAGCATTTCAAATAACTATCCTTATTTTTGTAGTTCTCAAGGTGAAAGTATATTCTAAATATGAGATGCTTGGGAGACTCACTTTATTTAAATATCAGTTTCCTTAATTAGAGTATAGAGTTTCTTTTTTTTTTTTTAAGATTTTATTTATTTATTCATGAGAGACAGAGAGAGAGGCAGAGGGAGAAGCAGGCTCCCAAGGAGCAGGGAGCCCGATGCGGGACTCGATCCCAGGATGCTGGAATCATGACCTGAGCCGAAGGCAGACGCTTAACCATCTGAGCCATCCAGGCGCCCTAGAGTATAGAGTTTCTTAAATATGTATTTGTCTACTGACATTTTGCTAACATGATTTGTAAAAGGAAAGAAAGAGCTAACATTTCTAAGTACATAGTAGCAATTAAATGTTAGTTGTGACACTTTCCCAAATTAATTGCTTCATAAAAGTTCATTTTAAGAAATATGTATCCTAATGAGAATTCTCAGGACACTTTGTAAAATTAAGGTTGGTAATAGTTTCTATTTCTAGTGGAGTTCTAAAAATTCACAACTTATATGGTGTTTGACCACTATTCTAAATTAAATGTTCTGAGAAAAGTTTTCAAGACCTATTTTCGCTTAAAAATCTTAAATTTAAAGATAGATTGCTAGAACTAGAAAGAACTTCAAGAAACCATTTAACTTATTTTCTATTTAATTGTTCCTGTTTTTCTTCTTCAAAATTATCTCCAAAGCCCTGTATTTGTTTTTGGCTATTGGATTGATAATCGCTATTTTAATGAACACCGAAAAATAATTTCTAGTGTAAAAAAATTGTATGGTATTAGATTAAACATCGCAAGCATGTTTACTTAAATGTAAGCATTGAAGTATAATGTTACTATAACTTAATTGGTAGACTTGATTAAGAAAAAAAAACAAACAGACCAACTGACAAGCAACAACAACAAATGATAGCAGTGATTTTGAGTAACTGTTCAAGGGACCCTGGAAGGAACCTGACCAAAATTCTAATTTTAGCCCAAGCTCTCATCTACCTCTGTGACATGTGGCAACTGACTTACCTCCTGCAAAAAACCCCGACATAGTAGCACCCATCTCGACATGGTATTGTAGGAACTCAATAATTAGCAAAATGCCCAGCACAAAGGTCATAATAAAAGATCACACGATCACCTTAATAAGATCCTCACACAAAAAAATCTTCACCTACCCCGTTCTGCAATCATTTTGCATATAGTTCAACTTACCCACTTAACACCATATGAAGAAATCACTCAGGTATTACGAAAATTTCCCTGCAGCATTTCCGGTTTTTTCCTAGCCACCTTTGGATCTTTTTAACCTCCTTGACAAAATTGGTTTTCCAGTTTCTTAAATAACCAACAGAGCTTTTCTTCTCCTCCTGACTCACCGGAAAAAGAGCAGCATTCTCTTTGCCCGCGATGGCAAAGTTTACCCCCTTGTTCTCCACCATTTCTTTTCCTTCCTTCCTTTTTTTTTTTTAAGTTATAAAATTTTACTTTATTAGTTGTGCAAACAGGGTAGATATTTAAGAGGGTTGATGGTGAGAGAATGTCAATTACCTAATCCGTGTAAAAGACAAATGAGCAGGACATTAAACAGTGCACGGAGTTATGGATACGCTTCCCGACCCACAAAATCCGCCCCCCCCCCCCGACTCCCCACATGAATGAGCTCATCTGCTGATTGGCAGGTGGGCTGCATTTGCCCACATCCTGGCCAGCTACCCTAAAAGGCTTCGCTTTCTGCCACACCAGCAAAGACTGTCAGTTCACACAGTTCACACTCTCGGTTTGGAAACCCACCCCGGGGAACAAGGTAAACAGACACTGACACAGATGGGCCAGCGTGGCCCTGGTCCCTCAGCGGTGTCCACACGGAGCTTTGCAGCATTTGTAGAAGGTGGTCATCGGCTCTTCTGCAGAGCGGGTCCAAAACCGCATGAACTAGGCACGAAGATGTTCGTATTTAGGACCTGACTCTGTAGTAGAGTCAACATTCTCCCAGGTAGCTGCTCCACGGGGCACATCATCCACGTCTTCCAGCTTTGGATACTTCCGACTTGTTACCTCGCGGGTGATGTTGTGCACGTCACAGGGCAGGTGTTGGAGGGTCATGGCGGCAGCGCGGTCCTTCCTCCACAATCAGCCTGTTTCCAGAAGCCAGACAGAAGAGCAGCCTGGTGGCCGACTGGGCCCCACAGTCCATTTCTTCACCATATCCCCTTGCGTGTCATTGACACTATCTGTTCCTCTGACCTTCTTTATTTTATTCTTTGCAATTCAGGGACTTTTCCTCTTTTCCTTAATGTTTCTGTCTTAATGTTTCCATTCATTGGCGTTCTGCTGTACAATTTCAATTGCCATGTGATTATTTATTATTATATACATGCCTTACAAATAACCAAATCTCCTTGTGCTTTGTTTCTGAACAGTAGTAGAAACATTTTCAGAACCACACCATGGCAGAGACTGGCTATCTAATAACCAGCCATTTGCTTCTTCTTAGGCATGCAGGTTGATATTTCCCAGCCTCCCTTGCAGTATGTGTGTTCCCAGGGCTGAGTTTTAGCCAATGCAAAGTAAGTGAAAGTGATGTATGGCATGTACAGGCTTGGAGCATAAAGACCTCCTATATATTATTCTGCATGCTTTTATCCATTTACCCATTTAATGCTGATGAACACATTAAAATTAGCAGCCAAGAAGGAGGAACTATAAAATAGAAGGAGCCTGGAACTCTAAATTACTTCTGAGAGAAGAGGCACCTACTAATTTGGAATTTGGATTTGATGAGTGTGAGCGAGAAACCTCTATTATGCTTGAGCTATTGTACATTTTGGGGTTTGTTGATCACAGTAGACAGAACACTTTAAATAATACGCAAACCAATTGTTTATGTGATTAATATCTATTTAAAATTAGTTAAGAATGCCCTGATATTTAGGAGGCATTTCATTCATTTTTAATTGATTGCTGCTTTATTAACTTTTGGAGCTTAGTTGTGGATGTTGATAATGAATTCCCTTGGGAGAACAAAGTGGGGAGAGAGAGGAGAGAACAGTGTGAGCAATGAATGGAGAATGCAATTGATGTATGTTCAAAAAATCCCATTGTATGGCAGAGAAGACCGGCAGGAGATAAAGTAGCAATGTAAGTTCGTGGCAAGATCATGAGGAATCTTTTATAGTAGGCAAAAAATTAGTAATACAGCAATTAGAGTCAAGAAAATGGCTCATTTGTGTCAAGTACTTTCTGCCTGCCTCTATAATCACTCTGCTCACATTATAGCATCATTTTGTCTGTCTGTTAAAAGATACTTTCTGAGGCTTAGTTCTAAGATGTCAGTGGTTCTAAATTGACCACAGAATGAATCCAGAATCTGTTTAAGTTGTACTGGTTCCTGTTTCACCCTGCTGCACAGCTATTAGCCTAAAACTGAATTTCTCAACTTCCTCAGTGCTATTGACATTTGGGGTTGGATAATTATTTGTTGTAGGGGCTTGTCTGTGTACATTGTAGGATGTTTAGCAGCATCTCTGGCCTCTATCCACTAGATGCCAGTAGCACTCTCCTCACTGCCCAACCTGTGATAATAAATGGTCTCCAAACATTGTTACATGTCCCCTGGGAGACCAAATCATCCTCAATCCTGAAAACTGTCCTAGGTATCTCATCACCATGAATTTGGGGAATCTTATCATTTATTTTTTGTAAGGAATCTTTTGTGTGTGTGTGTGTGTGTGTGTGTGTGGATCTTTTGTTGCTTGGATCCCCTGTTTTCTTCCTTTTTTGTTAACCTCATTTTAATTGATTATACTCTCCTGTAGCTTCCTGAAATAGAATGCATGGCGGTAAAATTACTAAAATTTTGACTATTTTAACTGTGGATATTCTACTTAATAGTTTGGCTGAATATACAATTCTTAGTTGAAAATTCATTTCCCTGAGAATTTCAAAGGCATTGCTCCACTGTGTTCTACCTTGTAGCATCTCTGTTGAAAAGTCTGATGTCATTCTGATTCCGCAATGTGGGCTCTTATAATTTCTCTTGGGAAACTTCTAGAATTTTCTCTGTGCCCCCATGTATTCTGAAATTTCACAATGATACATTTTTATGTATGTCTGTGCAACCATTATGCTGAGCACTTGATGATCCCTGTTGATGAATTCATATGCTTTAGCTTCAAAAAAATTTTAAACATTTATCTCTGATAACTTTCTTTTCTGTCTTTTCTCATCTTTTTTTCCTGGAATTGTAAATGGTCAGTGTTTTAAGTCTTGGAATAATATTCTAGTCTCTCCCTTTTTTCCTGCTTTCTGAGATGTTTCTTCATCTTTGTCTTTAACCTTTCTATTGGACATTCCTTTTTTACTGTCATAATTTTACCTTCCAAGATTTTTATTTTTTTCTGTGCATGGCATTTTTAAAATTTACCTCATGTTATCATTTTATGAGTATAATAATTCTAATCTCTCTGAAGATCTGAAGCCAGTTTTTAAAAAAAGTCTTTTGCTTCTTTGCTGAGATTCTTTTCTTTTTCCCCCTTGTTTACTTTAGTCTTTATGTTAGAGGCTTTCTTCAAATGTCTGGTTATACATGACTTTCCATTAGGATTTAAGAAATAGACATCAAAAATTGATTCAAAGGTATGTATGGGTATGTGGGTCTTGTCGATTGGTGGGATCTACTGTGTGGTACTTAATTTGGGTTTATTGGGTGATTCACGTGGGTCAATATCTTTTGTTCTTCTATTGTCCCTGTGCCTTTCCACAAAGAATATTCATTTATCCTCCAGCCCAGGGTATATCAGCTTCTTATAAGCATTCTTAGAGCCAACTGGGAAAAGATATCTGGGCTTCAATGATAATTAATGACTATTCATTTTGCATGTGGTGTCATTGTTCTTAGCAGTGTGCAGTGTCCCTGAGTCTACTGCATTAGACGGGGGAAGTGACCTGACTGTAAACATTTAGGACAGTGATCTGAGGAATCTAATGATGTATTCCATGGCTAACCAATTCTTCTGATTTCTACCGCACCAGTTACCTCCAGTTGTAGAGGTACCTGGCTGATGGCTTTAATCGCTGTTCCCTACTGTGGTTCTGTGACAAAATATCCTGCTTCTGTTGCTTTCCTTACTGACAATGTAATTTTCAGCTTCGATGTGCTGAAGTCTACCACATGTAGTAGGTTGAATAATAGCCTCAAAATATTATCTAAGACCTAATCCATGGAACTTGGGAATGTAACTTTACATGGCATAAGGGGGCATTGCGGATGCGATTCAGTTAAGGATCTTGAGATGGGGAAATTATTCCGTTTTGTACAGATGGTCCCTAAATGTAATCACAAGTATTCTTATAAGGGGAGTCTGAGGGTGAATTTTTTGACTTCAGAAGAGGAAGAAGGCAATGGGATAATAGAAACAGAGTTTTGAAGATATTTTGCTGCTAGCTTTGAAGATGGAAGGTGGGGCCCTGAACCAAGGAACGCAGCCCTAGAACCTGGAAAAGTACCAGGAAAAAGACTGTACAATAGAGCCTCCCAAGGAAGCATGATCCTGCCAGAAACTTGTTTTGGGTTAGTGAAACCATTTTGGATTTCTGACCTTCAGAAGTGTAAGAGAATAAGTGTGTGTTATTTTAAGCTATTGAGTTTGTTATAATTGTTTAAAACAGTCATTGGAAACTAATACACCAGTCATCCACCTCCTTCCTAGTTTCCAAAGCTGCGTTGAAGTAACTTCCTTTCCACATTGTCTTTATCCTTGTGTACTTATGTCTTTTCAATCTTTCTTGCCTTTTTCATGACAGTTTGGGTAAGAGAAATATTTAACACCTTTTAATCCTCTATGTAATTGTGTCTAAGTTTTCTTGATTTTCTTTAGAGGTATCCAAATAATGCATTGCGCATGTAATTCATTGAAAATGATTGTTCGATAATAAATGTACATTTTGTTTGCATTTTGTGGGTTTTTGATGAACATTGGCTATGTATGTACAGTTTGTTAGCATATAGCATTTATAATGGGGGAGATAGACATGATTAGCTAGAAAAACCATTAGAAGGAAGACAGGAATGCTACTGTGTTCAATAGCACTCCACATTGTCTTGGAGCTATTAGTAAATGCAATTAGGGAAAAAACATCAAATAAGTGGTATAAATATCAGAAAAATACAAATTATCTCTACTTGCTAATAATATGAACATATGCCTAGAATACTTAAGATTCTATTTTTGTGAATAATAATAAAAACATACTACAGTTACAAACAAAAAGATCTCTGCAAAATCAGGTGCATATAGACCGCCAATTTTGAATGATCAGATATACAGAATATAAAATAAAATAAGTATGCCCATTGAGTTTAATGAAATATTATTAGAGGGCATTAAAAGTAACATGAAAAAAATTCTATCAAAATGAATTAGCTAATCTGAAAAAAAGAAGTAAGCCTATTAGAAAGCATTGAAGATTGAAATTAGAAATTTAGAGATGGTATTCTTGTTTGGGCATAACTGAAGAAATAATTAGTGAACTGGTATCTGAAGAGATTACACAGAAATAAGAGACAAATAAGAATGAAAATCTGAAAGGGACATTAAGTGACATACAGGATAAGGTGTAAAGTTCTATATCTAAAAGTATTCTAGACAGAATAAAGAGGAAAAAAAGAAGCAATATTAGAAGAGATAAATAGTGAAATTTTATAGAATTTATTAAAGACAAAATCTCTTATGTTTTTGAATGTCCAAAAAATCCCTAAATATGAAAAGGCAATTCAAAGAAGAACAAATCAGGGAAATTTAAATCTAAATTAAAATGAGATATTATTATACCAAACAAATTGTTAAAAAAAAATGTAAAAGCCTGAACATACCAAGTATCTGTAAGATGGGGAGCAATGAGAACTCTGAAAAAGTGCTGGTGGACTCGAAGTTGATATGGCTACTCTGGAAAGCAGTTGGGCATTATCAGTATAAAATTAAAAACTATATAGATATTTTGGCCTAGAAATCCTACTTTTGGAATTTAACCTACAGAAATGAAAGTACAAATAGAGAATGTTTATATGTAATGCTATTTCACCATTGTTTATAGAGGCAAAAAATGAAGGAAGAAGAGAAGAAGGGAAAGAGGAAAGCAAGGCAGTGATGACTAAAACATCTTTTATAATATGGTCCCATTCATGTAAATTATGTGCAAATAAATGCATAAAGAAAGTCACGAAAAGGCTATCACAAAGTATCAATGATGGTTATTTAAGTCAGGGGATTGGATTTCCTTTATGTTTTATTCCTTTATGAATTATTGAAAACTTGTCAGCAAGCAGGCATTGTAAAAATGTATAATAAAAATAATAAAGCTATTTTTTCTTTTTTTAAATTTTATTTTATTATGTTTGTCACCATATAATATATAAAGCTATTTTTTCTTGTAGAAAAGCAAAAAAAAAAAAAAACCCAAATATCGTATCGAGCCTAATATTTTATTTGCCATGTTGAAGTGAAGCTTGTTTAATTCTATTCAACCCCTTATATAATTAAAATTGGACCTAATCTGATAAAATGAATAGGCAACCTTTAACTTGATTAATAAATACATAGTCATGAATCACCTTTCAAAGTCAAGAAGAACGGAGGCAAAATTTCTAAAATACTTGAATGTACCCAGAGATGGCTTTACTGGTAAAGAGAAAGCCATTTCAGAACAAAGGTTATAATCACATTTCTTGGCATCCACAAAGCTACCAATAAGTTCATTCATCAATTCGAATGTAAGCTCCATTACAGTGTAATTGACATAAGGGCAGAGGTTTCATTTGTCTTGTTCTCAGTCCTATGCCCAGTATCTAAGCACAGTGGCTTCGTCATCACAGAAGCTCAATCAATATTTACTAAAGGAGTGAAAGTATTCACACATTCATTCAAGATAGAACTTTTGTGTTTTTGTTGTTCTTTTGTTATTTAATATTCTAATTTTCTCCAACGAGTATTTGCTTAGTAATTGGCCTGATGAAAGAAGTTCATAATATTTAATTGGATTTAGCAATAAAAACAAACATGAATTTAGTATGTTTGTGTATCAAGCACTGTTCTGACAGTGTTATATATACTTGCTCATTTAATCCTCACAGCTATTATTTCTCCATTTTACAGATGGTAACACTGAGGCACTTAATTTGTCTAAGGTTTCATAACTACTGAGCTGCAGATCCATGATTTGAGTCCAGATGGTCTAGCTCCAGACTCAAGCTTTTCCTCTAGTCATATGCCTCATCGCTGAGAATATAGAAATGCCAAAAACTTCTAGTTCAGATCATTCACCACTGACACACCTTGATTTTATCTTCTCTGCTAAGATTTGTGTCATGGCTTGACTTTGAAAGGTGATTCATGACTATGTATTTATTAAACAAGTTAAAGGTGCTTGGGCAGCACCAGAGCTCTGTAGTCCACAGAGGTTATTGGTTTGAGTAGGATATAGAACAGATATGAACAATGTGTCATCCAAACCAGGTGAAGATTATTAAGAAGAGAAAAATCAAATGATGCTATGCATCTAGAGAGAAAAGGGGCGAAGGCCAAAGCAGAAGGCCAGAGGCAGTGTGAGTGGACAGGGATTGACTAAGGTCAGGAGGAGCAGGTAGACATGTAGACCCACGTACACATAAATGCAACCCAGAGTAACAACAGAGAAAAAGAACTCTGCCCAGGAAAATTGCTGAGTCTTAAGTGTCTATTCTGGGTAATAGCAAGAATCAGAACAGCAAGAGACTGGAAGTAGGTGTTATGGCTTCAGCAGGAACAAAGTGACCGAAGCTGAACCAAAAGTTTTCTGAAGTACAACCCACTGTATGCATTTAGCTCAAGTGAAGAATTGGCTTTGGAAAGAAGTAGGTCTGAGAGGGGAAGTGGAGTTGTCAACAGCACTTGGATGGAGCATAGGGTTGAGGAAACGACAAGCAAAACATGTCATCCTGTAGATTTAATTTTTGTTCATTTTTACTTTTTAAATATTTACTAAGTAATATACATTCACTGATAAACAAAAAGAAAAAGTGTCCACAATTCCACGACCCAAAGACTGACCTTTCACCAACAGGTGGGGCTGGGGGGTAGAGCTCCCCTCTCTCATCTGCATGGTGGAAAATCCACACAGAACTTCCAACTCCCTGGAAAGCCTAACTGCTGATAGCCTACTCTTGATCTGAAGCCTTACTGATAAGCAGTTGGTTAACAGGTATTTTGTATGTAATATGTATTATATACTGTGTTCTTACAATAAAAGTAAGCTAGAGAAAAGAAAATGTTACTAAGAAAATCATAAGGAAAATACATTTACAGTACTGTATGGTAAAAGATCTGTGTATAAGTGGACCCTGCAATTCAAACTCATGTTGTTCAAGGGTCAGTTGTACTACTAAAAAGGGGTATGAGATTGTGTGTGTTTAAAAGAAAGTGCTATGAAACTTTTCAACACACAAAGTAGAAAGATTAGTATAATGCACTCTCATGTATTCATCACTCAGCTTCAATATTTTACCATTCTTATTCCTTCTTTTCCCTCCCACATTTTACACGTGTTTACACACATACACAGATGCACTTCGAAAAGATTGTCATTGCTCCCAGAAACATCATAGATGTCCTTTTTTCAATTCTATAATCATCAATAAATTGGCACATTATTAAAAGTAAATTTGTGATTATGGCTTTATAACATCACATTCTTTGGATATATCAGGCATTGTTTACATTTTATTTATGCTTAGTTTGTTCCCAGTTTTGAAAAAAAAAAATAATGCTGCCTAGATATATATACACACACATAATATCATGCACATGATATATAAGCACACATGTATATATCATAAAGCATTTATCTTCTTGCTGATATGTATATAATTTTGTATACTGTTCCAACTATGTCCTTAGAATAAATAAACTGTTAGACATGGAATTTTGGGGTCAAAGAGTAAGTCTATTTTAAAATATTTTAATATTTATTGTCAAATAACACTCCAGAAATTTCCTACACTTACACTCTTAATGGCAGTGTATAGATATTTGTATTTTTCCATTGTCTCAGTAATACTCAGTAATTGAAATACTTTGTAACTTTTTCATGTTGATTATTTTAAGTCTCTTATTGCTTAGATGTATAATTCTTTGAATTTTGCTAATATTAGACATTTCTATATTTATGAGCCAAGAGACACTTGTAGGGGAAATGTGGAATGTGACTAAAGTTAAAAAGGCTAATTCCATAAACTACGCATTTCTTTTTGTTTCATATATTGATAAACCTTATTTGTGTATTTTTCTAGACACACTTCACAAAGGGAAAATGTATATTCCAAAACTAATGTGTACAATAGCTTAATTTTCTGAGAGAGTACGGATTGCTTTAAAGGAGATTGCTAGTAAATTAAATTAACTATATTTAGCATTCAATTCCACAGCCACTGAGGTTTATATCCATTAAATATGAATTTGTACCTGAATTCATTTTCTTGCTCTGTATTGTGTCACTTCATGATTGGCTGTTTTCCATTTTAAAAGACTTATTATTTGAGTAGGTTGGATAATGGTTTAATAGCTTACAAAACCTCAAAAACCAGCCACTGGAGCACTAAGTAAATTGCATCTCTATATAACTTCATTTCAAAAGATAAAACTATGTGATAGTAAAATGAAGTATGAAAAATATCATCTAGTCTAATGTCTGTGTTTTTATTTTTCAAAAGATAATTTATGACTCTCAAAGCATTATTCTTTGAAAAGCTTTGCTATCAACATCAGTTGATAGAGTGGGATTCAGCATACTTAAATATTTTTCTGAATAATAAAAATATCAAAAATAGAATCTAGCAATGAAAGTCATCAGAGAGGGAGTGATAGAAAGAGGGTAGCCAGGCAAATTGCTTTATATTTTGCATAGCTGAAGAGCCAGATGGTTTAACTGGATTTTTATTTTCAGAACCACCCACTGCAGGATTTTTAACTAAGTCCCAAGTCAAATACAGTACTGCCAGATTGAGTTTAACAGCGTCTGGACCAAAGCCCATTACCCTATCCAGGCATTCCCAGGTTCCTTATTCTTCTGGTGCTGCTAGACCTGTCTGCCATCTACATTTTTATTCTGGAAATGTGCCCTTTTTACACTGGTTTAGAAACAATTTTACTTATGCCCTCTTCCAGGTAGAGGTGAGATAAAGGAATAGATGTGGTACATGCTTGGAAAATGTTTAACATTCCACTTTTGACTTTTCTCATAGAATCTCATACAAATATGGCAGTAATATTTAATCAGTTTTATCTGATTATTACATTTATCCCATTTTGAAGTATCCGATAATAATCATCTTGCTCATCAAAGAGAACCAAGAAAATTGATCCAATATATCAAACACTAGTGGTATATTTCACTGTTCAATTTTAGGGAATTTTTGCTCTAATAACGGTTTTTAATCATCAGTCTTACAGAATGGTAACCTTGATTAAAGCATATAAAAATTTTTTTTTTATGATTTTTTTTTTATTCTTATGTTAATCCCCATACATTACATCATTAGTTCTAGATGAAGTGTTCCATGATTCATTGTTCGTGCACAACACCCAGTGCTCCATGCAGAACGTGCCCTCCTCAATACCCACCACCAGGCCAACCCATCCTCCCACCCCTCTCCCCTCTAGAACCCTCAGTTTATTTTTCAGAGTCCATCTTCTCTCATGGTTCGTCCACCCCTCCGATTTCCCCCGCTTCATTCCTCCCCTCCCGCTACCTTCTTCTTCTTCTTTTTTTTTCTTAACATAT
>NC_138380.1:49875060-49891825 GCF_054177405.1 Leptonychotes weddellii
GAGACTCAACAGTCCTGCACAATTCACAGCGCTTAACAGAGCACGTACCCTCCCCAGTGTCTATCACCCAGTCACCCCATCCCTCCCACCCCACCCCCCACTCCAACAACACTCAGTTTGTTTCCTGCAATTAAGAATTCCTCATATCAATGAGATCATATGATACATGTCTTTCTCTGTTTGACTTATTTCACTCAACTAAAGCATATAAAAATTTTAAAACAGTTTGCCTATAAAATATTTTATTGATGATTTCTTTTAAAATTCTTCACTCATTACTCCAAAAGAATGAAATCGTTCCTTTCTTAGTTCTGAAAATTTGTGCTATTTCTCTTTTTTTCCTTTTCATCCCCATCCATCCTTATATTTATCATGTTTAAATTCTGGCAATGAATTGGAAACTAAATAGGCAAATTCCTGAGGAAAGGCTGTGTTTTTGGTATTTCCTGACCAACAGGAAACATGTTGGACCACAAATCTAGCCAGAAAAAACAAATGGCTATTGAAAATGATCCAATCCATTTTTGTAAGTCCAAAGTCTAGAGAGAGATTCTGAGCTTCAGTTTAATATCCAAACTTTAGAATATATGTCAGAATGAAAGAAAAGTCACTACGGCTTGATCTTCATCAGTTAAACCCAAAGAGATGACTGGTAAAATATATGCATAATTTCATTCCAATTGGCAAACATTGGAAGTTTTTATGAGGTTGAGTCACTTTTCTAAGGAATTTTGCAATAAACCAGTTTTATGTGAGAACGTCATGAAGGAATTGACTTTGGCATCCCCTGTCTTTTGGGCTTCTATCTCTTCTCATATCTCCTTTAAGGGATCTGCCCTCGATTTGTCCAACTAGCTTTCTCTGCTTCAATTTCCTTTTTATAGTCCCCTTGGGTCCCTGGCACAGCTCTTACCCTAACTTACCCAGCTGGGTGTATCAAACAACACTACCTTGCTCTGACCTCCCCATTTGGGCACCTTCCCATGTAGCCAAATTCCCCCTGGAATATAGCAACTACAACAGCATTAAAAATGTCAGGCTTGGAATAATTTTGCTGACTCAGTTCAGAATTGGGTTGAAAGAAATAGGGTTTTCAATACCAAAGTATTATATATTCTACTACACTCAGGATGAGAAAAAGGCACAAACACAGGGTCTTAAACTAACCATATTGTATCATTTTACATATAGGAAGAAAAGCTCCATGAGCCTGAGATACTGCTCAACCTAAGCGATATAAGAATTTCGCTTTTGGCTTTTGAGTATAAGCCTTGGCACTGCATTGCATGCTCCTAGTGAACAAAAGGTAAGTGTGACAGTTTTATCTCCATTCAATCTAACTCTGAATTACCTATAAGTATTTTTTTACGTCTGTATATTCGGAAAAAAATTATCCCAAACTTACATTTAGCTATATCTAACTTCTAAGAGGAAGAGTGAAAAATCAAATGGTATGACCTTGGGTTACAAACTTACTGGTTAAGAAATTAGACTCTGAAGTAACAGAATTGAAGTTAATATGCCATTTCCACCATCTACTAGCGGTGTCACTTGGAGCAAATTAGTTCATCTCATTTAATTTCTATGTATCTATTGACAAAACATGTATAACTGTAGCACTTAATTATTGTAATATTAAGAAAGAATCCATATGAAGACTTATAAGCATGGCCATTTTATGTGCTGTTAGGGATCGAGTTTTAATAGAGTTGGTAGTCTGGGGGAATTGGAGTGAATCACAATTACCTTGTCTTACTCTATCATCTTGGCTCCCATGTCCCATCCCAGGTTTCACTATGAATTGTCAAGAGTGGGTCGTGAATGGCAGTATTTGTAAATCTCTTAACTTGGATCTTTCTTTCACTCTAATGGGCTTTGTTGATAATACTTTAAACTTCTGTGTCATTCCTCAGAGTACTGTCAAATGCTTCAAGTTTTCACTTTCTTTTAGATCTGACCAATATTTGGTAATCATCCTTTTTGCTTTTTGTGTGTGTATGTGTTACAGAACATGTGGCTTTTCCTTCTCTGGGATTAATCCTATACTTTTTGTTATATCCTTTTCCTGTCACCATTTTCTCATTCATCATTGTCTTTTTTTTTTTTTTTTAAAGATTTTATTTATTTATTTGACAGAGAGAGAGACAGTGAGAGCAGGAACACAAGCAGGGGGAGTGGGAGAGCGAGAAGCAGGCTTCCTGCCGAGCAGGGAGCCCGATGTGGGACTCGATCCCAGGACCCTGGGATCATGACCCGAGCCGAAGGCAGACGCTTAACCATCTGAGCCACCCAGGCGCCCCCATCATTGTCTTGATAAGAGCTTAGATTCACTTCCTTCTTCTCAGAATCATGCATATAAAATCTTTTCTTTTCAATATAATTTTATGCTTTGTGTTTTAAAATACTCATTTTCTGCAATAAATCTTGTTAAACATTCTTTGATTCTCTTCATCTTTTCCTTGGCTATGACCATTGGCTAGCAAAAGTTCTTGTTCTCAAAAGGAAAAAGACAGAATATATCACAAACTATGTAGACTAATGAGTTGACTTATCTCAGAAAGATTCTAGAGTATATTATTAAAAGTATAGTTTTTGAGCAGTAAAAAGAAAACAATCAAGAAGAATCAGCATGTTTTCAGAGAAAGTCATGGTAGATATAATTCATTTCTTGCCTTGATAGGATTACTAAATAGATGGTCAGTAAATGTATTAATCATGACATATCTGGGCTTCAATAAGCAATTTAATGAGATTTCTCAAAATATTCTTTTTAAAAAAATACTCATATTTTTAGAGCAGTTTTAGGTTGCCGATAAATTGAGAGGAAAATCCAAAGATTTCTCATATACCCTTGCCTGCACACAGGTGTATCCTTCCCCTTTATCAATGTCACTCACCAGAATGGTACATATTTTACCAAGGATAACCTATACTGACAAATCATCCCCATCCAAAGTCCATTGTTTACCTGCGAGTTCACTCTTGGTGTTGTAACTTCTATGGATTTGGACAAATATACAATGATACATATCCATCATTATGTATCTTATGTATTATCAGTACTCTAAAAATCCTCTGTGCTCTGCCTGTTCATCTCCACAGCAACCCTTCTCCCCTACTAGAAACCACTGATTTTTTTATTGTCTCCACAGGTCTGACTTTTCCAGAATGTCATATGGTTGGAATCATACAATATGTAGCCTTTTCAGACTGGCTTCTTTCACTTAGTAATATGCATATCAGTTTCCTTCGTGTCATTTCATGGTTTGATAGCTCATTTCTTTTTAGCACTGAATAGTAATATTCCATTGTCTGGATATATCACAGTTTATCCATTGAGGTACTGAAGGACATCTTGGTTGATTCCAAGTTTTGACAGTTTTGAGTAAAGCTGCTATAAACTGTGTGCATGTTTTTGTGTGATCATAAGTTTTTAATTTCTTTGGATAAATACCAAAGAGTATGATTGCTGGATTGTATTGTAAGAATATATTGTAAGAGTAAGAAATTGCCAAATACCTTTCCAAGTGGTTGTACCATTTTGCATTGCCGTCAGAATTGTATGAATTTCTGTTGCTCCACATTCTTGCTAGTATTTGATGTTGTCATTGTTCAGGACTTTAGCCATTCTGATAGGTATGTAATTGTATCTCACTGTTTAATTTTCATTTCCCTGATGACATATGATGTGGAACATCTTTTCATAAGCTTATATGCTATCCGTATATCATCTTTAATGAGGAACCTGTTGTCTTTGGTTCATTTTTTAATCAGCTTGTTTCTTGTTGAGTTTAAGAGTTCTTTGTATATTTTGGATAATAGTCCTTTATCAGGTGTGTCTTTTGCAAATATTTTCTACCAGTTTATGGTTTGTCTTCTCCTTCTCTTGATATTGTGTTTCACCAAGCAGAAGTTTTACATTTTAATGAAGTCCAGCTTATTAATTCTTTCTTTCATAGGTTGTATCTTTGGTGTTTTATCTAAAAAGGCATCACTCTAACCAAGGTTATTTAGGTTTTCTACTATGTTATCTCCTAGGAATTTGATATTTTTGTGCTTTACATTTATGTCTGTGATCCACTTTGAGTCAGTTTTTGTGAAGTGTGTAAAGTCTGTGACTAGATTTACTTTTTTTGCATGCAGATATCCAGTTGTTCCAGAACCATGTATTGGAGAGACTGTCTTTGCTCCATTGTTCCTCTGTCCAAAATCAGTTGATTATATTTAGCGGGTTTATTTCTAGGCTCCTCATTCTGTTCCATAGATCTATTTGTCTATTCTTTAAATATGAATACCAGTGCCAATACCACACTGTCTTGATTACTGTGGTTTTATAGTAAGTCTTGAAGTCAAGTAGTGCCAGTCCTTCAACTTTGTTCTTATTCTTCAGTATTGTGTTGGCTATGCTGGGTCTTTGGCCTCTCCATCTAAACTTTAAAATTAATTTGTAGATGTGTTTAAAAATTCAGATTATTTATAGGTCATTGGAAAATCTAACCAAAGGATTATATCAAGTTGACAGCTTTAAAATAATTAGAAACAAGTCTATGAAATCCTTTCTGAACTTTGAATGAATTCCGAAAAGTTGCAAGATATAAGATCAACACACAAAAATCAGTTGTGTTTCTATGTACTGGAAACAAAAAAGCCAAAAAAAAAAAAAAAAAGGAAAACGATTCCATTTACAGTGACATCCAAAAGGATAAAATACCTAGGGATAAACTTAACCAAGGTGGCGAAAGTTGTATACTGAAAACTACAAAACATTATAGGAAATTTAAAGAGACTTAAATGGAAAATATCTCATGTTCATGGATTCAAAGACATACATCATCAGGATGGCAAAAGTACTCAAGATATTCTATAGACACAGTGCAATCTTTATCAGAATTTTCGTAGCCTTGTTGAGGAAATGGAGAAAGAGATCCTCAGATTCATAACAAATTACAGGGAGCTTATAATAGCCAAAACAAACTTGAACAAAGTTAGAAGACTCACACTTAATTTCAAAACTTACTACAATGCAACAGTAAACAAAGCATATTAGCATAAAGATAAACATCTAGACCAATAGAATAGAGTTGGTGGTCCAGGAATAAATGTATACATCCATGCTCAACTGATTTTTGACAAGAGTGCCAAGGCCATCAGTGATTAAAGAATAGTTTCCTCAGTAAATGATGGTGAGATCATTGTATACCACATGCAAAACAATGAAGTTGGATCCTTACCTCACAGCATATAAAAAATTAACTCAAAATGGATCAGTAAGTTAAATATAAAAGAAAATTATAAAATTCTTTATATGAAAATAGAGGGATAAATCTTCATGGCCTTGCATTTGGTAATGAATTATTAGATATGACACCAAAAGCAACAAAAGAAAAAATAAATTAGAACTATCAAAATTAAAAACTTTTGTGTATCAAGGGAACTATCAAGAAAATAAAAAAAAAACACAGAATGAAAGAAAATATTTGCGAATCATGTATCTGATAAGGGTCGAGTATCCAAAATATACAAAGATCTCAATGCAACAAGAAAAAAATCCAAACAACCCATTTAAAAAATAGACAAAGAACTTGAGTAGACATCTTTCCAAAGAATATGTATAGATGGCCAATAAGCACATTAAAAAATATTCAACAGCATTAGTCATTAGAGAGATGCGAATCAAAACCTCAATGAGCTACCACTTCACACCCACAAGAATGACTATAATAAATAAAAGTAAAAAAACAAGTGTCGAGGATGTGGAGAAGTTGGTATCATTTTACATTAATGATGGGAATATAAAGTAGTTCTGCTGTGAAAAACAGTTTGATGTTTCCTCCGAATGCTAAACATGGAATAACCCTATCATCTAGCATATTCCAGTTCTGGATATATTCCCCAAAAAACTGAACACAGGTACTCAAACAAGTCGTTGAATATATAGCCAAATGTAGGAAACAAGCCAAACATCCATCAGTGGATAAATGGGGAAAAGTTGTGATATATATTATTATTAATATTATAGTATATAATAATATATAATATTAATATTATTCAGTTGTAAAAAATGAATGAAGTACTAATACATTCCACAACGTGGATAACCCTAGAAAACTTTATGTAAGTGAAAGAACTAGATGCAAAAGGTCGCATATTGTGGGATTCCACTTAAATGAATCATCCAGTATAGACATATCTATATAAACTGATCAGATTGGTGGATAGCAAGACCTGGAGTTGGGGAAGAAGGTCAGTGGGGACTAATTGCTTAATGTGTATGGTGTTTTGTTTTGGAGTAATGGAAATGTTTTGGAATTAGATAAGGTGGTGGTTACAACATTATAATGTACTAAATCTCACTGAATTGTTCACTTTAAAATGATTAATTTTATGTTCCATGAATTTAATCTCAATAAAAAAATAAAATTTAAATTAAAAAAAATGGAGTTACACTGTTTTGTACACTAGGATATTCATTACAGTTTTGAGTAGGAGTGGTGAGTAGGGATACTTCTGCTTTGTTC
Source organism: Leptonychotes weddellii (assembly GCF_054177405.1). Lineage (NCBI taxonomy): Eukaryota > Metazoa > Chordata > Mammalia > Carnivora > Phocidae > Leptonychotes > Leptonychotes weddellii. The sequence goes on from NC_138380.1 coordinate 49,881,579, forward strand.
CTAATCTTAAAGGGGTAAGCTTGTCTCTCACCATGAAGTATCGTGTTAGCTATAGGTTTTTTTGTAGTTTTCTTATCAAGTTGAGAACTTCTCCTCTGCTCCTAGTTTTCTGAGTGTTTTTGTTTGTATGTTTTGTTTTAATGAATGGGTGTTGGGTTTATCAAGTGCTTTTTCTTTATCAATTAATATGGTCATATGTATTTTTCTTTGCCCTGTTGATATGAGGGTTTACATTGATAGATTTTCAAATGTTAAACCAACTTTGTGTAACTAGTCATGGTCTATAACTCTTTATACATTATTGGACTCAATTTGGTAATGTTCCTTTGAGGAATTTTACATCTATGTTTATTAGAAATATTGGTCTCTTGTTTTCTTGTAATGTCTCTTATCTGGTTTTGGTATTTGGATGATTCTGACCTCATAAAATGAGTTAGGATGTATTCTCCCTGCTTCTACTTTCCATAAGGGATTTTGTACATTTGGTATCATTTTGCCTTAAATGTTTGGTAGAATTTACCAGTGAAACTATCTGGACCTTTGCTTTCTTTTGTAAAGTTAATAATGATTAATCCAATCTTTAATAGATGTAGGCCTACTTAGATTATTTATTTCTCTTTGTGTGAGTTTTAGTAGTTTGTTTTTCAAGGAATTGGTCTATTTCATCTAAGTTATCAAATTTTTTGGACTTAGATTTGTTGATCATATTCTTTTATTATTTTAATTTCAGTAAAAATGGCCATCTCTTTAATTTCTGATATTGTTAAATTGTGTCCTTTTTATTTTCTTGGTGGTTCTAGCTAGAGGGTTTTTTTTTTTTTATTATTGGTATTTAAAAAAAAACAGTCTTGGGATTTACTGCTTTTCTCCATTGCTTTTTATCAATTCCATTTATTTCTGTTCCAGTTTTTAATATTAATTTTTTTGTTTATTTTTATAAAGATTTTTATTTGAGACAAAGAGATAGCAAGAGAGAGTGCAGGAGCAGCGGGGAGAGGGAGAAACAAACTCCCCAGTGAGCAGGGAACCCGATGTGGGGCTCGATCCCAGCACCCTGGGATCACGACCTGAGCCGAAGGCCAACTCTTAACCGACTGAGCCATCCAGGCGCCCCTTTACTTTATTTTTAATTTTCTTTTCCTCTCTAGTTTCCTAAGGCAGAGGTTAGATTTTTCCTTTTAGGTCTTTATTCTTTTATAGCATGTACATTAAATGTTATAAATTTCATACTAAGCACTACTTTGTTGTATCCTACAACATTTGATAAGTTGTATTTCATTTAATTAAAAATACTTTTAAAATTTATTCTCAGCCTTCTTTGACCCATGTTATTTAGAAATATCTTGTTTAGACTCCAACAATTTGGTTTTTTCCAGCTATCTTTTATTACCAATTTCCACTCCATTAGCAACTGAGAACATAATTTGTGTGATTCCTATCTTTTAAAATCTGTTAAGATGTGCTTTATAGTCCAGAATGTGGTCTGTTTTAGTGAAAATTCCCTGTTCACTTAAAACAAAAGTATATTCTGCTGTTGTTTGATGGACTATTCTATAAATGTCAATTATATAAAGTTGATTGATAGTGCTGTTCAGATCATCTATGTCCTTACTGATTTTCTGCCTGCTTGATATATCAATTAAGGACAAAAGGGTTTTGAAGTCTGTAACTTTAATTATGGATATGTCTATTTCTACTTGCAATGCTATCAGTTATTGCCTCATGTATTTTGACACTTATGTTCTCAGATAAAAACGAAGTTAAGATTACTGTTTCTACTGTGTCCACTTGGAAAAGTGACACCTTTATCATCATGTATTACCCATATTTACCCTGATAATTTTCATTGTTCTGAAGTCTGCTTTGTCTGAGATTAATACAGCTACTTCAGCTGGGTTTTGATTAGTGTTAATATGTACAGTATTCTTTCCCCATCACTTTACTGTTAACCTATCTGAGAATTTGCATTTAAATTGGGATTCTTGCAGACGATATATCATTGAGTCCTGTTGTTTTTTTTTTTTTTTAAAGATTTATTTGTTTATTTTAAAGAGCACAAGTGGAAGGGGCAGAGGGAGAGGGAGAGAGAATCTCAAGCAGACTTCACGCTGAGTGCCACATGGGCCTCAATCTCATGATCCTGAAATCAGGACCTGAGCCCAAACCAAGATTCAGTTGCTTAACTGACTGCGTCACCCAGGTGTCCTGGGTCCTGTTTTGTTTTTGTTTTTGTTTTAATCCACTCTGAGAATTTCTGCCTTTTCATCGATATATTTAGACAATTCACATTTGAAGTGATTGATAGAACTGTATCAATAATGTTTACAATTGTTTTCTATTTGTTGCATTTGTTACTTGTTTCTCCCCATCTTGTCACTTGTACAACTTCTGTTGTTCCAAATGGGAATTCAGTGATTCCATTTTATCTTTTCTCTTAGTATATCAGTTATATTTCTTTTAAAATTTTTTAAAAGTTGTCCTGCAGTTTACAATATACACTTTAATCTAAGTCAACTTTGAAATAATACTATACCAATTCACATGCAGTGCAGTTACCTTAGAGTGTTTGCCATTTCTTCTTCCTATCCACTGACATTGCTGTCATTCAATTTGTCTGTGCCCTATCATCACCCAATGTTTGTCATTATTTTTGCTTTAGCCAACAGTTATCTTTCAGATCAGTTATAAATAAGAAGAACATAACATTTTATTTTCCTTTTATATATTCCTTCTCTGATGTCCTGCCTTTCTTTAAGTTGATTTTCCATTTCCTCCCCAAGTCTACCTCCTTGTAATAATAGCTAAAATTAATAGACTACTTACTAAATGCCAGTACTCTTCTGAGAACTTTTTCTTTATTAACCCACTTATCCTCTCAAATACCTGTGAGATGGCTTCTCAAATTGTTGCCATTTTACAGTGGAAAGAATCTTGACACAAGACATTTATATAAGTTGCTAGAAAGGAGTAAAGGCAGGTATAAACCTGAGTGGTCTAGAGCTAGAATCCATGTGTCTAAAAATGCCACACTCTCTGGGGCGCCTGGGTGGCTCAGTCGGATAAGCGTCTGCCTTCAGCTCAGGTCATGAGCCCAAGGTCCTGGGATGGAGCCCAATGTTAGGCTCCCTGCTCAGCGGGGAGCTTGCTTCTCCCTTTCCCCACTTCTCATGCTCTCTCTCTCTCTTTCTCTCAAATAAATAAAAAAATCTTTTAAAAAAGTAAAAAATAAATAAATAAAAATGCCACTCTCTGAGTCCAAGAACCTAATTATCTCCAGTGTGGACAATTGCAGTCATCTTTAAAGGGGCATATCATCATTTGCTCTGGCTCCTATTACATTGGATTTCCACTCTGCAGCCAGATTAATGTTTTCAAGACACACATGTTTTCATTTCAACCCACTATTTAAAACCTTTTAATGGTTTCCATTGTTTTCAGTATAAAAATTAATTTTTTTCATTGCTTTCAATGTTTCTCCCTGGGGGGAATCCTGCTCCAGCTTTCCTGACTAGAACAAATTCCCTGTAGCGTGTATTACTAACTCCCAGTCCTGTCCTCTGAGTTCACCTGCATCTGCAGTGGGCAGTTTCTGTGCACGTGGTCTCTTATTCAGGTGCCTGCATCTTTCTGCTTCTCTGCCCCAGAGAACCCTGAAGTTGCCTAGAATTTAATGCCTTTGAGGCAAACCTGACCAAAGAATAGCTGGTAGATAAATACTTCAGTTCCCCCATAAGTGAGTGGGACACCTCTGACATGTGTTCCGCAGGGTCCTTTAGTCCTTTAAAAAGTCTCTAAGAGGAATGAGTTTCAATTACCCACAGAGGTAGTCCACTCATGAAGGGTGCTCTTCATTAAACTTTTCCCTTCCCTAGGTCACTTTCTCTACTACCTCACATAATCTCCTGGGATCAACTCCCAAATAAACTACCTGCATCTGAGACCATTTCTCAGAGTCAGCTTTTGGAAGAACCCAAAATACGCCATCTTCTTAGTTTACCCTCTCACACTACCGCATATCTTTGTTTCATAGCATATTCAGAATTTGTATTCATATGGATGCACAGAAAGAGGCTTGGAATAGGATTAACCAAATTTTTTGGAGGGTAGAATTTTTACTTTTAGTATTGTTTTCTTTTATAGACATTATAATTTTAATAAAAATCAATAGGATAAACATTTTTCCAGAGCCATAAAAATTAATAAAATGATGCATTTTGCTTTTAATCAGAATTTCTATAGAATGTAAATGTCTAACTTAAATGATTTTTTATGTCCTACTTGTTCATTTTCTTATTCATATACTGATTGAAAGGAAATGGCTTCATTTTTTTCCTACTAAGTGAGACTATTTAATTACCACAAACCTCAAGAGGGTTCCCTGATTATTCTTTTATGAGGTTTTCCTGAAGTAGAAATTGAAAAATGCAGGTGGCTAAGGAGATAGTATTTTCCGATACTTTATTTTTTCTTAAAATAGATTTAACATGTCATTTGGTCTGTATTGTGAAGTCTAAATTAGAAAGCAACTAATTATCTTGGTGTCTGTATTTCATATTTCAGCCATTAGCATTTTATGGCCACTTTTTGGTGCTATAAACAAACATTTCAAAGAGGAAGGAATGCAGCTATATTTAGATAAAGTGGTATTGAAGTGTGGCCCTCAAGCTAATATGAGATTAATGGCTTTTCCTCCTACTTCTTCTTCTAAGTAAAAATAGAAAATGGAAAGAATTTAATCCAGCCAGGATGACCCCAGCAGAAACTCAGAATACCATTACAGCTAAATTATCTATTGGTGGCTGTGTTATCTTTGTCACTGATAAGAGCATCACACATAAATCCTTGCTTTTTAAAATAAAATGTTTCAAGAGGATAACGTCACTGTGAGCCTCAAAGAATAGGTATTTATGGATCACAGACTTTTAAAATCACTTTTTAATTAATAGAAAATACAAGGCTTCTTTGGCTAACAAAATGGTTTGCTGAAGCCATGGAAAAACTTTCCTATTCATTTGGATCCTACAAGATTAATTCATAATAAATCACTAACAGTATTATATTGTGGAAGAATCTCTGGAGTCAGAAGATATGGGTCTAGTAATAAATCAAAAGCATTTTTCTTCTCTTCAATTTTTAAAGATTAAAAATATTAATATTTTATGTTGGGAGAGATTGGGACAATAAGAACACTCATGAATTTCTAGGGGCCTTATATACATTGAGAAAACCTTAGTGTGCATCCCTTTTATTTAGAATTATTTATCTTAAAATGGTAAATATGTTGAATCTTTGACATCAAACATCTCCAGCTCTTTGGAAGGAGGTAGATTAATATTATATTTTGTCCAACATAAAATCATTTAAGTGGGGGGGCGCCTGGGTGGCTCAGTTGGTTAAGCGACTGCCTTCGGCTCGGGTCATGATCCTGGAGTCCCGGGATCGAGTCCCGCATCGGGCTCCCTGCTCGGCGGGGGGTCTGCTTCTCCCTCTGACCCTCTTCCCTCTCGTGCTGTCTCTCATTCTCTCTCTCAAATAAATAAATAAAATCTTAATAAAAAAAAATCATTTAAGTGGGAATAGAGAGCCAATGAAGGAGAATGGGTGTAACAAGAATATGAATTCTAAGAGTTTCAATGGAAACAAGTCATGACTACCACTATTTGTGCTCAAATGAAACATGAAGAGAAAGCGATGATATAATGAATGAAACGTTCCTAAATTGGGAGTCAAGAAAGTTGGTTTCTAGCCCTAGTTTTTCTATTAACTATATAACTCTATGTGAGTACTATTACTTCCATGAACCTCAGTTTCTTTCTGTAGGTAAATACTTTATGCAACATATTAGTTTCCTATAGGCTGCTGTAACAAATACATAAACTCCATGGCTTAAAACTACAGGCATTTGGTCTCTCGTAGTTCTGAGGGCCACAAGTCTGTAATCAGTTTAACTGGGTCAAAATTAAGTTAGCAGAGCCACACTCCCTCTGGAGGCTCTAAGAGAGAGTTCATTCCTTGCTTCTTCCAGCTTCTGGTGGCTACCAGCAGCTTGTGGCTCGTGGCTGCATACTCCAATCTCTGCCTCCATCTTCACATGGACTTGTTTTTGTTTGTTTGTTTGTTTTTAAGTTTTCATTTAACTTCCAGTTAACATACAGTGTAGTATTAGTTTCAAGTGTACAATTTAGTGATTCAACACTCATATTGTCTTGTAATACCTGTGTGTAGTGTAAGTAAAATCTTACCATTTTATAACGATACATGTGATAGCATTTGGGGCTCCCCAGATAACTCAGGACAGTCTCCCCATTTCAAGATCCTTTAATCTAATCAGATCTGTAGAGACCGGTCTTCCTTCCTTCCTTCCTTTCTTCCTTTCTTCCCTTCTTCCTTTCTTTTTTTATTTGAAGTGTGTGTGCACATGCGCATGCCAGGGGTGGGGAGGGGCAGAAGGAGAGAGAATCCCAAGCAGATTCCATGCTGAGCTTGGGATCATGACCCTGAGCTCATGACCTGAGCTGAAATCAAGAGTCAGATGCTTAACCGACTAAGCCATCCAGGTGCCCCAAGACCTTTCTTTCATAAAAGGTAACATTTATAGGTTCTAAAAATTAGAATGTAGATATTGTTTAGGAGGTTTTTTGTTTGTTTTGTTTTTGTTTTTGTTTTTTTGCCTCCAAGATCCAGGTTTTAATTCACTAACTCTTTAGGGAGGAGCCTTTTATTTATTCTTTAATTTCATGGAGTCCTAGTGACAGAATGAGAAATTCAGAAGAGCTCCTCAGCTCTGTTATACTTCTCTTTCCACCCCAGACCATCAATTTCTGATGAAAGACATGAATGTGGGTATTTTTTTCTGTAAAAATTTAATTTACTCCTTTAGTTGTATCAAAGAAGATTTTAAAGGGGCATTCTAAAACCTATTCTTGCAGAGGAAGCTGTGTAGAAAGTCCATCAAGTATCTAAGTAAAAAGTATCTTAAAAATAAATGTAATGAGATGTTTTTGCCATCTTTGTTACCAGATCTGAAATTCATGAGAGCACAAAGATTAGGAAAGGACCATAATATGTTTTAACAACAATAGAGAGCCCTCTAATAACTGCCAAAATGAAATACACTAGAATAAATTGAGATTTAGGCCTTTGTTTCAGTTTCAAAAAAAAATGCAACTGCAGCAAATCAATAAAAATATTATCTTTGTATAGAATTTTTTGTTTTCATGGCAACTAAGAATACTAAATGGAAAATTTGGTTGCATTGTAGTTTCAAAATCAATCTCTCTGAGGTCAAATAGAGGAATCTAGAACTCCTGGAAGTGATTTCTTAAGACTTTTCTGGGCAACGTGACTGATGGATGAGGTTGGATTCAATAGGGATTCAATAGAGCATTCAAAACTATAATGCAAGTAGAGTAAGGATTCCATTAATCATCCAACTGGATTCTGAACTCAGGGCAAAGGAAGTGAGGTCTAAGACTTATCAGCACTCATTCTTAGACTTTGGAATGGTTTAAAGTAACTGTCATGAAATACGAATTTTTAAAAATTAAATAGCCTACCACTCCCACCACAATCATCACAAACTTGGAATAATAAGCCATTATTCTTACAGTAATTCTGGAGAATTACCTCTAACATTCTGAAGAAAAACATCTAACATTCTATATAAAATTCTATCCCTCCTCACCCACAGACTCTTTTCAAAGCCTTAAGCAATAAACATTCACTCATTAAATATTTATAGAATGACACCTCTACAGTATGGAAAACACTTGGAATAGTTAGACTTTATTTTTTGTCCTTAAAAATTCCCAACTAATCAAGGTAGACAAATAAAAAAATGACAACCTTAAAATTTTTAGTGTCATGAACGGTTATGAACAGAGAGACATGGTTGGTTAAGTCTGTTGGGGAAATGTATTATATATTATATGGGGAGAATATTTCTTTTTTTTTTTTAAAGATTTTATTTATTTATTTGAGAGAGAGAATGAGAGACAGAGGGTACGAGAGGGAAGAGGGTCAGAGGGAGAAGCAGGCTTCTCGCCGAGCAGGGAGCCCGATGCGGGACTCGATCCTGGGACTCCAGGATCATGACCTGAGCCGAAGGCAGTCGCTTAACCAACTGAGCCACCCAGGCGCCCTGGGGAGAATATTTCAATTAAGGAGGGATAGGATGTGAGTAATGCAGAGTTTGGAGATATAAGGTAGCAAGGCAACAATATGTTTCTTCCTTGAACTTCGGAGTTAAGGAAGAGATTTAAAAAAGGGGAGCTGAATTTTCAAAGCTAAGGAGAAATTTTGGAAGTCTCACATTAAACGAACATTTAATAAAATAACATATGAAGTTGTGTATGGAATGTAATAGAAAAAGAAACAGGATTGATGTTCAAAGAAACATGGAATGATTTTACCCAGCGAACAATGGAGTCCATGGGCAATGGAAACATAGACAACAAAATCCATGACATGTAAAAAAATGTATATATATATTACTAAGTAGTAAATAAGGACCCAACTTGGCAGTTTCAATATATAGCAGAAAATGATAGAATTAGTCATAACTAGCCAATGAATTAGAATATATGAGATACATATTAGAGATTTCCCAATGCTAGAGATTGAAGAGGTTAGAAACCTAAAGGTTTGCTAAAGGATGAATGAATCAGGGGCAGTAATGTGGACATTATCAAAATGACCAATTATAGGACCCATCCTGGGAGAGAGAGAAGTTGAATGGGAAAGAAGGGTAAGAAATGGAATAACAAGCTGGGAGACCAGGGTGAGGTTAAGGAATTAGAAATCATAATCAACGTAGAGCCAGGCACAGTTGGTCAAAAGGAAGGAGAGAAGTGAGAATGCAGATCATTAATATTCAGAGAAGAGAATTGCAGAGCTGGGAGGAATTTCAAGTATAGCTTTTTTATTAAATAGTTTTAGACACTGAAGATAATGGAAACTGTGTGGCTAAGATAAGCAAATATGTTGATGTTTTAATCATCCAAGGTAACAGAGGCCAGAGTTGAGAGGATAATGAAGAGTCTGGCACTGAATTCACTGAAGATAGTAAAATGCTTTCATGGAGGTCAATAGCTATTTGTAAACATTGAGGTAGGCTAGCAGATTCATTCATTTATTCTACAAATACTTATTGCCTACCCTATGCCTGGCACACTTCAATAGTGAACAAAAATATATAGTTTGCTCTCATAGAATACACATTCTAGTTGGAGAGACAGAAAATAAACAAAGTGGAACATAAGGAACAGCATGGAGGACATTAGGAAAAAGAAGGGAAAAATGAAGGAGGGGAAATTGGAGGGGTAGGTCAACCATGAGAAACTATGGACTTCGAGAAACAAACTGAGAGTTTTAGAGGGGAGGAGGGTGGGGGATGGGTTAGCCCAGTGATGGGTATTAAGGAGGGCACGTACTGCATGGAGCACTGGGTGTTATACAAAAACAATGAATCATGGATCACTACATCAAAAACTAATGATGTATTGTATGGTGACTAACATAATAAAATAAAATTAAAAAGAAATGAGCAAACAAACTAATATGTCAGGTGGTGGTAAGGGCTATGAAGAAAAAGAAAACAAGGTTATTGTATTGTAATATTTTATACTTAGGGAAGAATTCAAATAGGGGACAGCATTTGACATTTGAGGTTAGAAGGAAGAAAGTCATGTTGATATCTGTAAAAGAGTGTTTCAGAGAAAAAAACAAATGCAGAAATGCTGGAACAGGAACATGATTGGAATGTGTAACAACAAAGAGGCAAATGTGATTGGTGTACAGCATGCTTAAGGGTAGAGGCCAAAGTAAAGTTTGAAGTATGCGAAACAGCAGGAGGAAGAGTATATTGGGCTTTGGATTTTACTGTGAATGAAATGGAAACTTGGCAGTCTAACTGATAGACTGTAGGAAGGGAAAGGGTGAAACCAAGGAAAATGTTAGGAAAGTAATTTAGTAACCATTGGGTAATTTTGGTGCCTTGGGCTAGGATTGCCTGGTAAAGATAAGTGGTAGGAAACTGGATATATATTATTGAGGAATTCCTCACTGTAGTCCCCTGACATCCCCCTTTTTGTTTTTAATTTTATTTTATTATGTTTTGTTAGTCACCATACATTACATCATTAGTTTTTGACGTGGTGTTCCATGATTCATTATTTGCATATAGCACCCAGTGCTCCATGCAATACGTGCCCTCCTCAATACCCATTACCAGGCTAAACCATCCCCCC
>NC_138380.1:49892325-49953631 GCF_054177405.1 Leptonychotes weddellii
GTGTGTGTATATATATATATATGATATATATATATATACATCTTCTTTATCCATTCGTCCGTTGATGGACATCTTGGCTCTTTCCATAGTTTGGCTATTGTGCACATTGCTGCTGTAAACATTGGGGTGCACGTACCCCTTCAGATCACTACATTTGTATCTTTGGAGTAAATACCCAGTAGTGCAATTGCAGGTCGTATGGTAGCTCTATTTTCAACTTTTTGAGGAATCTCCATACTGTTTTCCAGAGTGGCCACACCAGCTTGCATTCCCACCAACAGTGTAGGAGGATTCCCCTTTCTCTGCATCCTTGCCAATATCTGTCGTTTCCTGACTTGTTAATTTTAGCCATTCTGACTGGTGTGAGGTGGTATTTCATTGAGGTTTTGATTTGGATTTCCCTGATGCCAGGTGATGTTGAACACTTTTTCATGTGTCTGTTGGCCATTTGGATGTCTTCTTTGTAGAAATGTCTGTTCATGTCTTCTGCCCATTTCTCCCTGACATCCCTTTTTATTTATTTTTATTTTATTTTATTATGTTATGTTAATCACCATACATTACATCATTAGATTTTGATGTAGTGTTCCATGGTTCATTGTTTGCGTATAACACCCAGTGCTCCATTCAGTACGTGCCCTCTTTAATACCCATCACCAGGCTAACCCATCCCCCCACCCCCCTCCCCTCTAGAACCCTCAGTTTGTTTCTCAGAGTCCATAGTCTCTCATGGTTCATCTCCTTCTCCCTTTTTAAAGACAATTTACTTCAGAAACTTGCAAGGGAAAAAGGCTTCTTTGACATGTAAATCTTCTACAACCCAGAAATGTCTTTCTCAAGGATGTGGGAGAAATATCTTTGAAATGTAACCATGAAGAATGATTGCACCCCTACCTCACATTTTCTGTGGGAATTTAGGAGCCTAACTTCAATAAGTACCGGTTATCGAAACTAATGGCCTAATCACATTGACTGACCTTACTCCAATGCTTAACAACTCTTTCCTTTGTTTCAGCATAGTTGAGTGCAATCTCTCTTCCTTATTGCAGCATAAGGCTCTTCCTTATGCTGCAAAATAAGGCTCTTCCTTCCTTATTTACCTGGTCTGATGTGTTTTATTGATGCCTATTAGATATCTAAATTGAGATATCAAGATAAGAAGACATATGCATTTGGAGTTCCAGGGAGAGGGTCAGGCTGGAAATACAAATTTAGGAACTTTCAGGATTGCAATCATATTTAAATCTGCAAGACAGAAGGAGATCACCTCGGTTAGAAGACTGAGTCGTGCAATATTCCAACGTTTAGAGATAAGTGATTTTTTAGAGATAAGGAATTATCAAAGGAGATTGAGAAAGGGCTGCTAGTGAGGTATGGATTAAAAGAAGATTGGTACTCTGAAGGTCAAGTGTAGAAATTGTTTTAAGTCACAGTGATCAACTGTATAGTAGGATTCTGATTGGTCAAATTGGATAACAGGTAAATGATCATTTGATAGTATCATACAGAGGGTTTTTTTTACACCCTTGCCAAGAGCAGTCTTAGTGGAGTGGCAGGTATACAAGTCTGAATGGAATGGGAGCAGGAGGGTATGGGAAGAGAGGAAGGAGAAACTTTGACATCAAAAGCTCTTTTTGAGAAGTGTTGCTAAAAGGAGAGCAGATAAATGATGCAGAATCTTTGAAGGGATATAGAATCAGAGGTAGCTTCCTTTAAGATGGTATATAATTTATACTAATAGAAATAAACCATTATAGAGAAAAATGATGATGCAAGACAGAAAGTAGACCATAGCAAAAGCAATGACTTGAGTAGGCCAAAGTAGATGGGTTCCTATACTTAAGTGGATAGGTTGGCCTTATATAGGAAAAAGGATTAATTTGTACCTTGAAATTCAGACAGAATATATGGGTATTGATGCTGGAAGATACGGTGGTAGGAGCATGTGGGAATCTTCTCATTGCTTCCACTTCCTTGATGAAATCAGAAGCATGCTCATTAATTGAAATTGAGGTAGGAGGAGAAGGTGGTGAAAGTTTTGGAGAGAAGAGAAGGTATAAAATACTTGCCCAAGAGACTGGGTGTGTAAGTGAAAATGAAGAGAGTTTGTAGGGCAAACACTGAGACCCACTTAAAGAGTGTGGTCATGAAATTAATGTGAGCACAGGTACCACGTTGTATAGTTTGCTACTATCCATTCATTGTCAACAGCTAGATTTCAGGAGCAAGATAAGCAGAGAGTTGAATCTAGCTGAGGTTAAGGTTGGCCATCTGGGGATGGATGGAACAAAATGTTGGGCCATAGGAACTAGGAAGGGTAAGGAAAGAAGTGAGGACTTGAGGAGAATCCAGGGCCATAAACTGCTAGCAGGAACAATTGATTAGAGGTTTTCATAGAAGCAAAGAACTTTTGAAGTCAGAGTTCTCAAAAGAGAGTGGATAGTTAGGAAATGGTGGTCAGATTTGATGGGTGATTCTAACTGGGATTTTTGGAGTGGGTAAAATTATTGTTAATGATGAGATTTAGGTGTGACCATGGCTGAGACAGAATAGAGGCAAGACCACTGGCATAGAGAGGCCATGTATGGGAAGTAATAAATGTGTGGAATTGAAACCACTTAGAAGTATAAGAGGAATAGTCATGAAGAGTAGACATCTGAGAACTAAAATCTCCAGGGAATTACAGAGAGCAATTCAGAAGCTTCAGGTGGCTGAGCCAAAGAGAATTACTAGGCAGTAAACATGCTGAATAGCACTATCTTCACAGAAACTGACAGTTTTAGGAAGGAGGGAGGGATCATCCGATTCAAAAGGCAATGAGTAGGAAGCAGGACACCCTTCCTGTCTTCGGGGATAGTGATACAAGACACAGGAAAGATATATTGGCAGATAGCTCTTCTGATGGGCAATAAATGGCTTTCAGAAGGGAGTTGTTTTACAGCTTATTACACGGATTTATTCAATGTTCTGAGAAATGTCAAACTTTAATATGATACTTTGAAAACTAGTGAATATAAGAAACATCTAAAGAGCTTGCTTTAAAATGCAGATAGATGCTCCTCGGTCAGGTGATCATACCATATCACACCATAAGTGGTAAGTCTTGTTGGTTGTATGTACCATTGTGTGATGAGAATGGCACTTTACCCCAGTGATCTTCCTCCCCCAAATCCATAACCACACTCTAATTATGAGAAAAATATCACCTAAACTCCAATTGAGGGACATAGTGCAAAACACCTGATCAGTGCTCCTCAAAATTGTCAAGGTCTTCAAAAAGAGGGGAATGCCAAGAAACTGTCATAGCCAAGAGGAGCCAAAAAGCCATGATAATTAAGTACATTGTTGCATCCTGGGTGGGGTCCTGAAACACAAGAAGTGCATGGGAGGGGGGGATAACTAATGAAATCCAAGTAAAGTATGAGGTTTAGTTAATAATAATGTTTCAATACTGGTCTATTAGTTGTAACAAATGTACAGAGTGATATAAAATGTTGATAATGTGGGAGATTGAGTACAGGGTATACAGGGATTCTATTTTCTTTGAAAATTCTCTGTAAGTCTAAAACAATTCTAAAATTAAAAGTTTATTTTGATAAATACAGATGCTTGGGTGGTAGGACAGAAGAGCCAGCATTTTAAAAACTTGAGATACAATTTACATACAATGAAATATTACAATCTTACTTGTTCTAATAGGTTTATGAATGCATATCAAGATATAGAGCATCTCTCTCATTCAACAAAACTTCGAAGCCATGCCCCTTCCCAGTCAGTATCCCACCCCCAGAAGCAACCACTTATCTGATTTATATAAACATAAGTTAGTTTTGCCTAGTCTAGAAATCATATAAATGTATCACATAGTATGTACTTTTTCGCATCTACCTTCTTTCAGTAGAACATTTGTGAAATTCATCCATGAAGTGTATCTTTGTTTATTTTTATTGCTGAGTAGATTTCCATTGTATGAGAGTATCACAATTTATTTAAAAATCCTTTTGAATGAAGGGGGGGAATCGGAGGGGAAGACGAACCATGAGAGACGATGGACTCTGAAAAACAAACTGAGGGTTCTAGAGGGGATGGGGGTGGGAGGATGGGTTGGACTGGTGATGGGTATTAAAGAGGGCACGTTCTGCATGGATCACTGGGTGTTATGCACAAACAATGAATCATGGAACACTACATCAAAAACTAATGATGTAATGTATGGTGATTAACATAACAATAAAAAATAAAAATAAATAAATAAAAGTGGGAAAACAAACAAAAAAACTAATGATGTAATGTATGGTGACTAACATAACAATAAAAAATTTTTTAAAAAAGAGGTTAAAAAAACTAATGATGTAATGTGTGGTGATTAACATAATAAAATAAAATTTAAAAAATTCTGTTGATAAAGAATTATTTTTAATAACCATGGAAGTGATTCTGAAGCAGGTGGTCCGTAGATACCATTTTGAGAAACATTACTGTAAAAAGGAGGATGCTCATTCCGTTATCTCTTAGTTAATAGACCTTTCCAAGCATGAGAAGATAACTAAGTATCGAAGAACCTTAATGCACCTGCAAAATAATGTGTCAAGCCTGTCTCACTAGCCAGAAAAATTAACAATAGTCTCATAATGAAAAAGCAAGATATATTAGAATGTCGCAGTCCAAGAGGTCTCATTTGTCTTTAGTTAGTGGATGATGTTGATCTGTTTATCGGCCTTCAGAGGCGAATGAGAACAAAGCATGAATACGGTCAGTGTGTTTCTGATGAGGCAGTAAAGATTGCTGGTACTAGCTGGGCAGTTTGGCCAATACCAATGGCAAGGTAACCTTTTGAGTTTCTGCAGCATCATGTATTAGACATAATATGTACACTGCACTGAGAGTCTATGACAGGAATGGTGCAGGAAAGGAAACAGCCCAATGAACTACAGGGCAGCGGGGGGAAAGATGAACAATTGGAAGAAATACACATCTGAATTCAGAATTTAGGCGCAAACAGGGAGCTAAGGGTCCTGGCTTGTTGCTCACAGTTATCTGGGGTACAGTGATTGGGACTGAGAACACAAATGATATTCTGATTAAGTAAAAAGAGGCTGCTGCTGAACCTCATGCTTTGAATGTATACTACATGGCAGTAAGTTTCTTCTGTTCCCATAGAGACTCAGATTCTCCAGCACTGACAAAGCATTTGGGACTACCTTCCACAGCTTCATGAGAAATGCAAGAATTAATTGAAATCTGTTCGCGCCTACTCCGTATCCACTGAGAGCAATTTCTCCCTTGTGTGTATTTTCTCTTTTGCCAGTTCTCATTATCTCTTTGTTCTCTTCTTTTGTTTGGACATTTCATCTTGTAAATGTCCTTTTCATTTTACATTTTTACTCTCAATAATATTTCTAGAGCTTATGTTGGTATTTAAATGAAAATTATATTTAGCATTTTAAAGTAGATTTGGAAGAATTAGAAAATGCAAAAGGCCTAGGCCATCAGAGCAATGATCCGAATGGTTTTAAAAGAGCATTGTCCTCCTCTGAGAAACAAACTGAGGGTTCTAGAGGGGAGGGGGTGGGGGGGGAAGGGTTAGCCTGGTGATGGGTATTAAGGAGGGCATGTTCTGCATGGAGCACTGGTGTTATACACAAACAATGAATCATGGAACACTACATCAAAAAAAAAAAAAAAAAAAGCATTGTCCTCATCCAGCAGTATAGCAGAGTGAATCTGAAAACAGGGATACCTAGATTGAGCTCAATTCCTGCGGAAGAACCTATTTTCCTTTCCCCAGTTTTCGCAAGGAACTTGGTTGATGAGAATCGGTCAGGATTAGCCAGCCTTGCTTTCCAGAGAGCCTATTATCTCATTTGATTTGCTGTTTGGATTGGCTGCAAAATGCCCCCAAGATTATCTGATGGTTTAATGCCTGGCCTTGTTATACTGTAATAATTTGGTGTCCAATAATTTGTGCTCTTCCACATACAGCCTTTGTCTGGCACACTGGCTTCAAGTGCAATTCTTGATGCAACCGGAAATAAAAATCTCCAAATTCTGGAGGTTGTATAGTCACTGAGGTAATTTTAATTGTTGGGAGAATTGAGACTAATTAGCCTAAGAAATATGAACCACATCTAGAGTTCAATTTTCTGTGACTTAGCATTCAGCTCAACAAACCCTCACTTTTTGGATATACTGATCGTCTGCATGTGCATTGCTACCGTGGCAACGAATGTGTGGGGCTCAGGATTTCTTAGAATCTCCGACCATAAAATGACTGGAAAGTATGCCATGAGACTATGCCTTAGTTTGCGAGTTGGTTGGTTTCTTCAGCCTCTGTGCTGCACTTAGAACATCGTACCTCCTTTGCTGCAGCTGTGAAGTGTTGAGTTGAGAAGACCTATTTCATTCTTAGGAATGAAGAGTCAGGAGCTGGACTTGGGTTGGGTTCAAATCTCTCCCTGCTATTACCTCTGTAAGTGCCCTAGGAGTGTTTTTTAAGCACTCTGGGTCTCATTTGCCTCATCTTTAAAATGGGAGATCAAAATAATATACACAAGTAGTATGCAGCATTCATAGAATTGTTTTGATGATTGAATGAGTTTTACCTGCAAAGCCCTGAACCAGTCATAGAACAGAGCAAGGGCCTACCCCATGTTAGCCATTAGTGTTTTTATTGCTTTAATTTTTTTTCTTTCTCTCCCTTGCATGTTAGTGGGCAAAGTGATGCTTTTGATTGGTGATAAGACTAAAGTCTTATTCAGAATGCAACTCATTAAAATAAATATATGTTCACAAGCTACTTTTCTCTTATTGCAGCATTCTGGCGTTACTCCCGTCTACAGTGATGTTTACCAGACTCCGTACTATAAATCAGTGTCCTAGTCTCCATTTCATAGATATGCAAACCAGAGCCAGATAAGTAATGCATATTAATCAAGAGTTGCCTAGTAAGTTATAAGAACTCTTCTCAAAGCTAACATCTCAGTCCCCTTGGGAAAAGACTTTATTTTTTTTAAGTTTTTATTTACATTCCAGTTAGTTAACACACAGTGTAATATTTGTTTCAGGTGTACAATATAGTGATTCCATGCAACACCCAGTGCTCATCACGACAAGTGCACTCCTCTGTCCCCATTACCTCTTTCACCCCGCCCCTCTTCCACCTCCCCTCTGGTAACCATCTGTTTGTTCTCTAGAGTTAAGAGTCTGTTTCTCTGTTTGCCTCCCTCTCTCTTTCCCCCCCTTTTCTCATTTGTTTTGTTTCTTAAATTCCACCTATGAGTGAAATCATATGGTATTTGTCTTTCTCTGACTGACTTATTTCACTTAGCATTATGCTCTCTAGCTCGATCCATGTCATTACAAATGGCAAGATTTCATTCTTTTTTATGTCTGAGTAATATTCCATTGAGTGAATGAATATATGTTCATTCAAGTGATATATATGTATACCACTTCTTCTTTATCCATTCATCAGTCACTGGACACTTGGCCTGTTTCCATAATGTGGCTATTGCAGATAATGCTGCTATAAACATCGGGGTGTGTGTATCCCTTTGAATTTGTATTTTTGTATTCTTTGGGTAAATACCTAGTAGTCCAATTGCTGGATTGTAGGGTAGTTCTGTAACTTTTTGAGGAATCTCCCTACTGTTTTCCAGAGTGGTTGCACCAGTTTGCTTTCCCACCAACAGTGCAAGAGGGTTCCCCTTTCTCCACATCCTCTCCAACACCTGTTCTAAACTGAGTTGTTGATTTTAGCCATTCTGACAGGTGTGAGGTGATATTTCATTGTGGTTTTGATTTGCATTTCTCTGATGTAAGTGATGATGAGCATATTTTCGTGTGTCTGTTGGTCATCTGGATGTCTTCTTTGGAGAAATGTGTGTTCATATCTTCTGTCCATTTTTTAAATTGGATTATTTGTTTTTTGGGTGTTGAGTTTTATAAGTTCTTTATATATTTTTGGATACTAACCCCTTGGGGAAAGACTTTAGATTGGTGATGAATGAAAAACCTAATTTAGTAAAGAATACTCTCAGTGTTTGGGTGGCATTATTATGGCAAAATTTTGTAATTTCTGATACTGCCATTATGATGTCATTTGTAAAATAAAAAATTTTAAAGAAAAAATAGTACAATTTCCTAATATCTATAATGACAATAAAGGAAGACAGTTTCATTCTCTTTCTTTTTCTACTTATTTGTTTGTGTATTAGTCAATGTGGGGTTGCCGTAACAAAATACCACTGGCTGGGTGAATAGGAATTTATTTCCTACAGTTCTGGAAGCTGGGAAGTCTAAGATCAAGGTGCCGGTGGATTCACTTCCCTAGTGAGGGCTGTCTTTCTGGCTTGCAGATGGTCACCTTCCTGCTGTGTCCTCACATGGCGGGAGTGGGGAGAGAGGGGCAGAGAAAGAGAAGTTGGAAGCAAGATTTCTGGTATCTCTTTTTATAAGGACACGAATCGTGGGGCGCCTGGGTGGCTCAGTTGGTTAAGCGACTGCCTTCGGCTCAGGTCATGATCCTGGAGTCCCGGGATCGAGTCCCGCATCGGGCTCCCTGCTCGGCAGGGAGTCTGCTTCTCCCTCTGACCCTCTTCCCTCTCATGCTCTCTGTCTCTCATTCTCTCTGTCTCAAATAAATAAAATCTTTAAAAAAAATAATAAAAAAAAAAATAAGGACACGAATCGTATCATGAGGGCCTCATTCTCATGACCTCATGTAAACCCATCTTACCTCCTGAAGACCCCATCTCGAAGTACCATCATCTTGGGGGTTAGATTTTCAACTTATGAATGGGGGGGCACAATTCAATCCATAGCAGTTTGTTTATGGGTGAGAAACAGCAATACTTTGTGACAACTTTTTATAAAGCAAAATTATTGTGGAACATGGGAATTTAGAAGATCCTATGTTTTTAAGCTTAAAAATACATTATGGAATATGAACATCAATTTCACTGAAAAAGGTTTAATAAAAACTAAGCTATTTGAATTTTAGAAGTCTCTAAAGAGCAGACTCATAGACACATTTCTTGTCAGACACCTTTGTAGTAAAATTTGGCAAGTGCTTAGATGGTGTTATAAATCACGAGTTCCTTAAACTTCCTCTGTCTTTCTCAAAGCTAGTGAATTATTAGAGTCTGAAATTACCAATGTGGGAGTCACACATTTCTTGGGGTTAATACTGTGCCTTCCTAAAAGTGCTTCTACAGTGTGAATGTGTTCCCTAGAGGAGGGCAGGGGATAGTAACTCCTGAGCATAGGAAATTTCTCCTTCACAAGAGAGAACCAGAATGAAGGAAACCTAGGGAATGTGATACAGCACCTCTCAATTTGAAGGTGGAGGGAGTAAAAAAGTATGAGGGACGTGATCCTGGAGTGTCCTAGTAGAATCCTGTGGAAGATAAGGAACCGAATGGACAGAATGAGATCATCTAGGTGCAGGATGGTGCCCAAAAGATAATGAGGGCCCGTTAGTGGTATGGTTGATTTATTAATGTTTTATACAGAAATAACCTAATATACACCAATTTTCCAATTCCAGAGAACCACCAAAATATGTGAATTCTTGACTATTACTATTTTTTCAGAGAAGGGAAAAGTCAGATATGTAGAACTGTAGTTCCCTTTAGCAGATAATTAAGAAGGTGACTCTCAGGTGAGGAGAGGCCTTGAAACTGAGAAGTATTTGCTTTGGTTTTCTTAAAAAGGAGTTCTTTGGATTTATGTTCACTTGAAATGTTGAGCAGCACAAATGATATTTTATAATAACAGTTACAAAAGTCCCTCTATACATATTGAATTGCTTCCAATAAGAGGGAGCATCCAAATAATCACCTCTAAGTTAATTAATTTATAATAAATATTTCATACTAAAATAAAATGGGCTTAACATAGGAAAATGCTAAAAGGAAAATCCTTCATATCCAATTTCATTGTAAAGTTGCTTCATAATGAGAGTTTTACCAGAAGTTATGTTGTAACATTAGCAAACTGGAACATGAAATAGTAAATACCAGCTGTAGGGACATTTGTAACTTTGTGAACTCTTAGTGATTAATCATTCATAAAACATATTTACAGTGCCATTTTATTATGTCACCAAGTAGTTAATATTTCAACGTGGTCATAACCCAACTAAAAATGTGATTTTTCCAGTTAAAACCAAAGGAACAAAAATGACTTCTCAGTTAATAACAGTATTGCCCAACATCACAGATTACAACTAACAGAGTTCCTGTAGAGCAGAGTTTCTCAGCCATGGGATTATTGACATTTGGGGATAGATTGTTCTTTGTTGTAGGGTGCTGTTCTGTGTTGGAGGAGGTTTAGCCTAGGGTCTCTACCCACAAGATGACAGTAGTACCCTCTTTTCAGTTGTGAGAACCCACAATGTCTCCAGACACTGCCCCATGTCTCCTGGCCTGGGTGAGGTTGGGAGTAGGGGAGAGAGATGGCCCCAGGTTGAAAATCACTGCAGTAAGGGAATAAATGTACCCAATTCTTAGATGGTGAATAGCTTAGCCTTTGGTGTTTGACCCAAGATTAGATTTAGGTTTTATGGTCCTGAGTCAAACTTTTCTGTAAATAAGATTATCTCATCTGATTCATTCTGAACATAGCTTAGTATAGAGCAATGTGCACCAATTTTCAAGATTACTAATTTTGATAATTTAGTGCTTTAATGGTTCTATAATTCAGATTGTCCCTGTTGCTTGCTGTTTGTGCACATGATAGAAATTATAACATTTCAAATGACATTTTTTTTCTAAGCATCACAAAGGGCGACAGAGGCTATATTTTTACAACAAACATTTTTAAATTGTGTTTTTATTCATATCCTCAGGATCTGCATCAATAAGTAGGTGTATTTTTAGAAATCACAAGGAAAATTAAGAAATGCCAGAGAATGACTCTGCTTACATCTTCTTAGCATGTTGGGCTAGAATAGGATTTTCTGAACCTCGTTTATTGACTCACCTTTTATTAGTCTGTTTCATTTTTTCAGGGATGTATTTATAAAAACAAAAACAAACAGACCTTACAAATTTTACTGAAACTTCATTACACTGAAGATGGGATTTCTCCTACCTCTCTTTCACACACACACACACACACACACACACACACACACACAGATGCATCCACACATTTCCTGCAGCAGTGGAAAGTAAAGGTGTATATAATTAGAAAGAAAAAGTCTAAAAATTTTAAAGATATTTTTAATGACAAAGGAAAAAGAAGTATAGAATTCCTTCTGTCTTACACCAACCAAATGTGAGTATACACAAAATGGCCAAATTGAAGAATAAAGTGCTCCCAGAAGTAAACTGTACTAGACCAGCATCACTCTCTGCATTCCCTATTTTTGTAATATTTCCCTATCCATTACACTAAAACTTCTCACTGTAGGGTTTTAACATATTGGACCCTAAAGTTAGCCTAAATGGTAAATATTGGGATGCTGTAGATATGCTTTAAAGCAATTGCTTTCAAAATATAGGGTCTGTCAATAGTGTCCATCTGTGCACACTTGATATCATCTTCCTGGGACTGAGGAGAGAAGAGTCAACAGGGAAATAGAAATGATGTTTATGCCTGTTGCATTCCACACACTTTTGTAGTTTCTTTGTATGTGCATTTGATTGTATAGATGATATATTCATGTAGCAAGCTGTTTATTGAGCATCTGTTATATGCCATGGTTTGGTAAGTGCTAGCAGTATTATGATAAGTAAACAAAGGCCCTAATCTCAGTGGACTTCTAATCCAGTGGAGGCAAAGTGATATACAAACAGATAATTGCAATGAGTATGACCAGGGAGCTATGGGGAGGTGACCTTCCACCTTATCCTCAGCTAGGCAAGGAGGGGTGAGGAAGGCTGTGCATTGGCACAGACCCCAGAGAAGAAGAATCCATTATCATTTGTTCACTGGACCCATTTGAAAGTGCATGGAATGGAGAAGCCAGAGGACAGGGGCAGTGAGAGTCGAAGGAACAAACACAGTGGGGTCTGAGTCACCCAGAAGACTCTGTGGGATTCTTTAAGGTCTTTGGTGGCTGCTTGTACAGCACCAATGATGGAAGATTAGAAGGTAAGGCTGAGGAATGAAACAAAAGGTTTTGGGTTTTTTTATTTTTTTAATTTAATTTTATTATGTTATGTTAATCACCATATATTACATCATTAGTTTTTGATGTAGTGTTCCATGATTATTGTTTGCGTATAACACCCAGTGCTCCATTCAATACATTTTTGAAAGCCTTCAATGACATGCTTTACGAGAGAGATTCTTTTATTATGTACTATGCACTATATCCTTCTAGTTCCTTTTGGTCATTGTGCAGAAAACTGACTAGCATGTGCAATGTTTTACAGGTTGAAATTCTCTTCACACATTTCTTCCTATTTGATTCTCACAAAACAACCCTATTTCATGTAAGAGTAAACTCCATTAGAGAGGTTAAGTTACTTGGTTTGCTAGTAATATGTGATAGTAGAATTGGAACACAAGTCCTCTTGACACCGAGTCCTCACTTCCCTTGTGTTCTCTCATCATTTATCTTAAAGAACCGCCATCCCTTTAGAGTTAGGAGAAGGAAATAGCTCACCCGTATTCAGAGAGGGGCAGAAAGAGAGGCAGAGACAGAGGGAGAGACAGAAAGTGAGTGAGAGGGAGGGACAGAGACATGCATACCTGAGGATAGTTTTTCTCATAAAGTTGTCATAACCAAACATTTAGCCAGCCCTTGCTTAGAAAATGAAAATGATTAATACTGTGCAGCTGCAATTCTACATTTCATGTGTTAAAAAGAAAAAGTCATACAAAAGAAAAATAACAAGAAAGGAATATATATTTTAAAGCTATATATTTATATTTACAGTTATATTAATTAGTATGCACTGGCTATTTACACCAATTGAAACAGTGTATTACTGGTGAATGAACAGATCAATGGAACTGAGGAAAAACTCCAAGAGGACTTCTAAAAATATTAGAATTCAGTATATGATCAAAGTAATGCTTCAAATCTGTGTGAAAAGATTTAGTAAGTATTAGGAAGTCTGGATATTCATTAGCATGAAAGGAAACATACTGTATAAATTAGATTGGTTTTCCATACCTCACATGAGGCTAAATTACAAATGAATTAGAAATTCAACTGTAAAAAATAAAAACATAAAAATATTTGAAAAAAAACATGAAAGAATTGCTTTGTAATTTTGAATTTAAAAAGCCTTTCTAAATATGACACAATCCAGACTCTATAAAAATGAAATATTTTGGGGTGCCTGGGTGGCTCTATTGGTTAAGCATTTCACTCTTATTTTCAGCTCAGGTCATGATCTCAGTGTTGTGAGATCCAGCCCTGTGTTGGACTCATGCTGGGCGTGGAGTCTGAGATTCTCTCCCTCCCTCTCCCTCCACCCTTCCCTCCCTCTCTCTCTCTAAAAAAAAAAAAAATGAAATGTGTGACAAATTCAACTAAAAAATACACAATTTCATTCATAGAAGATTAAACCATGAAGAAATAAAACAGGAAAAAATGGTAAAACGTGTTTACAGCTAATACTAGACAAAGTGTTAATTTCTCTATTAAAAAAATCTATAATGGTGAAGAAAAGACCAACAAACCCAATGGAGAAATGTATAAATATTTTATAGGAAAGAAAATGGAAGTGGCTCTTAAGCATGCAAAAAGATACCCTACCTCACTCATAAGAAGAGAATTGTAATTTAAAACTACATTGAAATATTGATATTCTTTGAAAATATTTTAAAACATTTTTGATCTAGAATCAAACTTTTTTTTCTAGGATGTGGGAAAATATGAACTCTCATAGAAATGTAACTTGTTACATCTATGGAAAGCCATTTGGCAGTATCTATCAGAATTGTAAATATATGTGCTTTTGACCCCAGAATTGCACTTCTGAAATATATTATGCAGATAAACCTCATGAATGTAAAATGACCTGAGTACAAGGTTATTCACTGGAGTTTTGTGTGCAAAAGCCAAAGATGGGAAATAATCCAATGTGCGTCAGGACGGGACTGGTTAAATACACTAGGTTGCATCTGTTGCCACAAGAAAGAATGAGGTAATTTTTATGTACTAACATTAATTTCCATGATTTATGTATATGTGTGTGTGTGCACATACATGCACACTCACATATATTTACTTACATATTGTATATACAAAAGTACTCTAGAACTACATGCAGACAACTGATCAACAGTTGTTGCCTCCAGATAAAAACCTGGGTACTCAGGAGTTGAGATGGGAGGGAGACTTTTTGCTATAAACCATTTTGTACCTTAGGAACTTTGTACTATGTAAATACATTTGCCTTTTAAAAAGGCCTTGTGTTCTCTCACCATTTATCTTAAAGAACCTCCAGCCCTTTAGAGTTAGGAGAAGGAAATAGCTCACCAGTATTCAGAGAGGGGGAGGAGGGTGGGGTGATGGGTTAGCCTCGTGATGGATATTAAGGAGGGCATGTACTGCATGGAACACTGGGTGTTATACGAAAACAATGAATCATGGAACACTACATCAAAAACTAATGATGTATTGTATGGTGACTAACATAACATAATAAAATTAAATTAAAATTCTGAATTTTTTAAAAGGAATTTGAGTTAGGCCTCACAAAACATGAAAGTCTTTCAGAATCCACCATTGCTGAGGTGACTGCAAGAGCTTAGAATCTACTTGGCATAACAGCATTTTGTTCTTCTAGGTGCTGGGAGCTGCTCTTAAAGTCACTAAGTTACATCATCTAGTTCTGCTTGACTTGGTGTCTTCTTGAGCTTCTCTTCCCACCGGCATCTCATCTGTTTCCAATTCAGTAGTTCTGATGCAAATTCTCCTAGAAAGACTATTAAGATTGGCCCAATTATTTACCATCATCTGTGTAAGTCAGTGCTCTCAGGCCAGGTCATTATTTGCCAGGGGTCAGTCTGTATATCGGCTAACCATGGGTCAGTGATTCACTCTTGGGCAATCATGTGTGGCCAGGTAGGTAGTGCAGTTCCAGTCACAGACAGTGGGAATCCTTTAGAGGGGCATTGCCTCTCTACTTCTCCTGCCAACCACCACTCTGTTTGCTTCCCCTTGCAGCAAACCTTCCAAAACAACCCACTTAATCTTTGTCTCAATTTCTCTCTTCTCAACTGTTATTAAATCCATTCCAATAAAGCTTTGGCCCCTACCAATAGAATAATACTGCTTATCTCACGGTCACCACTGACCTTTCCTAAGCTTCTAAATTTGAAGAAAATGGTCAGTCATTATTTTATTTGACCTTTCAGCTGTCCCACTGGCTATTTGGCAGCCTAGAATTGGGAGAGAGGGACAGGTGGGGATGTGTCTAGGGATTCTATTTCATCTGTGTTATTTGAATATTTTAGGAGAATATTATGTGTGTATTACTTGTATAAAATTTTTAGAAACTTTATTTTTTTAAGATCATTTATTTATTTGAGAAGAGCGCACATGTGGGGAGAGGGAGAAGCAGACTCCCTTCTGAGCATGGAGGCTAACGCGGGCCTCCATCTGAGGACCTTGAGTTCATGGCCTGAGCTGAAATCAGACACTTAACTGACTGAGCCACCCAGGGGCCCCTAAAATTTTTAGAAGTCTTAAAAATAGAATACTTTTCTAACAAGTCTTAGAATATTAGTTTAGAGCATGGCTGTATTCAGGGATTGAATAAAAATCTTAATTACTAGTTTCTCAATCTCATTTCTATTCTTCTTTGTTTTAATCGATTTTCATATTGTCCCTACTTTCCCACAATATGGCTGCCAGTTATTCCAAGATGATTATCTCTTCTGAGCAGCTCAGCTTTCCTCAACTATGAGGTTCAAAAGAGTCCTGGAACTGAGTTTCACTGAGTTATGATTGGGTAATAACCAAACATGAATTAATCACTTTAGTCAAAGGGTGTGTTAATTTGATTGGCAAGGACAGGTTACATGATCACCTTTGGTGTTATGGATGGAAGCAGGTCCACATCACATGAATTAGGAGAGACAGAGGAATAGCTTTCAGAAAAGAATCAGGGTGCTTGCACCAGAAGAAGGGTAGAATATCTTAACTGTTTCCAAACGTATTTACTTTCCTTCAAGTTGTTCAAAAATTATTAATGTTTATTTTTCCTGAACTTTCTAAGCTCAGCTTACATCATTTTTAAAGGCATTTATCTACCTTCCTACCAACTGTTTATAAATAATGCTAAGCTCTGAGACTGTACTCCACCTTTAAGAAACATCTATTTTTTCCTTATATGATTTTTAGGTATCTTCTGCCAATAAATTGACAATGAAATGTCTGATTCTCTAGGGCACCTTTGGGAAGAAACAGAGCAATTTGTTCACCAGCATTACTTTCTGAATAAATGCAAGTTCCTAACTTGGCTCATCTTAAAGAAAAGCATAATTGTGTTTTTATTCCATACAGTGTTTTACTTTCAAGTCAAATATGTCTAGATTTTAATCAACATGGATGAGAGTTATTTGGTAATTTCTCTTAATTGGTGGGAGCCTATCTCATCCCAGTAAACCCTACATTTGTGTTTCTTGATTGGAATTGGAATGAGTGCAAAGGGATGACTGTAATGGGAAAGATAAACTGCTAGAAGCTGTTAGCATTCATTATGACCATCTCTACATGTTGGCCTACAGATATTGTGGGAAAACCATAAACTAATGAATACAGAGGCAGGCTGCCATGACTTAATGAAACATATCATTTTTGTTTCCCCACTGGCTTTATGTCAGTGTGGAGTGAATTGTCTGACACAAACATCTGTTTCTCTCATGAAGCCAGCAAAGATCTTGTGATCTTGTGCAGCATTTAGGTCAGTTCTGCAGGAAGGCAGGTGGTAAGAAGGTTACTGAAAACAATGACAGAAACCCCAATAGCACCACCACAAATCTATGCTGAGGACCTCTTCTGTGGCAGGACTTGAAGGTACAATAGTGGGACAGGAAAACACAGTCATGACCACAAGAAGCTGACAGTCTGGGATGACTGAAGAAATAAAAACAGGACAGAATGTGGCCAACTCAGAGGAATCCAGTCTGTTTCAGGGAATCATGGAATAAACTCTTGGACAAATGGCTACTCTGCCTTTTCAGTCTCATCAAGCATTGAGATAATTTTATATGAACCATTTTGCTGGTGATTCCCTAGGTCCAATATAAATAAGTAAAACTCTCAGGTGCTACAGCAGATGGAGAGGGAGAAAGGATCCTTAGGCAAACCCAAGTTACCCTAGAGCCAGAAGGGATTCTTTTGTACCTGTGCATTCACACATGCACACACACACACATATCTAGATAACTTGTAACCTCAGCCTAAAAAAAAGCCACAGGGTACCTGGTGAAAATAGGATAGAAAAAAATGCCTACTGGGCACCTGGGTGGCTCAGTGGGTTAAGTGTCTGACTCTTGATTTGGGCTCAGGTCATGATCTCAGGGTCTTGAGGTCAAGCCCCTTTTCAGGCTCCATGCTTAGTGCAAAGTCTGTTTAAGACTCTCTCTCTCAACCTCTCTCTTTGCCCCTCTCCCTCTCTCTTGCCCTCTCTCTCTCTAAAATAAATAAATAAATAAAATCTCTTAAAGAAAAAGAAAAAAAATGCCTGCTCTTCTCTAGATACAGAGCCCCCATGGGAAAATAAAACCATTAAGATGACATGAAACATCAGACCTCATGTCATACCATCGACATCCCCTACAACAAGCAAGCCCAGATCTCCATCCTGTAGTTGGAAGTTGGAACATTAGGAATCCACAAGGGAACACTGTGTAGATAGAAGCAGTAAACCATGCATTGGCAAAAGGAGCAATATTTCCTTTTTTTTTTTTTATCTCATCTGAAACCTCTTAACATTGAAACATGGTTACTGACTTCCAACCAAACTGAAATAAGATAAAATTTGCATAAAACATTGAGTGGTGCATGAGCTCTCTGAGATGTCTCCAAGGACCCCAGTCAAGGAAACCCTGCTGTCTTCAATAGTTAAAAAGAGTTGTTAAGTTCCCTCAACTTGGACATTCATAGATACCAGCATTAACTTTTATAATAATTGCATTGCTGTTATGAGGGGTGGAAAATGAATTATTAAGTACAAAATCAGTTTAGTTCTCAACATGTCTTGCAAATAGCAGGTGCTCGGTGTATATTTGTTGACTTTATGAACAGCTGAAAATATTGCTGCTACAGGGGACATCAATAATTAACGGGGAAGGGGCAACTTACAGGCAGAGAATTCTGGTGAATACCTTAATTTTTGAACAAAAATTAGAATTGTCCTATGAAGCTGTAAAGATACAAAACATTTGGACATCATGTTTTATGACTTGGTTCCTTCATCTGACATGGGGGAGGCAATGGCAATAGTCATTGAATTCTTTTTCATCATCCCATTTTCTGCTTGCAAGAATTCCAATGGCATTTCACAATCATCAATCCACTGTCACTGTCCTTTGTACTTTGTAAGTGTAAACAAAGCTAATTTAGGAAGGAAACCACCATTCTCCTGAGGGTTTGATTTTAACAAATGAGAGATAAGTTTTCTTAATCATCATCTCCTGCCCAGACTCTTGGCTTCAGACCTGGTGTGGTTATTCACCTTCAAACCTCCCTGGTAGCCCTGCTGACTCCGCATTCGACTGTGCTGAGAAATAAGCCGCTTTTGACGTGTAGCCGCCTAAGGTTTCCTTTCTCTTTGAAATAATTATGTAAGTTAGCTACTTGTGGTTTTGTCTGCTCATAGGGTTTTGAAGCAGATGGTGAATTCTCACCTCAGCTGGATAAAAGGGCGCTCAAAACATTCAGCAGTATTTACCAGTTGAGTTCTAACGGTTCACATTGTGGGGCCTTGGGCGTATATGATTTACAGCCTCAGATACCTAAATCTAGGTAGTGGACGGTATCAATTTCAAAACTAAAGCAAACCAAGAATTCATGGTTCTGTTCCTGATTCAAATCAAAGCCAGGCTATTTATCCTAACCAGATGGAAGAGAAGCTCATTTAGTTGAAATTTATCAATCAGGAGATCCCTAGGACTCTCTTTCTCTGCAACTGATTTTATATCTGACACTTTTGCAAGCTGTGGTAAGATGATTTCACTCTGGTTGTATTTGCCAAGGTTATCGTACCTTGGCTTTTTTATTGCTTATATTCTACTGGAAATTAGTTTAGTGTAGGAGTAATAGCTGCTGTGGACTTTAAATCTTTTCACTCATAAGATTTGTATTTTTTTTATCCATATCCTGACAATACCATTTTACAACTCCAGGACATAGGGACAGCTTTTCTGTGCTGCAATGAAATCTAGGGGGTGTGAGAATTTCTATAGTAAATATACACCTGAACACCATCATGCTTGCAAAATCACTGTTCTTAGCCAAGGAAGAATACACTGTAACACCCTCACCTCTCCCCCACCATTCTTAAATGTAACAGGCACTAATGGGGTATAGTCTAAATTTAACTGGTCTCCAGTGAAGTCAACTATGAGATTTTACTTAAGGTTTTGTTTTGCATCTTGACACTTACCTTGAAGTGGATCAAGACCATGTAGTGCCTACCTTGGTCTGTAGTTTCATCTGTGTTCTTTCTTTTTTTTTTTTTTTAATGATGATGATATGAATCAGTTTTAAATGAGACTATGTTCATGTATGGAATTAGTGAAGTCTATTTTTGTGTCTTTAGAATGTTTCTAACAAATTTATGTGCCTAAATATTGTCTTCTAAGGGCAACAGCAGAGTAGATGCAGAAGGAATATGCTGAGAATTCAGGAAGTGCTAACAGAAAGCTACAACCACTCTCAAAAAACATCTATCTTAGTATGCCTTAGGTCTTCCATACAAAGTTTTATAGATAACCTCTTGTAGCGTTATTTATTTTTTTGAATTTTTAAAAAAGGCGTATTTATTTGAGAGAAAGAGAGAAAAAGAGAGCATGAGTGGGAGGGGCAGAGGGAGAGAGAATCTCAAGCAGACTCCGTGCTGTACACAGAGCCTGACGCTGGGCTCGATCTCACAACCCTGAGATCATGACCTGAACTGAAATCCAGAGTCAGACGCTTAGCCGACTCTGCCACCCAGGAGCCCCTTGTAGAATTACTTTTTAAAATAAGATTTAATATTTAAAAAAAATTATCTCTATTAAAAGCAAAGATTAATGAGGAAAACAGGATTCGTTTCACAAGTAGAAATTTTTCAGTTCTCATCTCAGCTTCTTATAATTATTTGACACAATTGACCATTCTCATTTTTAACAGAACTTCTTCAGTTTTCTAAGATATCATTATGCCCATTTTCTCTTACATTAATGGTTACTTCCTAGTCTTCTCTACTGGCTTCTGTTCCCTTCCTAACTTCAATAAATTGAAATATCCCAGGATTCAGTCTTCAGTTATCTCTTTCCTATCCATACTTACTAACTTTGTGATCACCATTAACTATTTAGTTTTGAATATCATAGGTGTGCTGTTATAATATTCAAACTGGTATCATAAACTCCAACCTCTTTTCTGACCTTCAGGCTTTATATTCAATTGCTTACTGGAAATTTTTTCTTGAATGTTCAATGAATATTTCATATTAAATACATCCCACAGTGAACTCTTAATTACCACATTCATCTCAAATCTGCTTATTTCCCAGACTCCTTAATCTCAATAAATGTCACATTGCCATTTACTCAGTTATTGAAACAAAATTTTGGAATCACTTTTGACCCCTCCTTTTATTTTAGGGCATACATTCAAATAAGCAGTTAATGCTGTTAGTTCTTTAGCTTCCATATATTTTTCAAATTTAGTAACTTCTCATTTCCTTCAGTACTAACACTCTAATCTAAAGCCGCCATTTCCTACCCAGTTTCCGACAAAGGCTTATTAAATGGTCACACTGCTTCTAGTCTTGCACGCTGATTCTACATAATCAGTGAGAGGAACTTTTAAATAACGTAAATTGGATCATGTCGTTTCACTACTCAAACACTAACAAGACTTCCAGTCATTCTTGGAACAAAATTCAAATCCTTACCATGGCTTTTAATACACATGCGATCTGGCCATTGCCTCCAACCACCCTCATTTCCTACTGCTCTTCCTCTTCCTCATTATCCTCCAGCCCTACTGGCCTCCCTGGGCTTTCTTGAAGTTGTCAAGAAGACTCCCACCTGAGAGCCT
Source organism: Leptonychotes weddellii (assembly GCF_054177405.1). Lineage (NCBI taxonomy): Eukaryota > Metazoa > Chordata > Mammalia > Carnivora > Phocidae > Leptonychotes > Leptonychotes weddellii. Next base: position 49,913,549 of record NC_138380.1, read on the forward strand.
TTGAATTTCCTATTTTCTATGCTTTGCCCCAGGTATGATCATGGGTCACTCCTCATTGCTGTAAGGTCTCTATTCAAGTATCACCTCCTCAGAAGAGTCTTTCTTGACAACTCCACTTGAAATAGCACCTACCACCCCATCACTTTATCCCCTCACATACCCTTTAATATATTTTTTTCTTAACAGTGGTCATTTCCTGGCTATATATTTTATGTATGGGTATATATGTACATATGTAGGTGTATTATTTATGTATGTATTACTGGATTTCCACACTAGAATTTAATCTCCTTGAGGCGAGGACATTATCAGTTTTGTTCATTTTTGTTCCCAATGCCAAGAATTGTGCCTAACCTAAACTAGATAGTAAATAAGTAATTATTGGATGAATTAAATGAAAAGGGAGGGAGACCTTTACAGCTATTGCCTACAAGGTGGAGCCTCCAAGTGACCATGCAAAGGCACTTTGAAGGCTCTGGAAAATGCTCTCTGGCCTTTAGCAAAGTGTCCTTACATTCTTAACTGTCGAATCCACTTAACTGGAGGAACATTGTCTAGTGGAACTTCCTTTGGTAATGGAAATTTTCTATGTCTTCACTACCCGTGATAGTAGCCACTGCCACTATTTTAATGCTTGAAATGTGGTTAGTGCATCTAAAAAATTGAATTTTTAATTAATTCTAGTTTCAATTAAAAATTTAAATTTAAGTGGTCACATTTGACTACCAAATTGGATAACATAGGTCTAGATCATAGAAGGTAAGCGATTGCCTGCTTTAAACAACCTCAAACTGGGTCTTTTCTAATAAATATTAAATGAACCTAAATTTCCTGGTTACATTGTCTTATTTTTTTCACCTTATATGCGTTTAGCTCATGCTAGCAATGCAAAGTGAGAAAATATAAAAGATCTCTTTTTAAATGTGCTCGAAGCAGAAGGCTAATTCCCCAGCACGGGAAAGATGCTCCTGGCAAAAGTCTCCCTTGCAAATGGGGATTAGGCAAGAAAACACAGGATACAATTGCTGTCAGTAGAACCAGTCAGCAAAGCCATGGGTTTTTGTAGATTCCCACTTAATTATACATTGCTTTCTTTCTCTACAGCCGGTGCTGATTTGAATCTGTGGATATGCATACATTTACTGAGCAACCAGAAAAGGATATACAAAAATGAATTTAACATCTCTTTTACAATAGTATGGGATTTCTGAAATTTGACACAATATAATTTAAAATATACAACCCTTACAACTAAAGGACTGATAATTATATCACAGATAGCTCCATTCCATCCTCTGATAAGAAGTAAATTTTAAAAAACAGTAGTGTTTTAGCATGTACAATGGGGAAGGAGAAGCCGGTATCTATGTAACTTACTCTCACGTAGCATGAACGCAGGGTAGAGAAAAGAAATGACACACGCTTCTCCTCTTCTCCATCCAACCTACTCTAGCCTGATCTACCATCTGAGAAAACAAACCAGAAGGTGTCTCAAGGTGGTGGAATCAATGTCAAACATCATACTTTTCTCCCTTTAAGTCAAGCTGATCTACGACTGACCGGATGACTACCGGGGTTTCTCAACCTCAGCACTATTGGCAAGTTGGGCCGAATAATTCTGTTTTGGGAGCTGTCCTATGCATTGTAAGATGTCTAGCGGTATCCCTGGCCTCTACCTCATAGATGCCAATAGTAGCCGCCCCCTCACTCCTCGTTGTGATAACCAAAATATCTCTAGATATTGCCAGTTGTCCCCAAGGGGCCAAAATCATGCCAGGCTGAGAACCAGTGAAGAAGACAGGGGCATCACAACCTACTCTCTTCCTGCATTTACCTGGATCTTGACCTTTTACACTTCATCTCTTCTCAACCCCACGTTACTCTCTTGGATGTGAAAACTTCTTTGCCTTTAATTATTTGACCTTGGCATTCTCTTAGACTCATTTGGACTTGCCTGCTGATGCCTCTGTCCCAGATTGAACACTTTTGCCGCAACATTTAACCATTCCTTAGATTCAGGACCTATCCTCAGCATTGACTTCCCTGATTTGTGTCTCTATCAGATCTGCTTGTGATATCAAAGGCAGATTATTCAACCCTCAGGGAAGGAAGTTGTCTCATTTCTGGTGACCTCAGTTCTAGTGTCAGCTTGGTTGTTACCTTGCTTTTTCTGTATCACCTTCTATCAGTTAAATAGATTCATTGGGCCTCGATTTCCTTATCTTCAAAATGGAAGTACTGATTTCTGTTCTCATTGCTTTAAAGGTTTGCAAGGTTTAAATAAGGTAATTGATATTAAAGTGCTTTGGAAAGATAAAAACTCTTTTCTGCAGATATAAGGGAGTATAATAGTAACAGTGTCCCTGATTCCATGGAAGCCTACAGCAAATTACAGTTAAACTGTATCTGTATCCATTTAAAGTGAACATGAAGGTTGCTCCTGTCTTTTCTCACATATTGAGAGTGTGCTGGAATTTTTATAGAATGGGCACTGCAGATGTCTCTTTTACTGCTTTGGCAACACCAGACTGGTCTGGCAAAATTCAACTTATCAACCCAAGTACTAATGTAAAATGGGGTTTGTGTTCCGCCTGAGAGAGAAAAATATTTTGGGCACTCACATAGTTTTCTGAAAGAAGTATGAGCTCCATACTCAGTGTTGAATTTTAAATGACTGCCAACCTTTCCCTTCTATCATCTTAACTCATTCAGCCCCTAAACATGACGGGACACTCCTATTTCCTCTCCTAGTCATGGAGAAGAAAATGAGGAAAGCTCAGTAGACACGCAATGGGGTGTACTCCAGTATATGGATCTGTAGTGGTTTTCCAGGCACACATAGTACATTTCCCCTTGAGGGTGTTGCCATGTCCTCATCCCTGACCTTTAAAGCAGCTCCACTAGTCCCTGAGCATGATGTGTGTGCACTTGTGTGAGTATTGATATATGTGCACACTCACCATCAGGATTCCTTCCGGCATTTAGGAAACGCAGAAATCAGAAGATCAAGCATTCCTAGCACACATTTGTGACTTTATGAACAAGGAAGAGAAGAAGATGACTTCTCCTTAAAGGTTTCTTCCCCTGTGAATGTTTGAGAAGTACCACCTAGAACCACTGCACATATAAAATGGGACTAGACTTTTCCAGTCAAGAGACTGATTAGATACCACTAGCCAAGCAGGAAAAGTGAGCTTGAAAGTCCATGTCTGAGCTTGCCAAGAGGCTTAGCCTTTATTTCAGGGTCAGAACCCCACCTTCTTTTGCCCAACTTGGAAATGAGGAGTCTATATCCATAGTATTCAGATATGTCATCCTTGAGAATGTGAACATTGAAGATAGCCAAGCAAGGGGAAATAGGTCAAAAGATATTGCACATCGTTAAAAATAGCCACCGCAGAAAATGTGTTTCTATTTGGCATCATGCCTTTTCACGTTCACTAATTGGCCATTTGGCTTGCTGTGTAAAGCAAACAACTTTTCACACCTCTGGGACACTGGGGTTATGGTACCCTGCTGACTGCTCCAAACCACACAAATTGGAGACAAAGGTAGTTATTTCTACAATTAAAGCTAAAATTGCTTTCCCTTCATGTCAGCAAAGAGTTATTTCCAATGCAAAAATGTCACCCCTTCTCTGCCTATCACCGTCTGCAGAGGAGCTGTTCTCTGTCGAAGCCCCCTTCCTTCCCCCCGTCCTGACCCCTTATTGCCTGGTGTGGGGTGATGGCACATGTCTAACCTTCCATTACACTCTGGCTGAGCCAACACAGCTGGATTCTCAGCCAACTATGAAGCTTAAATTGGTAACTCCAAATCTGTTCTATAAATTCCAGCAACAGCTGATTTGGCCAGAATTTCAATGTTATCTTCATGCCTGAGTTCAAAAAAAAAAAAAAGGAAGAAAGAGAACTAACTAGTCTCTAATGATTTACCTAAGGGAATGTATGAACCATGGCTTTCAATTTAAAAAAAAAAATAAAGTTGCCATATTTTTTCTTTTTTTGTCCTTCTCACATACTCCACAGTTTGTTATGACTATGAAGTCATGAACTTTATCAATGGCTTAGGAAGCTGTAAGTGTATATTTATGACTAGACAAGTGCATAATATGAACATATGGCTTTTAAAAATGATTTTATATAGGAGTATTAGAGATCAAGGAATAGAAGATTTTATTTTGCTTTGCAAATCAGCATATGCTCCAGTAATCTGCAGGAAACAGCACTGTTTAGGGGAAATGATCTATCTACGATAACTAGTAAACAGAACTTACTAGGAACTAGGAGTTTGAGGGCTTTATAAAAAGCACTTTAGACTAAAGAACATTCTAGCATTTGTCCAAAAGGATATGACAGTTCTAAGAACTATGGGGAGCCAGATGTTTTAAATTACTGAGCTCTCCCTCTGGATTCCCTCTCTACTTCTTTGGAGAAAAACATTTAGCCTATAGCCCCATATCTTTGAAATCCCATTTCATATTTATCTCCATCACTGGGTTGCTTACAACTCCTGCATGATTAACTGAATATTAAGGGATCCCATGGAATGAGGTGGTATGACTCAGTCACAAGCAATTATTAAAGGATTTTGAAAAGCAGTAAGTTCAAAAAATGTAGACTTGAGAATTATCTAAGGAGAACTATTGTAAAATTGGGAGTCAAGTAACAAAATAAAAGAGACAAGCCAGTTGCTGGTCCCCTTAATTTCCTCGTTGGGAAACAGGGGATACCTTGAGGATGTCTTTAAAAATAGAACTTATATATATATATTTTTAAAAGATTTTATTTATTTATTTGAGAGAGAGAGAATGAGAGAGAACACATGAGAGGGGATAGGGTCAGAGGGCAAAGCAGACTCCCTGCCGAGCAGGGAGCCCGATGTGGGACTCGATCCAGGGACTCCAGGGTCATGACCTGAGCTGAAGGTAGTCGCTTAACCAACTGAGCCACCCAGGCGCCCCAGAACTTATATTTTTAAGGGACAAAGATAATGTATAATACTTTGTTCCTCATGGTTGAAACAGGTATCTTATAAAAAAGAAGTCTAAGTTACCAGACATCCTGAAAATGGATGCCATTTAAAAAAAAATATTTATTTTATTTATTTGAGAGAGAATAGGGGGAGGGGCATAGGGAAAAAGGATAAGTAGAGAAGTCTCCAGCAGCTCAGAGAGGGAGCGTGGAACCCCATGCAGGGCTCCATCTCACAACCCCGAGATCATGACCTGAGCCAAAATCAAGAGTCCAGCACTTAACCAACTAAGCCATCCAGGCACCCCTGGATAGCTTTCTTCCCCCCCCCCATATTCACTTTTCTCAGTCATTTCACACATTCTCAAGTAATACACGTTTAAATTTACCTGATTGTTCTTGAGTACCCCAAAAGCAATTTTGATCTATTTTCCACCGTACTGACCTAATTTTCCAACATTAATTTAAATTAACATTTTATTCATATAGTAAACATAAAGTGAAATAAGTGGGGACAAATCAAGGAAATACAAAACATAAGGCTACCCAGAGAGTTAAAGGATGCTAAACTTTCAAATCGAAAGTAATGTGGCTAATTTTTCAGAGAGAAGAGATTGAAAAGTTTCTATAGGTATTGCATCTTTTTATGAGTTTGAGACATAAACTAATTGTATAAGAGGCTTGACTTCAGGATAATCCATTAGTAGTTTGGGAGGACTACCCTGACAGAGATGCTGTTTTAGGATTGACTGCATCGTATTGGATTAGAAGAAGACTTGGGCTTGATTGCACACTGCTTAGGCTGGAAGATTGAAAGCAAGGATAATGAACCTCCCTGGATGAGAACATGGGGTATCTGACAGATAAAGTATGAGTCGGAATCAAAAAAGCAACTAGGAATAATAGTGTTGACATCAGTAATAACACCATTACTGACTGCTTCACCTATGGGCCACTATGCTAGGTTATGTAATCCCCACTCTACTTTCTACGAAATAGGAAAGTTTACAATCTAAAATTTACAGATAAAGGAATTCAGTTGTAGAATGTATTTAGTTTTCAACTCGTGGGGCTGAAGTTTCTCTAAGGCATCCAAATGGAGGTGTCCAATAGACATTTGGAATATGACCCAGAACTTCAGGAGAAAAATGTCTGGAGATAACATAGTGGGAGCTATTGGACTATAAATGATAATTTAGGCCACAGAAGTACAGGAGATGAAATTTCATGACCTAGAGGATAAAAGAAAATAAGATGGGAAATTATCTTTGGATTTGGTTATTCGTGATCATAATAAAAACTGTTTTCAGAGAGTGAAAGGGTCAAAAGTCATATGGTAGTGGATTAAAGAACAAAGTGTGCTCTTCTAAGATGTTAACTTATTTTTTTAAAGAATTATTTATTTATTTTTGAGAGAGAGAAAGCGCAAATGGGGGAGAGGGTCAGAGATGGAGAGAGAGAAAATCCTTAAAACGGTCTCCCCGCTGAGTGCAGAGCCCTACTCGGGGCTCGATCCCACAGCCCCAAGATCATGACCTGAGCAGAAACCAACAGTTGGTCACTTAACTGACTGAGCCACCCAGGTGCCCCTAAGATGTTTACCTATTAATAAAAGGAGAGAAATGGGTTAATGACTTTTGTTTTAATAAAATATTTGGCAGTGAAAAAGGAGATTTCAAATAGACACCTACACTGATAGTGTGATTTCAAATGCCAACATCTCAATTTTTGTTAACCAAAGGGCTTCATTAACTTTTGAAAGTAGTGGAAATACAGAATTAAAGAACAATTAAAATCACAGCTGCTTCTTGCATCTCTCTCACTGTTGGTGTAGGAAATGCATATCATTGAAAAAAATCCCATGATGAAATGAATTATTAGTAGACTCTAGAAATATTCACTTAGACTTTAGCCAAAAGAGTTAAAAACTCCCCAAGTCAAATGTTAACAATGAGTAGTAACAGATGGGAATTTGAGGAGCTATATTTATTGGATGGAGATCATCACTAGACAATCTCATTACTTATGAGAAGTTACTTATTTAGTTGTCTGCTTTTGTTGAGTCTTACAGCATTCTCAATTTTAGTCATTTTGAGATTCAAGTAACTAAGCAATACTGTAATCATATTGGAAAACAATAGTTCTTTCTCTGTCATCTAATAGACAATAGCAAAACAAAAAATAAATATCAATTAAAAAACCAATAAGAAAGATTTTACCTCTTACAGAATAAAAGTATAGACTTCTGAAATTACACTTTAGTCATCACTGGTAATAGAACTGTAAAGATACGGAGCTGCATGAAAGTGTTCTGGTCCAAGCTTATTTTGTAATGGGCACTGACATCTGTTTAGCATGATCAGTTCTTTTATGGTTCTCTGGTAAATGAAAGTAGTACAAATTACCAGTGAAAGAATATACTGGGGAACAATATGATGTACTAAATGGGAAATCTAAAAGATAATCAGATCATATTAAATCCAGTAGCCCAAGATTATTTCCTTGTATACTTAAAATTCCTAGTCCTATAACTTTTCTTGAGAAGAAAACTTTATGAAATTGGTTGAAAGTCCCATAAAAAATAGTTTCCCTCATCAAACCTGTATGTTATGTCCATCTAAAAATGGTCGGAATAGCTTTTCTTCGTAATCCTCTGGTGTTTTTATACCCACTGCTTCCATAAGCAAGCCATTTGAAAGTAATAAAACTGAAAGTACTTGTGACCATTACCCTTCACCTTTTAAAAAAGCTGTTTCATTCTTATCTAGCAATGCCAACTCATTTGATGCTCCGCACACAAAGCGCATCAATTACAGCTGTTAGATGTGTGCAGAATGTAATATGTCAGCTAGGTTAAGTCTGATTCTAGAAATGAACCATAGGCCGGAGGTGAATGGCCATTTTTACTTACCTTAAGTGTCAATCCACACTTTCAATCACATCACCACTAACAGAGTCTACTTTCCACCGTAGTTCTTAGTACTAATAGAAACCCCAGGCCCTACCCTACTGCATGAAGTCTTTTTTCCTGACCACTTAATGTCATCTCTTTCCTTCTGGAAATGCCCATGGCATTTTGAAATTTTTTTACACTTCTTCAAAAGTTTAGGATATTTTTTCAACACACATTTACTGGGTTTCTTCTTTTTTTTTTTTTTTAAAGATTTTATTTGTTTATTTGAGAGAGAATGAGATAGAGAGAGAGCATGAGGGGGGGAGGGTCAGAGGTAGAAGCAGACTCCCCGCCGAGCAGGGAGCCTGATGCGGGACTCGATCCAGGGACTCCAGGATCATGACCTGAGCCGAAGGCAGTCGCTTAACCAACTGAGCCACCCAGGTGCCCCTACTGGGTTTCTTCTAATTTGGAAGTTTTAGTAGTGAATCAAACAAACAAGGTTTCTGCCTTTACACTGCTGATAGTCTAGTGGAGAAGGCAGACAAAAAGCAAATAATTGCAGTAGAGGTGATGGTATAGAGAAAGCGCAGGATGCTGTTGACTGGCTGAACACTCCAAGGTGGGCTGTGGGATCAGGACAAATTCTTGGAAGAAATTAAAATTTAAGTTATAATCTGAAAGGAAAGGAGTCAGAGGAAGAGGCTGGTGGAGGAATAAGGACAGTGTCCCAGGCAGATGAAGAAAGCATGTACAAAATACCCAACAATGAGCTTTTTTTTTTTCCTCTCTTCTCAATTAAATTAAGGTCTGTGGGCAAGAGAACGCTTTCATGTTTCTTTGGGTCTCCCACACAATTTTGAACAATACTTCACACTTGGCAAAGCTCATATTCATTTTTTTATTTCAACTTTTTTTTTTTAAAGATTTTATTTATTTATTTGAGACAGAGAGAATGAGAGACAGAGAGTATGAGAGGGAGGAGGGTCAGAGGGAGAAGCAGACTCCCTGCCGAGCAGGGAGCCCGATGCGGGACTCGATCCCGGGACTCCAGGATCATGACCTGAGCCGAAGGCAGTCGCTTAACCAACTGAGCCACCCAGGCGCCCCTTATTTCAACTTTTTAAAAAATTCTAGTTAGTTAACATATATGGTAAAATTGGTTTCAGGTATAGAATTTAGTGATTCATCACTTACATATAACACCCAGTGCTCATCACCACAAGTGCCCTCCTTATGCCCATCACCCATTTAGCTCATCCCCCACCTTCCTCCCTCCATCAATCCTCAGTTTGTTCTCTATAGTTAAGAGTCTCTTATGGGTAAACCTCATATTTATAATGTAACTTATAGAGCAGTCCTAGATACAATCTTTCCAAATTCCTTAATAGAATACAAAATTTCAAAATAAATTTGAAAACTTAGAATATCAAAGATACTAAATATATAGGTCACCCTAATGCCATAATCTGATATCAAATTATTTTCACTATAACACTAGTAGAGATCATTTGAAATATCAATCAGTATCTGGTGTAACTTTGCTAAAGATGCAAAGTAAGCCAACAAAAGCAAAAGTAAGAACATGTCTGTGACATATTCTACTTTTTTATCATTCCTCAGAGAATCTTTTTTACTTGGACTTTTAGTTAGCATTCAAATAAGCCTGATCAAGACCCACCTTCGGCTCCGTGATGAGCAGAGAGTTGGCTTCTCCCTCTCCCTCTGCCCAACCGTCCCCCACTAGTGCGCATGCTCTCTGTTGCGCTCTCTCTCTCTCTCTCCCCCTCAAATAAATAAAATCTTGGGAGGATGGGGTAACTGGGGATGGACATTAAGGAGGGCTTGTGATAAAATGAGCACTGGGTGTTATATCACACTGATGAATCACTGAACTCTACCTGTGAAACTAATAATACACTATATGTTAATTAATTGAATTTAAACTAAATAAATAAATAAAATCTTTTAAAAAATTAAAAACAAATAAACCTGATGTATCAAATATTATCAATTTAAAGTTTTTTTTCAGGTAACTTTTAAAAACCACTTGGTAAACCTAATAGTTAATTACTAATTGATGCAGAATAAGAACACACACAATTGCAAAGGTATATGACTGTCATGACTATTTAAAGGATGTTTGCAGATTGAGTTAATGTGTCAATGTTAGACTTAGTGCTTGTCAGGGGAGCATAGAATGGAGGGTAATGAGAAGGAAGAACATTAACTCTTGGGTCAAAAAGATGTGAGATTATTTGGAGGGCCCGATCTTTTGGCCCATCCAAATTCTTATTTCTGAAATTACTGACTTTATGCTTATCCTAGGTATGACAAATGAATGGAGGGGAAGTGACCAAAAGACCAGTATGACCTGGTAATCAGATACCCACTAGTAAAAGCTAGAGGAGATTGCATGTGTGTGTGTGTGTGTGTATATATATATATATATCTTTTTTTATTTTAGAGAGAGGGAGAGAGGGTGTGCATGCATGTGCACATGTGATGGGGGGAGGGGCTGGGGAAGAGAATCTTGAGCAGACTCCCCCCACCCCGAGGAGCCCCGGTTGGATCTCAGGACCCATGAGATCACGACCTGAGCCAAAACCAAAAGTCAGGTGCTTAACCAACTGAGCCACCCAGGTGCCCCTGTCTGTGTATATTTATTGAAACATTTAAAATAATAGTTCAGCTATTGCCAATACACAGACATTCTAATTGCAAATGTGTAAAGTTAATGTTCATAGGCATAACAACAACAAATGATCTTTATCTCTTCAGGTTCATGGTGGGAATATATATATTTTAAAGAGTCCAGAAAATGCTGAAAAGCCAATGCCGTAAAGAAAAATAATCAAACAAATTGATAGAAAACAAAAATCATTACTGAATAAATGTAGGAGGACACATATGCTCACAAATAGAGATCTGCCCTGAGCTATAGTATAGAAGAGGGTATTTAAAGTACTAAAATAGCTTCCACAAATCTTTTCTGGCATCTCAGTACAGACCTTATGACAAAGCCTCTTGTACATGTAGCTGCTCATAAGGGACCAACTTGTTAGCAATGCTTAGCAACAAGTCACTTCAAATACCTTCTGCTTGACAATGCCATCTGGCCCAGGACGTGTTGCCAGCAAAACCTGTTAATCAGTGTTCATTCATTCTCTCTCTCCTTTGATCCTTTCATTCATATTTTAACCAAATTTAGAATTCAGAGGAAAAATTAATCGATATAGATCAACATCCTGAATATCAGAAATAGGTCTTTGTTAAATTATTTTATTTTCTCAATGTTAAGTAAACCTTTGAGTTTTTCTCTTTCTGACTCTGTATTAGTTGTTCAATGACCCATGCATTTTAAAAGCATGTATGCCCATAGAAAATATTTCATTTTAGGTTATTAACTCCATGAAAAACAGGAACCATTGAACTGGCATAGTAATGGACATATTCTTAATAAAAGTAATGGCAAAATAGAATGTTGCAGTAACACTTATTATCATTGGTTATTTTTATTAATATATCCTCTTATTGAGTACCATCTGTAATCCAGGAACCAAATTTAATCCATCCAAAACTCTATTATGTGTTCCCTGTTAGACATATTGTATGGATAGGAAATAAAGTTTCACTGTTCAGAGAAATAGTGAAACTTGCCCAACTTCGTACAGACAATATCTTAAAGGACTGGGACTCAATTTATGGACTTTCTGTTTGTTTTTGGCTTATTTGGTAGTTTTTATGACCTTTGAAAGTGAGAACAGAATTCTTTTATTTGGGTCTTTTTAAAATTAGAATGCATTTGAAGCAATATGTATTCCTTCAAAAACAATTTTGGCTATATCACAAAGGCTTTGGGAGAAAGTTGTGTTATTAAGGACAGACTACTGTAGCAAACAATCCCCCCAAAATCTTAATTTAACACAGTAAAGCTTTATTTCTCCTTCATTTTACTGTCTAATATGGGTTTTTGGTGGCAGGAGCTTGGCTTCACATGGATGTTCAGGTAACCTGGTTTCTCTCATCTAGAAACTCCACACAGACTTTTCTCCAGCCTGAAAGACTGCAAGTGGATTCTCTATATCCAAAAGGGATGTATTGAAATCCATGCTCCTCTAACTGTATTTTTCTGTACTTCAAAAATAAAAATAAAGGAATACTATAGGAATAAATCCAAATATTGTCATAATTACAAAATAGTGTTGGCTTAAATTAATTAACTATATGTAGTTTACAAAAGACATATAGAAAATATGAGGCTATGGAAAGTTTGAAAGCATAAGGATGAAAAAATAGGAACCTGGTAGAGTTATAATAATATCAAACAAAATACTGTGTAATATACAAAGCATTGTTAGAAATAAGGACATCTTAAGAAGACAGTTTAATTCAGTAGGAAGATCTAATAATTCTAAATTTGTTGACAGCTAGAAATATATCCTTACAATATAAGCAAAAGTTGGCAGGGATATAAGGATAGACATACCCCATCATAGTGAATTATTTTCATATGTCCTTTTTAGTAACAAGTAAGACAAAATATTCAGAAGGATATAGAGGATTTGAACAAGATTAACAAACAGTATGATGCACTTATTTAGAACAGAGCAAACAACAATCAACTGAAGAATAGACATACTTTTTCAAGTATGCAAAGATGTTTCAGAATGAAGCTGAAGATAGACTAGGTCATAATGCAAATTTCAATAATATTAAAGGATTGTTGTCATAAAAAACATTTTCTCTATAATAAAATCAAGCTAGGAAGTCTCAGAAGGGTGGGCAACTATTATAGTTGGAAATAAAGACAGTTATAAGTAACTCATGGGTCAAAAATGAAATAATATTTGAAATTTAAAAATATTCTAAACTGAGAGATAGTGAAAATAATACATGCCAAAAGTTGTTAATACAATAAAAGCATTTCTTTGATGAAAGTGTATAAATGTAAATGAATTTAATAAGAACACTTGATTATTAGAAAGCTCAGTATTCTATCTTTAGAACTTAAAAAATATAGCATACAAGCCTAAGAAAAATAGAAGAAAATAATAGATTGAGTTGTCACAGAAATTCAAGGTTGTTTTGACACTAAAATAATTAAGACAAAAAAACTGAAGAAAAAGTCATATCATCTTGTTGATGCTGAAAAAAGCATTTGCTGTAATTTAACATCAATACATTTTTAAAAGCTTTATAAAACGTATTTGTAAAAACTCTATAATAAACATTACAGTAAATGGTAAAATTAAAATTTTTTTTTCTTTAGGATCAGGATCAAATCAAGGATACTATTTATTATCACTTCTATTCAAAATTTTACTGGAGATTATAGCTAACAAAATAAGTTAACAAAAGAAACAAAGGGTCTAAACTATGGAAAGTAATAGAGAAAACTATTATTAACAACAACATAATTATATTTGTAGAAATTATTAGATTTAATATAGTGTTTAGCAATTTTTCTAGATAAAATTAATATATAAAATTAATTTAATTTTTATCCATCAAGTTATAAAATGATATTTTATTAAACTTAAAAAATATTTCAGAAGATATCACATTTACCAAAAAAAGCATAAAAACATAAGGTGCAATTTATGATCAAGACCTTTAGGAATAAAATTATAGAACTTTGTATAAGATATTAGAGACGATGTAAATAAATAGAAACTGTTTATGTCTTGACACCTCAATAATATAAGGGTACCTGTTTTCCTCAACAATTTTTTATGTACATTTGGTTTGTGTGTAACTGGAGAAGAGATACTACTTCAATTTTCTAAGGCTATTTATTATACGAACATTCTTGAAAAGATAGTGTACATTAAAAGCTTTCAGAACGGGGCACCTGGGTGGCTCAGTTGGTTAAGCGACTGCCTTCAGCTCAGGTCATGATCCCGGAGTCCCGTGATCGAGTCCCACATTGGGCTCCCTGCTCAGCGGGGAGTCTGCTTCTCCCTCTGGCCCTCCCCCCCTCATGCTCTCTCTCATTCTCTCTGTCTCAAATAAATAAATAAAAATCTTTAAAAAATTTTTTTAAAAAATAAAAACTTTCAAAACAGATGCAGAGATGTAAGAGGCCTATAGAGAACTGTCTCCCAATAAAGGGTAATAAATGGTTCTTAGATAACTCACTAACCATATGTAGAGAAATAAGATTAGACTCTCAACTCACAAAAAATATTATTAGAAGTACTTTAAAGCCCTAAATGTGAAGAATGAAATTATAAAATTTTAAACAAAAGGTAATAGCATTGTGAAAATAGGAAGGATATCTTAAGGAAGATGCAAAAATTGCAAATTATTATGTTTAACTATATGAAATTACAGATATTCAACAGTTTTTAGAAAACAGAAATGAAAACCTGTGACTCTTAAAAATAAAAAACATAATTTGGAGTTTAATATAAAGAAAATGTTTGATACATTTGAGTGAAGTAAAGTGAGTAATTGTTGTTCCTCAATATTCACCATGTAAAGAATAAAAACAAGCTATAAACCAGGAATAAATATTTGTTGTACATGTACGAACAAAACTTATAGGTATCCGGAATATATAAAGATCATTAATTGAATAATTTTCAATAAAAAAATGAACAAAGTGAAACAGAAGAGGGAAACCTGGTGGTCAATATCCATATGGAAAGACACTCAAACAGGAGATTGCATGTTTCAGCAATGAACTGCTGTTTTACATCCACTAGATTGATAAAAATGGAAAGGTCTGATTATCTGGAAGATTGGCCAGGATGTGAAGTAATAGGAGTTCCCATATATTGGCCAGTAGAAGTCTAAATCAATGCAACCATCCCAATTATCACTACTAGAATAGAAAAAAAATATTGATACAATGAAATACCATATAGTGGTAAAATAAATGTCACTGTCATGCCCTCAAAATGGATGGGACTCAAAAAACTCATGTTGTGCCAAAAAGTAAGTCTCAGTGAAATCATAAAATCTGATTCCACTTATATAAAACTGGAAAGTAATCAAGATAAACAATACATTATCTAAGGAAACATACCTCAGTAGTGAAGCTATGTGCTTTTCTAAAAATGCAAGGGAATGATTAATACAAATTTCTGGAGAATCATTGGTTGGTGGGGAGAGAGGAAGAGGTACATGATGAAACAATGACTAATGGGGACCTCTCAGCTTATAGCATCTCAACTTTATCACTCAGCTATTAGATACACTGATGTACATTATTATCATTCGTTCAGTTTTTCATACGTTTTACATATTCTTCAGAATATATATTTCATTGAAAAACCAAACTGTTTAAAGTTGAACTACTAGTTTAAAAGGTCATCATCTTGAAGATCCCATGAAAGCTTAAGTAATCCCATCACCATCCTATGAACATTTCAGAGTGGAATGAGGTTAAACATTTATTTTTGTAAATCTTAACCACGAAGCCACTTGAAGATAAACTAAGAACCAAGAAGCAACAAGTAACCGAAGTTACGAAGGGTCTTAGTCACTATACAAATTGACCAAAAGGAAGATGCAGACCTCTGCAAACACTTCCATGTGTCCACTCAGTTTCTACTCATCCCAGGAGTCCCTGACTCAAGATATCCCTGACTTTCTCCTCTCTTTTTCTTCTTTATTTCTACTCAGGCCATGGTTGCCATGGCAGTGGTATGTTTTGGACTGAGGACAACTAAGAGGTCAGTACTCCAAACTAAGCATCCACCCCCTCTTCCTCTCATGGGACTATTAAGGTAGCCTATTCCTATTTCACAGGATTCTTGAGAAGTTACCAGGAGCAAAGGAAGGAGAGCAGAACTGAAAGTCAACAGACTTGGTCTTGGTTCAAGAATTGCTCATGACTTGCTTTGAGAAACCATTCACATTCTCTGGCCTTCAACGTCCTTATCAGTGGAGGGGAAAAAAAAAAAAAAAAGCAAAAAATGTGTCCATTGGCTTAAATGGTCACTTCCAATGCCTCTAGGGATTTTGAAATTGTTTTCTGAAGTTTTGGCCAATCTCATATGGTTTCTGGGTGGGTATGACAAGATTTAAAGTCATTTAGGTGCAACTCCCTTGAGACATCCTTGAAACCATTGGGATCCAAAAATGTTGCTTAATATAAAGTGTTAAAGCCATAGCTGTGTTTTGACTAAATCCCTCCTTGTGTGTTCTATCCCATTTGAAAATTCAAAACCATGTTTCTTTATTGCTGTCTCCTTCTGGGAAAGACAGGCTTTGTGAGAAGGACCTGCTGTTCTGCTGTGTGACTAATCCTAACACTATTTGTTGTTTCTGAGTAAATCTTTTCTGTTCCAAATAAGGGTATCTAAAGGACATTATAAAGTGTACATTGTAGCCTTACCTTTTATAATTCACACATGCCCCCAAGTATGTATTCAGACTCAAAGATTCAATTTACACCCCCTTGGTGAAAGACATAGCAAGGTCTATTTGATTTTTATTCACTTAAGAGAAAAAGGCTTATTGGAACAATATTAGGAGATGATTATATAAGAAATGAGGAGTTTTTAACGAATAATAATATCCCCAAACTGGAATCAATTATTTACTTTAAAATGTAACTGAAAGATTTGTTACCAAGTTTGTTCCCTAATTAACACCATATCATTGAGTCAGAGGTTTTCAAATTTCCACCAAGACATTCTTTTCTTCAGAAAGACCAAGAAATTGGGGATGCAGAAAACCAGCTGACAATCATAAACTACAAGTGTGCATTTTGGTAAGTCTCTGCAACCCTAAATCCCTAAATTACAGAACAAAGTGGAGGTTATATAATGTATCAGCACCAATTTCCCTTTTATCCCTGACTTGCTTTCTCAAAACACAGTGTGGCTTACATAAGCATTCTATGATTTGTAATCAGACTCATGTAATTTTGGAATAAAAGCCAGATCTAATTATTGAGAGACGGAAAATAATAATCTCTTACCCAATTTCCCCCCATGTCAAAGCCTACATTTCCCAGCCAGTGAGCAATGATCTGTACCTCCTGTTACCCTTAGTAATTTCTCGGTTTCCACAGTGCAGTAAGGACCATAGCAAAGGGGAATACTCTATGCCTTTAAAATATCCTGCTCCATTACTTTCAAGAAAGGAAAAGACCCACTTTTTCATACATGTGATATGCAATAGAAGTCAAGGTATTTTTGGTGTAATCAATTAAGTTAAAACAGGTAGCAGAGCTTAGAAGAAAATTTAAGGTAGGAAATCTAATAGCAATAGTATCAGATCTTAAGTTCATACTAGTGTCTCTTAAGACACTAGAAAAAAAAAAAAGACTTCATATTTTTTTCCTTTGGAGAAAATTTTGACATAGAATTTCATTTTAATGAAATCACATATATTGTATATGATTTAATACAAAACATTTAAAATATATTTTCCCAAAAATATGCCTCAAGGGTTTAGAGTTGCCTTATATTTAAGTCCTTTTGAAGTCGTCCATATTATGCAGTGCACTCTCACTGAACTTAGCTTGAACACCAAAGCTCCATTTGGATTCAGTGCGAATTTCAATCCCAAATCTGATTGGATTCAATGCTAATGAAAAAAAAAAAAGGTGTGGGGTAGGGTTTTAACAAAGATTGAATAATTATTCCTGAAGGCTAACCTTACAATTGCATGTGTTGAATGTTCCTGTAAACTAGCCTTTTAAAGATCATTTTCAAAAGCAGTAAAAGAAATACTTTGGTTATGGAGATCATAGATAACGTAGCTATAAACCCAACTGATGTTCCATCTACTTGTACCACTACAACTAAAGCAGTGTCCAAAATATGGAAATACCATGATTCATAGGTATCTATGGCTCAGAGTCCTGCTAGTGCCCTGGCTCCTCCCCTAGGACCCCTGGACCACCACAAGATTCAGGAACAAAGGAAAGGACAATGCCTGGCACAGAGGGGGCCTCTAAAACTCTTCAGCATGGTGATCATTTCTGTCCTTAGGGAGCATGCAATAGCAGTTGATAAGTATTTTGAGTACAGCTTTTAGCCATAGACAGATGAAATAAACAAAGAGGATGATGATGATGATGTTGTAGTTAGGTACTTAAAATATCCAGGGAGAGCATCAAGTGTGAATTTAAATGTTCCTGAGTCTCATACCACTTACAATGAGTATGATAGGCTCTTTAAAAAGTGTTAGATGATCCATAAATGGTTCCACTAATTACTAATATTCCAAAATTGAAGATGCATAAGAAAGCTTAGAATGAGATTGACTTATAAATGTAAGGGTAAAAAAATTGGTATCTTAAAAATGAATATGTCTCTAATCTCTTATCTCAAATCTTTGAGGATGGGTAGTATTTTGGAATTCAGATTTTAGAAAGTGCATACATGTTTTACTATGCAAAACCCTAAATCCAATAATAAAGGTTTATGGAAATAAATTGAATATTCATATCAAATGAGTTGTAAAAATCTTAGTTTTCATATCCTTAGAGAATTTGGATAGACAAGTCATTGTGGAGACATTTGTTATATAATTAATATGTTTTAAAATACATATACACAAGTGTATGAACTAATTAAATATTATAAATAAACATTTTAGTATTTCATTTGAATTTCTAACAACTTTTATATTCATATTGGCCATCAGTATTTGGTAGGTTTTTTTCTATCAGGAAATTAAGATGTAGCCTTATATTCTTAGATACATTTTTTGCATATACCATTGAAGTTGGAACATCTATGTGCAGACAGGGTTAGAAAGTGGGACAATAGAGATGAATAAGGAAATACGATGTATTAATAAGCTACTGAGGCAGAAAGCCAGTGTAATGCCATGTGGTAATACTTTAAGAACAGAGCCCCTGTCTACATTTGTGCAGATGTTTCTAGCATTTAATATATTTTCATTCACACAGTAGGAACACAAATTTTCAATGATTTCGTTTCGATATAAGAAACATATGCAAAGTTCTGGGAGGACTCCAGAAATAGGAATTACTCATTCTACTATGGAGGAGGTTATACTTGAACTACATCTTGAAACATTGAGTAGGAGCCCTCTTCAGAAAAATAAGAAACGACGTTCTAGGAAGGGGAACAGCATGTACAAAGGCAGGATATTTATGATCAGCTGTTCTTCACTATGCTCTAAGTGTGCCTGAAGTACCTGGCAAGACAGGGCTGGATGACTGTGAGTATGAGAGGGGGAAGGGAGACACAGAAGAACTTTGTTTTTTCTAAATCCTCAGACCTTATTCATCTTATAGTTGAGGAAGTATATACCCCTTTACCAATATCTCACTATTTTCCACACCCGCCAGCCCCTGGCAACCACTTTTCTCCTCTGCTCCCATGAGTTTGACAGTTTTTTGGTTTGCTTTTTAGATTGACATATAAGTGATATCATGTAGCATTTGTCTTATCTGTCTGGCTAATTTCACTTAGCACAATGCCCTAAAGGTCCATCCTTGGGGTAGTTCTATTTTTAATCCTTTGAGTAACCTTGATTTTCCACAGCAGCTGCACCAATTTGCATTCCCACCAACTGTGCACGAGGGTTACCTTTTTTCCTCCCCACATCCTCACCAGTATTTGCTGTCTCTTGTCTTTTTGATGACAGTCATTCTAGTAGGTGTGAGGTGATACCTTACTGTGGTTTGGATTTTCATTTCTCTGATAATTAGTGATATTAAACACCTTTTCATGAATCAGTTGGTCATTTGTATGTCTTTGCAAAAAATGCGTCTTCAGTTTTTCTGCCCATTTTTTAATCAAATTGTGTTTTGTTTTTGTGTCTGCTATTGAGTTGTATGAATTCTTTATATATTTTGCATATTAACCCCTTATGAGATATATGATTTGAAATGTTCTATTCGGTACACTGATTTTTCATTTTGTTGATGGTTCCTTTGCTATACAAAAACTTTTTATTTTGATTCAGACCCACTTATTTATTCTTGCTTTTGTTGCCTTTGCTTTTGGTAACAAATCCAAAAAATCATCGCCAAGACCAATGTTAAGGGCTTTTTCTCAATGTTTTCATGTAGAAGTTTTATGGTTTCTGGTCTTTCATTCAAGTCTTTAATCCACTTTGAGTTGATTTTTGTGGATAGTGTAAGACAGTGGTCCAGTTTCGTTCTTTTGCATGTGGCTATCCAGTTTTCCCAATGCCATTTATTGAAAAGGCTATCTTTCCTTATTGTATAGTCTTGGTTCCTTTGTCATAAATTAATTGACTTTGGGTCTCCTGGTTTTAAACTTTATCCTTTAGGATCTCTACATACATAGGTTGGGGGAGTAATGATTTAACATTCAACACATGTTTTTACCATCATGCATATATTTCAAAGAAAGAATTAATGGTATTGTAAATAAATCTAGTACAGTTTTATTTTATTTTTATCAATTGAAATTCTCATGGGCTATATAAGAATGATTTCTCTAGATAACTCTCTAAGTACTTTTGGCATGATATTACATCCTATTTTAGTTTCTGTCATGTATATATATTGATATATATATATATATATATGGTTTGGCAAGCAGTCCCTAATTGCTTTTGTCACATATGTTAACTCAATTCCTAATTGCCTAAAAGGTTTCAATGATGCACATTTTAAAGGGAAGCATTATGAATAGGCAGACTGTTTATAGTTCCTAGTTTGTGCTTGGCAGAAACAAAAATAAATCACACACGCATGCAACCCAAACAATTCATTGCAGTACATTTAAATACTGAAACTGTTTTACAAGCAAAAATAGCAAAATTACAGTTTGGCTTAGTTCTAGAAATTTAAATACATTGTTATTTAAGTGCATGTATTCCATAAATTACCCCAAATAATTTAGAACCGTCTTCATAGATTTTTTCTGAGCACTATATAATGTGAACACTCAACAGGCGGTTATTACTAGAAGTCACATGGACATGAAACACTACATCTGATCATTGTCAGTAGCAGTTATCAGCTGTTATTGTGTTCTCTGCAACGCCAAGCTGTTATTGGTGGTAATTTCATTATGGTATTCGAAACCAAAATAATCACTGAACTTTTGGGAAATCAGAACACCAAAAATCTAGCAAAATAATCAGTGCTACAGGCAAAAAGGAAATTTCTATCCTTGTTTTCTTAATGTACCTTTATTGAGGTACATTAAGAACTTGTTAAAGAGGGGTGCCTGGGTGGCTCAGTCATTAAGCGTCTGCCTTTGGCTCAGGTCATGATCCCAGGGTCCTGGGATCAAGCCCTGCATGGGGCTCCCTGCTCAGCGGGAGGCCTGCTTCTCCTTCTCCCACTCCCCCGCTTGTGTTCCCTCTCTCGCTGTGTCTCTCTCTGTCAAATAAATAAATAAAATCTTTAAAAAAAAAAACTTGTTAAAGAGCCTGAGAACAAAAAACTCATTTATATTTGTGAAAAAATTGTACTTTCATAATATTTGCTTTTTCCTCTAAGTCAAAGATAATATTATAGAAAAAAAGCATGGGATTAGTTTACAAGTTATTACAAGTAATGAAACAGTAGTCCATGTTATTTCATTTTAAAAATATAATCAAAAACAGCTTATCAGCAATAATGGGGTTGTCGATAACCAGAGAGAGAGAGAATGAGAAGATTTTTGTATAGCACATAGAGAAACATAAGAGATTGTAATAGCTAGTATTTTTTAAAATGAGCCCCCTTCAGTATAGAAATTGTAAGGGAGAATATGGTGGGTGGACTAGTATAATAGCTATGAGTAATTATATCAAATAGATCCTTAAGGCAATTAAAAGCTTTGACTTAAGATATTAGTATCCAAGTTTATGTATTCACAATATGTAATATATTTTTTAGAATACACTGGCCATGAAAAATCTGCTCTTATAATTTACAGAGAACATTCAGTAAAATAGCTATTGGCTGGTAACCAGAAAATAGCTCTGTGGTGGTAGACTCCGATACTACATCTATAAAAGATGTGTGTCTAAGAAAACCCTATTGTCAGTCAGATCTATAAAGCAAACTCCTTGGTATCCGTCTTCTTTTTTCTTTCTTTTTTTTTTTTTTGGATATAACTCATCTGCCATTAGCTTATATGGGACAAGCACTGTTGCTCATTTCCCTCAGACTTTTGCCAGACCGCCTTCCAGAGCTCAGTTCCAAAAGATTACAATGTAGAATTGCTGAAGTTTCCATGGTAACCTTGTATGTTTCCATCTGAATATGCCATGGCTGTGGACCCTCTATCATCTGTCCGCTGATTCAGAAGACTCAGGGCTTCCAAGGAGCTCCACTTCCTTGGAACGGAAGTACTAGATAAAAGTATGCAAAAGGCAAGTGCTAGAATGGAAATTTTAAAGACAGAGTTTTATTTAACTCCTAAGAAAGTGCTTTTTCATTTGTAGATAACTATCTGTTGGGGCTATGAAGAACCCATGAAGACAGAGGCTATGTCAAGGTTTTATCCAGCAAATGGTCAGCTTAGAGTTTGGTACTTGTGGTGTTCAAAGCAGATTATCTTTCCTGTAGCCGTCACAGGCCTGCCATACCAGTTCTCCACTGAGGGGCTTCTTGTCAGCTTCAGAAGCTTGATGGGGAGAGCAAAGTGACTCTAAGACTCATAGAAATATTAGAAATCATTTTAGACTATTAGTAGATCATTAGCTGCCTAAACATGTTAAATAAAGCTTCTGAAAATATATTGTATGAAATATAAGCACCAATATATAATATATATTTATACATAAGAGCAGAGGAGTTTATTGTAATTTTGTTTATAGTTGGAGAAACAAAAACAAAGTACCCTGAATACCCATCCATACAGAAATAGTTGAAAAAATATGGTACCTCAAAATATGGAATATCATGCCCTTATAAGAAATAATAAACTATACCTGTATCTGTTGAATTAGGGCATTATTTTTATTTATTGTTAAGAAAGAAAAGCACACTGCAAAATATATTTGGATAAGCATGGAGAAAGGTGTAGATGATTGGCATGAGACAATTAATATTTATTTCCTCACGGAATGGTGAGAATAGGAAACCAGGGAATTAGGGTAATGAAAAATAAGAGCACATTAGAAAAATATACATGGTATAATATTAAGTTCAAATATAGAAAAGCATTTAACATTGCTATAAATATGTTAAAGTAAATTCTGCATGTAGACAAAGAATTAAAAGTAACATGGGCATATAAAAATACTGATGTGAATTCATGATAGAATTTGGGGCATCTTTTTGATTAAATTTCTCTTGTTATGTTAATAAATCTTTAAAATAAAGAAAAAATGCTGATCCCTGGATTCTAGTGCTACAGTCTGGGAATCTGTATATTTTAAAGCTCCCTGGTTTGGGAAGGAATTTCTAAAACAAAGGAACCAAGTATTAGAATCCTTATAGATAATCAAACCAAGAGATTTCAATAGAACTTTGAAGACATGGCCTTGCTTAAAATGGTATCCACGTACACAGGATTCATAAATAATCAATATTTCCATATTGCCTTCTTATGGTTATTACAAACCCAGAGCCTTAGTTTTAGATTTGTTAGATTGGTCTGAAAACCCTGCATTCAGTTTAGCAAAATTATATGAATTCAATAGAGAATTACATGAATTCAATGAATTCAATTACATGAATTCAAATGAATTATATCAATTCAATAGACAAAAAGAGCATGGCCCACTAAACACATTGATTACTTTGCTTGAATTGTATGTTGAGGACTGTCAGAGGAAAACTGTGGAGGGAAAACCCCCACTCTCCTCTTCCGACATCTTGTGATCTTTTTTAGAGCCCTTGCTCATTCGCCTGAAAGACTAATATCTTAATAGTTCCTCCTTTGTCCTTTTCATAAAACCTAGTTCCCCAAAACAGTATGGACCTATTACACCAAGAAATAAATGACTGATAACCTTAGTTCTTTCTTCTCCATAGATTTCAAGGATTTATAACTCATTGGTCTTTGAGTGCCCAGTTTCTTGCCCTCCTATCGGGTGGCTGTGAAATAGTTTTAAGAGCCACATTCTACCTCTGAAACTAATAATACACTGTATGTTAATTAACTGAATTTAAATTTTAAAAAAAAGAGCCACATTCTAAGCCTCTTCACTTCGGTAACTTACAAGGCAAGTGACTTATCCCTCCTTGTGGATAGAGGTTTTTCCTTTTGAGCTCAAAGTTAGTATAGAAGTTCCCAACATTTGAAGCAGTAAAACTTTACCTACCGTTTTGATGTGTGGCAGAAAAAAAGGTAGATGAGGATATTAAGAACAGAGAGCTGAGAGGGGCCAGGAAATCCTTCCTCAGAAATGCTTTTTGAATCTCTCTGTTGCTTTTACACAATTCCAAGTTGTAGAAACACCTTCAGGGACTGTTACCAATAGTCTTATTTTGTTTTGCTTTTTGTTTTTGTCACTGTTTTTCAGTTGGGTATACCTTTGTTTCCTTAGGCCATGAAGATTCTGGTGTCCAGAATGAGCAGCCCAGGCCAACATCCCACCCAGCAAAATGTTGCCTTAATCCATTTACTTCTAAGTGAGTTCCTCACTACAGATACACAAGCTAAAGCAGCAGAACTTTAATTTTGGAATTTTAGGGAACAGTGAGGAAGCAAGGAGGTACAGGGTTTCCTGGGAAAACAATTCCCTCCTCTGCAACAGAATAAAAATTATCAATTTGTATGCTCCAATTTCAATACTCTTAGCTAATTAAATAGAGTACTTATTTCCCCTTATGAGAAACATAAAAAATACATAAAAACGAACAGACAAATCCAACTTTAAGTTTACCAAATATACTTTTAGTCAAGACTCCGGTTGCAACTGTTAGAAAGTTAACTCAACCTAAATAAGAGAAATAGGAAAATGTGCTAGTTTTTGCAATGAAACTGCAGAAATGGCTGGTTAGAGCTAACCTCAAAGTCAGTAGAAACCAGGCCTAGTTCCAAAAGGATTCTCTCTGCAGCCCTCTCAGCTTCTTTATGTGTGTTGTTTTTTACTTTCTTCAATTTTTCCCACGTAGTTGGAACAGCTGCCAACAACTCCAGATTCATATAGTCTCCACAGAGAAAGATGAACTCACATTAGAACCTGATTAACCTACCTTCAGACAGGTGCCCATGCCTGGATCAATCAACTGTGGCCATAGCCACAGAGTCTGAAATTGGGACAACACACACTTGGACCATATTGTAAGCAGGGACATTTCTTGTTAAGTGTCTGTCTTGGGTGTTTATGAGCATGTGATTGTGTATGTGTGAGAGAGAAAGAGAAATGGATGAAGAGAGGAAGAGGGGGATGAGGGAGAGAGAGAGAGAGAAGGAAAGAGAAAAGAGAAGGGAAAGGAAGGGGAGAGGAAAGGAGAGACCAATTCACTAATGGCCTTGGAGAAAGCTCATATTCAGCACAGCCTAGTATTATAAATGTTTAGGAATCATATATATGAGTTTTACTCACTGAGAAACAAGATCATTAAGCAGAATGGAGTTCAAGCAAATTCCTCTAGTAAATGTAATAAGTTCCATTATGAGGTAATGAAATATAAGAAATACAGATTTCAGTTTCTGTCTTGCAGAAATAAGGCACAGCTGAAAATGAAAATATTTTAACATGAATGCTTTCATCTCTAGGTGTTTGTTTTTGACTTTTTATCTCTCAAGTAGTTTATAGAATGACAAATCATGGCTTAGAAAGCACTGTGGACTATAATTTTAGAATTGTTTTATTTCGGTATAAGAAATGGATTCTGAATCTTGCTATCTCAATTTAAAAAATTGTACCTTTCTGATCATACTGCTCTGCTTCTCTACACCCCTACCAAAGCACAGAAGAGTTAAAATATAGTTTTCTGCCATTTAATCATTGTCTAATTGCCCTCAGTATGCAAAATATTTTACCAGGTGCTGTGTATAGTTCCTGGAGGTTTATAAACTACCCGAGTAAAGAGAACAAACATAATATTCTCTTTCATTTCCATTCCTGTTGTCAAGTCTAGATGTAGAGATTTGAGATCTGTGGGCAGGTGATATCAATTAAAATGATGGCAGTAGATGAGATACCAAGGGAGATTTTGTAGAACAGGAAGAGGAGAGCAACAAACAGAAATCTGGAAAGTTAATCCACCTAAGGAGCTCTCTTCCTCTAAGCAGGGGAAACCACAGAGGTGGAAGCGACTCCACAAGAGAGATGTGTCAGAAAATACAGTGAGGGAAGTTTCTTATAGCCAAGGTGCTGCATCATGCACAATGCTACAGAGAAGGCTAATGAGGACAAGACTGTGTTTGCTGGATTTAGCAATCCAGAGGTAAGTGGTATCTTAGAAGGGAAGGACAGTGACAGTGGAAGAATAAAGGGAGGTGGGATTCACTCAATGTCAGAGGATTGAACAAAGCTGAAGCAGTGAATATAAACTAGGTTGTTTCCAGTATCTTGGCTATGAATAGAAAAGAAATAAGAAGGCAGACATCAGACAGGAATGTAAGCATGTGGGGTATCTCTCTTAAAACATGAAGAGAGGGTAGTAACATTGCAAATGACCCTGAGGAAGTGGGAAGGATGACCCAGAGAGGAGAGCGGGGAGAACTTAGACTTGAAATGGAGAAAGGAGACTTCCTTCCCAGAGAAGGAAGAAAAGAAAGTAGGAATGAGGGCAGATGCACAAATTTGTGAGTATTTGAAAGGAAGTTAAGTAAATTCATATATAAACTTCTCAGACTTTAGGGAAGAAAAAAATAAGGTCACCTGATTAGCAAATGAGAGGAGAGGAATTGAGTGTCAAATTGGAGTTATGTATATTTCATACCATTTTGGCTAATTACAGAAGAATCTATTTATCTGCTTTTTTGTATGTCTGTCTTTAGAACTATTAATTGCCCTGAGTACCCACCTGACATTGGCAGTAGAGGGTTGAAAGTATTAGTTATGATTAAGGGTTACATTTACCCAATAAACACTAGGTTTGAAATGGAAAGAAGTGAATAATAATAATGAAGAAAGGAAGAGAGAAGACACTGGAGTCTTTGTTAATGTTGAAAAGCTGTAAGACCAGAAGAAAATATTAGTCATTAAAGTATAACACATTAGAAATAACTCAGTTCATAATGATATCAAGGTTGAAGATGTTGCTATCATAAGAATGGTTAAATTTGGCAGAGGTAAAAATAGCTGGAATTCAGGATGTTAAGAAGCTTTGAGGCTAAGGCTTCACGTGGGTCAAGCACATGGATATTGAGGTTACCTAAGACGACCTACAGAGGAATGTGGAGAAAGAATGTAAGTCAGATATCAAAGTCCTCAAGGATTAGGGAGAGAGTGAGCTACTAACATAACATAATAATAAAAAAAAAGCTACTGACAGATGGCAATGATGAGGGAAATCAGGGACAGTGGTATTGCTTAGGGAGTTGGTTTCTCAAAGAGGAAGGGTTTTGCACAAGGAAGAAAGAAACTGAGCTAGAAGTGGTACCAAAAAGGAGTGGGGGCTGGAAGACTATTGATACAACATCTGGGCTCCGCAGGAAATTAGTATGCTCTGAGAGGGCCCTAGGGGAGGGATGGGCCAGGTTTCAACAAGGCAAGGAAATGGAAAGTGTAACGAGATTGAGAATAAAATTATTATTTTTTATTTCTGCCAGTTTTTTGGTGGTATGAAGATACCCGAGGCATAAAGAGTTGGAAGAGAAATCAGCACACACATGCACTCTCACTAACTTTTCATTTGTTTTTTTTTTTTTTTTTTTGGTGGGAGTGGAATGTCCCCCATGGACCTTTTGCTTAATAGCTCTACCAATTATAATATTTTATTACCTGGTAAAATCATAAGATTTTGTTGGAGCTTCTTTTATCAATCAAACATGACTGGAGCTCAGTCAGGTATTAGCAATCATGAGGTAGCACTTAACTATGAGAAGCCAAATAGAAGTAACATTTTGTGGAACTGTCACACTACTCCCCTCTGTACACCACAGGACTTGTCTTACATGATAGAATAAAATGTATATTGTTAAGCCACTTTTAGTTGATTGAAACTTTATGGTACTTGCAGCCAAATGCCATCCTAATTGATATCATGGATATCTTTGAGTTTATCTAGCTTACTGGTAGTTTTAAATAAAAAAATCAAACTTTAGGCAAATCTATACAACTTTTCAGCAAGATTTCAATGCATAAGTTTGTTTCTTTTGTAACATCTATGGAGAATTACTTCCCTCTTCCTGATGTGAAAAAGTGCTGTGATTTTTTTTCTCCAATAGTTTTCACTCTTGTGTTTGAAGCAAAAGTTAAAATCTTCTGTTAGAAATTACTTGTACCAAAGTTCAAATTACAGAATCAACTGTAAAGTCATATTCAAATTTAAGCTCTGGGAAGCTAATTAAAAAGAAGAAAGCAATAGAAAGCAAAAAGTTTTTTTTTTTTTTAAAGAAAAGAAATTCTCCTGAGTATTATACCCCTGATGATGAAACTTACTTCTTTGATGTTGAATTTGCTCACTTCAGATATCCATGTTGGTTTTATGAAATCTTCAGGTACTTCTATTTAACATTTGTACAAGTTTTTCTATTTTCAACTTATTAAACAAGCAGTTTTTTTTAACTCTCTTGATAGGCCTATGGAGTAGGTAAATATTCTCCTCTTTCAAAAAGTCTGTAGAGGTCACACAAATTTCTTAGAGGAACTGGAATGATCACTAATAGTCAGGGCTGGGACCTATATGTCTTGGTCATCAATTATTGCATAACAACTATGCTAAAACTTAGCACTTAAACCAACAACGTTTTTATTATTTCTCATGAGTGGTGGATCAAGAATCAGAGAGGGTACTGCAGGTATAAATCTCTGCACATGATGTCTACTGGGGCTATAACATCCAACGTGGCTTCTTGACTCACAAGTCGGATGCCTCTACTTGGATGGCTCAAATGCTTGGGGGGCAATGGGAGCAATTCAGCTGGGGTCATACTTCTAAGATGTCAGTTCTTGGTGTAAGCTGAGCTAACTTCCATGTAGTCTTACCAGGGTAGTTGGCTTCTTATATGATGGCTTAACATCCACAAACCATGAAAGCAGAAGAAGCTCCAGGTCTCTTTAAGACTTAGGCCTGAAACTGGCAATGAATGTATCAATTCTCATTCTTTTAGTTCCAGCAAGCCATAGACGTAGCCTAGATGTAAGGGATGAGGGCTGTACAAACTATGGGTACAAGAAGATGTGTTTCATTAGGCAAGTAAAACACAAGGGGTTGCCAAGTAAAACACAAGACACACAGTTAGTTTGGAATTTCAGATGAACAATGAAAATTGTGTTAGGATAAGTACATTCCATGTAATATGTGGGGCATGCTTGCACTGAAACGTTATTCCTTGTTAATCTGAATTTCAAATTTAACTGATTACCCTGCATTTTTTATTGGCCAACTCTCATAATCCTAGAATCTACCAATGTAACAGATTACCAGTAAATAGAGACCGATATTCTCCTTAGATTCTGTAGCAGCACATCAGTAACATATTTCAATGAGACTATTCATCAGCCCCTGCTGTATCTCCTCGTTCATACAGCATATATTTATGTTCTTAGCTACATGTCTAAGTTCAATAAAGGTCATCATAACAGTGAGATGAGTTAATCAGTGAAATAGGATTGAGCTACTGGGAAGAAAGGCTTTGCACTCATAAAAATATAAGGCAACTAGAAAGATGATTATTAATAGAGTCTTCATGCCTAGATTCTTCTGAAAAGCTTGCTTATGTGAACAAGTTATGTTTCTGGCAGGTTTTGTGTAGGTATTAGGTAGTATTGCAAGACAGTAATTTTTTATTGTTGTTGTTCTTCCATTTAAAATGAATGATATTATATAGAAAGTAGTAGCATCTTAACTGCATGAGGCTTGTTAGAATCCCTTTAATACATTTATATAAAGAATTTAGTGCCTCTGTTGCTATTATTCAGGAAGAACTCCCAATCCTGAGAGTTTATTATTTTTTATTACTCTTGTAATAAACCCTGACTTAGAAATCCTGCTCTCACAGTCTTCTAGAATAGAATAACTAATCTGCCAAAATTTGATCTAACCAAAACTCTTTAATAAAATCAGTGATCATTAGAAATCCATCCCCCTCTGCCAGGAGCCTCTTCTCCATGCGATGTTACAAGGTCAGACACCTTAAAAATTATGTAGCAGTTTGCATATAATTTTCTGGGACCTGCATAAATTTCATCAGCTACCTAACATTTTTTATTTGAAATATAATTCCTACCTGTTAGGTTAACACTTATTTACCTAATATTTCTCACCCATCCACCAAACTTGACCTAAATTTTATAACTACATTTTTCAAAAGAAAGATACAGTATTATGTATCAATCAATCAATCAATAAAGAGTGAAATTGAGCCAGCCTAAAGCTTTTTCTAGACCAAAACTATGCTCTCTCAATGTTCTCTTCTTCCCACATCTTCCGTTCTTCCTGTTACAAGTTGCTAAGTTGAGGCCTGATATTTAAGAATACTTAAGATTGGCCCCAGGGCCTATGTATAGGGAATGATCCACTATTCAGAGCGTGCAGTAGAATTTCCCTAATAAACATGGTACATCCCCATTGCTCTGAGAATCTGGGAGTAATAACATACTGCTGTATAGTTTGATTCTGAAAGAATTCTTTTTGAATTTTTCTCAGCTCATTAAAGACATGATCTTCTGAAGATATTAATGGGAACAGTTTAGGTAACAATGACATAAAAGGTTGTAGAATGTTTGATAGGTTCTGAGAGATTATCTGATACAGCTGCATGATTTCACTAATGAGGAAAATGTTGCTCAAAAAAATTCAAGGACCTAACCAAAATCATGGCAACACTGAGACCAGAATGGAGAGCTTTTCAACCCAGTGCTTTTCTCACAAAACCCTGTCCCACTATCACTAATTTTGTACATACACACTGAAGTCAATGACTTCTAAAAGTCCCTTTGGTTTAATGTCTTCATACTTTGTGCCTTCAAGGAAAATATCTGTGAAATATTTCTGAAACTCTCATTTCAACAATTTTCCATTCCTTTAAGGTACTTTGTCAGAAGGCTGAGGTTTGAAGCTTGTGGCTTTAGTTAAAATTTCTGACCAAAGTTGAGTTTAACAATATGACCATAAAGTGATCTGTTTCCACAGTGGTATTTCATTGTAAACAAGTGCTAATGTTTATTTAACTAAGGTCCTATTGATGATCATTTAGGGTTTTCTAATCTTTTGTTATTAAATATATTGTTTAACACATGTGGAAGTATGTCAATGGATACATTCTGAAAAGGAGTTTACTCTAAGTTATTTAATAATTTAACCTGCTGAACTTGATTTTGAGAATATTATAAGTAATTCATAACTGTAAGTTATGATGATGATCTTTAATTGCCAATTTATCTACTTGAAAAGTGAAATGATCAATTGTCTTCATTTTTTCTCCTTGGATAGATGATTAAGTTGATTCCTCGTTTGAATTACCATCTCCATTTTGTTCTAATTGTTCAACTGGTAAACCATTTTTATATGGAAATAGAACTGTGAATTTTCATAGCTCATGAAATATGGAAAAAGGGCCACCAGTGACTATACAAAGACGTATTAGCTTCAGAACTGATTTTAGATAGAAACTCATTCAGTTCTCAGCTCAAATTAACAAACTTTTATGTGACATAGCAGTTAAAATCAATTTAAGAGCTTCCTGAAATACCATTTCCAGCAAATATGCAGACATCTTCTTATTTAAAACCTGGAACACTGACAAACTCTAGCAGATTGGGTCTCCTAGGCATTGAAACTGTGGGAACATGCACAGTAGCAGTAGGTCTGCTTTTCATTTTCCAGATTCTCAATGACTTAACCGTGAATATGAAGCAGCCATGCGCTTAGTTGAATCTACTGGTTAAAATAAAGCTTTGGATTAACTGGGGATTTCATGTAACTGTTCTATTCCTACCTCTTTAATTAAACATCTAATTTGTCTTGATTATAACCATATCTGCCAAGTATTTTTTCAGGAATATAATAACACGGGACAAGTAAGCATATATTGGTACACTTAAGGAATTCAAAGTTATTTAACCATGAGATAAAATTTTTTTGAAAAACCAGATTTCAATATTAGTTACTTCGAAGAATCAATCCATCCATTCAATATAAATGTACTTATTTTTAATAGAAAGAAACAGCCTGATTCCTTCATGTGCTTTTTAATTGTATGCCTTTTGTTTGATGACAGAAAAGGAAATATCATTAGGCATAATTTTGAACTGCATCCCAGTTCAATCAGCGTGCTCTAAAGCTGTGTTTTGTTAAGGGTCTTTCATAGAACATTAGCCTAAAGAGATGCTTATATAAAAAAGAGAAGTTTTTGTGACTAAATATGTTTGGGAAACTGCTCGTATTATAATCTTAGAAATTCTCAGCGTATGTTCGCTTTGAACTTTTAACAATTTCCCAGGTGATACTTATGTTTCTGGTACATGGACCATACTTTGAGGACCACTATCTATAGGCCAACCTCCCAGAAAGGTACTAGACTCCTAGAAACTCCATGGAAACAGTCAACAATGTGCATAAGATGAGAAATCCTGGTAGAGTGCAGAAGTGGTAGATCAGAACAGAGGCTACTGGTACCTGGTGCCATACAGTTGCTATCTATAGAATCAGATCTCATTACTTCCAAAATGCTAAAGGAAAGTCTGTTTTTCTCTATTCATAAATACTAAGTGACAAAATAAAACTTAAAGGCAAAATTTTCTTTATGTCAGACAGCTATATCTTTAAGGATTGGGTCCTAGGATTGGGTGTATAGATACCAGGGGAGGGGCAAGTTATTTTCAAACCAAGAAATCCTGAGGTGGAAAAATATTTAGAGGCCATGCTTTCTTTACTTCAGGCTTTCATCAGCTCCTGGATGATGTCCCATAGCCGCAGTCTAAGTTTCTTTATTGCTCAGCCTGATAACCAGTCCTGCTAAATAATGCATCTAATGGTACTTCAACCCTGTTTTATGGAAATACTTGGACATAGGAATTTCCACCCTAAAACCATCAAAGGGATGAGTATAATCAAATTGTACATAAAATAAAGAGAATATTAAAGGGCTTATCATCAGAAGTTGAAGGCAAGGACAAATCTAAAATGTTATCCCTTCACTGTGAAATTGGAATAGCTAGCAAGTTAGATGGGGTGGCCCTCAGAGCACTTGCAAGTTCAGAGCCATTTGATAATTTAGATTATAAATTTTTTTGATATTATTTTTTTATTTAAATTCAATTAATTAACATGTAATATATTATTAGTTTCAGAGGTAGAGTTCAGTGATTTATCAGTCTTATATAATACCCACTGCTCATTACATCGAGTGCCCTACTTATTGTCCATCACCCACTTACCCCATCTTCCCACCCCTCTCCCTTCCAGCAACCCTCAGTTTATTTCCTATGATTAAGAGTCTCTTATGGTTTGTCTCTCTCTCTCTGATTTTGTCTTGTTTTATTTTTCCCTCTCTTCCCCTATGATCCTCTGTTTTGTTTCTTAATTTCCACATATGAGTGAGATCAAATTTATGATATTTTTTTCCCAAAGGAAGGTGTCTCTCACATAATTCAAGCATTAAATACCTGACTTCATTTACTATTGGCATATATTATACAAATAGAAAATGGAATTTACTATGTAATTCTGCTGGCAAGTCAAGCAGATGTGTTTCGCATAACCAGCATATCCTATAGAATATGAGTTAACCCAGGTGGTTCAACAGTTATCTCCTGCATGCAGGACAGGTAATATAGTTTTCCAAGGTTGTAGGTCTCATTTTTGCTCTTCCTTTCTTATTTATTATGGTAACTATCCTTCAGCATTAGTGACAATGATATTAGCAGCTATAATCTCAGCTCCTACATGTTGAAATAGTACAAGCTGCTCAAGATGTAGGAAATAGTGTCCAATTTGGCCTGAGAGGTAAAGGTTTATTTGGCTGATTCACTGCAAGTAGGACTCTCAGAAAGAGTCAATTTTGCACTAAAATCCATAGAACTAGCACAAATAAATGTTCATTTTCATTTATGATAATTTAATAAATAGGGAGAGTTTTACTTTTTTGTTTCTGATTTTTATGTATTTTATTTCTTTTTCTTTCCTTACTGCAATGGCTAGAACCTTCAGTACAATGTTGAATGGAAGTAGTCGAAGTGGACGTTACTGCATTTTTCTTGAACCCAGGGCGGGGGGCGGGGATAATTCAGTCTTTCACTACTAAGTTTAATATTAGCTTTGTTTTTTTTTTTTTGTTAGAGGTGATTTATCATATTGAGAATATTTTCTACTATTCTTAGTTTATTATGTGTTGGTGTTACACTTTGCCAAACATTTTTATTCATCCATTAAAATTACCCTGTGGTATTCCTCCTTTTTTTTTCTGTTAATTTTTTGAATTTATTGATTTTCAAATGGTAAACCAACCTTAAATTCCTAGAATAAATGCAACTGGGTTCATGATTTCCTTTACATATTGTTAAATTTGATATGCTAATAGTTTTTCAAATATGCATTTGTGAAGTAATATTGTGTTTTCTTTATATTGAGGGATATTTGTTCATATTCTTAATGTCTTTTTGTAGTTTTCTTGAAGTAAACTTTACATATGGTGAAATGAACAGATTTTATGGCTGAGTAGTATTTTATTGAATTAGTACATCACAGTGATTTTTAAATCTTACATCTCAGGGCACCTGGGTGGCTCAGTCTGTTGAGCATCTGACTCTTGATTTCAGCTTGGGTCATGATCTTGGAGTCATGGGATAGAGCCCCATGTGGGGCTCCATGCTCAGCGGGGAGTCTGCTTCAGGATATCTCCTTTTCCCTTTGCCCCTCCCCCTGATCTCTCTCTCTCCCTCTCTCTCAAATAAATAAATAAATCTTCTAAAAAAATTTAAAAAGTAAATCTTATATTTCAATGGACATTTGTATCATTTCTGGTTTGATACTATTGTAAATAAACAATTTTATGTGAGTATGTGGATAAATTGTTTCATTCTAAATACTAGAAAAGAATTTCTGAATCATAGGATAAGCGTATGTTTAACTTCATAAGGAAATACCAAAAGGACTAATGGATATCAATGCTGCAGAACAAAATAAAAAAATTCTAATGAAAGTTAACCCATCATCCAATAGAGGTGTGTTAAAGGGGAGGACTGGAAAAGTACAGCCCATGGACTAAATCTGATATTCTACCTATTCTTAGATAGCCTGTGATTTAATAATGTTTTTTACATATTAAAATGTAAAATGTAAAAGGACTATTAGCCTTTTGGCAAGAACAGTTGCTTAATTTTACTCACTGGATCCCAAGGACATAGACTTACCATTTGGCTCTTAGAGAAAAATTTGCTGACCCCTAGGCATAGTTGCAGTAGTAATACAATTGAGTGTGTAAAGAATATTCTAAGAATGATAATATAGATTGTCCAAGATAGACAATACAATTTTGAAGCAAAGAAAAAATATTGTGAATTATATATATTGATACAGAGATAATAAATGAAAAAATTGTATCCAAAGGTCTTACTGAAATACCTATTAGACAGAAACATCTCCAAAGGCAAACTAGATGGACTACCATCACTAAGTATGCCATAATTATTGACCATTATGGAAAGTTAAACATAATAGAAAATGATAAAGAATGAAAATAATTGGAAAGAAGAGAGTGCAACAGGGAGAGCACACCCAATAAAAATTAATATATCCAAGGTAACACTGAGGAAGCAAATAAAGAAGGATTTAGACAAATAATAATGATGATAATGAAGAAGGAAAGGAGGATGAGGATTCCTTGGAATAAAAATAATCAGGATTTCAAATGGAAAACCACCAAACCATAAGAATAAGGCAGGCCTCAGGTTGTAGCCATGTCAGGGGACATTTGTAATGCTACCATAGTGACTATTTGTATCTAAACACTTAACTATATTAAATCAATCCCAAAATGCATTGGATCAATAGATACAAGATGTCAAATAATCATAATCATAGGTGAATTTAGTCATTGGGAAAATTTCATGAACACAAGAGAGAAGGGTTGGGAGGATCTATAACAAGTAAGAGTAATATATTTACTAGATTGAACCAAGGTTATTAACAACCTAGGATATTACATAAATAAAATGTTAATAATTTGAATAAGGATTTACTATAATATGTATGATGTGTATGTATCTATACATATATGATTTTATGATTATGAGAAAATTTTGCAAAGTAGAGAATGGCTATAATCACAAGAAAAAGTTTAATAGGCAGAAATCTCAATTCATTTCTTACAAATGTAATGGAAATAGCCTGCCCAAAGATATAAAACAGGTTTGGAAATTGTGCCATCTATTTGTTGTTGTAAGAAAAGTTCCTCACTTGGGAATTATATAAGATAGCAAGAAAATCCCAAGGTTTTAAATGGATAGAAAGGGATGAAAGAATATTACAGAAAGTCAAGTATATGTTACAATTTCCTATGCCTGTCATCCCTACACTGAGGTATTCTGACTTTAAATTAGAGGAAGTAACCTTAAATAACTATGGCTCCTTGCAGCTGAGACCATAAGGATTCAGGTTGGAACCATGTCAGCCAGTTGTGTTTGGAATCAGAAAGTTGACTGACTCAACAGTGTGATACTCCTGTTAGGAAAATTGGGATAGGCCATTTATAATGCTTAAATAGCCTCTGAGTTCTTAACTAGCTCTACCTCTGTTAACCTTAGAACTCAGGTACCAATCATACAGTAGGCAAAATTAGCACCATAATAAATAAAAGACCTGGATCAGTAGAGCACTCATGGAAAATGGAAAGGGGACATTGTAGAATGAAACAAATCCAACCTTTCAGGCATCACGAGATTGCTACTGTTCAGATGCACTTTGCTAAATTCAGATTAGATCAGAGAGCTTCACCCTGGTCTGAGCTCACGAAGGACCAAGACAAATCTAGCTCTTGGATAGAGGAGCTTTGCTTATAGCAGAAGGCACAAAGGCAAAGCTGATTACTTAACCAATGGGTAAAAAAAAAAAAAAAAAAAAGCAAAGGAATTCTGATAGGCAATCAGATTAAAAATATACAATACATCATTATTATTTCTGCCACAAACCAAAATTCTAGAACACAAAAGAAGCAGGTGCTTCTTGTAGAAATTATAACCCAATACAAAAAATTCAAGTTGACTGCACTGAACCTGTATTTGTGAGGAAACTTGCAGACCCTTCTTCAGAAGTAGTGATGGTTTACCCTCCTATAGGATTAAGTAAACAAATAAAAGGCGTACTCTGTAGAAAACAATTTATTGAGACTCACCTACAAACAATTTATGCAGATAGCTCAAGAAAGCCATTTTAATTCTAAGAGGACTGGGGTAACCCAAATAATATGAAAATTTCACCTCTTACACATTTCCACTGAGATAAGTATCACTGAGAGACGGACTGAGTTCCTAAAATGCAGATAAAGAAAAGATAAAGTACTGGAAATTTCATGGTGTATCAATCAAGTCAACGAGACAACAGAATAAAAGCAAAAATTATACAAATGGACATCTTGTAACCATGCTCTATGATACCAATCTCTGAGGTAACTCCAACACAAGAACTCCCCAAGAAAGGTAAAATCTGGGTTAAGACAAAAGGAGAATACCTAATTTCAGGGGAGGTTATAGATAAATATAGAGTCATCCCAACATCAATTCTATCAAAATAGAAGAACGCCCTCCTGCTCAGCAAGTGAAGCCAGGCACCCAGCCCGCTCGCATTCCCCCGCTCTGCGCCTCCTCCCTCCTGGCAGCTGCGACCCTGTGACCTTGGAACCCTGGGGCCGAGGCAGGAGGCCCCCCCCCCACCACGGGTTATTTATTTTCCCTGTAACTTCGTGGAAACTACAGGAAGAGGTTGCATTTCAAATAAACCAATAAAAATTAAAAAAAAAAAAATAGAAGAACGCAATCTTATCCAAATAAAAATCATGTTACTTTTGTTTTGATAAGTTCCTGAAGATATATGGAAATATTCATTTTTGTCCTCCCCATCCTGATGTTTTCTGGCATAAGGTATGTTTTTTTTTCCCACTACCTGTAGTACTTTTATGACTGTTGCAAGGACCTATACTCTTACTGTTATTTCTGTTCTGTGGTCACCAAATCAGTTTTCAAAATACGCAATAGAAAATCAGAAGAAAAAAATTCCCTAGAATAATTTGTATTTTTGGGGAAAATGCCAATTTTAAGATTATTATGGCATTCTTTTTGGATGGTTTATCCAATTTATCAAGAGATGGAAGTTGTACTACTGATTCACCCCAAGGACAATTAGATGATTGATTATTAGTAGTTGGACAACTACTGTATTGTTCTAAGAGTGGCCATTTGATGAATAATGCCCCCTCTACCCCTGAGACATAAGAATATAAGAATCCATAAAAATGATCTCCATTATGCAATTACAGTAGAGGGATCTTACTCATAGCCTTAATAGAACTCAGGAGAAGCACTCACTATTGCTGCTATGATAAAATCTCTGGTTTAATATAGAGAGAAGGTAAAAAGGGTATTTTTTAAAGTGAGTATAAATCATAACATAGAAGACAGATAGAAAAACCTGGAAGTAAGGATGAGACAACCTTGGAGTGGATTGTGTTTTATAAACAGTTTTGTAAAGGATGTTTCATGCTACCAATTTACTTTGTGTGTATAATTACATTGTTATATAAGACTCCACCTTAGCTGTCTAGAGAGAGACTGACCTTAAAGAAATGGACCAAATGGTAGAGAACAGTGGGTGGCTTCTATTAGCTGAGGGCCTCAGTCATACAACTGCAAAGAACTGAATTTTTTGTCAACTCACATCTCAATGAGGTTGGGTGTGGATCCTTTTTTGTTTGAGCCTTGAGATGGCCCAGCCAACAACTGGATTGCAACCTGTGAGAAGACCTGAAACAGAAGACCCAGCTAAGCCATGACTGGACTCCTGCCTATGGAGACAGTGATATAAAAGACGTATTGTTTTAAATTGCTAAGCTTGTGGCAATTTGTGATGCAGCAGTAGAAAAATACAGCTGTCTTCATGAACTACCTCATCTGTAAAAGAAAAGCATCTGCCATGCACTCAAGATTTCAACAACCTGACAACCATAAACATGTTTATATAATACATAACTTTAAACAAGTAGCATCTATTGCACATATCCTTGTTCACTAGGAGAATAACATTGATAAGAAAGATGTGACTCATTTACTAGAAATGTGAAGGCACTGCTAAAAACAATAACCTTGAACAAGTAGAATATTAGACATGTTGAAAACGTGCAGGACCCCAAAGAGCATAAAACTCAGAGTGCCGCTGCAACCTCAACAACCAAGTAACAAATTCCCTGTATGTCTTGTAGGATATGCCAAGTGGGCTGAGAATCATTTGACACTAGCCATAAGGTAATTCCAATTCCTTTGCAAATGGAGCAAAATGATCTTCAAACAGGAGCAAATAGATAATCAAGCTGATAACTGATAGTTGTGAAAGCAGATCAAGGTGGATTGAATCCTGAGAATAAAATAATGTGTGCTTTTCTGCTTTGCTAGGGTCTCACTGCCATTTAAACTGCCTAATTGAGTGATTCCTTGATCAACTTACTGAATGAGTATAAATGTGTATATGGTGGGCAATAAACGATTCATAGTTTTCTTGATCACCACTTCTGATTGGCATATCCTAACTCATTCTTTGTAGTTAAGCCAAAATCTACATTCAAAGCACACTCTCAAATATTTGGGATTTGGCTCAAATACAATACACATATTTTCTTAATTTTATTTCCAAGTATTGTATTCATACTGATGCCATTATAAACGGAATTTTTGAATTTTATTTTCTATTTTTTTGATGATAGTATAGACTACAAGCGAGTTTTGTATCTTGACCTTGTATCAAGTATTGTTCCTAGGTTCACTTTCTAATTTTTGTAATAGATTTCTTAGGACTTTTAAATAAACGATCATGTCATATGTGAATAAAGACAATTTTACTTTTTCTTATCTGATTTGTATGGTTTTTATTTTTGTTTATTTTTTATTTTTTCCCTATATATTTTTTTATTATGTTATGTTAATCACCATACATTACACATTAGTTTTTGATGTAGTGTTCCATGATTCATTGTTTGCGTGTAATACCCAGTGCTCCATGCAGAACGTGCCCTCTTTAATACCCATCACCAGGCT
>NC_138380.1:49954131-50090834 GCF_054177405.1 Leptonychotes weddellii
GTAGCATTGACATCTTCACAATATTTGTTCTTCCAATTCATGAGCATGGAATGTTTGTCCATTTCTTTGTGTCTTCCTCAATTTCTTTCATGAGTATTTTATAGTTTTCTGAGTACAGATTCTTTGCCTCTTTGGTTAGATTTATTCCTAGGTATCTTATGGTTTTGGGTGCAATTGTAAATGGGATCAACTCCTTAATTTCTCTTTCTTCTGTCTTGTTGTTGGTGTATAGGAATGGCACTGATTTTCTGTGCATTGATTTTATATCCTGCCACTTTACTGAATTCCTGTACGAGTTCTAGCAGTTTTGGGGTGGAGTCTTTTGGGTTTTCCACGTAAAGTATCATATCATCTGCAAAGAGTGAGAGTTTGACTTCTTCTTTGCTGATTTGGATGCTTTTATTTCTTTTTGTTGTCTGATTGCTGTGGCTAGGACTTCTAGTACTATGTAGAGTAG
Organism: Leptonychotes weddellii; assembly: GCF_054177405.1. Classification (NCBI taxonomy): domain Eukaryota; kingdom Metazoa; phylum Chordata; class Mammalia; order Carnivora; family Phocidae; genus Leptonychotes; species Leptonychotes weddellii. The sequence continues at coordinate 49,954,589 of NC_138380.1, forward strand.
CAGTGGTGATAGTGGACATCCCTGCCGTGTTCCTGATGGTTTTTATTTTATTTTATCTGTTTCCTTTTATTATTTTTTGGTTTATTGCAGTAACTAGAACCATTGGGACAATGTTGAACAAAAGACACCAAAATGGGTAACATGTTTTTGTTCCCAAGTTTACCAGGAAAATATCCAACACTATGGACTGTGGTGCTGGCTATAGTTTTTCTTTTTTTTTTTTTCTTTTTCATAGAGGCTGTTCATAAGAATGAGGAAGTTCCTTACTGTTCCTAGTTTGCTGAGAGTTCTTATCATGAATAAGTGCTGAAATCTGTTACATGCTTCCTTTGTGTTCATTGAAAGGATTGTAGTTTTCCTCTTTATTACATTAATATGGAAAATTATAGTGATTGATTTTCCAATGTTAAGTCAAGCTTGCATCGCTGCAATAAAACTCATTTGCTTACAGTATATTATCCTCTTTATATACTGCTGGATCCAATTTTTTTGGTATTTTGTTTCTGGAATGTTTTTATCCTGCTATCCTTTCTTTCCTGTTTTTTTTTACTTTATCACATATTTTTTTGGAATTTAATTTTATTTCCCATACTGACTATTTAGCCAAACCTCTTGAAGTTTTGATGTTTTCTGTAAGGGTTATAATATATGTTTTAACTTATCACAGTCCAATTGGATTTGATATTGGATCACATAAAATGTTATTTTTGGTCTATAATTTAAATTTCCTTTTGTTATATACATCACAAAATTATATACATATATATATAGCTATATATATATACATAGCTATATATATATGTGGTATATAAATACATATTGCTACTTAAATATAGCAATATGTACATATTGCTTTAAACAGTTATACTCTTTAAAAATCCATGGGAAACAAAGCAGTGTTTTGTACTTACCGAAGATTTACCATTCTGTCCCTTCTTCATTTCTCCCTGCACATCTTTGTTTTCATTTAGTTTTAGTTTACTTGACCCTGAAGAACTTCCTTTAGCATTTCTTGTGGCTTAGTTTTCCTCAGGCAAATTTTCTAGTCTTTGTTTATCTGAAAGTGTCCTTATTTTATCTTCATTTTTTAAGAATACATTTGCTGGATATGGAATTCTGGGTTGATATGTGTTTTTTTCCTGTTCTCCTCCTCCTCCTTCTTTCTCTGCTTCCTGGCTATTGTTTGTCTTCCATTATTTTTGATGAACAGGCAGCATGCTTTTTATTCTTGTACGTACAATGTCATTTTTCTCTAGCTGCTTTCAGATTTTCATTTTATATTGGACTTTCAGTTGTCTGACAGTGGTATGTCTGCTTGTAGTTTTCTACATGTGTGCCTTCTGATTTACTGAGCTTCCTAGATCTGTTATATAATGTCTTTGATCATTTTTGGATGTTCAGGGTCATTATATCTCCAAAGTTTTCTTCTGCCTCATTATCTTTCTCTCCCCTCTGGGACTTCAGATGTGCAAATGTTAGACTATTGGTATTTTCCCACAAGTCACTGAGGCTTCACTGATTCATTTTATGTTCATTATTTTTCCCCTTATTTTTCACATGGGTAATTTCTATTAATGTGTCTCCAAATTTACTGACCCTTTAATTTGTCATTGTCAATCTGCTCTTAAGTCCATTCACTGAATTTTCCATTAAGATATTGTATATTTCAGGGGCACCTGGGTGGCTCAGATGGTTAAGCGTCTGCCTTCGGCTCAGGTCATGATCCCAGGGTCCTGGGATCGAGTCCCACATCAGGCTCCCTGCTCCTTGGGAGCCTGCTTCTCCCTCTGCCTCTCTCTCTCTGTCTCTCATGAATAAATAAATAAAATCTTTAAAAAAAAAAGATATTGTATATTTCAGGGTTTTTTTTAATAGTTTTTACCCTTTTTTTAAAGATTTTTATTTATTCGAGACACAGAGAAAGAGAGAGAACACAAATAGGGGGAGAGGGGCAGAGAGAGAAGGGCAAGAAACAGACTCCCCATTGAGCAGGAAGCCTGACATAGGGTTTGATCCCAGGGTCCTGGGATCATGACCTGAGCCGAAGGCAGATGCTTAACAGATTGAGCATCCAGGTGCCCCTATAATTTTTACTTTTTTCTGAGCTTTTCCACATGGTCAGTCATTTTGGCCATGAGTGGTCTTTATATCCTCAAACATATTTATAATAATTGCTTTAAAATGTTTGCTAAATAAGCACCCAGGTCATCTCAGTGTCTCCTATACATTGCTTTTCTTTAACTACAGGTAAATGCTCCTATTTCTTTGCAAGTCTAGTAATATTTTTATTGAATGTTAGACTACTGGTTTGGTGTTAGAGAGCAAAAAAATATTACTGGCTGAATATTACCTTGACCATGTAGAATTTCAGTCTTACACTTTTATAAACATGGGTCTTTCATTTTGGCCTTAATGTAAAAATGGGTTTTTATTTCTGTTTATAGTATTTACTATGAAGTTATGGCATTTTGTAATTTCAATGGAAATCCCAAAGTTTATAAAACAAGACTCAGATGCTATATTGTATCTCCTCTACAGTTGACAGGAGCTAAGATATCTGCTCAGCCTTTTCAAATTTCCAGCTGTTGTTTTCCACTAGATTTCTTGGAGTTTTCTTGTGCATTCAAAGGTCAGCCAAGAATTTGAGGAAAATTTATACACTGATTTGGGGACTCTTTCCCTTTGGTTCTTTCCTTCCCAGGAATTTCCCTTTCAATTTATAGCTCATCTGGTAGTCTAAACTCTGTCCTCTGACACCCCAATCAGATAAAACAGCAGATTTTTGCTTGAATTATAGCAGCCCTGTACCATATGAATTGGAAAATGCCTTTGGGGAAAAGTCAATAAATGTGGATCTGACTCAGTGCCATTAGTTCTTTAAAGGGTCAAAATCTACCGTAATTGCTGCCTGCCTTTGGTCATTCTAAAGTGCTTCGAGTTGGTTTCTACATTATTTTGTTATAATAATTATTTGCAGGAGAGTTAGCCTTATATAAGCCACTCTATCTTTACTACAGTCTGAACTCATTTTCCCCCATGACATTTATACACATCTCTCCATTACCTTCCAGCATTAAAAGTTCCTTTGAATTTGAGTTCAGATTGCCTTTATCCCCCTTATAGTTAACATGATCTTTTTGTCTGGCTTCAAAAGGATTCTCTCTTTATTCTCAAAGAAATTGACTAGGTTATTTCTTGGCACATACTGCCACATATCACTTCATTCATTCTACCAATATTTGTCACCCACTATGGGCTGGCTATTAAAAAAAATGTTGGGGATACAGTGATAAATATAGTGAGGAAAGATCAAAATAAACAAAAATATGTAAATGATATTAGAAATAATAAAATATAAGAAGATAAGTGCTGTGGAAAAAAATAAAGTGAGGAAGCATGTTTTGGAATTATACTCTTCTTATATTTCTATGAGATTATATTACCTTTTTTCTAATTGCCACTATTACTTCATAAGTACATCATAAATCATCATAATTCACAATAGCATGCTATTTCCTTCCTCATGTTTGTCCAAAAGTGTCCTAATTTACCAGTAACATAAATACATCTATCATTTACTTATGTGATGTTGGTTTTTTTACTGAAAGTTTTTTTTTTTTTTTGAGTGCCTTCCACAGAAATTTTTATTCCCTTTTAGGAAAGTTGATATTTCATATTTTATATTCTTTGATCCATGCATGAATATTCATTAGTATTTCTTGAATTGAATTCCCATGCTTTAATATATATTTTTTACTGTGCTAAAGAAAAGTCTGCTTTTCAGGAAAATAAATAGGATGGTTTTGTTCAGTGCTTACAATAAAGCAGAGTGGAATTTCTGACCAAGTAGAGACAACTACTTCCAAAGTTACCAGGACTAATGAGTGAATGTAAATGGTGACATATCAGTGGTAAAAGAATGCTATACAGAAATTTTCTTTGGCTTTGGAACAGATTGTGTATTTGCATGTGTGTGTGTGTGTGTGTTTGTGTGTGGTAGTAACACATTTTCCAACAACTCAGCTTTTTTTTTGTTTTATGTTGAAAGTTAGTATTGATACTATGCACAGGAAACATAACAGGATCAAAATTAACTTTACACAGTAACAACTAAGATTATCTTCCTCTTAGTGAAGAATAGCATATTAATTGTGGCAGTTTTCACTTTTTAGTCTTAAATTACCCTTCCCTACCATCTGTCTCATATCATCTCTGTTCAACATTTCTTTATTTTAAAATAACTTTCAAAGCAGAGGAGAGTTTCCTTGAAATCAAGTATTGTACCTACTCATGAGTAGGCTACGGATCACCCCCCTGCTGATTGTTCCTCTACCCATCATTTTCTCACATTCTACCTGCCTCTTGATTCTTCCGCTTTTTCTTTCTCTGGAGGATGAAAAGCCAAAGTCCTGTTAGGCTTCCTCTAACTCTCAGGCTGTGTCCACATTATACTAGAAACAACTCAGTCAGTTCAGCCAAATAGCTGACCAATTCTCTCACACAATGAGTTTAAAAGATGTCTGTTCTAACTCTATTGATTGATGAAGCTGTCAGTGTGATAACACAGAATAAGATGAAGCTGTCAATGTGATAACACAGAATAAATACAAACTCAATCTGACTTAATCTGTGCTCCAGTTCCAGCCTCTTGCTCATTGTTTTGTTCTTACTGGTTTACCTCTACCACACTGTCCTGAAATGAAGAGAGAGACCTTAATCCTATTTTTTCATTTATTTGTCTCAGTTTTTAAAAAATGATGGGTGAAAATAGGAATATAGGGTCTTCTGAACCTTAAAATTATAATTTTATGGAACATTAAAGTAGGAATAGAATCCAGGGTTCATCTTATCCATTTTCAAACTTTGGATCAGTAGATCTCTAGCTTTTTCTCGGAATTGGCTAAAAGGTTTTCATGCCTGGTCGGGTGGGTGGGAGGAGGTGGGCAGCCTGACTCAGAGGATGCTTGATGGACTGGATTTTCTGCCTCTCATAAGGGGCACAGATCCTCACTCCCATACACAGGCATGTAGACACATTTCATGCACCAGTTCTAGTTATATTAGTTTTATATGGTGGCGCTCCATAAGCAGTTACTTTTGAGGGAAATTTTCTTCTGCTAAGAACATATTTTTAATACCAATAATTTCATGTGAATCTGTCAATTTATAAAATGAGATATTTAGAATCACAAAGAATGTGACTTTCCCAGGGTCATGCTGCCATTTGGTGTTCACAGTACACCTTCTAACACTGAAGAAAAACTCAATCTCTGAGCAAAATCACAAGAACTTTCTGGAGCAAAAATCTCTCTGTAAATAGGAAAACTGAAGAAAAGCTGAAAATGTTCATTTAAGAGTTGTGTGCTGACTGCAGTCAGAAATTGCTCTTGTTACCTGTTCAACTTCCATTAAACACATTTCATTAGGTGTAAATACCCACGCATCCATTTTTTTATAAAAAGGTTGATCATGTATATGCCATGTGCCAAATGTTGAGGTCATAACTATGAGAGAAAAAATTGGCATACTCTCTACCTTTAGAGCTTATGTTTTATTGATAAATGGATCAGTAAAATTACATGTCTATGTACTTTAGAGCATACAAACTTTGTATTGTAATCTTAACAGTAATAAAAAAACAGCTACTGTTTATTGAAATCTAGGGACTGTGTGGTAGGATGATAGATTGATTAATTTATATAAATATCCATTTAAATATATAAATATATATCTCTATCTTTATATATATTTTTTACCATTCTATTAGTTATTATTATTTCCATTTTACAGGCAAATACACTGAGCTACTTAGAGGGTTAAGTAATGACTTAACCCTCAGGTACAGGCTCTGCTTGGTGTAAGGAATTTTTGGTCTTTAAGAATCCCTAATTTCTCTATTTTGCAAATGTTTAGATTATAGCAATTGTTATAAGTATCCAGTAATGACTACATTCAAGGAGTAAACATAAATGTTTGTGGGTTATGATCACTAAACTAAATCAAAGGTTGTTCCAGTTTAAATATTCAAAGAATATCTGTATGTTTACAAATGGTTCTGTTCTTTTCCTCTAGAAATTCAAGTGATTTGAAAGATTGTAAATTAAACAAAACAAAGGAGCAATAATCTAAGAAAATCACCTACCAAATAAATTTCATAGGGTGGACTTTCTCTTTTGCAGATTAAATTTAAAATTGTATGTCAAACAAAGAAACAAAAACTTAAAAAATAAATTTAATTCAACAAGAAAAAAAAAAAGAATCCCTAATAAATTCTCTACAAGAGGAACATTTTCTCTTTAATTAACACACTGGGGAACATAAGGGGAAGGCATGTTGGTTGTGGTGTTACGTCTGAATCTGAACATTTAAAAAGATAATACAAATGTGAGAAACATATAACATTTTACCTAACTCATATTTTTACCAGTAAATTATGCCTTAAAAAGAAAGGTCTGATTAATAATTAAATGTCTCCTCAATATGCCAAAGTATATAAATATGTAAATCTGTAATGAACGAACCTCCTTGATTTTAACTTTTAGAAATTAAATATTAATGCAGAAGCTTTGCTAGGCAAGTGCTTTAAACCCTCTGGTGATGTTGTACACATTTGAAAGCTGTAGTTTAATTATAGCCCTTCAAACACACACTTTTATATCCCTTTGGCATCAATTCTTGGTGTTCAATAATTTTAACAGGAAATAATTATGGATGAATTAGTTAAACCTATATCCTCAGGCCCCTAAAATAACCCCTATGCTGATAAAGGCAAAGACTCTAGCAGGTAGCTAGAAAGAAAAAATATATATATGTTAAGGACTAATGGAAAAATTTTCTAGGTTTTTTTTTTAACCTTGATCTGAGAACAGTTTAATGTTAAGATACTGCTAATCTAGTCTCTAACTTTTCTTAATAACTTTGCTTTTATAAGGGCTACTAGTCTATACAACCTTAATTTCTTTACTGTGATAATTGGTCTAATTTGTATTTTATAATTATATATTTTTATTCATATAGAACAATACTTTTATTACCTGTGACATATTGTTTAAATCAAGACCTCAGTTATAACATTTGTAATACTTTGTTTCAACCAATCTAAGATAATATTTACTGTAAGGCAAATTATTTTATATAACTCTAAAAAAGAAAAAATACTGCTGCTTCAAATACAATTTAGTTTTTTATCTTTTAGCATTTTGTATTATCCTAAAAAAAGGGACTATGTTGGATGTATTTAGACATGAATTTTAAATAATGTATCACTGTTATGCCTATATGAAGAGATAAATATAAGCAAAATAATGTTAAAAGTGTTTCTAAAATTTCTTCTCAATAAATATTTGATTCTTCTGAATCACTTTTTCACTCAGAGTCTTTAATGTCCAGTTTTTTGAGGAGCAAATGAGCAATGATCAATGAGGAACAATAGTGATGCAGCATTTCTTAAAATAACGAGATTTGTTCTAAGCCATATTGCTATATTAGGCCCTATAAAGTACTTGGTATTTGCAAAAAAATTGTGTTTTTGTAATTATTTTTATAGTTCATATTTGCTTCATTGATACAGATTGATACCCTAATTGTTCATATTGATGACTTAGTGACTATTCAATAACTTTCTGTTTCAGTGACAAATGTAGAATCTTTTCCACATTCTACAGTGTAGAATCTTTTTGATGCTATTTAAAATGCCAATTAAGGGGTGCCTGGGTGGCTCAGTCTGTTGAGTGATGGGTTCTTGTTTCAGCTCAGGTCATGATCTCAGAGTTCTGGGATAGAACCCCACATCTGGCTCCGCACTCAGCAGGGAGTCTCCTTGAGGATCCTTTTTCTCTCTCCCTCTGCCCCTCCCCCCACTCATGAATCCTCTGCTTGGCTTCATTTTGAAGTTTGCAGTGAATTGCAGCTTTATTTTTCCTGTCTTAATTTAGACAGTAGGCTTCCTCTAATTTATTCTAATTCTAATCCAAAAGGAGTACCCTATTCAAAGGTGAGGCAGAGGACTTAAACGAGCTTCAAAGAATCTAGTTTGGGCTCTTACTTGTAAGCACACAAAAGTGTGCAGAACTGTGAGTGTACAGGGCCTTTAGGCCATGCCTCTAGTGTAGATGGGAAGTACTTTGAATAAAACAGAATGGTCTGCAGCATAATCCACATGTTAGATAATTTCACTTTTTCAAATGATTACATTTTAACATGATGGCAAGAAAAGGATAGATGGAAAAATAATAATTATTCCCTTGGTTTAGCATTCCTGAATGGGAAAATAGATTATGAAGTATTTTACAAAGGTATTTGCAACATGGTATGAGCTCATCCATTCAGTCATGTAACGTAAAGTATGGTTGTCACAGGCAGGGTAATAACTTGGCAACATTTCAGAACTATCATGAGGGAAACTGCTTATCATTCACCAAATTCCATTCTTCCTTTTCCCATACAATAGAACTATGGTCACGCAGTTGACCAACAAACTGCATTTCCCTGCCTCTGTTGAAGGTACGGGTGGTCAAGTGATGAAAACCTTATCAATGGACTGTGAATAGAAGTCTTGGACCTCAGATTTAAAACATTTATGTGCACCTTCTCCACATCGTCTTCTTCCTTACTCCCTGCTGGAAACTGGACCCAGTAGCAATCCAGTTTCCACCATACCAACGAAGACCATGATGCCTATGCTTCAGGGGTTGGGAAGCTAAAGCCCACAGGCAAAATCTAGCCTATGGTCTTCTTTTGTGTGGTTTCCAGCTAAGCATTATTTTATATTTTCAAAGGCTTTATAACAAAAGAGAAAAGGAGAAAAATACACAGCAAAGATGTATGTGGCTTATAAAGCCTAAATATTTATTATCTGGCCTTTACAAAACGTTTACAGACATATGCCCCAAGGTATAGCAGACCAACAGCTTAGAAGAAATCCAAGTCTCTAAACGATAACAAAAAGCAAAGCTCTCCAGGCCATCTAGGTAGTTTGTAATAGCCTATAACATGAAATAGAAATAAACTGGGAGAGGGGTCCCATTACATAAGAAAGAACAGTATGAGTGATAGCTGACTTCTGACAAGAAACAGTGCTAGGAAGAAGACAATGAGACATCTTTAATCTTTAATGTGATGAAAAGAGAAAAGTTAACCTAGATTTGTTTATCCAGTGAAAATATCCTTCACCAATGAAGGTAAAATACCAACATTTTTAGAAAAACAGCTGAGAGAACTTATCTCCAGCAAAACTGTACAAGAAGTGCACAGTGGTCTTAAAGCAAAGAAAATGACACCAGATAAAATCCTGAATGGACAGAAAATGAAGACTCTCAGAAAAGATAAATATTTATAAAAACATAAAATATCTTTCTATTATAATTGTGTGTGTAGTGTTTGGTTTTTAATTTCTTTACAAAAATTATGGACTGCTAAAAGAAAAACAATAATGTAGAGTTTATAGCATATATTGAAGAAAAATCTAAGAATAAAGACAGCAGGTGATGAATGGAGTTTGTTGCAAGGCTTTAAAAATGTGAAGTAATGTATTATATGAAGTTAGGCTGAAGTAATGTGAAGATTCATATTGTATTCATATTCTTGAGAGTGAGAAGCCACCAAAAATAACACTAGGTTTCTAGATAAAGAAGCAACACAAAAAAGCATGGTATGTTAAAAAATACAATATCCATTCAAAAGGGGAAAAGGTTGTAGCAAGGATAAATGAAATAAATAAAAAACAAACTTCTAAATGGAAGATTTAAACTTTATAATAGCAACATTATATTAAATGCAAATTAATATACATTCTAGTTCCAGTTAAGAAACACATTGTGTGACTGGATAAAAGAGAAAAATTTGTCTATATATGGTTTACATATTTTAACGAGAAATCCACAAACAGGTTGAAAGTGAGAGTTAAAATATATTATGGAAGCACTAAACACAAGGCTAATATGGCTCTGTTAATTTCTGCCAAAATAGAATGCAAAATAAAAACTATTACTAATGAATGAAAGCAGATATTTCAAAATGATAAAAATATCAATTTATTAAGAAGATATAACAAATTCAAATTATGTATGCATTTAATAATAGAGCTTTAAAATATAAAACACAAGGGAGGAAAAGGACAAATTCATGAATACAGTTGATAGAAGAGTGGACAAAGAAATAAGGGAAAATGTGGGATATTGAACAATATGAATAGCCAGCATTTTGGTATGCTCATAGAACAATTCATTAAAAAGAAAAAAAAATATTATGAACTAGGAGATGAGGGAGAATTGCTAAAGATTTTTTCTTGAGTTGAATAAGTTGGGCTGCCATATATATAAGGTTTTCCATGAGCTTCCAGGCACCTTCCTCCAAATTACTCACTGTAGTGTTGAAGGAAGTGGAGATCTTATGTGGTGGTTTCCTATAATTCTTGTACTTGTTCTGATTTCTTAAATACTAACAGAAGTTTTCTTAACCTTTACTTTGCCCATCTTTTCAAATCCCTGTATTGAATTCTTTTCTTCTTGAAATACCTAAAGCAGTTTTTGTTTTTGTGACCAAATTCAATATGGTATATCATAATGTGTGGGGTACAGAAACTGATAAATGGTTGAATTTATCAATCTGAATTGTTGAATTTGTGAGTCTGTAGAGGTTCTCTCCCAATTGTTTATATTTTCTCAGTGAAGGAGAAAGTAAGGTCACCAGCTCAGAGTAAGGGGGAGGGAGGAAGTGAAAGAGGAAAAGATCTGAAAAAGTTCTTTTAAGAGTCTGATTAAAGCATGGACTCTAATGGCTGGACCACATAAAGGGTGCTCATTTATGGTTCTAGATTTAAATCTGGTAAATATGAGTTTGTATGCCATAATGTCAAGTTGCTATGGTTTTTAGCATATTATATATCAGTGGGAGAATAAAAGCAAATCAATGAATATCTTTTCCCTTTTCTTTGCAAACAGTAAAAAAATTAAAAATGATTTGTATTTTATCAGCACCTATGTCGAAACTTTTTTTTTTTTTTTGCCAGTGAATCATTGATTGCCTAGGATGTCAAGAATGTTTAACTTCTTTGTGAAAGTTAGCATGAGAAGTCTTTGTTTTATTTTTTTCTCTGACATATGGTTTACTTAAGTGCATTTTCTACCTGATTACTTCCTTTGCATGGAAGATAACAAAATGACCTAAAACTGCCCCAGGGGCTTCAGATCTGCAGACACACTTCCAAGAAACTGGGCCCTCAAACTAGTTTTTCTCAGGTTCCCAAAAGATAAAAATATTAAGTATGAGTCACAGTGGATGTTAATTCCCTGACCCTCTTTATTCCTATTCTATTCCTGCTCTTTCCTGGAGCTCTTCACACAGATACAGCTAAGGAAAGAAGGGTGAGATCATTTCCCCTCTGTCAGTTGTATGATAGAAAATTACTGTCCCCCCCCCCTTTTTTTACTGTTCACTTCTTTAGAGAAGTGGAATTAAACAAGGGATCCAAGGTAATATAACATTAAGAATATTTTCCCTTTATTATCCAAAAAACCATCCTGGAAAGAAGATGGTAACACATTTTCACTACTTAAATACAGATGAATAATTGTAGCATTGAAAGTGGCATTTGTTGTTGTTTTAGGAAAGTGTCCATCATTAAACACTTTATCTAATTAAATATATTAGCACTGGTAAAAGACATCATTTTATTTCAAGTGTCATTTTGCAGCTAGGAAAAAAAAACAGGAAAAATCATAAATGGTGTGCCTGTGGGGATAGATTATGCCAAGGGAGAACAAGAAACTAAGTTCAACTAAATTTATGGATACTGGGTCCTACTGCTCTTCAATGAATATATTTAACTCAGAGTAGTTTTTCCTGGATTTTCCTACAGTGAAGAATAGTGACATAAAGCATAACATAATATATTGCTCCTGAATTGGCTTAGTTTGTGTTGTGGATGCTTTGCAGAATCCATTCAGGATGGAGACACTCATTCTGCCAGGTAATGAGAATGTTGGTTACTGAGGGCTCTTAGCTGTGTCCCTCTGCCATACCTGCTGTGGGGAGGCTTGGAGAGGCAGCCTGTTTCCAGTGGCTGGTCGATGCAGGGATATCAAAGTCCCGGGTATCTTCCTCAAGGTGATACAACTTTGAAGGACACTAACTCCATAGCTTTCCATGGGATTGTCCAGGACCTTTGTGTGATTGCATTAAAGTTCAACTTCTATCCTGTGTTCTTCACTCACTGACTAGTGTTGATCTTTGGAAGACTCCCTCCAAAATATCAGAATCTCTGTCTGTTTTTCAGGTAGCCAAGTCTTAACAGTTTATAAATTTAAGAAACACAAGACAAATAGCAAAGGATAATGAATAATGATAGTGAATAGTGGTACTGATAGTGAATATTGATGGTGATACTGAATACTAACAGTGAAGGACACTGATATCTGATCTAGTATATATGTTAGATAAAATAACAATTCCTCAAAGATATCCATGCTCTAATACCTGGAACGGCTCAATGTAATCACAAGGGGCTTTGAAAGTAGAGAAAGAAGGCAGAAGAAATCAGAGAAAGATATGTGACAATGGAAACAAGGTCAAAGTGATATGATATGAGAAGGTCTCAACCCACTATTGCTGGCTTTGAAGATGGTAAAAGGAGACCATAAGCCAAGGGATGCCAGTAGCCTCTAGAACCATATGATCCTTTCAATAGATGCAGGAAAAAAATTTGAAAAAGTCCAATATCCATTCATGATAAAACAGTTGATAAAGTACATCATCCATTCATGAAAAAGCATTTGATAAAGTACAACATTCATTCACAATAAAAAAAAATCCTCAACAAACTGCAGAGTTAGAATTTCTCCCCTAGAGCCTCCAGAAAGACATGCAGCCCGCCAACACTTTGATTTTAGGACTTCTAACATGAAGAACAGTAAGATAATAAATTTGTGTTGTTTTAAGCCATGAAGTTTATAGCATTTTTTTACAGCAGCAATAGAAAATTAATACATTTCTTGTGCATGTTCAGATATGTGAGTTATATAGTAAAATCAGTGTCAACATATTATGATCATCAACATTGGATAATGTGGTCTGGCTAGAGTACTGAACTTGCACTGAGTCAATTCTTCACTGCCTCTACCATTTAGGTGATCAAATTTCATTCTCAATCACCCATGCTTGATCACAATCTACAATTAACTGACCATACCTGGATGTGTCTTGACATACAGTCAGAGGTTCAGAACATCATGGTGTTAGGATGACAATGTCAGGTGGCTTCAGATGATCGTCTTATAGTTTTTTGGACCTAGATCCAAATTCCAACACCATCATTTACTACCTATGTGACCCTAAGTCAGTTACCCAATTTATCTGCACCTCCTTTCCTCATATATCAAATTGGGGTAATATATAACTTGTGCAACAAAACAAACCTCAACAAATTCAAGAAGATCGAAATCATTCTATGCATATATTCTGACCACAACTCTATGAAACTAGAAGTCAACCATGAAAAAAATCTGGAAAGACCACAAATACAGGGTAGTTAAATAATGATATCAAATAATGAATGGGTCAACCAGGAAATCAAAGAAATTAAAAAGTACATGGAAGCAAATGAAAATGAAAACAGAATGGTCCAAAACCTCTGAGAGACAGCAAAATCCCATTTACTATTGCACCAAAAACAATAAGATACCTACATATTGAATGGAGCGCTGGGTGTTATACACAATGAATCATGGAACACTACATCAAAAACTAATGATGTAAGGTATGGTGATTAACATAACATAATAAAATAAAATTTAAAAAATCATAAGGAAGATAAAAAAAAAAAGATACCTACGAATAAACCTAAACAAAGAGGTGAAAGACCTGTACTCTGAAAACTACAAAACACTGATGAGAGAAATTCAAGACAACACAAAGATATGGAAAGACATCCCGTGCTCATGGACTGGAAGAACAAATATTGTTAAAATGTCTATTCTACCCAAAGCAATCTACACATTTAATGCAATCCCTATCAAAATACGACCAGCATTTTTCACAGACCTATAACAAACAATCATAAAATTTGCATGGAACCACAAAAGACCCCAATGAGCCAAAGCAACCTTGAGAAAGAAAAACAAAGCTGGAGGTATCACAATTCCAGCCTTCAAGTTATATTTCACAGCTGTAGTAATCAAAACAGTAAGGTACTGAGATAGAAATAGAGCATAGATCAATAAAACAGAGTAAAAAATCCAGAAATGAACCCATAATTATATGGTCAATTATTCTTCAATAAAGCAGGAAAGAATGTGCAATGGGAAAAAGAAAGTCTTCAACAAACGGTGTTGGGGAAATTGGACAACATGCAAAAGAATGAAACTGGGCCCCTTTCTAACACAATACACAAAAATAAATTCAAAATGGATTAAAGACCTGAATGTGAGACCTAAAACCATAAAAATCCTAGATCACAGATAGTAACTTCTTTGACCTCAGCTGTAGCAACTTCTTTCAAGATACATCTCCTAAGGCAATGGAAACAAAAGCAAACATAAACTATTGGGACTATATTAAAATAAAAAACTTCTGCACAGTGAAGGAAACAACAAAATTAAAAGGCAGCCTACAGAATGGGAGAATATATTTGCAAATGACATATCTGATAAAGGGTTAGTATCCAAAATATATAAAGAACCTATAAAACTTAACACCCAAAAACACATAATCCAATTAAAAAATGGGCAGAAGAGGGGCACCTGAATGGCTCAGTCAGTTAAGCATCCTACTCTTGATTTCAGCTCAGGTCATGATCTCAGGATTGTGAGATCAAGTCCAAATTCTGGCTCCATGCTCAGCCAGGACTCTGCTTGAGACCTTCTGTCTCCCTCTATCCTTCCTCTGACTCATGCACGTGATCTCTAAATAAATAAATAATAAAGAAAGAAAGAAAGAAAGAAATGAAAGAAATCTTTTTTAAAAAGAAAAAAAAGGGCAGAAAACGTGAACACACATTTCTCCAAAGAAGACATCCAGATGACCAACAGACACATGAAAAGAGGCTCATCATCACTCATCATCAGAGAAATGCAAATCAAAACTACAATGAGATATCACCTCACACCTGTCAGAAGGGCTAAAATCAACAACATAAGAAACAACAGGTATTGGTGAGGATGTGGAGAAAAAGGAATTCTCTTGCACTGTTGGTAGGAATACAAACTGGTGCAGCCACTGTGGAAAACAGTATGGAGAGTCCTCAAAAAGTTAAAAATAGAACTGCTCTATGATCTAGCAATTGGACTACTAGGTATTTACCCAAAGAATACAAAAATAGTAATTCAAAGGGAGACATGCACCCCCTTTGTTTATAGCAACATTATTTACAATAGCCAAGATATAGAAGCAGCCCAGGTGTCCATCAACTGATGAATGGGCAAAGAAGTCACACACACATACACAATGGAATACTATTAAGCCATAACAAAGAATGAAATCTTGCCATTTGTAATGACATGGATCAAGCTAGAAAGCATAATACTAAGTGAAATAAGTCAGGCAAGGACAAATGCCATATGATTTCACTCGTATGTGGAATTTAAGAAAACAAACAAGCCAAGGGGAAAAAATAAGAGAGAGAGATGAAGGAACAGACTCTGAATTATAGAGAACAAACTGATGGTTACAAGATGGGAGGTGACTCAGGGGATGGGTGAAATAGGTGATGGGGATTAAGGAGTGCACTTGTGATGAGCACAGGGTGTTGTACGAATGTATTGGATCATTAAATTGTTCACCTGAAACTAATATAACACTCTTTGTTAACTAACCAGAATTAAAATAAAAACTTAAAAAAATATGTAACTTGTGCAAACTCATTGTATCTCTTAAATTACATCACATTCTCCCACAGTGTCTGGCACAGAACAGGCACTTAATAAACATTAGTTATTTTTATTATTACAACATAGTTCAATGGTTCATTTATTCAACAAATATTTTTTTTTAAAGATTTTATTTATTTATTTGAGAGAGAGAGAATGAGAGACAGCATGAGAAGGAGGAGGGTCAGAGGGAGAAGCAGACTCCCTGCCGAGCAGGGAGCCCGATGAGGGACTCGATCCAGGGACTCCAGGATCATGACCTGAGCCGAAGGCAGCCGCTTAACCAACTGAGCCACCCAGGCGCCCTATTCAACAAATATTTTAGGAGCCCCTACTGTCTTTAAGAATTGTTTTTCCAACTTGCTTAATTATCACATTGAGATAGAACTGAAATTTATCTTGAAGATTGGAAAATCTCAGGTCACAGATAAAATGTCTATTACTATGTCCAGAATTAGTATTTATTTACTGTTTAACATATTAAATAATTCATTTACAAATGCCTTTGATCATTTTTATTCAGTGTGCACTGGCTTCATGTTATCCATTTGAGGCCATATGAAAAAGGTTTGTACCAGCCAAAAACACATAAACCACACAGAGTTTGTGAAGAATACAGCATTTTCCCTAAAGTCCTTGAAAAAAAATGTGATTGTAGTAGACTTCATTGAAAATGGAGGGGAGGGCACCTGGGTGGCTCAGTCAGTTAAGCGTCTGCCTTCAGCTCAGGTCATGATCCCAGGGTTCTGGAATCGAGCCCCGCATCGGGCTCCCTGCTCAGCGGGAAGCCTGCTTCTCTCTTTCCCACTCCCCCTGCTTGTGTTCCTTCTCTCACTGTGTCTCTCTCTGTCAAATAAATAAATAAAATCTTAAAAAAAAAAAAAAGAAAATGGAGGGGAAAACTTCAGAGCATTTGAGGTTATGACC
The DNA here is from genome assembly GCF_054177405.1 of Leptonychotes weddellii. Classification (NCBI taxonomy): domain Eukaryota; kingdom Metazoa; phylum Chordata; class Mammalia; order Carnivora; family Phocidae; genus Leptonychotes; species Leptonychotes weddellii. Next base: position 49,971,376 of record NC_138380.1, read on the forward strand.
TAATATGTATTTTTACCCTTAGGTTATTTGACTAAAACAGCATATGCACATTCAGTGTTTTATTAAAAAGCACATTCCTGTTCAGAGACATAACAGATACATTTGCAGTGGAAGAATTTTATTTATTTTTCTATTGCAAATTCTGCCAGAACCACATGGAAAAAGACCAAAAGATTTATTACCTTTATAAATCTATTCACCTAGTTTTGAAAGACTTTTCTCTAAATACCATTTAAAGTAATTTTATTCTTTTCAATTCTTATTGAAGAGTTTATAGGTAATATCATCAAAGGAACAATTATCAAAATGTAAGACAAATAGTATAACTACATAGGCTCAATAAATCAAATGCAAAGAAAAATATGTTTTATTAATCAAAATAGTTGAAAAAAAGGAAAAGTGAAGGAATTTTTTTGTGCAATCTAAAGGGTCTTTAGAGGGATGAATAACTATGGTGTGTGGGTATGTAAATCTCTATTTCATTTACAAAGAGAGGGCCCAGTGAAATCACACACAAAAGGGAAAGAATAGGAAATGCTTGCCTTAGTAGGCCTGTATTATGATGGTTAAAGTCTCTATTCTCAGTGGAGAATAGCGCCATCAATGAATTTGAACATGGCTAAAATATAATTCTTCAGATATTTCAGCAGATTCCAAAACCAGTTCCACAACCTTCTAACATTAAGGCTAAAATGAAATTATTTACAAAATTGTAAGAGAGCTTGAGAAGCCTTCAAAATAGGGTAGTAGAAACTTCTAATTTTATAGAAAAGGAAATTGAAGTCTGAATAGATGTACTACAATCCAATTTATGAGTCACTCAAAATTAGAAGATCCAATATTTAGTTGCTGAACTTTGTTTTTGACTCCTCATGTGTTATCCAATTTTATCACCACCTCATTTAACAGGCTTAGTTCAAAATGACTTTTGACTATTTTCCAAGATCCAGTCCACATTCAAGTGAAATTTTCTTCTAAAGTTTTCCCAGGAATGTGTCCCAAGGCTTTGAAAGTAATTCTAAATAAGAGCAACAAAATGTTTCCAGGGCAAGATAGTATTGTCTAGAGCAGCACTGTCCAATAAAAATATTTTCTAATAGATACATTGAAAAAGTAAAAAGGGGGCGGGGGGATGGGTTAGCCTGGTGATGGGTATTAAAGAGGGCACGTTCTGCATGGAGCACTGGGTGTTATATGCAAACAATGAATCATGGAACACTACATCAAAAACTAATGATGTAATGTATGGTAATTAACATAACAATAAAAAATTTAAAAGAAAAAGTAAAAAGAAACATGAGTAAATTTTAGTAAGATATTTTAATTCAACATATCAAACATGTAATCATTTCACCATGTAAACAATGTTAAATTTTTTAATTGGTATTTTGTATTGTTTTCATACTCAGTCTACAAAATCAGCATAAATTTTACATTTATACTACATCTTAATTTGGATTAGATGTATTTCAAGTGCTCAATAGCCAATCATGGCATGTGGCTACCATGTTGGACAATACAGATCTAGAATGACAAGCATTATTCAAATTCTGCATTAAAATTATTTTCTTTTAAGATTTATTTATTTGAGAGAGAGAGAGAGTGGGGGAGGGGCAGAGGGAGAGAGAGTACCCAGGAGACTCCCCACTGCACAGAGCCCATTGAGGGGCTCAATCTCACAACCATGACCTGAGCCAAAATCAAGAGTTGGATGCTCAACTGACTGAGACATCCAGGCGCCCCAAATTCTGCATTAAAATGAAACTTCTTGAGTTTAATTATAAGCATGAATAGCTGTTGAACAAATATTCAGTGGGCAATTTTGGATTTCCTAAATAGTAAAAACTACTCTGTTCTCATGTTCTGGATTTCATATTATAGGTATTTTGAATCCTTCATGTCTTTTTTTCTCCCCTTTTATTTATCTTTCCCCTTTTCTGCTGTGTTCTGGGAGAATTCTTTTAATTGTCCTTCCAATTCACTGGCTTAATTTTCCATAATATCTTATCAGTTTTTCACGGTCTCCATTGCACATATAAATTCAATAATTTTATTTTTTAATGAGGCACTATTTCTTGATCTCAGATTATTCTCTTTGACAGATTTAATTATATGTGGCATACTATTACTTTTCTCCCTTCTTTTGATTTATTTCATTTGATTCCTCAGAATAAGCTTCCCTTCTTCCATACTATGAAATCTTTGCCTAAATATTATATTGGTAACTTATTTTAAAGTGCTGTGGCAAAAAAGTAGAATAATATGTGGGTTAAACTGACTTTAGTTCACACTTGAGGCATAAGTCGGTGGTGTTTGAAGCAATGAAGTGCATGGCTTCACCATCAAGGGGTTTCAAATAACTAAATATACACCAGAGGGAACATCAACATAAAGATTGTTGGAAATCAGTTTGGTGAATTTTAGTGACACTCAAGATACGGGGTTTACCAGAATGGCAGCACATCCCTGGCATGAACAATATGTAAATATCCGGTATGCCCAGTACTGAACACCTTTAGAATAACACATGATATCTAGAACTCTGCATAGTCCAGGGCCTGTCTTGCACAGAGGACTGTGTGGTCAAATTCAACTACAAACCAGACCGATGTTGCTGTCAGACGTGTTTGCTTTCGACTTTGAATGAATTTCTTAAGCAAGGGCCTCATCAGTGTGCCAGAGGACAGAGAATACATTCATCTCCAAGTGTGCAAGAACATGTTGTTTGAGTGGTTTTTTATCTTTTGTTAGGAAATGTGGTTCATTTGGCAAATTTTGTGTAAATTTACTCTCATTTTAGCAGGCCACCTGATAACCAGATGCTACACGGGATATACTCTCAACTCCAGCCTCGAGGGGCTACCAACTGTTGAACAGCCAGTTGGATCAGGTCAGTTTAAAATGATAGGTTCAGTCTTATTTTCCCATTCCTTTTTTAATCTTTACAAAGAAAATTCTGTTCCTGTCATGTAAGTACCTGTTAAATATTATGTGGGTTTCTGTGAAAGTATCATTCTCAAAAGAGAAAAAGGGAAGTGTATCCCGTCTCTAGTTTTATTTGGTGGCTTGTATTGCTGGTGAGGTGTAGAGAGGGAGTACCTAGTTGGGGCAACTAAGAAGGAGGAAGATATTTGTTATGGTACCCTGAAGAATCTCATTTTCTCTGAGTTGCATGCCTGACTACCCAGGGAATGTACCTGAGGTAGATGGGCATTCCTCTTAGAATATCTCCATGATAATAGCTGGGGTCAAGATTGTTTCTGTGACATCTTGCAATAATTGCTCACAATTTCTGTCTCTCACTGTTTTCTCCTCTCTGTATCGGGGTCATCTCCCATGTAGCCATGGCTGCTTGGAGTTGCAAGATATTATAGACCAGAAAAGGTCAAGTAGGTTTGAAGACTCTTAAAGAGTTTTCATTGACAACATGGTAATTTCTATTCCATGAAGGAAAGGCAGGAAAAGATTTTTAAAACCTTAGTATTACAAAATATTCCCCAGTGTCGTTTCACTATTGCCTCTTCCCGTCACACTTCAGTCCAATCAATTCCATTAAATAACAGGGGTGAAAGGTATATAACTCTCTTCGGTTATCTTGTCTCCATCCTTGGCCTATAAGTACAGCATTATATTTGAGATGATCCAGGATTATATCAATTCTATAGGTCTCAGAGCCTGGGTCCCTACAGAGCCATATAAAAAATTAAGAAATTAAATTTAAAAAGCCATATTTAAAAAAATAAAATCTGTAACTCTACTCTTGTTACTTTCTGAGATAGCAGAAACATTCTAAAATGTTTATTAGTGAGTAAAGGAAAGTCATTATACAACTGTAGGGCCATTTAGAACAAATACTCATCTTAAAAGCATAATGACAGATTAGATCAATCCTTTGCAAGAGAAGAGATTTGTATTTTGTATTTGCATTCACAATTTGCTAGTTAATTGCAATTATATTTTAATATTAAGCATCCTTATAATTAATATCTTGTCTTATTGCAGGCCTTCAGAGTTTTAATTAATAGTCTTTTACATTTTCAAAATGATAGTTATTCTTTTATTTTGTATTTATTTCATTAGTCATTGAAGATTTAAGAAGGGGGAAAGTTCAGTGTTAAATAAAATTAAAATCCCAACTTGAAATTCTCATATAAATTGAATAATTTTATATTTTAATGAGGCACTATTTCTTGATCTCAGATTATTCTCTTTGATAGATTTAATTATATGTGGCATACTATTACTTTTCGCCCTTCTTTTGATTTATTTCATTGGATTCCTCAGAATAAGTTTTAAAATTCTTAACATTTTTATCAACTCTAACTTCAAATATTTGTTGTTTAATGACTTTACTTTTTCTTTCTATGCCCTGGGAGAAAAGTTGGAAATGTTTTAATACCGATAAATCCTTAGATTTACTCTTTTGATTAACTGTCAGAAAATGTCTGCACAGTCTCACTGTATGCCCAGTGCACAGTGTTCTGTCAAGGCGTTTTCTCTCAGGCATGAGTTAACAATATGAAAACTGCTTGATTACATGATTACTGACTTGGCTCAGAAAGGAAACTGATTTCATCTTCTCATGTCTATGGTTTCATTTGGAAAAGTCTTAAAATGTGTACTCTTTATGCATGAAAAATAGCCTGACACATCATCTTTCATTTACTCAATATGGAGTTCCCTATTTTGAATATGTGGATCCTAACAGGATCAGATTGTTTTCCCTTGTGATGATCTTGTAATGAGGAGGCTCATAATTGGAGGAGTAATTGATTGAAAAGAACTGGAAGTCTCTGAAAAATATATAATATATATATGTATATATACATAAAATCAAAGAAAGAAAACACCCTGGAACCATTTACCCCAAATGACTCTGAAATGATACTTTATTTTCAAATGAAAATAAAAGTAAAACGTGATGCCTTTTTTTGCTCAAAATATTTTAAGACCTCATATTTGAGGCCTGGTGAAAGATGGATTGTTTGAGTTATTTGTGAGGATTGCAGCAACAGAAGCAAAAGCGTGTAGATAAGGTGGAATGAACATGGATGTCAAAAAGGCATCTGTCGGGGGAGAATTCTAAATGCTGATAGTTCTCACTTCCAATTATAGCAGCAGGGACAGTATAAAAATTGTTGCAATGAAATCCAAGGGCTATGCTCAGCTGACAGTCTTTCTTGTGTTGCTTTCTCTTTTAGCAAATGAGTCCTTCCAGGAGCTATCTTTCGTGTAAAGATTCTAGATTTATGCATATGGATTTTCCCTTATCTACAGTATAGTATGTTATTACATGTGACCAGCTAATTTCTCCTTGAGTCTTTTCCACATGACAAGACAGAACTCTGGACATTCAAAATCAAGTGATTAGCTGTTACACTTCTGATAACTTCAGTAAAGACTTGAAATATGGAAGCTACAGGTACAACTACTCGAAGGGTGATGAACCTTAATAGCAGTGAAAATAATGCAGAAATAGGCCAACAAATCTCATTAACATTCCATCCTAGTAAAGCAAACAAACAGTTATTAAGACAAAACTCAGCAGAAGAATGAACAGACTTTTTCCCTTTACTCCATATATGTGATTTCTCTGGAACTGTAGATATAGAAAGTATATGCTATTATTTCATTTGCAGACATATACATCAATGTACTCAAACTCAGTGACCAAGGAACTTTATAGAAATGTTTCTTAGCTTTAATTTTAGGTCAAAGGGACAAAAGTAGAAGGAACAAATTCACACAAGAATTTATTTTAAAAAAGAAATACAGACTTTTACAGATGGAATGACAGTTTACCTGTCCCTTTCTTGCATCTTCTTCCTCTACATATGTGGAGTGCTACACCAGGAAAGTGACTACATAAAGCTATAACGTAGTGACACTATGAAGTCCTTAATTAGTTAAGAAAGTCAATTATGTTTAATATTTTATTTTTCTCACTATGAAAAGAAAGCAACAAAATATCTGATATCTGATAAATAATTTTAATCACAAGGTTTGAACCCAAAGGGTAGCATGGAATTAATCAACACAGTTGAACTAAGCACTCTATTCAATTGAGGTTTAAAATTGTACTGAACTTTGAGGCTTATTTTTAATAAATTTTGTGAAGATAACTACATATTTGAGAATGTGAAAAAAAATTTTCAACCGAAATTTTCTAAAGGAAAAACACATGGGCTCATAGTTGATGAGTACAATAAAATATTTTTCTTTTAACCTTTTCTGTTTTATCTAGCTTGATCATCTATTTGAGGAAAAGCTCTTGAAAAGCTTTTTAATAAGTAATAAAGTATCCCTTTCCAAAAGGCACAGTTCTAAGGATTTAGAAATGTGGTCCTGAGGATTAGGAAGAATTTACTGAGGGGGGAAATTACTGTTACACATTATATCAGGGATTTTACAGAGGGATTCTATTTAATTCTTTGAATACTGCATCTTTAAAGCTTAGAGTATGATGTTACCAAAGAGATTATATTATTAAAAAGATTGATGAAGCCCAGTTACCAGTATGAGAGGATTATACTGATGTTTTAAAGGATAGCCAGTTTGTTCAGTATTATTAAAGTCAACAGTAAACGGAATAGAAAGTAAGCAAGGAATACATTTATCTGGTATAACTGGAAAAATGTCATTATGTTTTGAATTCCCCAGTTATGGAATTTACACACACGCACACAGACACACACATAAACACATATATTCTTTTATTGATTCATTCACAGAGACCAGTTAAACGATAACTGAAAATTAGCACTAGGTCTAGTGTCAATAACCTAACATTTCTGAAGTTTAATCCTAGCACAGAGAGGTATCATTTCTAGAGAAATAAAATACTTTAAAATTAACATTCCTTGTAGTTCCAAAATGTGGTAAGCCAAGAAGACTGATTTAACTTGCAGAAAAATCCAAACTTTTTTAAAAAACTAAATGATTTTAATCTAGGAACCAACCTAAACATGTTTTGACCTTTATATCTGAGACCCATTATGCCAGTCTCGTTTATAGAAAATAAGCAAAGTATAAAAAATGTACTTGAAAATTAGGACATTATTATAAAAGGAACAAAACTATATTTAGTCTAATGAAGTTGTTTATCAAAACAATTAACATGTAATACATGAAATCATTTTTATTATAAAATTTTCAAATAATACAAAGCTTAATATGCCATAAAGAACACATTCAACCAGCCTGATTTTAGGCTCATGTCTTAAAGTTTTCACTGGAAAAATCATCTCTATAGTTCTAGGCTTGGTCTTTCATAAGATATAAAAGTAAATATACAATATATTCATCTATGCAACTTAGAAAAAAGAGTGCTTTGACTCTTTGAAATGGTGAGATATTCAAAAACCCAGGAATTCCCACACATGCCAGAGACATAACTCTGCTTTGTTGTTACATGCCATAGATTTGAAAAAGTTTCTGACAAGATTGTGGATGTCAAGGTAAATATTTTCATTTTCATGCTGATTGATGAAAGGACATAAGTTGAGTCATATTTGTCAAGTAACATAGATCCTTTTTGACCTTCCTTTTCTTCAGTCCATTGCTTAGAGCTTGGTAGTAAGCACTTTAGAAATGTCTACTTAGATAAGACAAGGTAGAAAGAGTATCTGTTTCTCATTAATCTAAGGTAAAAATTCAACTTAAAAAAGATCCAGAGGCATCCTGTTTCACCCAAGATCATAGCTAATACCTTCCTAAGAGCAGAAGCCATTACTGACCTCAGCCTGGTTTATATTTGAGAATATTCTACATATTCCTTATGACACTTCAAATAAAAGAAATCTTCTGGGGAGGTGTAATAATGTACTTGAATGTGATTATTATACCCGACTCCATTATCCCAATTTATGTCTGTCTTCAGCTTTAATGCTATTGATGAGAACAGGAATTCTCAGCTCATCTTTAGTATTTTCATACTATAGATGACTCTGAAGTCAATATAGCTAACTCTGCTTTTCCTTTTAAACTGAGAGTTGGATTATCCATTGGACATTTGTACAACTGACTGATATTGATTGTATATTCCTTAAGACCGACGGTGTACTATATTCGAAATATCCTAAAGTAAACACATTAGCTCTTCTTCCCTATTCACTGTCTCACACCTAATTTTCTTTCAGTATACTTTTTCTTGTTGGTTACAAGATACTTATAAAAAAAGTGGTTGTCTATCCAATATCTGTTTCTTGTTTAGTAACCCAGCACTAAGTATTTGGAGCAGCAAAGTGTTCAGATAAAATACAACACTTCATACTGTGGGATGTGACCACGTTGCTAAGTTCTGGCCAAAGGGATATATACTCAAGTTGTTAGGTGGGAATTCTGTGGGTCTTTTAAAAGGGAGAGAAAAGGCTAAGCTGTTCTCATTTTGGTCCTTTCACTTCCTGCTCCCTGCCTGGCATATGAAAATGATAATGGAGCTCCAGCAATTCTCTTGGACAATGTAACATCTAATGAGGAAGAACAACAGGTGGTGGAGCAGCAGAACAAAGGAGCCCAGGTCTCTATCAGCACTGTGTTGCTATCATCTAGTCCTAGGGTGCTTACCTTCACACTTGCCTCACTGAAGAGAGAAACAAACTGCTACTTATTTTAGCCACTGTTGCTTCTGGCATTTTGCTTCTCCAGTAGAAGGCAATTCCTTACTAAGGCAGTATACAAAATCCCCAAGAGTCCCTCTAGAATTTCTCTTTCCTTTATAATCCTCCCCAATAGCCAATTAATCACCAAGTCCTGTCACGTTAATTTCTTAAATTGATTTCAAATTTTCTGCTCTCTCCATCGGCACTTTCATTGCTTTAGTTCAAACATTCATCATCTGTCACCTTAGCATGGCATCAGATGCTAACTCATCTGCTTTCAGTCTCACTTCCCTAAGGTGTATCATCCACACTGTTGCCACGCTCAGTGTGCTCTCTGAAAGAATTATCCGATCACAATCCTCTCTTCTCCCCATCAAGGTCACATACCTTTAGTGATGATTTTCCAGCCAGGTGATGTTTTTAGTGTGCAAAAAAAAAAAAAAAGGAATCTTGAGATTGGCCTTATCTCCGACCTTGTGCATTAGAAATATCAAAACTCTGGTAGGTCCCTGAATACCCCTTCAGTACCTTGTCAATGCTCTGGCGTGCCTATGTTCAGACTGGTGGCTATACAACTTTTATTTGTCAATTATCAATTAAAAACATATTTAAGTTTTTCTTTGAAGATTTCATGACTTTCTGACTTGCTAAATATAGTCTCCCTTCTGTAAAATTCATTGCACAGAATATTTTTGGTATATATCACCTTATATTATTATTTATTTATTTTCTTTGATAAGACCGTGGATAGTCTGTTTCCTTTACATGACTATGGACATCCTAATGGCAGATGATAGAATATTGCTCATTTTCATACCTCCAGATCCTGTGTCAGTATCCGGGGGAAAATTATACAGGTCATTCAGGAAATATTTGAGGAATTTGGATTGAGTATGTCTCTCCTCTTTGGGATACTGTTAATTAATAAACCTCCAAGAGATGATGGCATCCTGAGTCACCCTAATTGAAGATGAAATCATTCAGAATTATCATCTACATTAAATGGACTTTGGAATTATCTTGTACTAAGCTACTGTTATAGTTGGGCTGGTCAAGGAGGGCACGTGTCTTGGAAAGTTAGAAGAAAAACAGGTAATTGAAATTGTGTCAAGACCGCTTTGGTACTATGATGATAGCCAACAACATCGAGTCACCTTTGCAAGGAAACAACAATTTGATTATGAATTAATATTTTACTGAAATTCTCTTTCTGTCAAGTTTCATTACAGAGAATTCATCATTAGGTCTTGTATTCATAGGCTTACTTATTCTCTGTATCATTTGGTTGTGTTATTTTATTATTCAGGCTCAGGCAATAGATAATATTATTTCTATTTTTTAAAATTCAATGATTTAGCTACTCTTAATACTTAATACGCTTAAATGTCTTAGATGTTTGAAAAATACTTAAAACTATCCTACTCTTTTGAACCAGTTATAATACCTTTCTCAGACATATTTTTTATTATTATTTTAAGAGAAATAAGGTATTTTAAGTACATTAGATAAAACTTTGGCATTCAATCTTCAGAATTTAGTGGTTAATTATCAGTCATTTTCTCGTAAAACTTTACTCATTAGAATTGGGCATTTGATTTCCCTCATTCTAATCTATGATAATCACTACCAGATTGGCCCAATTTTTAGAATAACCTATTTGTTCCACAATACTCTTGGTGTCTTGTATCTATGGTAAATCAGAAAACCAAAAATTTCAATTTGAAAGCTTATGCAGCAAATAATCTTGCTAACTCATCTACTTATTACACTGTTCTTGTAGAAATAGTACCGTGAATGAACCCTGATGTAGACAGTCAACTAAAATATTATTTCTTTCACCTTCAAGGACTTTAGGCTGTCTATGTACTTTTTAAATAGATTTTTGAAAAGTCTTTAGGGATACACATCTTTAAAATCTATAATAATTTTTTTTTCTTATCTGCTTCAATATTGCCTTTAAAAGCACTAAAATTACTGATAGAGAAGAAAATTCCAAAGGAAATGAAATTTAAGCATATAGGTGGGAGGATTAAAAGATATTTGAAGCTGCTTTTTAACCATATGCCATGGCAGTTTCCCTAGCTGATTTTAAGTGTCATAGAGCAAGTTTGTGTTGGAGATAGGCTTCGTTTCTAGGTGAACTGGCTCTGGAGTCTCCACATTAAAGCTTTCTTTGTGGCGGTGTCTCCAGTGGACATTTGATTGATATTTAACAAAGCATGTTCAGTTCAATTTAAAATGATTCAACAAGATTTACTGAGAATCTACTCTGATCTGGGCCCTAGATGCCCAACTCTGTACAGCTCATATTCAAATAGGGGGAAACAGTGGGCGATTAGCATAATAAATAAATAGGTGGTGCAGTGTTCTAGAAGATTGTGTTACAGGAAAAAACAAAACAAAAAGAAGAGCAGGTATAAGGGAGACTGGAATATGTGGGTTGTTTCTGAATTGTTTTATATTCATTAACCTGTATCGTCCATGGGAAATGACTTTTAGCCACTTGAGGACAGTGCTTGTACATAGTTTATATGGATGATATAAAATGAAGTCTTACAGTCTTCACTCATTTCCAAAGGTACTTAAGTCAACAACTTTTCTACTCTCCCTTATACTGCAATATAATTAGATTTTAAGAATCACATCTGCATTCCATCCTGCGATCCTTTGATGTCCTAAATATTACTTAAAACAAAATTTTTGCACCAAGGTACACTTTTTTTGCTATAAAGTTCTATGAGTTTTGACAAATGCACAATGTCATGTAGCTGCCCCTACAATATCATACACAATATATTTTTCCAGCAGCTTACTGGTAGACTCCTGCTGGAATCCAGAAAACAGCCATTAGGAACCACATCCCTTTAATGCACAGCTCTTCTTTGCTGTTGAGCCAGCCAGATCTCAGACTGGAACTTACACCATTGCTTCTCCCAGTTCTCAGGCCTTTGGACTTGGACTTGATGTAAATTTTGTCTTTCCTGAGTCTCCAGCTTGCCCACTACAGATCTTGGGACTTCTCAGACTCTATAATCATATGTACCAATCAATACCTTATAATATATGATTATATGTATATGATTTACATATAATAAGTCATATATAACTTATTATGAGGAAATATTCTATTTTCTGTCTTCTGATTTTATATATATATATGTGTCTATCTCCTTTGATGAGATGTTTGTTTATATCTTTAATTGGGTTATTTGTTTCTTTATCAGATATATGATTTACAAACTTTTTTTTAAAGACTTATTTATTTATTTATTTGAGGTTGGGGGGGAGCAGCAGACAGAAAGGGAAAGAGAATCTCAAGCAGACTCGGCTCTGAGCACAGAGCCCAATGCTGGGCTCCATCTCTTGACCCTGAGATCATGACTTGACCTGAAACCAAGAGTCAGACACTCAACCAACTGTACCACCCATGATTTACAGATATTTCTGATATCATATCTACAATGTTATTAACCCACCAAATGCCTAGGGGAGAATGATTCCAGGTCAAGCAAAGTCAGGTATCTTAGTTGGGGAAGGAGGTTATGGTTCATTGGCCCTGAGAAGAAAAGGGCCTTTTCTGTTGATTCAGGATTATGTTCTATTCAGGTATTGCTAATGATACATAGAGAAGTCATTTGGATGTTATATTAGTGAAAATCATGGTAGGGGCACCTGGGTGGCTCAGTTGTTAGCCATCTGCCTCTGGCTTGGGTCATGGTCCCAGGGTCCTGGGATCAAGTCCCAATCAGGCTCCCTGCTTGGTGGGAAGCTTGCTTCTCCCTCTCCCTCTCTCCTTGCTTGTGTTCCCTCTCTCGCTGTGTCTCTCTCTGTCAAATAAATAAAATCTTAAAAAAAAAAAAGAAAAGAAAATCATGGCAATGGGTTATAAATGCAGCATCTTAAAAATTTCAGTGAGAGGGGCGCCTGGGTAACTCAGTCAGTTAAGCCTCGACTCTTGATTTTGGCTCAGGTCATAATCTCAAGGTTGTTAGATCTACGCTGTGGGCTCCACACTGGCCATGGAGCCTGCTTGAGATTCTCTATCTCCCTCTCTGCCTCTCCCCCTCCCCACTCACGCTCATGCTCTCTCTCTCAAAAAAAAAAAAAAAAACAATTAAATAAAACTGCAGTGAGAAAAACATACAGCCTTAAAGTCTCGCTTTAAGCCCTAAATACATTTTGATCTTTCCCTACTCTCAAGAAATAATGCAATAAGAATAATTTAGGGAGCTTCAGAATCATTATAAAGAAATACATCTCCAACAAGACACAAGCCTTCTCTACCGTCTCCATTCCCTGCCTGCACAAAGAATAAGAGCCATAACTCACCCTCAGACATAATGATAGGCAAATCAGTTATATATATAATAGTCCCAGGGTGTAGGATTTTGCAGTGCCCCTGGAGGGATGGGGCCTAGACCCCTTACTATCCTAAATGAAGGCAGTCATTCTTCCTCCTCAATATCGTTAAAGCTTTTACATTTAGATTATCGGAAACAAAATAGAATGGCGTGTCTTGGCTCAGTATCTACCCAGACTTCCCACTCTCTAGAACTAATGAGGTGATAATTTCCACACTTTCACTGCCCCATCTGAGAAAACAAGAACATCATTACTAAGGTATAAACTGTAATACAGTTAGAAACTAGATAGCTCTTATTCCCTCCCTATTCTCTGCCTTTTCCTTATGAAATGCAAACCAACTCCATGACAGTAGTCTCTGCATTATTTAGAGACAGGTTTTCTGACTTAGAGCTGAAACCTCATGGAGAGCAATGACACCTTCATTTGTGGCTTACATTTCTCTTTTTTATGGGGTGAGTAGGGGAGAGGTGTTCTTTTTTGTAACAACGGAAAAAAGCATTTCATGCATTACTGGGATGCTTTCTGTCATTATATATAATTTATTAAGCCCACCAAAACAAACAAAAAAACAACTTATGAGAAAGTATTGTCTTAATGAGAAACTGCTGTAAGAAACTCAGTATTACGAAGCGTGTCTAGAGAAAATTGAAAATCAGTCAATACAAACAGCTAGAATACCAAAGACTAAATTGACAACTTAAAATTCTCATTATAATATGCCCCCGAATGCAGCTAAGTTAGCCAGATCTTGATGAGACACAGGTGATTCAGAGAGTCAGCACCGTCATGGTGTGAGAGTTTTCCCTGAGTGTCCACGTCTAAGCATCCAAGTCCAAATGAGGAAACTTGGACTCTTCAGCAAAACTTCTCTCTGAGATCTACTGCTATCCCATTAAGATTCCAATTTACCTGGCCCATTCTGTGAATACCATTTACCAACTCTTCTTAAATGAAATGTTAGCAAAGTTTCCTTAGCACAGCAGAACTATTGTGCTGAATAGAAGGGAGGAAATGCAAATATGTGGAATTCAGAAACTGATTTTCAGACTGTCCAAGAAGGTCTCAAACTCCCAGGAGAGTACCAACCATCTCCACACCTGGGTATCATTAAAGTCCATGTCATTGTTTATGCCAAGATGGAATCTGAGCTGAACTTGGACATTCGAGATTTAGCGGCCACCTGGGACAACACTGCTTGTAAAGGTAATTTTTGGAAATTGTGTTCACTGACTTTCACTGTCTTTTCACATAAGGGGACAAAACACCTGCCTGTGGCCACTGCTTACCTGAGAACACTTTTAATTTAGTAGGAGGAGGTAGGTTCTACCATTGTTTTCAATATATGAAGACTTTAATAAAATGAAAAGAAAATTAAATAATCATCTTATGAATTCGATCATAGTAGACATGAAAAATTCTAGCTAAACAGCACCTCCAAAGGGCTGGGTAGGAACATGGACCTTAATGGGTGTTTAAGTTTACTAACACTTGCCCAGAAAAAAAAAAAAAAAGAATGTATATAAATATGTGTTTACTTTCCAGTTTCCCTCCCACATTCTCTGTATGACAATGTTCTCAACTGGGAAAAATGATTCCCTTCAGGGAAGCATCAGAACCTTGAAGGGAAGTACATACAGCCTATTCAATAAAGTACATTCCAATTACATTATTATAATTTTGGAAAAAATAACTCTTGCTCTTTTGAATGCAAACAGGTAGTAATGCTCAACAAAACATGCCCTATTGCCTTCACAGGGGGATACCTCAAAATCTCCTGGGAGAGAAACAGGATATTTTTATATTACAATAATATGCAGACGAAGGTTTAAAAAGACTTAAAATAATTTACTGCAAGGTATGACTGTTTTTAAATGGCACCTTTTTAAAAATGGACATATCACATTTTATGCATTTTCAAAGACCTTCAAAGTTTTCAAAGAACCATGACCTAAATGTTACCATTACAGTGTTGCTCAAAACATTTGGAAATTTTCTTCTGGAAAAGTCTAATGTAACTGACAAGCAACACAAGAAAATCTATTGCTTTCCTTTATGGTCATAGGTACCTATGGTCCATATTTGTGTAACTGTGCATAGCCACCAGATTTAGCCCCACAGAATTCTATATGTTTACCAAATCATCTTTTTTTATTTATTTACTTACTTACTTAGCTCAAGCAGGGGAAGGAGCAGAGGGAGAGAGAGAGATTCCACGGGGCTGGACCTCATAACCCTGAGATCTTGACTTGAGCTGAAATCAAGTGTCAGATGCTTAACTAACTGAGCCACTCAGGCACCCCCCAAATCATCTTTTAATGCAGTAGTTTATTGAGAACCTTGAAAAGCCTCCAAAAATGCAACCCCTGGGCCCTAACCTGAGAAATTCCTATTTATCTAGCCGTATTAGATGATTCTGAGATAGTTTATGGGGAACCATATACTTTGATAAATATTCCATTAATTAAGGATGGGAAATCTCCTTCCATTAAGGAGAGCTAGATGAACATACCAAAGTTTCTGATGGCTTTTGCAAAAAAATTCCAAAATGGTTTTGGGTAATCACAGCAAAATTCCAATAAACTCATGGGCTCCCTCATTAACAACCTTCAAAGGCAAAATTTGCTTGAATCTATGAACTGTTACAAGTTTATCTTTCTAAGAAATCCAAGTGCTGTCACTTATGTTATATTCTGGGATATGCTATTTCTGGCTAGCTTCTGGTTGCCTTTTTCCTCTCTGCCAGAAAACTTCCGCACTTGGCTTGTCATCCTTACGTGGACTGCTGTCGTCTGTGATTTTTGCTATCTGCTCTCTGTCCAGCCTTCTTCCTCAGCTCCACAGGAATGATGCATTATCCTCCATCCTTGATTTGGAGTTTCCAAACTAGCAGGAGTTAGATTACTAGGAGCAATGGCCACCATCCATTGAATAACAAGCAGGGGAGCAGCTAAGTAATAATCTCCCAGTACCTGTCATCCTCCTGAGGATAACACATTGCCTGGAGGTAGAAGAAAAGGAAGCAGTTCTAAGGATTTTGTCAGTTAAGCATATGCATTAGATGTAAAAAAAAAAAAATCTTGACACTAAGGATTATAAAACACTGGATGTAATAGCTTTCGCTGGACGTTTCTAGGATGGTTAACATGAAATTCTGCTGGAAGTCAGAGAGATAATTAGGGTTGTGAGAGTTATGTTTTCTTCTACTTATTTCCCTTTATCCATTGGGACTGATCTCTCCACCTGGACTTCTCTAGCTTATCCCTAGAGACTAAACATCTGTAGGTTCCTTATGACAGCAAAGGATGAGAGAGAGAGAAGGAGAAGGATAGTGGTTTCTAAAATCCAAAATTTTATCAGACATCCCTGTTGATCTTCAGGAACACCCTAAAATGTAAATGGTCCTTCATTCAAATTGGAAAATTTATACTTTTAATGTACATTTTTGGGACATGTATATGTACAAATGGATAAATTCATTTATCATTTTAAATTATATCACTGAACTCAACAAAGTCATAATCTGAAATTGATTTTTAATTCTTCCCTCTAAAGAATATTAAGTCAACAACCTCTAAAAATATTTGTGTGTTTTTGTTTACACAGAAAATAAGCATGTTTGTTTATTTCTAGAGGTGTTTTAGAATATCAGCTTTGGATATTGAAAAGTTATATCAGCTTATTCCATTCCTTAGTTTAAAAATAAAGCTTTTATATTTCATACAATTTCATAGCTTACAACACATCTTGAATTATTTCTAGCATCCTTTCTGCTAATTAACACACTCCCGATAACAATTTTGATAATGATATTTATAGTTTAAAGAGCCATCTCCAGAATATTGACTCCTAATTAAGGTAATTTGGACACTAAAGACTACTCCTTGGGTTTAGATTCAAGTGAATCAGCATACTGTTTATTCTGAAGCATTTTAAAATAAATCACTATACAGACAATATAACATCAGCTAGCTAAATTTAAATTATAGAACAACAGCTATTTGATATGTTAAAATTTAAGTGTCACCATAGTCATCTTCAGATTATTATCAGATAATTAACTGAATATTACTGCTTGGATTTTGAAGTATGCATGATTGTCAAGTTTAGTTCAGTTATAAAGAGTGTTCATTTTACTTTTGGAGGATAAATGAACAAAAATATGTTTATAAAACTGAAATTAAAGAACTTAGTTAAAAATAAAATGGTATTTCTAATCAGGACTTAATTTTAATAGAATGATATTGATTAAAAATAATGATAAAAATATACCACTGTTATAAACACCTTTTCTTACTGGTAGTAGAGTTTAATAAATAAGGTACCACATATAATGATCCCTTGAATAATGTATTTTATTTAACCTCTCAATAATTAACTGATGCCCACTCCATCCTTCTGAAGTACTTTTTTATCTTTTCTAGAATCCCATCATATCCTCTCGGTTTTCCTTCCCTTAGATTCCTGGCTTCTACTGCTCAATCTTCACTGTAGACACAGCTTCCTCTGCCAATTCATTGCATATTGGCAGTTCTCTGGGTACTTTCTATCTAGGGCCCTCTTCTCTCATTGGGCATTTCACCCATATCTTAGTCTTCAGTTGCCACATGACTCCCAAATCAAAATCCCCACCCCCCAAATGTAGGTCTGTCTACCCAGCTCTCCATTAATCTACTTACTTGAATGTTCCATAGCAACTCAAACTCCACATGTCCCAACCAGCCAACTCTCAAGGCACTGACATAGCCATTGTATTGAATTCTTTCTTCTCCTTCATCCCATACTTCAACAATTTCCAAAATACATTGATTCTGACTTCTAAACATGAACATCCATTCCCCCCTTCTGTTCTCAGTGATACCCTCCTAGTCCAGGGTTTCCATAGTATCCTTCTAAATGAACCCCTGCATCTGATATAATCTTTCAAAATCATGATACAATCCCAGCAAACTCTCTGAGGGGAAATCTCATCCTCTCACTCTTGCTCTTGCACCACTTTAACCAACTTTGGAGAGAGTACTGAGGCCTGAGAGCCTTTATGATCTCACTCCTGCTTACTTCTCTAGCCTTGAGTGTACTTCTTACTTCATTTTTCTTGTTTTTATTTAAAAATTTTTCCAGCTTTACTGAGATATAATTGACATATAGCATTGTGTTAGGTTAGGGTGTACAACGTGATGTTTTGATATATGTATATATTGCAAAATCATTACACAATAAGGTTTATTAGCACATCCATCACCACACATAATTACAATTTTTTGTGATGAGAATATCTAAGATTGACTCTCTTAGCAACGTTCAACTATATAGTACAGTTAACTAGGGGCACCATGCTATAGATTAGATCCTCAGAACTTACTCATTTTGCAGCTGGAAATTTGTACCCTTTGATCAACACCTCCCAACCACCAACCACCAACACCCCCAGCTCCCAGTAACCATTATTCCACTCTAAAAAGTTTAGCTTTTTTTTTTTTTTTTAAGATTCCACATGTAAGTGAGACCATACAGTATCCTTCTCTAACTTATTTCACTTAGCATAATGCCTTCAAGGTCCATCCTTGGCTTGATTGCTCATTTCCCTTTAGTGCTGAATAGTTTCTCATTGCTGCCTATATAAAGTTTTTGTATCCATTCACCTACTGAAGGATATTTTGGCTGCTTTCATGTTTTGGCAATTATGAATAAAGCTGCTATAAGCATCCATACGCAGGCTTTTATGTGGACAAAGGTTTTCATCTCCTTTGGATAAATACCAAGAAGCACAATTGCTGGGTCACGTGGCAAGGGTTTGTATAGTCTTGTAAGCAACTGCTAAAATGCCTTCCAAAGTGCCTGTAACTTTTTTTCTTTTTTTTTAAGATTTTATTTATTTATTTGTCAGAGAGAGAGAGTGAGAGAGAGAGAGAGAGAGCACAGGTAGGGGGAGAAGCAGGCTCCCTGCTGAGCAAGGAGCCCGATGCAGGACTCGATTCCAGGACCCTGGGATCATGACCTGAGCCAAAGGCAGACGTTTAACGGACTGAGCCACCCAGGCATTCCGTGCCTGGACCTTTTCTAATTTCCACCAGCAATGAATGGAGTTCCTGATGCTCCACATTCTTGCCAGCATTTGGTATTGTTAGTGCTTTGGATTTTGGCCATTCTGATAGGTGTGTAGTAGAACAGTTCATTTTAAGCATCACTTTACATTTTATAAAAGCTGCCTCTTCTCATATGGTAATAGCCTATGAGTTATACACTCAAGTTATAAATAGCAACAAATACAATTCTGTCTTAAATAAGACTTGAGACTACTAAATAAATGAAAATGCATGATTTTATTCAATATAAAGTATGTGCTAGTGTGAGTATTCTAGTTTTTTATAATCTTCATAGATTTTCAGATCAACATATCAAATGTAAAAGTGTAATTTCTTATATCAGAGGGGTAATGAACCACTAGTCTACTTAAAATACATAAGGATTTGTCTTTAAACACATTTATAACATATTCAAACATCTGATTTTTATCAAAGAATACTGAAAATATGTGTGAGAAAGAGAAGGCAGTACAGGAAGTTTTAACACTTAAAAAAATATTTTTTTTTAAAGATTTTATTTATTTGACAGTGAGAGACACAGCAAGAGATGGAACACAAGCGGGGGAGTGGGAGAGGGAGAAGCAGGCTTCCCGCGGGGCAGGGAGCCCGATGCGGGGCTCGATCCCAGTACCCTGGGATCATGACCTGAGCCGAAGGCAGATGCTTAAAGACTGAGCCACCCAGGCACCCTAAAAAATATTTTAAAAGAACTTAGAATTTACAAAATTGTTTGTAAGTTACTTCTTGCAATACTGAGGAAAGTCTTAACTCCTAACATTATAGAACAGAAAACAAAATTTCAGAGAACATAGGCAATAGCCAAAGTATCAAGGGCTTGAAAATCCTTCAGTATCTGTTTAACACAGGTGATAGTTGCAGTCAAGATGCCTGTTTAAGATTCCGTGGCATAAAAATGGCATACACGCTCCAAAAAGACAGAGTCCACGCTTACAGCATGTCCTGAGGGAAACAGGTAACCTCAAAGTCCTAGAAATAAACTTAAAATGGTAATGGATACAGTATATACAGTGGAACCTAGATAAATTGTTTCTCTCAGTTTTTGTTTATTTACTATATCGCATGCCGGCGCTGTATCAGGCATTGTTGGAGTACAAAAGTGAACCAGCCACAATTCTCTTCTAGGTGCTAATAATGTCCCACAGAGAAGCTAAAAATACCTAAATATAATCTAATGAAGAAAGTGACAAATGCCATCGGAGGGATTAAAGACAAAATATTAGAATAATTTAGGGCAGGGAGGAGTACTTGTGCTTGCAGGAAGTCTCTCTAGATCAGGGCTCAGGAGCAGGACCTGTCAGTATGGGTAGCTACAGACAGAGATTATGAGGAAGTTATGTCAGCGAAAAGCAACAACTTAAGCAAAGCAAAAGGAATCAAGTAGGAAAGTGTGGGATGTAGATAGAAAAGAGCAAATAGTTCAGTAGATTTAGAGCATAGAATGACTGAAATGCAATAGTAGACAATGTTTGGAAATACAGATTGGGTCCTGTCCTTAGAGGACTTTGAATAGCATAGTAATGTGGTTCTTTTATTCTGGAACATTGGCTAAAATTTAAATCATATAATGAATTTGATTGAGAAATGCCTTTAAGAGTGTGTGAGAATACAATAGCTCAGATCAGGATAAAGGTTGGTTCTGGGTTAAAGATGTAATAGTCCTCTTCGAAAGGACTCCAAAGATTAACGCTTTTCAAGACAGCATTGGAAAAGACCTGGGATATTTGCATAACCCTCTGCTTTCATTTCCTATTCCTCAGTTTACCAAAACAAGAATGTATCACCTTCAATTATTTGACATTTCTTCTCCTGTAAGAGGAATTTGTTTATATGCCCAAGCCAAAATTTCTGTCTTTCAAAAAAATAATTTCAACTATTAATAATATGATAATAAAGTATGATTCATAGAGTGTCTGTAATATCCCAGACACTATGACAAGCCTATTAAAATATATCATTTAATTCTCATAACAAGTCTACAAGTATAGTATTATTGAACTAATTTTACACATAATGAAACTGAGGGTCTGAGAGACAAAATCACTTTTTCATTGTCATTTTTCATTACCATTACATGGTAATGTTAAGAGAGATAAGATTTGAACACAGGATACTTTGACTCCAAAATAAGCATAGTCTATCTACTATGATAATAATAGAAAATGCAGTAAATTCTACCTCTGGTGTTTCTTGCATAAAACGCCTATAAATTTTATTAGTCTAGATTACATCTTCCAATCAATTCTGTCATTTGAATTTCCATAATAGAGATCTCAGACAAAATTTCTCTTTTTTCTCTGCATATAACTTGACTCTTTTCTACATTTACCATGATTAATTGCTGCAGACTCAGTACCTTACATGATATTCATGGTTCCCACAGGAAATATTCAAAATACTTAATAACTAATATGACATGGCAGCCACCAATAAGAAGAGACCACCAAGCAATCAGGCTCAGTCAAAAATAAAGAAAATGGCAGCTCTGATACAGACCAATTGAAATATACCTCTTGTCAATACCTCACTGGAATTGATAAACAGTATTGTCATCCAAACACATTCCTGGTTGACTGCATCTCTTGTCTTTTATGTACTTAATTGTCATAACAAGTTCTGACTCTTGAGGATTCATCCAAGGAGTAGTGGGCAGATTTTGAAGGGATCTGTGCTTCATGCTCCCTGCTTAGAGCTACATGGCCTTGCCCTCAAGTAATCTCTTACCTCTCAGAGTCTGTCTTCTCCTGTGGAAACAGTGGTCACAACACCTTTTATTCAGACATTTATCAGGACTAAATTAGTGTGTGTCTAGGGTCTCATAGCTGTTGATACAGAGAAGACATGATCCTGGATACTATCCTTCACTCCTCATGGCCCCTGCATTAGTTCTCTTCCTTCTGTTTCTCCACCCTCTGCTTCTCGAGTGGACTGATCTAAAGAAATGGTACAAAGTAAAAGGAAAATCTCTGTTCCAAAATAACAGATGAGCAGTATATTTTTCTTTGTAATTCTTTTTTATTAACCCATTCTAAATCCTGTTTTCTGCTCTCCTTCTCTAAACTTTGCATTTGTGGCTGATTTTCATTGTGATTATATATCTTGAAACCTCAAGAAAAATTCAGGTCAAAATGTCTTTAGATAACGGTCAGGAACTTCAGCCTTATAAAATTAAATCTGCAGTGGAATTCCATTGAAAAACCTTTTACTCTCGTAAATCCAGCTCTTATATAGGATCATTCTTAAAAGATCTGTTCTTAACCATCTTCTTTGCTTGCTTCATACTCTTAATTCACACCCATAACTTCAAGTAAAGTATCCCAAATCTACATCTGTACCATGCTGTCTTCTGAGAGAGATCCATACCCGTGTTTCTCTTTACTGTTTATCTCATTCTGAATGTCTCAACAGCATTGTTGCCCCTCCCATTAAACATTTCCAAAACTGTGTATCAGCCCTCCCCCAAATTCTACCTTTACCCATCTAGTTACCAAAATCAGAAACCTGGGAACCACACAAGATTCTACTGTCTCTCACCACCTCTACCCCCAGATAAACCTGCCCTTTTTATCCTTTATTGAATCATTTACATATTCATTCATTCAGTTATTCAAAGTGTATACACTGAGTAGCAAATATGTTCCAAATATATTGAGAAAAACAAGAGACAAAAACAGGCTTGGTCCCAGTTCTCAGGGAGGAAAGGGGAAAAATCAAGGTAAACAACTGGATTTTGAGGTTCTCTACTTAAATGATTTTTTGTGAGGCTCAGACTGGACAGATAAATAAAAATTGGGCAGCATTCTATTCTACCTTATGTTATAATTAGTTGTATGTATGTCTACCTTTTTTATTCTCCATATTATAAGTGAAAGAACCATGTGTCATTCATCTCAGCAGAGTGCCTTCCACTTGGTCCATGATTAGTAAATGTTCACTGAATTAAAAGGGTGTGATGGAGTGAATGCTGAAGTTAAAGTGACTGGATAAAGGGGCACCTGGGTGGCTCAGTCAGTTAAGAGGCTGCCTTCGGCTTGGGTCATGATCCCAGGGTCCTGGGGTCGGGCTCCCTGCTCAGTGGGGAGCCTGCTTCTCCCTCTCCCACTCCCCCTAACTTGTGGTCCCTCTCTCACTGTCTCTCTCTGTCAAATAAATAAATAAAATCTTTAAAAAAAAAAAGTGACTGGATATGATAAATAATCTCCCTTGAGAAACATGTATACAAACTTTCCACTCAGGTGTTTAAAAGTAAATTGTAAATTAATAATAATCCATTTTGCTGCATTTTCAAGTATCCATAAATGGAGTGAAACAAAGATTTAATGACTCATGTTTCATTGAGGAAGAGTCAAGAACAGTGAGCTGAAATATAGCTTGAAACACCACCTGGTTTGGGAAAGAGTGAAAAAATCCGTTTCAATATCCAAATGCTTCTCTAAATGGTTTTTTTTTTTTTTTAATTTCTATTTGAGAGAGAGAGAGTGCAGGGGGAGGTGGGAAGGGGCAGAAGGAGAGAAAGAGTCCCAAACAGACTCTGTACTGAGCGTGAAGCCTCATGCGGGGCTGGATCCCATGACCCTGAGATAATGACCTGAGCTAAAACCTAGAGTTGGACACTTAACCAACTGCACCACCCAGGTGCCCCCTAAATGGGTTATTTTTAACAGACCTCTCCCCTGTGATGTGTCCTGAATCTATTCCTGAAAGGCAGCATAGTCAGGAAGTAGTTGAATGCAAGGCCATAGCCTCTGCAGACCCCACAATAATAGAAACATGGGTTTCCAGACAATGGAAAGAAGCTACATTGTTAATAGTCACAACAGGGTGGGGTTGTTATCTGCCCAAGCGGACGGCTCAAGCCTAAATTCAGGAAAGAATATTTAATGAGTTAAAAGAATCACTTTTCCATTCTTTGCACCTGTCAGGATATATTATTATTAATGTTTCTAAATATGAAATATCAATATAGACAAAGAGTTGAAATAACGCCAAGGGAACAAATAATGTGTGTGTTCCATTTCAGATCACTGCTGATTTGTAAACTATTCTGTAACCTGCTTATTGCTTTCTGGACTGTTATAAAAATAGCACATTCAGTGTGTTCTCCCTCCTAAGGATACCGGAGGAGCTCAATGAGAGTGAAGGGAATAGAATGAGTGATGAAATGTTTAGCATGCAAAGTTCGGCTCAACAAATAACGTAATGTTTCTTCTCTTGACTAATCCACACTTTATGAGAGCTAATTTTAAACGTGTGCCTCCTTCTCTATTGACTTTGCCTACACTCCAGGAAGTCTGCCACACACAGAAAACATTTGTATTGATATTTCGAAAATGAACTTGTTCATTCATTTGATAGAGTATTTCTAATTCATCCATATCTGCTCTCTTAATATGTAGCAACACTACTTTGATTAGATATAGTTAGCTGCTCTTTCTTCTACCTCACATAGGATCTTTATGATTGCTTATTAAGGAGAATTAGTTCTCATACATGCTTCCTTTAAAGGAAGAATAGCTTAAACAAAGTTTGTTTTTAAAAATATGCATAGTGAAATACATAAGACAGAGAAAGACAAATACTGTATGATCTCACTTACATGTAGAATCTTAAAAAAGAAAACGCACAGATGCAGAGAACAGATTGGTGGTTGCAAGAGGTGGAGGCTGGGGGTTGGGGGTGGGCAAAATGGGTGAAGGTGGTCAAAAGATACAAATTTCCAGTTATAACATAAATAAGTCCTGGGGGTGTAATGTACAGCATGATTACTATAGTTAACAATACTATATTGTATATTTGGAAGTTACCAAGAGAATAGACCTTAGAAGTTCTCATTACAAGAAAAAATATATATATAACTATGTGTGGCGATGGATGTTAACTAAACTTATTGTAATAGTCATTTCACAACATATGCAAATATCAAATCACTCTGTTGTACAATGTTATATGCTAATTATATTGCAACTAAAAAAACCCTCTGACCTTACCTGCTCTATAAGGATAATAATTTATACATAAAATGTAAATGTGGATGTTTACTATAAAATCTAGGTCTAAACCATATTCTTTTTTTTTTTTTTTTGGTAGTTTCAAGTTTTTATTTAAATTCCAGTTAGTTAACATACAGTGTACTATTAGTTTCAGATGTCGAATTTAGTGATTCATCACTTATATACAACACCCAGTGCTCACCACAAGTGCCCTCCTTAATACCCATTACCCATTTAACCCATCCCTCTGCCTACCTCCCATCCAGCAACCCTCAGTTTGTTCTCTACAGTTTTATGGTTTGCCTCTCTCTTTTCTTTTACCCCTATGTTCATCTGTTTTGTTTCTTAAGTTCCACATATGAGTGAAATCATATGGTATTTGTCTTTGACTGACTTATTTAATCTTAGTGTAATTAGGCTGACCTCCATCCACATCATTGCAAATGGCAAGATTTCATTCTTTCTGATGCCTGAGTAATATTTCCCTGTGTGTATATATATCATATCTTCTTTTTCCATTCATCAGTCAATGAATATTTGGGCTCTTTCCATAATTTGGCTATTGTTGATAATGCTGCTATAAACATGGGGGTACATGTGCCCCTCCAAATCAGTATTTTTGTGTCCTTTGGGTAAATACCTACTAGTACAATTGCTGGATGGTAGGGTAGTTCTATTTTTAACTCTTTGAGGGAATGCCATACTGTTTTCCAGAGTGGCTGCACCAGTTGCCATTTCTACCAACAATACAAGAGGTTTCGCCTTTCTCCACATCCTCGCCAACACCTGTTGTTTCCTGTGTTGTTAATTTTAGCCAATCTGACTGGTGTGAGATGACATCTCATTGTAGTTTTGATTTGTATTCCCTGATGATGACTGATGTTGAGCATCTTATCATGTGTCTGTTAGCCATCTGGATGTCTTCTGCCCATTTTTTTAACTGGATTAGTTGTTGTTTGGGTGCTGAGTTATATAAGTTCCATATATACTTTGGATACTAACCCTTTATCAGATATGTCATTTGCAAGATCTATACTCTGAAAACTATAAAACACTATGAAAGCAATTGAAGATGACACAAATAAATGGAAAAACATTCCATGCTCGTGGATTGGAAGAACAAATATTGTTAAAATTTCTGTACTACCCGAAGCACTCTACATATTTAATACAATCCCTATCAAAATACCACCAGCATTTTTTACAGAGCTAGAACAATCCTAAAATGTGTATGGAACCACAAAGACTCTGAATAGCCAAAGCAGTCTTGAAAAAGAAAAGCAAAGCTGTAGGCATAACAATTCCAGGCTTCAAGTTATATTATAAAGCTGTAGTGATCAAGACAGTATGGTACTGGCACAAAAACAGACACATAGATCAATGGAACAGGATAGAAAACCCAGAAATGGATCTACTACTATATGATCAACTAATCTTCATCAAAGCAGGAAAGAATAGCCAATGGAAAAAGGTCTCTTCAACAAATGGTGTTGGGAAAACTGGACAGCAACATGCAAAGGAACGAAACTGAACTACTTTCTTAAACAATACACAAAAGTAAACTCAAAATGGATGAAAGACCTAAATGTGAGATAGGAAACCATCAAGATCCTAGAGGAGAACATAGGCAGAACCTCTTTGACATCAGCAATAGCAACTTCTTACTAGATTTGTCTCCTGAGGCAAGGGAAACAAAAGCAAAAATAAACTATTGGGAATAATCAAGTTAAAAGGCTTCTGTACAGCAAAGGAAACAATCAACAGAACCAAAAGGCAAACTTCAGAATGGGAGAAGTTTGCAAATGATACATCTAACCCATATTCTTAAAAATTCAAGAGCCCAAATTTTGTATAGTCTTTTATAGTTGAATAAGTTAGAGCCTCGTTATATAAATTGGCTCTATTTCCCTCATCTGGGCTCCAGGTTCTTTGGATTAGCTAATATTCATTTCTCAATTTCATTTCTATTAGAAAATTTCTAAGGGCAAATTGTCAGGAAAGCCTGGTTTATGAGTCAGAAATTAATTATGAACAGATAGAAATCTAAGACTATATTTTACAATGATAATTGAATCAATTAAGAATAGAAATCTGCCAAACTAGTTGTTTTTTGTCAGCTACCAGAGTAACTGCTTTCACCCACTTATTTCTGCTTTGTATAGGCACAACCCAAATCTCTTTATCAAAACCATGCATGATTAGATTGTGACTAGATGTCAGATGCCCATATTGTAGCGGACTCTTGTTTGGCTAGCTTTAGTAATCCCTACCCAATTTCTGGTAATTTCAATTTTCCTTTAGAGAACCAATCTTCTCTCACTCTCAGTCTTTGTGAATGTGATTGGACTGACCTCATCTCCTAGCTTCATTGACCAATTAGAGTAACTGTGACTGGTTCAGAATGGGCATGGGATACAGGTTGGGCGCCAGAGTCCCACCCTAAACTTTCACTGCTTGGAAAAGGCATCTCTCCTGATGTTGCTAAACTTCTTGAAAATAAGTGAATTTTCCAAGGTCATTGCTTGGAGAGAGCCAACCTGAGACTAGATCCAATACAGAAAAACACAGAAGTCAAATATGGAGGAATGGATATTTTCCTGAAGTCATTGCTGAGTTTGTAGATCTACCTGTGACCAGAGCTGCAGAAAACCATACAACTCTGATTTAAAAAATAACAGATTTAAATAAATGAAGAGATAGTGCATGAACATGGGCTGAAAGACTCAATCGATCTGAAGATTCAAGTGATTCAGAATCTTAGGTCCACGCAAAAACTTGCACATGAATGTTTATAACTGTGTTGTTTATGAGTGGCAAAAGATAGATGCAACAGCCAAGAGGTGAATGGATAAATAAACAGGGACATTCATGTAATGGAATGTTATTCAATGATAAAAGAAATGAGCTGTCAAGCCATAAAAAGACATGGTTGAATTCTAAATGCATATTGCTAAATATAAGAAGACTGAGAAGTTTTATGATTATATTATTAAATGATTACAATTATATGACATCATGGAAAAGGCAAACTATAGAGGCAGTAAATAGGTCAGTGGTAGCTATAGGTTTGGGGGAGGGGAGGGTTGAATAAATGAAACGAGGGTTTGTTGGAAGCAGTAAAGCTATTCTGTATGATACTGATGGTGGATATGTAACATTGTGAATTTGTCAAAACCCACAGAACTTTATAGGAAAGAGAACTAATGATATTTATAAACATTATAAAAATCATTTAGGTTATTAAGTAACCCAAGAAGGAATGCATATTGTGACAAGAAAATCTAACTGTATTACAAATATAAGAAACAACCTTACTGAAGGGAGTGAGGTGAAAGTCCTGACCTAAGTAATTTCAAAGTGGATTCTCTAAGAATAAGGGCAAAAGGAACTGCACAGAAGCACTGTACTTTAGTTGATAAAGTTAATTCCCACAGGAGTACCGGTTAACATTTCTGACACTGCTATACATATATACTAGAACTGAACAATTAAGTAAATAGATAGTGGATGATGAGAATCATGTTTTTCACTATTGTTATAGGAACTTATGAATAAGGAGAGGGAGAAGCCTAGAATGCTTTATGTGGGAATAGATTAGAGTTAAATATTAGTATGAACTTATGTTTAGATTAATATGGACACTGAAGGCTACATATAGAAATATTTATAAATGTGTATTATAGTTGGTATAGTTGGTATAAACACCATTTTTTTCTGTCAGCTAAGAGGGCCTACAAGCAATGACATCCCCGTAGCAACTGGACACCAAATATCCAGAACTTGGTTTCTAATACTATACTCTAATACCCTACCTTACTCCATACATCCTTGGATAAATGGCTGATTCTAAAACTAGGGCTGGAACCAGTGAAAGAGCTCTTAATGGCCAAAGGGAGAACAATTTGAGCAAATAAAGTCATATTTTATCATCATCCAAAGTATAAGGTAAATATTGATAAGGTTATACTGACGTAAATGAATGATTGAATGAATGAATAAATAGGGAAAAAAAGACCGATCTCTTATGCAGAATAATTTCAAAGTATTTATGAAGATAAGCCATCTTCAAAGAAGAGGATATACTCCAACTTCAAGGAGTATACTGTATTATTATTGTTATACATGTGTATATTATATGTGTATATATGGTACTTATATATTGCATTATTTATATTTACATGCATTTATATTTATATTTCATTGCATATGTTATATATTATATATTTATTATATATCATGTAAATATTATATATACATATATATGATGTATACATATATATTTAGTGCTTAGCATAGTGCCTGGTTCATACTCATTATTCAAAGAATAATGATGATGGTAGGAGTCTAACTGAAGAAATAATCAGTAATAGTAATTATTTAGTAATAATAAAAGGCCCTGGTAGAACCATTTTGGAAACCTATTGGACAGTATCTACCAAAGTTGAATATTTGTACAACCTATGTCTCAGCAATCTCATTCCCAGGAGGGGTGTGTTTGTGCATGTATGTGTGTATATGTGTGGGTGTATTTGAAATATGCACATATTTCACCAAATGGCATATCCTAGAATATTCATAATAGTACTGTTTGTAATATCTAAATGCCTATCAACAGTAGAGTGGATAAGTAAGTTATAGTATATTTACAATTTGTGGAATAGCAAACAGCAATTAGAATAATAATATAGAACTACATGCAACAATATGGATGAATTGCACAAGCATAATGTTGTTAAAGAAGACAAATATAAAAGAGAGTATAATATATAATTCCACTGATACAAAATACAAAACAAGGCAAAAGTATGTGTTGTTAGAAGTCAGGATTCTGGTTAATCTTGGAATGTGGTGGAGTGGATAGTTACTAAAAGTGGGCATGAGGAGCATCTAAGACTCATGGTCTGGTGCTAGTTATGTGTGTTTAATTTGCAAAACCCCATAAATCTGTACACTTACATGCACTTTTCTGTTTCTATATTATACTTCGTCTCAAAAGCAAAAACTCTGAAGTAAACCTGTGTGTGTAGACACCACGTGTGGGGTTTTTTGTTTTTTGTTTTCATTTCCTTTCTGCACCTCTTACCAGTCTATCCAACTTCTCTTCTTTTCCCTACTCAAAAATAAATCGAGGCTGCAATGCAGCTGGTGCTGTTCACATTAAAAAAAAAAAAAGCCAACAAAAAATGTCACATAAAGGTCATTGAGTTTATGGAAGCTGCCCGTAATTAGTTGTAAGAGCCTGAGCTACTTAACTTCTGAAACTGAATTTACCCAATTGCAATATATGATAACTAGGGTTATCATGAGGATTAAATAAAATCAAAGGATGTAAAATCATCACAAAAGAACTGAACCAGTATTCACCATACTTACTTACGTAATGGGTTTCAGACTACTGAATTGTCAGTATCGCTGCTGGAGAAATGAGTGATATATTCCTCATTTTCAGTTACTTTGTGTATTCTCTATCTAGAGTATGATGATCTCAAACTCAGTCATTAAGGAGGTCCTATATCTATGAGCTTGTGTCACATGGCATGACTGCCAAGTGGATGTAAAGTGAAATAAGATAATGTAAAATTTGTTTCTTCACAGTGTCAAAGGATGCCAATAGCGATTTTGGGCACTGTGTCATGGTAAGAGGATTATTATGACTATGTTAAGATTGCACCTGGAAAACTATTTTTTTTTTAAATGTTTGACAGCTCAAGAGCCTCCAGCAGTAGACCAAGTGGTGGGGAGCCTAGGAAGTGGTACAAAGAATCCATGAAGTTCTATGCCTGTAAAAAAAGAAAAATGAAAGATGATAGCTTAAAAATGCACATTGTTTTGCTTTGTCAGTGAGAATGAACATAATAGCTCATAGATATGAGAAAGGTGTAAATTCTAAAATAAGAGAAGGATAAATGACTATAGTCAAGTGTAAGAAGGTATATCTATGAGTAGTAGACATCATTGTTTAAAATAACAATTAGTTCAGGGACAGCTGGGTGGCTTGGTGGGTTGGGCGTCTGCCTTAGGCGCAGGTCATGATCTCAGGGTCCTGGGATCAAGTCCAGCATCAGGCTCCCTGCTGAGCAGGGAGCCTGCTTCTCCCTCTGCCTGCCACTCCCCCTGCTTGTGCTCTCTCTCTCTCTCTGATAAATAAATAAATAAAATCTTAAAATAACTATTAGTTTAAACACCAGAAAGAAAAGCCTCCTGAGAATAACAACTATTCAACTATGGAATACTCATTTCAGAGAGGCAACGTGAGCTCCATTTCTCAAGACAGTGCAAACAAAAGCAATCTGAGCAGCCAGAGGGTGAGCTATAGGGAGTAATGCTTTGTTGACAAGATTTGGTTTTGTTTAGCATCCAAAATATGAAAACTGGTCTCCATATATACTGAGTCTTAAAATATACTAAGAGTTAACTAACTTCAGATAATATAATTTTTTCTTTGTTTTTAGCTTGTCTTGTTAGCAATTGTTTGTCTCTGAGTGGGTGGATGAGAAAGATAAAAGACCTGTTTTATGAAATATATTAATGTGTCTGTAATGTCATTAAAACTAATGATATTTTAAATTTTTTGAGCCAAAAAAAAAAGAATAGGTTTTTCTGTTCTACTCTCAGCTCATAAAACAGTGCTTTGCAGGCAGGCAGTAAATATGTTTTTGAATAAATGATGAAAACATTGAACTCAGAGGAAAATGTCCATACCCAAATTAGGCTCAGTATTTATATGTAAAATGGACAAATTATTATGCTATGCCAAATCCAATTATTGGCACCATATTGAATCTAGATTCTTTTTTTTTTTTTTAAAGAAATTTTTTTTTTTTTTTTAAGACTTTATTTATTTGCGAGAGAGACAATGAGAGACAGAGAGCATGAGAGGGAGGAGGGTCAGAGGGAGAAGCAGACTCGCTGCCGAGCAGGGAGCCCGATGCGGGACTCGATCCCGGGACTCCAGGATCATGACCTGAGCCGAAGGCAGTCACTTAACCGACTGAGCCACCCAGGCGCCCTGAATCTAGATTCTATTAGGGTATTTAAGTCCTATGGAATAAGTTCAATCCTTGAATATTTAGAAATCAGTCATTTTATCTTTTCTTATCCCTTAAAACTCTTTGAAGTTCAAAGAGTAGTACAGTATTAGATTTCCTATGTAGAAATGAAATTACAATAAGAATTTCTGAATCTACCGAACTCTACTTACCAAATCTTTTATATCATTGACCATATAGAACAATAAACAAAATCATACTCGATGAAATGGACAAGTTACTGTTTTGCCGGCATATGACTTTTCCTCACAGAGGAAACCTGTTTTGCCAGGTTCTTCTCAATCTTCTGTAAGTGTTAAACATGTACTACAAAATATGATGATAAGAATCTTAGACTAAGTCATACCTTATGGGATGGTTAAATTCTCATGAAAGCAGCATTTGTTCACTCTTTTGCTGTCTTCTGGTTTATAATTGTTTATTACATAAAATTGGTATAAACATTCTCCTCAAAACTTTTTTTAATATGAAAGATCACATTGTTTTTTAATTCAAATTATTTTACTTAAATTATTTCCAGAGTTTCTCATAAAAGTCAATATGATGGAGGACTAGGGAGATATTTTTTCCACCCACGAATTGTTGTATAAGAGTTCAAGAGAACATACACAATCAAAAAAGTTGGGGAATAATTTTGTCCTGGATCCATTATGGTCCATCCTGAGAGGGTTATTGTCCAAATCAGTCCTTCTCAACCAGGGGTTCCATAAGAATTAAGCCCTACGGTCCTAAGATATTCATTATATATAATGAATTATCTTTTCTCCTATGTTTTTAAAATGGTACTACCTATAAACCATCATTGGTAAAATTTACAAAATACTTGTTTCCTGTTAATCTTAATTTTTTTGCAGAACCTTGGTTGGGAAAGGGTGGCCTAATCCACATGTGATCCATGTTAAGCCTATTCCTTGATGACTTAGAGTATCCATTCATCTCCTCTCAGCTACTAGGACTTTTTGACATTTCCAAGGGTCCTTCCTGTACCAGCAATCACATATAACAGCTCCATCAGATGTCCTTCCACCTACCAAAGTCCTGCATGAGCATAGGGACCAGATTTTATCACTCAGAGAAATTACTTCCTCCAATTGTCCCTGAATCCTGGGAAATCCAGTCTTCCCTAACTTTTCTTTCAACCCTACCAAGAGCCCTCCAAGTCTTTCCTTCTACTAAAACAAAGCTTTTGGCTTTCTCCTGGAGGAAAGCAAGTCTCAAGATGAATTTGCTCTTGAAAGAAAAGATATTACCCCTGTTCTTTCTGAAAGAGCCTAAGAAGCAGTAGGACAACAAGATAAGTTCTCAGTTTATTTAGACATGAGCATCTGAACTATCTCCATGTTCTTAATTATTCCTTCCAGAGGTACAGTATTGAGTTTCCTGACCTTCCTCAAATCAAGGCACATAGAGAAGATGATGGAAGATGTATGGCCTACTAGGGAAAAATGGTGGGAATTTGGGGACAGATATTTTTATATCAAGTGTTTCCTAATAACCATCTGTATTTGCAAAACTGCTTGCAACTGGCTTACATGGTACTAAAAGGGCAAAAGAGTCACGAAAATTTTTTTCCAATAGGGGCACCTGGGTGTCTCAGTTGGTTAAGCGTCCAATTCTTGGTTTCAGCTCAGGTCATGATCTCAGAGTCTGGGATCAAGCCCCACATGGAGTCTCTTGTGGAGACCCATATGGAGCCCAATTTTGGGCTCCGTGCTCAGTGGGGAGTCAGCTGGAGGTTCTCTCTCTCCCTCTGGCCCGTCCCTGTGCTCCCTCTCTCTCTCTCTCAAATAAATAAATAAATCTTAAAAAAATTTTTTTTTTCAGAGTGCCTTGGTGGCTCAATTAGGTGTCTGCCTTTGGCTCAGGTCATGAT
The DNA here is from genome assembly GCF_054177405.1 of Leptonychotes weddellii. Lineage (NCBI taxonomy): Eukaryota > Metazoa > Chordata > Mammalia > Carnivora > Phocidae > Leptonychotes > Leptonychotes weddellii. The sequence continues at coordinate 50,005,354 of NC_138380.1, forward strand.
CCTAGGGTCCTGGAATGGAGCCACCTTTGGGGTGTCTGCTACTCTGTCTCCCTCTGCCCCTCCCCATGCTCATGCTCTCTCTCAAATAAATAAATTTGAAAATCTTTAAAAAATAATTTTTTCCCAATAAAAGTAAAAGACACTACTATGTAAGGCTGTGCCCTCTAGAAGCTTCCATCTGGCCACTTATCCCCCTTCTCCTGACTCTGTCACCTTGTGCTGCTTCAGTGATCCTTAGGCACCAATAATCCTTAGGGTCATCTCTTTAGCCACTTAATCCATGGAGCATGTTTGCACCTGGCTCCTGAAGTAGGTGCCCAAAAGAGAGAGTACCTTCTTGGCAATGCTCAGTATCACATACCATACCAGCAAGTACTGGAGGATATTGAGTACTCTTCTGCCTATAGTGATTGCAGATTCATCCAGCAGTGAGACATATCCATTGGTGGGTATGTCACCAATGAAGGTAAGGAGAAAGGGCACTGTAAACTAAGATTACAGTTGAATGTGCTATTTTTTTAAGATTTTTTTTTTAAGTAATCTCTACACCCAATATGGGGCTTGAACTCACAACCCCAAGATCAAGAGTTACATGCTCCACCAACTGAACCAGCCAAGTGCCCCCTTGAATGCTCTATTTTTTTAATTCAGATTTTCTCTCTTGCACAATATTGTCAAAATGTCCTTCTCACTACCTCTCTAGTTCCAGCCTTCATTTATAATTGTAATAGACTCATACTTCTTCCATTCCCACCCCAGCCCTCAGTGGATTGTATCTGGAGTTAGCAGATTCAGAAATAGATTTTATTAAAATATAAATCATCTTATGTCACTTTCCTTCTCAAAACCTTCTAATCTATCAACTTAGAATTAAATACAAAATATTACCATGGTCCAGCAGCCTTAAGTAATCTAGTCCCTGGCTACCTTTTTAACCTCATTTCCAACTACTTTCTGCCTAACTCACTAGGCTTCAGCCATTATAGAAACGTTCAGTGCCCATTTCTGCTCTTTGCCTGCTATGTTTTTCTCCAGCTCTTCCTCTGGTTCACATGCTCACTTCATCCAGGTCTCTCTGATCATGTGTCACCTACTGAACACTATCTAAAATACCCATCTATCACTTCATTCCCATACCTTAACAATTTACTTCACTATCTGAAATTATATCATATAATCACTTATTGACTTGTTTGTTGTATGAATCTTCCTCAGAGTGTAAACTCTTTAGGGCAGATATTCTGTCCTATTTATGGTCTATCTGTAGTAGCTAGAATAGTGTCTGGTACACAGTAAGCATTCTATGATATTAGCTATTATTCATCTTCTGTATTATCTCATGAATCAGTATTGCCCTGTGCTGCTCAGAAAATGTTTCCAGGGTCTGAGCCCATACACAGTCAAGATCTGGTGTGTGGGTGAGGATAAACTAATTACAATAATTGAGAAGAAAAATTAATTTAATTAAACTTATTTTTGATATTATATAATAGTGTTCTTCCTAACTTCCTAAGCCCTTCAAAAGAAAGGTTGACCTACTTCTTTAAATCTTCTACTGTAATGGGCAATGCAACTGTCCAGTCAATTTGTAAACCTAAAAATTTTAACTGCTTTTGGCTATGTACAAAGTTCTGAACAAAGAACACTCCTAAGTTATCAATGAAATGTAAAACCTGCTTTTATTCTTTAAGATCTTACTAATTGAAGAAGCAGGAAGTGAAATAAAATACTAATTTTATTTGTGTCTCAGTGGCCTCAAAAAGTGAACAGAACTTCTGATGTTTATTATTTATTCCCAGCAATTGGCATACAAGCTGAGAGAATTGAGTGTCAGCTGAACAAAAGTGTTTGTTTTGAAATCTCAGAAACCTTATGCTTATTCAGTCCCTGTGGCATATGATCTACTACAGTTATGGCCTATCACTGGAAGAATAAACTCTTTCTTCTCATTGTAATTTCCCTATTCCCTTATCATTCCTTAAAGGCAGAAGAATATATATTTTTTTTAATTTTAAGATTTCTGATTTAAAAAATTATTTTTAAACTTCTGATTTAGTACTCCAGCTTCTAAAGCTGGGAATATTTAACATAATATAACTTTAATTTTCAAACATTTTTGTTAACTTAGAATTTTAAATTAAATTTAAATATAATGATGTTCTGTGGAGGTACTGAGATTCATAGATATTTTCCCACCCACATTAAGCAACCCTAGACTGCTGTGCTTTTTAGTTCCTGTTTCTCATTGTATAACTTTTTCTGATTAAAAATTAGTACAAGTTTTTTGTTCACAAATTGAAAAGTACAGAAAGTATAAAGGAGAGAATAAAAAACATCTATAATCACGACCTAGAGCACTAATAAAATGTGTAATTCCTCATGGTGTTCTTTATATTCATAATTTTTAAAGAAAATTAGGATTGTTTTGTTTACTTACATGATTTTTATAGTTTCAACTCATTTATTGCTATAATATATAATTTTAAAATGTAATTTTAATGACTATAAATTATTCTATTTTATAACTTTACAGTTCTTTACTTTTAGCCTTTAATTGGAAAATTAGGCTGGTTTCAACCTTTTTCTTCAAATGATACTGTTATGAACAATTTTATATGTAATCCTTTTGATCATTAATAGATATTTTATTAGAATAAAAATGCATAAGTTAAATTAGTCAAAGTACATAAGTATTTTTAATGGTCCTGATATATATTACTAAATATCTTTTAAAAATATTGTACCCATTTAGATTTCCACAGCATTTATGAAAATAACTATTTAACTTCACCCCAACAACACTAATTATCATTTTAAAATAAATAACTAGCAAAAAATAAATTAATTAATTAACTAGCTATTTGTTATATTTGTTTAGGTATGAACATTGCTTGTTCATACATTGTGATCTTTTCAATCAACTTGTCTTCTTTTTGGCTTGAAAGAGCTATTTGTATGTGAAGAATAAAACTGTCATAATTTTTTCTCATTTTTTCCAGGTTATTATTCACCTTTTTTTATTTTATTTTTAAATGAGTCATTGAAGGAAGCAAGGAGAGGAATTACCATGCTGGTTTGATTTTTTGTAATTAAATATAAGTAGTTGAAGAAGTTGTGGATAAAGTCCTGGAAAAATAACATCTCTCTGGGTTTTTTTTGTTTTTTTCTTTTTTTAAAGATTTTATTTATTTATTTGAGAGAGAGAATGAGAGAGAGAGAGCACATGAGAGGGGGGAGGGTCAGAGGGAGAAGCAGACCCCCCGCAGAGCAGGGAGCCCGATGCGGGACTCGATCCAGGGACTCCAGGATCATGACCTGAGCCGAAGGTAGTTGCTTAACCAACTGAGCCACCCAGGTGCCCAACATCTCTCTGTTTTCATCAGTTTTTTATTTTTATTTTTCATATGTTTGTCCAACAGATATTTGTTAAGTATTTATTCAATGAGCTTATAAGTTAGTGTCAACTCAAGATAGGGGAAACAAATACTGACATAGTGAGATATACACCCAAATTTCTACAATTTATAAGAAGAGCCCCTAGCCAGATACTTTAGTTGTAAGATAGCTGAACTGGACAGGAATCTCTTAAAACCAAAATTCTGGATTATAACTACAAATTCCCCATTTAAGGGAAAATAAAAGAATAAAAATCACTAGGGGCGCCTGGGTGGCTCAGTTGGTTAAGCGACTGCCTTCAGCTCAGGTCATGATCTCAGGGTCCTGGGATCGAGCCCCGTATCAGGCTCCCTGCTCGGTGGGAAGCCTGCTTCTCTCTTTCCTACTCCCCCTGCTTGTGTTCCCTCTCTCGCTGTGTCTCTCTCTGTCAAATAAATAAATAAAATCTTTAAAAAAAAAATTAAAAAAAAAAAAGAATAAAAATCATTAAATCTTATACCTGTCCAAGAACTACTCAGATAAGCATATATTTGAGGGGAAATATGAAAAGCTGAAAGTTGGGATGCATACATGATGATAAACCCTAGAGTAGCAGGAATCTGGAAATACAGAGAAAAGCAAAAGCATAAATAAGCAGAAGCTTGTTAAAAATGCCAAAGACAGTAAAAATGACATTTTTAGAAATGTTCAGAACAAGAAGAATGAGGCCAGAATAGGCCCACTGCTTGGGGGCATATAACATATAATTCTGGAAGGACTAGCTAGTGCATGGCATGACAGAAAGAGCAAAAAGTCTCAACATGAAAGAATTAAGGGCCAAAGCCAACAAGAGGAAATTAGATAGTGATAAATGAATAAACCTGCCCTTAGGTTTAAAAAAAAATCAACTGTCTGAGTACAAGATTGGGGAAACAGGATAGTCCACAGGAAAAATACTCTGGGGTTTTCATTGGTTGAAAACTTGGCCTGAACCAGTGGTTCAGAGTGTAGCCAATTGGCCACAGTATTATAGGGCACATTAACAGAAATATAGAACTACTGAGATGATTGTCCTCCAGTACTTGGTTCTTATTGGAACACAAGTGTTGTATTTTTTTTTTCTGTGAACTATTTATTCTTAGCAAACTGGAGCCCAGTAACAAAATTCAATTTAAAAAACCAATATAAGGGGCGCCTGGGTGGCTCAGATGGTTAAGCGTCTGCCTTCAGCTCAGGTCAGGATCCCAGGGTCCTGGGATCGAGCCCCATGTCCGGCTCCTGGCTCAGCAGGGAGACTGCTTCTCCCTCTCCCTCTGCCTGTCCCCCTGCTCATGCTCTCTCTCTCTATCTCTGTGTCTCGAATGAATAAATAAAAAAATCTTTAAAAAAAAAAAACAATATAAAATTTAATATGTTGACGGAGGACATTAAAAAGTAGCAGGCAAGTAATTTAGAACTGGGAAATTGAGCCCAAATAGATTATTGCAATACATTATGCAAAATATAAATACATAAAAAGAAAAGTTTATGTTTTTCTACCTAAACAGAAATCAGCCTCCACAAGTGTTATATTTTAAAGTTATACATATTTTTTTTTAGAGAAACAGGGACAAGTTAAGACTCCCTATTATCAGTGACCTGGACCATTTTTTATGATCTTGAAGGGACTTGGAAATTTCTCCTGTAAACATTGGATGTGACACAGTCATGAAAATTGCAAGATATTTGCATGATTATGACAATAAAAATAGTGTTTACTTGTTTTTTGTTATTCCAGAAGATAGAATTGAGTGCAGTGAATGGGATTCACAAAAACGTAAATGTTAGTTTAATATGCAGACTTTTTAAAATGTGGTCTGTTCCTGGTGACTAGAAGAGTTGAAGAAGAGGTCAGGAATGTGGTAGAAAGGATCTAAATATAGGATGAAATTAATCAAGAGGGTTTCTCATGGCTCTATCAATGGTACTATTCTATGCTAATCTACTTTTTGTGTTTATTAATGCAACCTAAGAGCTTGTTCTTATCAATTTCTTGGCCCCTGAAGTAATTATGTAAATGGTCACTCAGTTGAGAAATACATAACAAAAGTATTATAACTTAGCACTCATTTTTAAAGTGTAAGAGTATCAGAAATTAGAAATGGGTGTAGGTTGAAAAGAATAGGTATTAACTCTTCCTTAAATGTTTGGTAGAATTCCCCTGTGAAGCCATCTAGCCCTGAACTTTTGTTTGCTGTGAGTTTTCTTGTGTACTGATTCAATTTCTTTACTGGTTATCAGTCTGTTCAAGTTTTCTATTCTTCCTGTTTCAGTTTTGGTAGTTTATATGTTTCTAGGAATTTATCCATTTCTTCCAGGTTTTCCAATTTGCTGATATATAGTTTTTCATAATATTCTCTTATAATTGTTTGTATTTCTATGGTGTGAGTTGTGATTTCTCCTCTCTCATTTGTGATTTTATTTATCTGAGTCCTTTCTCCTTTCTTTTTGATAAGTCTGGCTAGAGGTTTATCAATTTTATTAATTTTTTCAAAAAACCAGCTCCTGGTTTCATTGATCTATTATTTTTAGCTTCTGTATCATTTAATTCTGCTCTAATCTTTATTATTTCCTTCCTTCTGCTGGCTTTAGGTTCCGTTTGTTCTTTTTCTAGCTCCTTTAGGTGAAAGGTTAGGTTGTTTACTTATAAAGAACTAATAAAACTCAACACCCCAAAACCAAATAGCCTGATTAAAAATGGGCAGAGGACATGAACACACATTTCTCCAAAGAAGACATCCAGATGACCAACAGACACATGAAAAGATGCTCAACATCACTCATCATCAGGGAAATACAAATCAAAACTACATGAGATGTCACCTCACACCTTCAGATTGGCTAAAATTAACACAGAAAATAACAGGTATGGGTGAGGATGTGGAGAAAGGCGAAACCTCTTGCATTTTTGGTAGGAATGGCAACTGGTGCAGCCACTCTGGAAAACGGTATGGCATTCCCTCAAAAAGTTAAAAATACAACTACCCTATAATCAGCAATTGTACTAGTAGGTGTTTACCCAAAGAATACAAAAATACTAATTCAAAGGGATACATGAACCCCAATGTTTATAGCAGCATTATCTGCAATAACCAAAGTATTCAAACAGCCCAAGTCCATCAATAGATGGATAAAGAAGAAGTGATAGACACACACACACACACACACACACACACACAATGGAATATTACTCAGCCAATTCAAAAAGAATGAAATTTTGCCATTTGCAATGACATGAATGGAGCTATAGAGTATTATGCTAAGTGAAATAAGTCAGTCAGAGAAAGACAAATATATCATTTCATTCTATGTGGTATTTAAGAAACAAAGCAAATGAGCAAAGGGAAAAAAGGGAGAGAAACAAACCAAGAAGCAGATTCTTAACTGTAGAGAACAAGCTGCTGGTTACCAGAGGGGAAGTGGGTGGGGAGATGGGTGAAATAGGGGATGAGGATTAAATAAGGCACTTGTGATGAGCACCAGATGTTGTATGGAAGTGCTGAATCACTATATTGTACACCTGAAACTAATATTACACTATATGGTAACTAACTGGAATTTAAATAAAAACTTAACAAAATAAAAATAAAAAAGAAATGACACAGTGTGAATCCTGCATCTTTCCGGCTGCAAGAATTTGGGCCTTCTCCTTTGTTTTAGCTATTAATTTTCTTGGCTGTGCTGGAATTGGAAACTGTATCTTGCATGGCATCTCTGGTCTCAATTGCAAAAACAATGCAAAAACATTGTTTCTGGTTACCAATATATCTACCACAATGATGCTCAGTATTCCTTTGTATATACTCAAGTTTCCTTCTGGCATATTTTAATTCTGCTTGAAGAATATTTCTTTTAATATTTCTTATGGTGAAGATCTTATATCTTTACTAAATAAATTTACCAAGTAAATTCTGTCAGCGTTTGGTCTGAATGAATCTGTTTTCCTTTCATTTTTTAAGGCATTTTTCTGTGTATACAATTCTAGGTTAATAGAGGTTTTTTGGTTTGTTTTTGAATTTCAGTACTTTAAAATGTCATTCACTTGTCCTCTGGATTGAATAATTTTAAATGAGAAGTCTGGAATTCCTGCCTCTTCTCCTCTGTACATAATGTGTCCTTTTTCCTCTGGCTGCCTTTAATTTTTAATCTTTATCACTGGTTTCCAGCAATTTGATTGTGATATGCCTTGTTGTGTTTATCCTACTTGTGGTTTATTGAGCTTCTTCGATACGTGGGTTTGTAGTTTTCACCACATTTGGAAAATAATAAGCCATTATTACTTCAAGTATTTTTACTTCCTCTTCTAGAATTTATATTATATCTATGCCTTACTTCTTGAATTGTCCTACAGGTCAATGAGTCTCTCTCTCTCTCTCACTCTCTCTCTCTCTCTCTTTCAGTCTTTCAGTTTTTCAGTGATGTAATTTGTATTGTGGGTTTTGGGTTTTTTTGATGTTTTGGGTTTTTTTTGCTGTAATTCTAATTTCTATTGTTGTATCTTAATGTTCACTGATCTTTTCTTCTTTAGTGTCTAATCTATTACTTTCAAATGTACTGTTTTTGATTTCAGATATACAGTTTTTCATCTGTAGAAATTGTACTTTGTTGTTTGTTGTATCTTCAATTTATATAATATCACATTAATATTTTCCTCTTCATCTTTGAACATATTTCTAATATTTATAATAGAGATTTTAAAGTGTTATCTAATTTCATCATCTCTGATATCTTAGTTATGGATCACATTTTCCAGCTTTTTTCATATTTCAGATAACTGGATAGTGTATACTGTGACTTTTACACTGTTGAGTGATGGTTTGTCATTTTCTTTAAGATGTGTTAAACTTTGTTAAGTTACTTACAGAGGAGACTGATACTTTAGAGGCCTGTTTTCAAGTATTTTCAGGTCAGATATAGAGTTACCTTTACTCCAGGCATAGGTTAGCCCTATTACCTGTGTGTGCCCCACCTGAGTTCCACTGAAGGCTGAGTGTTCAACAAAGACTCTTCTTGGCTGCTATGAACCTTAACATTCATGACATCTTGTAAGCTTCAGATTTTAGTTCTCTAATCATTCTGCTTCTAGTCTTATAGAGTTGGATCTCATGATTGTGTGGCTAAGAATTTAACAGCAAACTCAAGGGATCCCTATGGAGATCTACTTCTCCCTGAAACACCCTTCCCTCTAGTACTTTGTCCTGAAAAAGCCTCCAGAAACTCTGCTGTTTGTCCCAGAAATTCAATAAAACCACCATGTTCTGCTTGGTACTCCTTTTCTTGTAGAAAGACCAGAACAGAAAACTTACTTCTCTTCTCCTGGAGATTACAGTGCTGCACTGTTTGTCATACAGTATCTGAACAGCTTATTTGAATACACTGTATGTAGTAGGAAAGTAAGTCCAGTCCCATTTACTCCATAATGGCCAGGAGTAGAAATACCCACACTTTATTAATAGAAATCACTATAAAATACATCATTTGTGGGGTTTTTGCATGATACAAGTTGTTAGTAATCAAAGGATATTTCAGACATAAACAGAAAATTATGATAAATACAGTACTAAGTACTACTATACTTCTAATTTTCATAAGCACTGACAATACTATTAGATAATGACTTCTAAGATCTACTATCACTAGAAAACAAAAAAAGACAAATTCAATTTTAATTATCTCTGCTTTATATTTGAATAAGGAAAAATATCTTCAGAATATTGTTTTCTTTTTCCCCTTTTTAGCAGAGTCACTTTATCAAATCCTAAGTCTTTAGCTACAATAATTTCTAACCACATTGACAAGAGTATTCAGATATAAAATAGACTTGTAACACTTAAAAACTGCTAAATGGCTTGTAATGATTTTGTGATTTTTCTTTTCCTTAATCTTTAGACTTCATGAGTCATTCAGTCCAGTGCTAGGGGCACCATACAAATTTAGTTTATAAAAGCTTGAACACTTAAAATCAGATCCCAAAATTAATCAGTTTAAAATTTTGACCTTTTCAGTTACTAAATCTGTATTAGTGATTGAGTTCCTTATTTCATCAACTTACTTCATTATATTAAGATAGGTGCTATTTGTTTACCAACTCTTGGATTGTCCTTTATCCATATATTAAAATTTCTATAAGTCTTGGGTGCCTGGGTGGCTCAGTTGGTTAAGCGACTGCCTTCGGCTCAGGTCATGATCCTGGAGTCCCAGGATCGAGTCCCGCATTGGGCTCCCTGCTCAGCGAGGAGCCTGCTTCTCCCTCTGACCCTCCCCCCTCTCATGTACTCTCTCTCATTCTCGCTCTCTCAAATAAATAAATAAATCTTTAAAAAAAATTTCTATAAGTCTTATTTGGAAAGATGAAGGCAGTAGTTTCTCAGAACTTTTAAATACTTATTGGCAGAACTTAGGTCCTTAAAGAGGGCAATTATGAAGGATTTTTTTTCTGATTAGCTAATAAGTTTAATAAGAATTATTTTAAGTTACCTACACGTTCATATTCACTGTATCATAAACAAGCCAGCAGGTGGCAAACTTGAGATTTTTTATACTATGGCTCTTATTGAAGATGTACAAGTATTGAACCCTGTATCTCTGGATCTCATGAATAGCTCTTTTGGTGTAATATGACATAAGAAAAATTAAACCCTCTAATTGTAGAGCCATTGGTGTTTGGATAGCAATGCACTCTATTTATGCATGTATTTATTTAGTTTTAATTTGATTTGCTGTTTTATCCTATAATTCTTTCTCTAACAAATCATTTTGAGAGATATAAAATGCCAGTTTGAATCCATTTTTGTTATGGTTTCCATGATTATGAAAGTAAATTTTAGTGGTCCTTTTGTTTACTTTGGGAGGAACTTTATATCATTTAAAAGGGCACACAAAATCTACTTTTTTCCCAGAACAGATAATATTCTTTTGATAGTTCTAACAGCATTGATCCCCATGTTTTTAAACACAAAACATAATTTCCTGTGGATAATTATTGTTTTTATTTTATTCCTATAAATGTTTCTGTTTATGTGTAACTCACTTGTAGTCATTGGTAAGTGAAGATGGATATAGTTTCTTCTATATAAAGGTTTGGGCTTTGCACCAATGACCCAGGATCACTCAAGGTTGGTTATATTCAGGCATATGATTAGGCTTTGGGATATTTAAGTAAACATATTTCTAGCCATCACATTCAGGGATAATTCAAACATAATATATGACTTACTCATTTCTTTCTCTCTTTGAAATCCATCTATTGTTAACACTACCTGTATGTCTTCTATAAAATTAATTTCCCTTCTTGTAAGTTACACTCCTTCCAAATGTCTGCATTAACCAATGTATTTTAATAATTACTGTAGCTTGTTATTCTCTTTCAAATGGAGAAGAATTAAAAAAAAAAAAAAAGGAAAAGCAGTGACTGAAGACAAACCAAAGTTAGGCAACCTAGATACTTCATTATTTCTACATATAAATTGGATCATTTAGATGACTTCTACAAGATTTAAATAAAATAAACTATGCTTTATTAAAACCAAAAAATATTTGAAGGATTCTAACAATTGGCTGTTTGGCACACTGAACTTTCAAGATGTGGAAAATGAATTCACTAGTCAACATAAATGTTTGAATTGTTCCCCAAATTTCACAATAACTGAGGACTCTTTAAGGCCTGATAAGTTATAATTCTTCCTGCTTTTATATTTTTAAGGGAAGAGAAGACTCAAGTTTTTTTAAATGTGGAGTATAAATGTATCATAAAGAAAGTAAATTATAGTGTAGAATTGAATGTAAACTATTAAACAAGCCCTGAACCAAATTTAAGAAAACTGAAATTGGTGCTTATGCTTTAGATTGCATATCACTCAGCTTTAGTGATCTCGGCATTAGGGCTTTAAAAAAAAAGAAACTTCTAATCAGAGAGATGCCTACATTGCACTAGTCTGCATGTATTCAGAGGTCAAGATGTCCTGGTTTTGTGTAATGTTTCCTAACTCAATTGTCCTTTCTTCTATTTTCCTTCAATCTACCTCCAACTGTGAAACCCAGTTTTTGAGAAAGATGGCTCATACCCCAAAACACCTTCTCATCTCCCTACTTCCTGAATCTCCCTGATAAACTACCCTGTGATTTTTCATGAGGTAAAATCAGGGACATGAAAATGGGGTCCAGACACAGCAATTCCTAGACTTCTAGAGCCCCATGTGCATCAGACTACAACACAAAAACACCCAAGCTAGGGTTGGCTCCTGCCCTAATGATTCTGAATGACTGTCAATTGTTCAATGAGCCAGATTTTTGTTTTTAATAATGCCCTTTCCAATGAAATACTTAAATGTATACATTTCTTGAATTTGAATGAGAACACACGGTCCCAGTCGTGCTCAGTCTGGTGATGCATCCCCAAAGTGTAGCATTTCTTCTGGGTAAGAGCAAGGGTCTGCCGGCTGGAGAGGAACAGCCACCAGTATCCCCACAGAAGACTGTCGGGCCAGTTGTGTCTCTACACCATCCCGCTACCGACACGCAAGGGACAGGTCGTGACAATGGAGAGTTGGCGCTCCTTATGAACAGGCTTGAGTCTAAGCTCTTTAGAAAGAGGTGTTCCTGGGTGAGAGTCCTTAGGAGTCCTAGTGAATTTAGGAGTCTGGCCTTTCTCCACCGCTCTGCTCTTTCTGTCTTTTTTGCCCAGTGTGCCCCCACCTTACCCCTTGTACACGCAGAAGAAAGTTTTACACAAAATGAGCCCCACGTTGACGTAGGCATTCCTCCCCTTCCATCTGGATAAAAGCCCAGAAGGGAGCTAGTAGGGGAGATGCGGAGGTAGGGATCCTTTGGATCACTGTGGTCAGGGTCCCGAGGCGTGGCCGATCAGGAGCCAGCCAAGAGTAGACCCACAAACATATCAGGCTTTTCCTTCCTCCATCAACCTCTCAAATCCCAATGAGGTCACTGAAATGAAAGAGAATCAGACCAAGAGAGAGGGGGAGGAAGAGGACGACGACGAGGGAGAAGAAACCCAGACAGAAAAAGGCCATCAGACAAGGTCGCTTTTTCTGGCGACACAGCAACTGCGAGGAGCGTGGTACTGAATATATCCGCCCGCTCAGCCTGGGGACCGAAGGACTCGCAGAAGCACTTTGTGTTACCACGAAAACAAAGGAGAGGAGACGGGAGGGAGAGAGAGAGGGAGAAGCTCTGAGCAGTTCCGCTTTGGATCTCCGGGAAACAAGGTTCATCTCCTCCGCAAGGAAAGAAAGGGGAGCCTGAAGGGTCTGGGAGGTTAGAAGGGAGCAGGTTTCCTGCGGAGACTTGGGACGCGGCAGAACTCTGGACAGCGCCTCGCGAGCGGGGCTCATTGCTCCTGGCTCCTCCAGGTTTCTGGCTCCTTCTTGAAAGCCCTTCTACTGGTGCACTCTCCTCTCCTGGACTCCGACCACCAAACCCAGGAAAATCCTACGATTCCTGTCTGAACGTGCCAGGGGGTGGAGCGAGTCGGCCTCTGGCCCGGTCCGGGAAGAGGGTCTCCGGTTCTGGAAATCTAGTCCTTGTGGATAATGCTTCGCTGGTGAAGAAAGAAAAGTTTTGGGGTCTGGTAGGGGGCGGAAGGGGTAAGGAAGATAGTGGAAGGAAGAAGGTGGATGGTTGGTTTCCCTCTCTGATCTGGAAGGAATGATGACCGAGGAAGGATGTGCACCAGCGGCCAGATTATTGGGAGCCTCTTGGTGCTCTCTGTGCTGGAGATAGGGCTGGGGGTGTCCAGCGTGGCCGTGGGGGCGGTCAGCTTCAGCCTGGCCCTCCGAGAGCACAAGCCGCAGCTCGGAGACTCGTCCCCGGTATGGAGCGGGGTGTGTGTACGTTGAGCCATTTCACTCTCTCTTTACCTCTTTACGGTGATGGTCAGTGTGCGTGCGTTAGTCACTCCCTCCCTGGGGGAGAAAATCATAAATCTCCTCTGGCTTGCATGTAGGTTCTTGTTGGCAGACTCTGCCTCTTTATGTTGTCCTTTTATTTACTAATTGTTTTTCCCCCCTCTTACCTTGGCCTAAGACCAAATTAAATGGCTTTGTTTAAAGTTGGGGGTGGGGGAGGGGAGTTTCCACTAGCTGAAGCTGCATAAGGCTGCTTAGTGGTGCTGATTAGGGAGTCACACCTGTCAAGGGCAGACTCACTTAGCCTGTTTCTTTTACAAGGAAAATCAAAATGAAAGTGTTACATCATTTTCTTGTATGCAAGGGTAGATTTATGCATTTATTTCTGGGCAGCAGGGTCCAAGGTACAGTAAAGGCGGCACTGATATAACAAAAAGAAATGTGTGAGTGTAAAAGGAGTATTTTATCCCAGAAAACATTGCTCTTAATCTTTCTTTGCTAGCTTTCTGATACTTCACATCTAAAAACTCTTTTGTAAATTCTAGGCAATAAGTTAAACAATGAATGGTATGATATGTAACAACATTCTAATTGGAGAATAACTCAGCTTAAATAGTACCTAATGCTCAGAGAAAAGGTCATAATTTCCTCTAGGTCAGATGTCAGACCCAATGACCTTCTTGTTTGCTCTGGGTGAATCTCCAGGAAAGCCTCAGAGACCCACTCCGTCCACCAACGATCAATAAAATGACTGCACTATTCCTAGTGTGGACCTAATTGTGAAAATAATTTTTTCTTCTCCTTTAAGTTATATACCTTCTACATCCTTCCTGGTTTCTAGCTTGATTCCAGTTTCCAAGATAATTTAATAAGATGCTATTCTGTCACTGATGATCAATAGGTGTAATTAACAATCATGGTTTGGTTATTTGTGCTTTGAGTCACTGAGGGGGAAAAATGACTATGGGTTTAAGAAAAATCCTTTTGAAGTAAGTCATTTTTGAGGGAAGTTCTAGTATTTTAAAAAGTGGTACAATTGTGCTTTGGAAAAATGGTTTTTATATTTTAATTTTTCAAGATGAGGCAAATGCTTTTAAATTGCAGAAGTTAAAAGGAAAAGTAAAAATGGTACTCAATTTCCACACTGACTTTTTCCTAAGAATCCTTGTTCTGAATTCAATAAGTTACTATCAACCTGCAAATAATTACCTTTTTATTGATTATGTAATTTTTTATCAATATACACTTTAAATTTAAATATGAAAGGCTAAAGGCAAACCTTAAATTTGGTCATTTTATATCTTACATATTATTATTATTATTTAAACAGAAATAGACTTTAAAACTTCTATCAGACAATTGTCAAAATGAAATAGAATACCAACATTTAAAACAAAGGGGAGAAAAAGTGACCTTTTGATGGCTTACAAGGGAGAAGACTCAAATACTCTTCAAATCACTTCCCCTCTTAAATGTGAGAAATTGGGTGAATAAATATAGGTTGTCTCTAAATAGTATTAAAGTATCCATTTTATTTTCAAGAATTTAAAAAGTGGTTACATTTGCTTGGTATCGCATAAGAAAAATAATTATTTTTTTCTTCCCAGACTATTTACCATTATCTAAATGAGTCAACATATGTATTTGTACAAAAAAATAAATTTTTGAATCAGCTCAATAAAAAGCAAGTAAAAGAATAATATGTATAGTCATTATCATAAAGAATTAGTTCCATTTTCAACTGGTTCTTTAGAGTAACCAAAATTCAGCTAGGACCCTCAAACAATAGTTTTGAATTCTGTCATCTGATTCAATAAAAATTTTTAAAGAATGCATGTAATTGAATGAATGGATTTGAAACTAGGAGGCCCAAACGGGTCACTTTTTGATCACTTTCATAAACTCAGGTTAAAAAAATCAAATTTGTGAATACTCAGTTTTGATCACTACTTATTACATTATAAACTTGCTAAATTGATTTTTTAAATTGTTTCTCAGAGGTCATTTGTGATATAGTCTGAATTATCTCTTATATCTGTCAATGATGAATTCACTTAACCAGTATCAATAGAGGGCTTACCATGTGCATTTTACTTTTTAATACAAAGACCATTAAGATGAATCAGAATACCTAGCAGAAGAAACGAGAGGAGTACATCACTAACTTTATCAGGGGTGAGAAATTAAAGTTTGACCTTAGAAAGATACAGGGGCAGATGAAGGGGAGAGAATTTGGGGAGGTCAGTGAAATATCCATGGGAGAACTGTTTTCTCTTGATCTTGATAGTTTACTGGGACTTGTAATTTATGTATCACAGTGTTAAGTAATGCATCACAGAGTGAAATCTGAAGTCTACCTGGGTGCAGATCCCAGATCTGTCATTTAGTATCTGGATGACTACCAAAGTTTCTCATATTCTGTAAAATAGGGTTGTTAAAAGGCACAAATGAAATAATGCTCTTAGTAAATGCATGGTGTGCAGTAAACATTGAATAAATGCAAGCCACTAATACTGGGTGCGCAGACTGGCAGTGAAGGGCATGAGAAATGAGAGCCTTTCAGGCAGCATGGATGAAGGCACAAACGGAGGCGTATGGGTTATGTTCCAGGTGGAATAGGCTCTTCTATTTTTCTGGGGCTTATGTGTGAGGGGAAGATAAGGATGGAAAGAGTGGCTGGGGCCAGACCATGGGAGGCTGTGTGCCAGCTGAAAGCAATAGATTTATTTCCTCATATTTTTAATAATAATAATAATAATACCACCAATTCTTACTTCCCAAAGAGATTCAAGGAGATGCAGAGGAAAGTTAGATCAAAAATTATCACTCTCTTTGGTATTTTATGAATTTAAAAATCTATATTATTTATGAACACTAGATGGGATTTTATAATTAACCTGTCACGATAACCACAGTCTATAATCAGGGTGTGTTTTGATCAGTGCCATGAAGTTTTTTTCAATACATTATTGTCATTATTACAAGATCTTTTCATTAAATTTTAGAAGTCAAATAAAACTGTACTATGAAGGTATTACTTTTTATGTATGGATTCTGACATCATAAGCTTTTTATCTAGGTCAAGTGCACTAAGAATTCAGGCAACTATTTTGATCTTTGAACCCAAATACACACATTTTTTTAAATGTGGCTTAAAAATAAAATAGTAAAATAACATAAAGAGCTTAAAAATCCATGGGATGGATACTTATATTTCCAGTCACTATTTCATAATCAGGCAAGGGTGCTTTCTGTGATCAGTATGGGCAATTAGCAGGAAAAAAAATATTTCACTATAATTTCATAGAGAAAGAAAGCTATAAATGCCTTATAGGATTTTAGCTTCTTTTTATTCACTTGTTATAGCTGATAGAGTCACCTGTTGAAAGCCTAAAAGAAGACATTACTGCTAGATAACAATGAGAGAACCATTGGGTGAACTGTTTTGGAAAGACAGTCATGTAAAATATAATTGATGTGTAAGATTTATTGACGGAGTTAAATAGACAAGGCTGTTTCCAAGTTGCTATGTGATAGTCACTTTTCTCCATCTCCAGTGCATCATCTCTAATGGAAATTGACTGTATTTAGTAGTACACAGATTCATGGTTCCAAGAGGATTTATTTTTTGTTGTTCTAGATTGGCACTTAGAAATATAGAGATTCAGATGGTTGTGTCCAGAACAACATCTGGTGCTAAGTTGTATTTGATATATACCATACCAAATTCCATCCACCTGTATCTGATAATTATTCTATAAATTAAATGTATTAAAAAGAAATTCTCTTTTTTTTAAGATTTTATTGATTTATTTGTCAAAGAGTGAGAGAGAGCGCACAAGCAGCGGGGAGCAGCAGGCAGAGGGAGAAACAGGCTCCCTGCTGAGCAAGGAACCCAGGGCAGGACTCGATCCCAGGACTCTGGGATCATGACCTGAGCTGAAGACAGACTTAACTGACTGAGCCACCCAGGTGCCCCTAAAAGGAATTTTCTAAGCCTTATCTACCCCACATGTAAACACAGTCTTCAAAAAAATTTTATCTAAATCATACCAAGTTTGAATGATTTTTATTGCTAATTTTTCTAGACAATACTTGATTTGTATATTATAACTTTCTCCACTTAGTAAATCTGATACTTTAGGTGAGTGAAATTTATAGCATAATCAAGGCTACCTGTTATGTGGACTCCCGATTCACCATGGCAACAACCCAGCCAATTGTAGGTTTGTGTTGAAATTCATCTACTGTACCTTCTGATCCCTACTATAGCAATATAAAGAGGTGCTATATATAATTGAGAGCTGCCTCAAAGTATCATTTTTAATAATTAAATCTAGTCCAATTCATTTAAGGGATAACAAATGAAACAAGGTCAAAGAAACCTCTCAAACATTTGAAGTTACTTCAAATGTATAAAATTTGAAGCTAGTATGTCTCTAATCAGATGATATATCACTTTTCTCCAGATTCAAAATATATAACTTAAAGGATTCATATTTCCTAGCATGAGAGGAAATCATTGCCCCATCCTCATAAAAAATTATAAACATACATTTATAACCAATTTTAGGATTAGTTTTAGTCATATAAGTAATTCAAGCATAAATTCTCATTTCAAAAGGTTAAAAAAAGAATCAAAGCTGAAGTTCTCTACCACTTCATCAAAACTAGCCACAATTACAAATTTAGTGTGTAATGTCATAGATATTTCGCCAAATAGGAATAGTATCATTTGAACATATAGATCAATTTTAAGTTTTTGGATATAATAAAGCCCATTTGTGGACTCTGTAGAGCCCACATGAAGAATCTCTTATCTGATTCATACTGTTATTCTCAAGTGCCACTTTTATCTACTAGGGTTAGGGCTATTAGATACTTGGCAATTAAATCAGTTGGACAAGCCAAACTACTAGGAAGTGTAATTATTATTCAAGGAACCATATTGTGTGCCAAAGAAACACAAATAAAATGTCTGTTTCTGGTATTGATTGGTAATGCTATGATAGAAGAAAAATGGTCACTTTTGCCATTATCTGATAAGATATTTTGTTTTAGTCTATATTTCATCCACATATAAGTGACATGTGTTTGAATTTCTACCTAGAGCCTATGACAAATTCTGTCTCAGGATTTTGGCTCTTATTCAAGGGTATAACTGATCTTGAAGACTTTGGCATAGAAATATTAGGGAATAATTGATAATAATTGCCTTGGTCACCCAGTTGTTGATAATTTTCTTGATAGAAACATGATCTGAATAAAGTCAAATCCTTTTATTTGGATGATTTTGCTTAAAACACTCAAGTTGGCTTTAAGTATTGACATGATTATTAATCAGATCATCCAATATATGCTTCAAATATGGCCAAGAAATTTAACTTTTTGTATATTCACTTAGCCCTCAGATAATACTTAATTCTATTGGTAGATGGGAAGCATAGCCCAGCCATCCAAACTGAAATGTTTGTCTTCAAAATTCTATAAAAACTAGAATAGATTTTGGTGAATATGTGTGTACACCCACTGAAGGCGGGAAAACCCCAACAGTTTTATGCCCAAATGATGTTGGATCATTTACTTATGAAGTAAACAAAATTTCATTTTACTATGCCACTATATATATATATATATATATATGTATGTATCTTATTCATTTAAATGGCATTTATATATATATATATATATATATAACTAAGCTCAGAGTCTTAAAACATATTTGACTTTACTGTCTTAGTAATTTAGTAAAATCACCAGGTGGTCACTCTGCAGATAGATGTTTATTTCAACATGCCAAGTGGACAATTCCAGAATAAATGGATGGTAGTATATAAAGACTCTCATTCAGCATATTTCTAGGAGAGAAAGAGAGAAGAAATTGTATGACTACTTTCCTCTGTGATATAGGAAACTGTGCAGTTCTCATGAATGCAGATCTAATCCAAAAATACTTTATTCAAATTGAATGAGAGATTGGATTCATATATCTCACTCCATATAACTGTGGTACTGGATCACATATGTTTCTTCATGAAGTCAAAGAGAGGAATACCAGTATCAGTTTCATGGGTTACCATCAGTACCAAGCCTGGCACAAAGTAAGTGTTCAGTGAGCATTCGTTGCTTCTTTCCTTTACTGCCCTCATGCTGTCTCATGACTGCCTGGGACCCATACCACACTAGTACTAAACTTGTTCTCAACATTTCTCCAACACCCTCAATCAACTCTAATTTAACTCATCTTTTTCTTTTTATAGTATGTGTCATTAGCTTTTGATTTAGTTCATGTATATCTATTAGCAACTACAAAAATGTACCAAAATATCTACATTGGAGAGGTCATGTAAAATATTCAGCTTAAAACTGAATGGGGAAACAGCTGCTGCTATAAGACACATAAAAATAGTCAATAATCAGACAAATTAGACAATTACCTAAGTTAGGCAAGTCAAACAGTGGGGCTATAGGAACCACTATTTATGCCACAAAACAAAGTCCTTGAAAACTTTAAACTATATGAGTTCTTGTCATTAGTCAAAATGAAAGTACAAATTAATATTTCTAATAAAGATATTTAATATCTTGGAGACTTGTATAGTTTTGCTTGAACTACCCAAGTACTTTTGAAGCAATGTTTATTACATGTTGTATTATTAATAGGTGCATCAATGAAATATCTAGATTTCAACAATGATTCTTGTAACATTAATTAATGCTCATGGTTTTTAGCATCAGTATCAAGACTCCTGAGAAAAAATTCTAAGTTCCATTAGTTCAAGATCTATTATTAAATACTGGACAAAATTATGTGGTCAAGACAAAAAAGAAAATATGAGTGGTTAAGAAGACCACCTTGGAAGATAGGGTGTCTTGAGCTATTTGTCCCATAGAAATAATACAAGATATGATTTATTATTAGTTAACTGTGCTCCAGATGTTTTTATATACATTATTATTTCCAGTTTTAACAACTCTATGAAGAATGTAGTATTTTATAAAATTTATGTAGGGAAAAGGGCTTACCTAGAACCTACTGTTATTTAATCAGCTGAGTTAGTATTTAAAGCTGACAATCTTATTTTAAAATCTGTACTTTTTCTATTGCATTCTGTGGAACATGGGAAATTGTCATGAAAAAGTCATTCACTGACGTCTGACCTCATTATTTGCTTCCACCCCTGACTATATGAGTCAGGCAAAATGGCATAAAGATCAATCCCCATCACTGTTTGTATCTATTTCCCAGAAGAGACTGGCATAGTCAACTGATCAACAAGCACAACCTCTATATTCCCAGAAGAGTGTGAAATAGTAGACTGAATTGTTCCTACCTTTAGAGCTTAGGCTTTAGCCTTAAAAAGTAAAACAAAATTATGCATCTCAAATGATCATTAAATATTATGAGAGCAAGTCAGGAAGACATAAAACAACATATTTAAACATAGTTCAAAATGAGAGTTAACAGTGAGGGATCAGGGTTGACTCCTGTGTGGGAGGGAGATCTTTATCCAGGCCTTGGAGATTGGGCAGCTTTCCAGTAGGCAGAGAGAGAAGAAGATGTGCTAAGCAGAGCTATAAAGTCATGGAAGGAACAATAAAATGGAGAATTTGTGGAGTATTGAGGAGACTGGACTTGTTATAGCAAAGATATGTTCACAGTAATAACTGGCCAGTGAAGATCTAATTCATCTAAATGCAATGAGACCAGCTTTAAAAGGTCCTAAAAGAGTAAGACTAGTCTGCCCTTGATTTTGGTGAACTCTGCTGGGTAGAACTTGATCATGAGGCCAAGGCAGTTGGGCTAGGCATTGCTGCTCAATTTCAAGGCAAAACACCAGCCCTTGATTCCAAGATGTGTGTCCTGTTTCAAAAGAAAGACTTGAGGGAAATCTTGGGACTTGAGGGAAGTCCCATCACAAATCTAACCCCATTTCAAGTGAGTTTCTTGTTGATGGTGCATTTATAAGATCATAATTTCCTTGTGTTGAATTATTCTTAAAGCTGCCTGACATATAAAAATAAGAGTTCATTTATTTAACTGGAGATATCAGCATGACATTAAGAAATTAAAATAGATTTTGAAGGTATTAAGACTTGGGTTCAAATTCTATCTCTAGCATTTGATAGTTAAGCTTGAGTGAGTTACATTACTTCCCTGAGCAAACAGCTAACTTATCTGTAAAATAGAAATACTGCTATCTATCTCATGGATTTCAAAAAATTAAAAGTAATACTTATATAAAGGGCTTGATACATATTAAGTGTTTAATAACTATGACTAGCCCACAAAAATGACTACATGCTAGTGCTGTATTTCTGGAAAATCAGTTTTCTGCATGTGGATTCTATTTGTGTATTAATAGACATTTTATTTTTATATTTCCGAGGGGGAGCTTCTTGTAAAGCCATTGATGAAATTGATCTTGGACTCAATGCTTGGTAACAGTTAAATCATATACCCTCTCTTAGAAAACATGTACTTTTCATAACCAATTTTGAACATTAATAGTTAGTTGGGACTTAGTGTGCATGTCCCAGGGCCCTAGGAATATTTTTTCTAGGTCAATTTTGGGATAAAGAGGTACAATTTTTGTTTGCTCTACCAAATGGAGATGTGTATTTGATTTTATCATTATTTTTGGCTGGGCTGTTGGAATTCCTAGTTCCTTCTACTTGTTTCCCACCAACTATTTTTGTATATCATTTACTCTGAGGAATTAAAATAATAATGATAATAATGACATTAATAATAGTAAAAATGGCAGCTTATATTTAGAATATACTACATTGCCTAAGAATTTCAACTGCTTTGTTGTACCATTTATCTCAGCAGATGAATTTCTTCACTTAAGGGATGAGAACCTAAAGGATTTAGGATTTAGTGATCTAAAGCACCTGAAGAAAGAATGTGTGCATGTGTGTATGTGTGTACATACGCACATGCATTTGCTCATATGCATATGCAGGAGGGATGAAAAAATAAGAAATTCAAACAAGGAAGTTGATAATTGTCACTGATCTGCAATGTATGCTGCATTTAAGCTGCCAGCACCCTGATTTGGGTACAAGTTCACAATGTTGTGATCCTCTGTGAGCTGCAACTTGTTTTCATTACTGGCTGGCTTTCAGAAACTGCCAGGCGTGTTGGATGGACATTATTCTATGGTGTTGACAATTCTTGGGAAGAGCATAACTTCTACCCTCTAGTCCCCTGGAGTCCCTGCCTGTTTTCAATTCTGTGAGAACAGATCACAAATCATAGACTCAAAGCTGGCACGTACCCAAGGGAGTATTTTTTTTGTTTGTTTCATCCTCACCAAATCCGTCTTCTACATTATAAACTTTGTTGTATTTTCTACATGTATCAAGTTGTGGATGTTATATTTGAGTGTTGTCCAAATATATTACAGCATCTACATTAATTTTGTTCAAAAGAGAAAAGAATTCTTAAACATACAAATGTAAACAAAAATAATGCAAATTGGGATAACCCACAGTAATGTAACATTACCTTAAGCTATATATAAATACTTAATAAATTATTATCATGAAATAGATCATACAGAGGCCCTGTATTTTATATATATATGTATATATATATATATATACATATATATATATAAAGTTTAAGTTGCCTTAATAAACAGAATGTTATTGACAATATTTCCATAGTTGGGTGTTCAATATTGATTGCATCCTCTTTTACTTCCCTCCAGAAATAATCATTATCTTAAATTTTTATATTAGTTTGAATTTTTAAATTATTTATTGTAACTGGCTAAAAATTGGCCAAAAATTTGGGCTCAGGAGACAGACTTCTGATTTTGTTGCTATATTCTATCAGATAGTTTTATTTTGTCTCATTTTAAAGATGAACGTGAGTAATGACTATACATAAAAATTATTTGGACAATTGACATTTAAATATACTGCAAATTCAAAGTCCCTCTTACCAAAAATTCACAAGTTTAGTCATAATTTCCCTTGCTACTTTTGGAGCAGAAACAACTCTAACATTAAAAAGCCTTATTTACTCAGCATACTCAAAATAATCAACAGATTATTTTTTAAAAAAGAAAAACTATCACAAAGCAGAATTGGAATAGGACAAAATGCATAATGCACTAAATACAAGAAAGATTGCATTCCACGAACACTGAAAGGGAGATGTGAAGGAATGGCATTCTGAGAATCAAGGCTGACTTTTTTCTATACACGGAAGGATTTGGGTACTGGGGTAGTGGGAAGTTTCTGAGGTTTTTGGACTTGGATTCATTTAGAAGAGTTTAACATGCCAATCAGCTACATGCTATGTTTGATGATTTCTTCTGAAATTCATTCTTAGGATTGTTGGTTTCATTCATTTGCTTTACAGTCTCTGAAAAAGGTTTCTTTCACTACCTGCTGTGCATCCCTATTTACCACTGTGGTGTTTTTCTTTCCATCTCTCCCTTGAGTGTTTTTGGTTTGATTTCTTTATTCACTGTGGTTGCTTCTTATCCCATGCTATCTGCTAAGCCACCAAGATGGCCCGATGCTTATCACAACAGCCTATCTGTTATACATCTTATCCTCTTGGTAGTTTTTTTATTGTGATGGTAATCATATTTGTGAGAGGTCACGGCTCTATTGATAAAAAATGTACATTTACTCTTTTCCAGTTGAATTTTTGAAATATTAAAAATTTCAATGTTTTCTGGAGTGGAAGAAATATGGATCTATGTGCCTTGCTTTTTTCAGTTCTCTGTTTTGGGGTGGAAAATAAGAAATTAGTTCTAGCTTAAGGGAAAAAATAACACTGCATAATTAGCAGGGTTTTCCATGGACTAAGAAAAGAAAGAAATATAAATAGGAAAGTGGAAAAGTGACTTCTTTTAAAGATGAACACTATGCTAAAAATGCAAAAGAACTGGGAGAGGAGAAAGCAGAGGCCATTGAGATCTATAAATCTAATAAAGGCAGAGAAATCCCAGGGATCTGGGTTGTGGGATAGCACAGCTCAGGGCCTGGGACCCCTAGGGGTTAGGCTTATGGAGATGGGGCCAAATCAATGTTGAGATCAATGGTAAAGACACTTATTGGGCCTGAGCAACATGGTCTGCACTGGGTTGGGATGAGTCAAGAAGAGGAATGACAATGTAGTGTGAAGAAAGCGCTAAAGTAAATCAGAATAGTCAGGTTCCTATTCCAATTCTCATGAACCAGATGCTCATTCTCCTTCGTTCTCTTTCCTATAAGATTTAGTCAACATATATTGATTCTACTGCTACAGCATCTTACAGTCTGAGTTAGGTTTTGAGGATCTAGCTATGAATAAAATAATCATGATCCCTGATCTTCTGAAGCTTAATTTAAAAAAATATATATATAGACAATGAACAAATAATGCACAGATTAACAATTACAGGTTGTGACATCTTAAACAGGAGAAATGTAGGCTTATGAAGAATATAACTTATTAATAATTGCAAAATCAGCAAAAACATCGCTAAGGAAGCAATATTTTCTGAAGGATGTTGAGGCATTATCCAGATGAAGCAGGAGAAAAATACTGTTCAAACTGGAGGGAATAGCTTGGATAAAGACCCTCAGATAAGAAAGGTTTGATGTGTTTGAAAATCTGAAAGAAGGCCAGGGTGACTGGATTATGGCAAATGAGCAGGAGGAGATAGAAGGCCCTCAGTGAGGTGGAGAGGCAAATGGAGGGGCAAAAATCACTTAAGGCTTTATATACAAACTAGTGTTTTGATTTCCCCTTAATTATAACAGGAGCCTATTAAAACTAATAGGTTTTAAGTAGAAAAGTGACAAGATTATATTGGCATTTAAAGAAGCTCACTTGGGGCGGCAGTTTATAAAATATATTGGAATCAGACTAGAAGCCACAAATCTAGTTAGGAGGCCGCTGGCATGTATGGTATTATGGTTACATGGATGACAGTGAGAGAATAAAATAAACATAGAAGAAGCACAGATATTTGAGATATAGCGTTGACAAGACTTTGTGTCTGATTAGATGCCATTGTTGACTAAAGTATTAAGAACAAGTCTCAGGGGCGCCTGGGTGGCTCAGTTGGTTAAACGACTGCCTTCGGCTCAGGTCATGATCCTGGAGTCCCGGGATCGAGTCCCACATCCGCCTCCCTGCTCAGCGGGGGGTCTGCTTCCCCCTCTGCCCTCTTCCCTCTCGTGCTCTCTGTCTCTCATTCTCTCTCTCTCAAATAAATAAATAAAATCTTTAAAAAAAAAAAAAAGAACGAGTCTCAGATCTAGAGACTGAGCAACTGACAGGATCCCATGTATTCTTTTGAGAATTAGATGATTAGAAAAGGAAAAATTCTGTGTGAATGTGTGTGTGTTGGTGCATCTGTGTGTCTCTGTAGGATACAATTGTGTAAGGTGGGGAGAGATCAAGAATTTATCTGTTATC
The DNA here is from genome assembly GCF_054177405.1 of Leptonychotes weddellii. Taxonomy (NCBI): domain Eukaryota; kingdom Metazoa; phylum Chordata; class Mammalia; order Carnivora; family Phocidae; genus Leptonychotes; species Leptonychotes weddellii. Next base: position 50,031,064 of record NC_138380.1, read on the forward strand.
TGCTAAGTTAGAGTTACCTGTGAGATTGGAGACATGCTGGGGACTATTAGATGGGTCTACAGTCCAGAACACAGGACTGTGCTAGAAATCTAAACATGGGAGTAGTCTATAAATACATTAAGCACATTTAAAGGTATTTTTAAAGCCATGTTACTGATTGAAACCACCCAAAACAAAGCCTTTAATTATTCAGAAATTGGATATTGATGAGCAGGTAGAAAAGAGAGACTGAGAAGTTGTGACCAGAGAAATGTGTGGAAAACCAGGAGAGTATGGTGTCAGAGAAGTCCAAAGGAGAGAGCTCCCGTGTAAGATGAGGATTGTAACACGGAAGTCACTGCTGACCTTAGCAAAAGCGGTTGAAGTAATGGGCATATACTCCAGTACGAAGTCTGCTAAAGAAAGAATGGGAAGTAAGAATATGGAAGCCAGAAGTATAGTGGTGGTAAAGGGTCTGTGTAGATAGAGTAATTGATGTAAAAAGATTTGGAGTCAAGGAAGGTTTTTGTCTTTAAAGCAGATTTTGGAACAATTTTCCTTGCTGAGGTGAATAATGGAGTAGAAAGGAAGGAGAAAGTCTTTGAGTAGATGAAGGGTGACTGAATTTAGAGATGAAGTGCAGGTTTTGTGTTGATAAATTTTATTTTTGTATATTAAAAAAAAGAAAGCAAGATGAGTATGACTGAAGATGCAGTTTGTCACACTTAATGGCAAACAGTGAGAGAAGTCTCTGATGGCTTTTGTGTTTTCTATCTAATCTGAGGTCTATCATAGCTGAGAGTAAAGAAGAGAACACCATTAAAATGTTTCCTCTCCCTGTCAGTTGAGAATTATAATTAAGTCACACAATATAAACTGGATGGAAACATAGAAATAATTTATTCCAAATTCATCCTTTTACAGATAAGTGAACTAAAGCTCAGAGAGTTAGCACTGCTGGCTAACTACAGACCCAGGACAATAGGGCAAGTCATCTAATTCTTAGTCTAACACAGTTCTCACGGATGCCTCAAAATATTAAGTAATCCTTAAGATAAACACTCAACCAAAAGGAAAATGCAGTTATTTGGTTACTGCCTCACACTGAACAGGAATGATCTCAAATTATTGGCACTGCTAAACTATCATGAGGATATAAGGATTTTAACAAAATTTTTTTTAAAGATTTTAGTTATTTATTTGACAGAGGGAGACACAGCGAGAGAGAGAACACAAGCAGGGGGAATGGGAGAGGGAGAAGCAGGCTTCCCGCAGAGCAGGGAGCCTGACGTGGGGCTCGACCCCAGGACCCTGGGATCATGACCTGAGCCGAAGGCAGACGTTTAATGACTGAGCCACCCAGGTGCCCCGATTTTAACAAATTTTAAGGGTCTCCCCCCAGTTGGGAATTTCTGACTTTGACTCAAGTCATGATCTTGGGGTCCTGGGATTGAGCCCCTCTGCTCACATACACACTCTCTGTCTCTTAAAAAAAAAAATTTTTTTTTCTCTAGTTTATGACCTTAATTAGAATTAGGTATCATCTAGATTTACACAAATAGAGTAGCCATTAGCCACATATATCTGTTGAGCACTTTAAATGTAGCCAGTCTAAGTTGAAATGTGCTGTAAGTATAAAATACACACTTGGATTTCAAGGACTGAGTATGGAAAAAAGGACCATAAAATATTTCAAATTTTTAATGTTGATTCCATGGAGAAATGGTAATAACTTGAATATATTGAGTTGAATAAAATATATTATTAAATTTTTCAACTTTTTCTTTTTTAATATAACTACGAGAAAATGCAAAGTTCTATATGTGACTCAAATCTTTGGTTTGTGTTAGACTTCTAATTTCTCTCATCTAGCTACATTTTTCTTATGAAAAGAAGTAATTAGCTGGTCAGGAAAACCTTCATGCTTTGTTTACCTAAGATGGATGAGGGAAGCCTTTAAGACAATTTGAGTTATTAGTGAACTGGCAGGCTAAATTGGCTTAGTTGGCTGGTAGAGACAGCAGAAACTGCTAAGTGTTCCAGTGGCATTTCCCAAAACGGACACCCAAGTTACCTGCCCCCATGACGTAAGCCTTTCAATCTTTCTTGTTTAAATGGGGAAATCCAAGTCTGTGGGTGACTTTTCATTAAGAGGATTTTAGGTATCATTTTCGTGTGAGGTCCTGTTAGTGCTTAAGTTTTAAAGAATAAAAATATATAACACCTGACTAGGAGTTCAGAACCTTTTGGAATGACAGATACGTAGTGAATAATTATCATAGAATATGATCAGTGCATCAGTGTTATAATAGATCTGAATATATTTTGTTAGGTTCTGACTCTTAAGAGTACATGGAGGTGTTGAAAAGGCTTCACAGATAAACTTAATATTTTTACAGGATCTTGATGTTTAAGAAAAAATTTTCCAGGGAGCCTAGGAGGCTCAGTCACATTTAAGTATCTGCCTTCAGCTCAGGTCATGATCCCAGGGTTCTGGAATTGAGTTCCCTTTCGGGCTCCTTGCTCAGCGGGGAGCCTGCTGCTCCCCCTGCTTGTGTCTCTCTCTTTCAAATAAATAAAATCTTTAAAAAAAAATTTTTTTCCAATTAGAGGGAGAATATAAACTTTCATCGGCACCCACCACGTACCATAGCAAGGCAGAGCACTTTCACATGGATTGCTTCTTTTAATTCCATAATCATGTGATACTAGTATTAGTATTAGTATTAGTATTAGTATTAGTATTAGTATTAGTATTAGTATAGTGGTGGTGAAGGGAATGGAGAATATCATTTCACTAACAAATGACATATGCAGTGTCGGAGAGCTGTGATAGTGTCATGGTATTTACTCGAGAAATACCTCATAAATACTGGAGAGATGTCTGGTAAAAATGAGTGGGGGAGAAAACAGGGCCATTTAGATTAGTGATCAGAGTGTCAGAGCAGGGAGGAACTCAGGAATCCCATCCAGTCCAACTCCCTCCCTTTAAAGATTAAGCCCCAGAGAATTCAGTTGATTTGCCTAATGTAGTTAAATGACAAAGGAAGACTGAATGGGAGCCTAAGGGTTCTGTTCTAAAGTACAGATTTTTCTCAATAGTGAATGGTCATAGCCTCTTAGCCCCGACTACAAAGAAAGATTCCATCAAAAGATGCACTTTGGTAACAACACTTAGCATTTGCTATAAGTCTTCAGCTTGTTTATACAAGATTCCTTTGCGTATTCTCCTGTTTAGAGGTGCAGTTACAATATTACTGATAACATTTTCACGTCATTTCCCCCTTTTTAAAAATTCTGATAAATTTCACTCCCCTTTCTTTGCTTTCCTAAATAGTTGTTTCTTTAACAGGATCTTCTTGAGGCAGTTGTGGTAATACAAAGCCTCAAGATATACAGGACCCTAGAACTTCCCAACTAACCAATGTGACCAACAGTTACTGGTTTTACTTTAAATGAAGCACTTTGTTGAGAATTTGGAGGTAGATAATTATCTGTACTCTGGATCTGAGGGCTACATAGCTGGTAGCAGAAATGTATGCAAACAGAAACAGATATTGAGCACGTGAATTCTTCTAAGTGCTTTGCCCCAATTATTTTATCTAATTATTCACAGCAATTCTATGAAGTATGTTCTCTTATGCATCCAATGAAGGAGAAAACTGTGGCAAATACTTTAAGTAACTTCCTCAAAGTCACACAGATTGAAAATGATGAAACCATGGTTCAATCTCAGCCCATTTGACTGTACAGAAGCCATTCTCATCACTAAACTATATTGTCTCCTACTAAATCCAAATAAATATAGTTAAATTCAGAATGCAGTGTATGAACATCCTGTGGATACACAAAGGAAAGTAAAGAGGGAGAAGACTTCATGGAGGATGTGCCTTTGGTGGCAAGTCTGAAAAATTCAAGTAGTTAGGGCTTACTGGGAAGGGAGGAAAGAAAGGCACTCCAGGTTAGTGGAGACCTGATGCACAGAGAGCTTGAGAATGGTAAAGAGCACATTGGTTTCTGAACACACAATGTGCAGAAAGAAGAGAGTATAAAAAGGTAGGCTTGACCTGTGAGGAACGTGAAGAGTATACTATGGAATTCGAACTGCATACTTTTTAAGAAATGGATGGTTCTAAGAATGTTCTAAAGGTTCTGAGGATAGGAGTAACATGAGTCAACACTTTAGGAACAGTCACCTAGGCAGCAGTGTGAAGAATTAGAGCCGGGGATTATGTACATCATTCATGTTAAAATTTAGAATCAGAAGGAAGCTCCCTTTAGTGGGAATGGAAATAAAAAGGGCATACGTGAGAAAGTTTAGGGAGGCAGATTCAACAAGACTTGGTGGGAAACAGGCTATGAAAAATGAGAGTGGAAGAGACTGGAAATTAAGGCTGACTTTCTGCCCTGGTTAAAGAGAATGAGAGTATACTGTGCTCAGAAAAACAAAAACAGAGGCTGGTTTGTAGGGCAAGAAAACAAATTAAGTTTAGACAAGTTGTGCCTCTTTGATTCATTTATTCATGAAATATTCATCCATCAATTTATAATAGACTTTGTGCTATATTCTGGGGATACTATAAAGAACAAGAAGATAATGTTCCTGCCTTCAAGACACAATCTGTGGTAGGGATACAAACATTAAATAAATATACAAGTAAGTATTTAATTATAATGCTACAAGGGGAAAATGTCAGGATACTATAAGAGCTTAAAATGGGGAAAAAAAAAAAAAAAGAGCTTAAAATGGGAACTCAGTCCAGAAAGTTAAGAGGGCATCTTCTATGAAGAAGTAATATTTAGCTAATATTTAAATTAGGAATAATAGCCAGTCAGAGACGAACAGTACTATTTCAGGCCATGGAAACATCACAGGTCAAGTCTTTGAGGGAGAAAGAATTTGATGAGTTCCAAGAAGTTAAGAGAGAAATCAGTGAAGGTTGAGGCTGTAGAAGAAGGCAGATTATGAAACACTTTATAGACCATGGAAAGATTTTGAGTTTTTTCTTAAAGTCAATGGGATAAAATTGAAAGATTTGAAATGTGGAAGTAACAAGTTCAGAGAAGAGTGGGTTTGATGAAGGCAAGGATGGAAAGAACAAATTTGGAAGCTTTTGCTGTAACACGGATGAGAGATGATAGTGGTCTGGAATAGAGTGGAAGCAATAGGAGTGAACAGAAGCAGATACATTTCAGCTATATTCTGAAGACAAAAAGAATACTGTGTGGTTCCCTGACATACATGAGAGTTTGAATGAGGTGTCAGTTAGGAGTCCCAGATGTCAAGAATGAGAACTCAGTGGCTGGCTGTGCTATTTCCAGAAGTGAGAAGTTTTGGAGGAGGATAATATCTTCAGGGGGATGATGACAGTGTTTTCAGGAGAATATTTTCTCATTATCTTCAGGGAATGATTAGGACATTTTAAGTGCAAAGCATTTTTGTGAGGCACCTCAGTGCCTGATTTTTTTCTGGCTGACTAGCAATTCTTGGGTCACATCGTGACCATACCTAGGCCAGTGGGAAAGATAGTCTGCCTCCCTGAATAATGAAATAAAATTTCTAGAATTTATTCTCATTCCCTCTGATTGGCCTTACTTGTATCTTGTTGTGATCTCTGAAGCAATCACTGTGACAAGAAGGACAGAACATCCTAATTCATTAAAGTTGGTTCACAGGGCTGTTGGAGGTGGGAAACACATGACTGAGAGTGAGGGGTAGTGACTTTCTCGGCAGAAAAATGAGGTAGGATTGCCAGAAAATGGGTAAATAAATTCTGAAGACCAAAATAATGGCTTTCTACCACCAAATATAATAACTGATATTTTAGAAGTGAATAAAGAAAGATAAAAATGTGTAGTTTGAAATTTGGGGAGGGCATCTTTGTGAAAAATACAGTTGGAACTCTGTTGCTGAGTTCAGATAGAGGCCGGTACTTGAGGTCTAGTTGTAAGAAGTTTTTGGCAGAGAAGTAATAGTGAAAGCTGCAAAAAGCAGAGAGTGAGAACTGACACTTCAGGAATCCCAGCAGACAGTATGGGTAGGAAAAAATGAACCCAACAGTAGGGACTGAGGAGTGAAGGACAGAAAAGAAGGAGGGCAATCAGGAGTGTGGAATGGAATCCTATGCAGAGACTATTTCAAAAATAAAAGAATAGTCAGTAGAGTGTCATTGATAATCTCGGAATGAGCAATTTTACAGAAGTGTAGGAATAAAAACTACATGTATTACTTTATTCAACAAACAATTATTGAGAACCTCTTGCTTGATACGTACCATGACCAAAGACCTTCCTCTTCCATTCCAACAATTTCATAAGTGTGTCCTGTATACCAGGGACCATTCTAAGAATTCTGTTTGGGAGGAGGGTTTTGGTGGTAGTTATAAATATGAAAAGCATCTCTTAAGGAGCTTAATGTCTAGTGATACAGGTAATAAACACAAAAATAACTGAGTCACAATGTAACAAGGCCCAAAAAAAGATGCACATAAGGTACTATGAGAAATCAGAAAAAAAGATGAAATCACATTGGGTTAGAAAACTTGAGATGAGCCCTGGAGAATAAGTAAGAATAAGAACAAAATTTTGCAAGTAGAAAAGTGGATATAAGCAAAGATGATACACTGAGTGTATACAAGGATTCTTAAGTCTACTTTGGCTGTAGGATATCAGCAGAAGACCAGTTTGCAAACTGGATTGGAACTATCCATCTAGGCTCTGATGACAAGCTAAGACATTTGTTGAGTCCTTAAAAAAAATTGTATGAAGGAGTGAGGTACTAAAAACCATGCTTAGAATGGACTTCAAATGACGTTAGAGAAACAGAAGGCAGAGCGGCTCGCTAGAAAGCTCTTAGATAATCCAAGGGAGGGTTGGTGAGGGCCTGAATGAAATAAGAGGTTCACTGTGGGTGTGGAATTCCTGGCACACAGTAGCTGGATTGGTGGAAAAGATATGGAAAAGGGGGGGATCAAAAGTGCCTCTGAGTTTTGAGAAAATAGTGGTAAGAGTGATAGAAACAAGAGAGGGATGAGGGGAAACAGATTTGAAACTCATATTTTGTGAGTATAGTATCCCTGCTGGATCTCTTTTGTTGACTCCCATGCATCTGACTGTGAGCACACTGAACTGTAGAATGATTGTAGGCTGAGCTAAGAATAGACAAAGCTTTCATGATGACCAGCATCCTGTGTTATTCTCTGGTCTCTTGGAACACGGACCTACTTTAGACATGACATTTTGCTTTGAAATAGCACGTTTAGCAGCAAGTATTATTGGGAACACTTAGAAGACTTCCTTTGCATCAAATAGAAATTAATACATTTGATAATTACTTTCTAAAAGGTAGTCCACTTATAAGCCTAAAAAATTTTGTTAATTGCTGCTCAGCATATCACGGCTGGAAACTGGAGAAAATAATAGTGCATACATTAGTGAGTACATACGGATTTGATATGGGACAACCCACCTCCATGAAGGAGGGATCGTGAGCAAACATACACACAGTTTTGGCCTATGGCAAGAGTCTGTGAATGGGAAAAAACAAAAACAAAGAATGAATATCTAAAATATTTTTTATAATGCCTGTCAGGAATTCAGACGCTGGTCTATACTCATCAGATACTAAATAAAATACTATATAATTTTAATAATTTTATTAATAACTTATGTCTGGTTTATTGTGTAGTAGAAATTATACCAACTACATCATAAACATTATCTCAATAATCCTTTTACTAGCACTGCAGGGTAAGTTTTAAGATATTTGTAGCAGTCTGCTTATCTTACAGATAGGGAAGTTGAGATTCAGAGAGTTTAAGTAGATGTACAAGTGCCACTAATTTGTGTGGCATAGCCAAATTTAAAGCCCATGTTTTCCTCACTCCAAAGTCTGTACTCCTAACTGTTATGTTATACTCCATCCCTTTCTTTTAAGCTCTGCCCATAAAGAACAGTGCTGATTCTAAATCCCAGACCCTAGTAGACAGCACCCACCAACTAACCTTTCTCCAGACTGAGAAATGTCCTGGAGCCTACATATGACTCCTCTAATGCTCCAGAGTAGCCAGCAGTTCCATATGAAAAACCATCACAAATACCTTTGTCCTGCTTGTAATCTCGTTCTGCTAGCTGATGCATAACCATCATGTTATCTATCTTGTCAGGGCAAAGGGATTATTTTCCCTGTGTTTCCCTGTGTTTCCTCTTCATGACATTTAGCAGAAAAATCATGCCAACCCTCTTCTTCCTAGCTCTGTACTAAAACCCCAAATAACCATAATATCCTTTTTATCTAATCAGAGTTCTCCTTACTGTTTCCCCCTGAAATCAGAGTAAATCTTAAAATCGCATTACATTTAACCTTAATTCCCCTCAGCTTGTTCCAACCTCTATAGTTACTCCTTCACAGACACCTTTGGGAACAAAACACTATTCACGGAAACGAACATTAGGAAATTGTAATCTTTAAAACAAATATTTAAAAAGGCATAATACATGATTGTTCCTCCTTCACAGACTCTGAAGCTGTATTTTGGTTACAAACTGAGCAAACCTCACTTTATTTCTGAGGGAATGATGTCATTTCTATTGGGTTCTGTAAGTTATAGAACTACTCGTAAAGGAAAGGAATTGCATAATGGATGGTGTTTGTTTATAGATTTCTAAACATTGTAGACCCAATATATTTTAATCTCTGTTGTACTTTCTGAAGAGTACAAAATGGCCTGCAATTGATAAAGAACACCACAGGGCCAATGCTTAAAAGTATCTCCCACCCGACAGCCAGTCTCCATAGGTAAAGACTGATCCGTGTTAATTCTAAGACACAGATACCTGTAGGGAGGGCAAATGTTATGGGCCAGACGTAATAATGATTAGGAACATCAATAAGCTGGAAGTTTGCTAGAAAGAAATCTGACTAAAAGAAGAAGCTCTGCCAATTTATCTATTTGCTTACCAGACAATTCCATGGCTGGCATTTTTTTCCTTAAAGAGACACAGAGAGAGTGGGGCGCCTGGATGGCTCAGTCAGTTAAGCATCGAACTCTTGATCACAGCTCAGGTCTAGATCTCAGGGACGTGAGTTCAATCCCTGCACTGGGCTCCATGGTGGGTGTAGAATCTAAAAAGAGAAAGAGACAGAAAGGCAACAGAACATTTAAGAGAGAACGATCATGAAGATGGCTGAGAAACCGGGGTATGTTTGCCCTAGAGAAAACGCAGGGTTAAATGGTGTATTTGTCATAAGTTGGGGGGGCAAAGGGTGGATATCACAGGCATAAAGGCTTCAGGCTTAATGAAAGAAAGAACTTTCTGACGATCAGAATGACTTAAAGGTGAAAAATCTGCCTCTCTTAATGGAAGAGATTGATCCTAAAGTGTAAAGACTCTTGTCAAGTCAGAAATACAAATAAAATATTGATGTTGGGCACCTTATGATTCACTAGCATTCTAGTTTCCACTGCAATAGATGGAGCTTAGCAGAATTGTTTGTGAATGTTGTTTATTTGGAAGAAAGAGGATTAATGGAAGAGAGGAATCTGGAGGAGCTGTTAATGAACACAAGGCTAACTCACAAAAAGCCTTGACATTCCCTTTCACTGAAACCAGGACTCTCCAGGACATTTAGCATTGCTCTGGATTAGTATAGAGGGTTCTCACATACACATAAAGCAGGAAAATGGTGTTTTTCCCACATGGATACTAATTTTTTGTGTAGAACCCACCCAAGTTATAGGATGGATTTTAAATGGATGCCCTTTGGGGATTCTGTGACTTAATTCAAATAAATCATTCACATGGTGGGAACTTAAAAGCCATCAAGGAAAATATTTTGATGAACTCTTTCCAATGAATACTTTATGAGGAGGTCCTCCCTCACTTTTAAGAAAGTTGCCTCTGTTGGCTTTTTTCCCCATCTTTTTAAGTTCATTAACTCCTCTAAATGCTAAAGCCATAGGTCGACATGATGTGATTTGATCACAAGAAAGTTCTGGAAAGATGAAATGAAACATCCTATTATTTTATAAAAGTTTACCTTAAAGAATTGGGAAAATACAAAAGAGCCAAAATGACATTAAAATGACCAGTGATCCCACCACTCAGAGAAAGTCACTATTTACATTGTCATATTATTGCCCTGGCTTTGCATGTATGAAAATAATAATTTGTGCAATAGAAGAACAAAATGTGCATAGTTTTGTAGTCTGCTGTTTTGCTAAAATAGTGTTATAAGCATTTCATCATGGCCTAACATATTCTAAAAAACAAAAACAAAAACAAACCCATGATTTTAAGTCCTAAATTTCAGTACTTTAGTCCAGTCTTCTGCTTTCAGATAGTTCCATACAATTATTTAAGACTAATATTATCCTCACCTCCCCAAAAAGTTTTGCCTTAGCTCATTTTGGTAGACTCCTCTAACTTTCTGCATGACTTTAAAGCTACACAAAATATATTCTTTATCACTGTACACTCATTTCTTCTTCTTGTCTCTATATTGGAGACTTGAACATCCTTAGAATTTTGATATTCCCTTTTCAGCCTGAAAATTAGAAGTCTTTTGTGACTGCTTTCTTCCTTAGAATAATAATACCGTTGTCAGAAAGGCAGGATGAGACAGGGGAGAGTGCACATACTTTGGAGTCAGAGTGATCTGGATTTGAATTCTGCTTCTGCCATTTTTTAGCTGTATACTCCATTCAAGTGTCTCTTGGGTAAGACCACTTAGACGTCTCTGGACCTTAGCTTATTCTTCTGTGAAATGGACTGCATGTGTGGATTGAGAAAACATGCTTGGTGTTTCTTGATTATTATAAACCCATACTAAGTTAATACTCATTGATTATAAGTTGTCTTCTATTTATGGTTTGATAAGCTGTCCTGTCTGTTCTTTCCAAGCTCTGTCATTAACCTCTTTTGGTCAGCCATACAGCGCACACCTCTGAAGCTATAAAGTTGAATGGAGGAAACCGGAAACTTTTCTATTGTCTTTATCTATGGCCATTATTCTAAAGGGAAATCCATGGACCTGAATGATATCCAAGACAATAATCAATAAGAATAAGAATAAATATATTTATTTATTGGAAATAAATATATTACATGAAAAGGTTAATTAATTGAAAGGAGAAATCTTTTTAAAGAACTGCTCCCAAATAGAAATAAAGACCACGACTTTAGTTAAATTGAAAAACAGCACTGTGAATTAATTGGTAGCTACTGCCACCAAGTGGTAGGAAAATACTTCTTTCGAGACTAGAATCCAGTAGCTTTAGGGGGAAAAGCTCCCCGACCACAATTTAGTAATTTACCTGTAGACCTGAACTTATTTCATCCCTTCCCATTGCATCATTCCCCCAACAAAAAGTTGGGGTAAAATTATTGGAAAATCCTAAATTAGTTTAGCCGCTAGAGTTAGAAAGGCCAGTGTTTGAATTCCACTTCCGCCAAATGCCAACCGTATGGTGTGAAAAAGTTGTCTTGAGGATCAGTTTTCTCAACTGAATATGTGAATTAAATTAGGTAATGTATATAAAATGTTTAGCCCAGAGCCTGGTATCTAGCAAGTGCTCAATAAATGTTATCTCTTATCTTTTTGATAATGGGTATTCTAACAAGCATGAGGTAATATCTCGTTATGGTTTTAATTTGCATTTCCCTAACGACTAGTGATGTTGAGCATCTTTTCATGTACACGTTGTCCTTTTGCATATCTTCTTTGTAGAAATATCTATTCAAGTCCTTTGCCTGTTTTTTAATTGGGTTGTTTTTTGACTTTTTTATATATTGGATTGTATGGGTTTTTAATATATTTTGGATATGTATTTATATATTCTGGATATTGATCTCTTATCAGATATATGATTGCAAATTTTTTTTTCACATTCTGTAGGTTGTCTTTTCACTTTGTTGATGGTTTATTTTGCTGTGCAGAAGTTTTTTAGTTTGATGTAGTCCCACGTGTGTATTTGTTGGTGGTGCTTTAGGTGTCATACTCAAAAACTCATCAAGATCTGTGTTAAGCAGCTTTATTCTTATGCTTTCTTCTAGGAGTTTCATGATTTCAGGTTTTACATTAAAGTCTTTAATCCATTTTTTTAAAGATTTTATTTATTTATTTGATAGAAAGAGACACAGAGAGAGAGGGAACACAAGCAGGGGGAGTGGGAGAGGGAGAAGCAGGCTTCCCGCTGAGCAGGGAGTCCGATGTGGGGCTCTATCCCATGACCTGAGCCAAAGGCAGATGCTTAACAACTGAGTCACCCAGGCGCCCCTCACCCCATTTGGAGTTAATTTTTGTGAGTGGTGTAAGACAGTGGTCCAGTTTCATTCTTTTACATGTGAATATCCAATTATCTCAGCACCATTTATTGGAAAGACTGTCTTTTCTCCATTGAGCATTCTTGGTTCCCTTGTCAAATATTAGTTGAATGTATATGCTTCAGTTTATTTCTGGGCTCTTGAGTCTATTCCATTGTTCTATTTGTCTGTTTTAATGCCAGTACCATACTGTTTAGATGACTATCTCTTTATAGTACAGCTTGAATTCAGGAAGTGTGGTGCCTCCTGCTTTGTTCTTTTTTCCTCAGGATTTCTTTGGCTATTTGGAGTCTTTTTAGGTATCAGTTATAATGTCTCTCTCTCCTTTTTTTTTTTTTTTTCATTTATAATTTGTTGATTTAGGTCCTTTCTCTTTTTTCCTTGGTTGGCCTAGCTAAGGGTTTATTTTGTTTCTCTTTTCAAAGAACCAATTCTTAGTTTGGTTCATCTTTTCTATTGCTTTTCTGTTCTCTACTGCTTTTATTTCTGCTCTAATCTCTATTATATCCTTTCTTCTGCTGATTTTGAGCTCCACACCTGGTACTAGCTTTACTTTAGGGGCATTCAGCTCTGCCCTCCCACTCTCAGCTTGAGTGCCACTGGGCCGTACAGCTTCAGGGGATGTTGCCAGCCCTTCTGATCAGATGGGCCCAGAAAACACTCCCCACAGCAGGAAGGGCTGTGATTCAGCTCTTTGCCTGGGCATGGGCAAATCGGGCTCTAGGGCCTGCAGAACTCCTTGAATGAGTATCTGAATCAGGCATATCTGCACCCTGCTGAGTGTGTACCCTTAACTTGGTTCTACAGATGGACAGAGATGCTGGTTGGGATTACTATTGGGCGGTACCAGCTTAGGTATGAACTCTCAGTAGACTACTGAGATCTGTGTGCTGGTGGTTGCAAGCCTCTCCCCCACTTCTCCATCCCAGTCACTTTCCCAATGGTCAAGTCCCGTAGATTCCCCTGTAATCCCCATGGTATGAAGTCAGAGTAGGGGCTCCCATAAAATGACCCACAATGCTGGTGGGATTTGTTATCCCTCCCGGGTTCTCTTTTCTCAGTGGAGGAACCAGACGCTCATGCAAGACTTTGCTGCATGGTGATGCGCTGGTCTGGGGGAGAGGCGATGTGGTCAACATGTAGCTGCTTCTCTTGCCCGACAAATGCAGTCTGTCTTGGTCTCTGTGGTGCCAGGGGGTACTTCAGTCTCAGCCCCATGTTCCAGGGTTCTTTCAGTGGTGTCTTCTTGAATAGCTGTTAGTTCTTCTCATGACGGGGAGCAAAGTCAGGAACAAGCTATGTCACCATCTTGCTCACGTCACTCTACGTTCTAAATCTAGATCTGGCCGTAGCTCCTTCCTGCTGAGGTTCTAGGCAAAGTAATAAAGTCCCTAACTCCCACAGTGCTATAAAGACTATAAATTAACTAATGTTTTGGCAAGTGGCCTAAACTATAAAATCTGTCTGTGGATGCCAGTTATAATTTTATACACTAGGAACCATAAAGAGTCATCTATTATTAACTGTAAATAAAAAGAAAGGTAAAAAGAGCACAGCTGTTTCTGCAGTTACAGTAAACCGTTACTGGGCCTTCTATATTCGGTAGTGTCAATTAACCATACATTTTTACGTTGTCTTGGCTAATTTATGGTCACAACAATAAATAGCCGAAGATGCTGAGGAGCCTGAAATGTCTTCTGTTTCATCAGAGATAGATGGCACAGTGCCACTTTTGTCATGAACTCCAATTCTTTGAAAATGGATCTTGTAGCCATGTCATAAATTAATCTCAATCAGAATGTCAGTGTGTTTCATAGAATTCTACTTCAATCCCTTGTCAGAACTGTACCAATCTGTTCTCTGCACCCTAAGAGGTGGTCATTCAGTCACTCTCCAAACATTCCCAAAGGGACCTCAATCAGTGTTATGAGGAAGCCCAGGCTACTTCGTGGACAGGTCTGTTCATCCTGGTAATGAGTGGAAATCTCCCTCCATATAACTCCTATCCATTATTCTTGATTACAACATTTAAATCCAGAAATAAGAGGCAACACTTTAAACTACCCCCATTTCCCAGATACACCAATGAACAGAATTTTTGGTAATCCTAGTTTCAACCTATGACTATGCACATCCTGCTGCACCAAATGTACCTGTTCTTTATGATTTATCTTTCAGCCATCAGGTAATTTCATAGGTAGGCATTTTTATGGTCTCAGCACTTTAAAATGGATAAAAATAAAGGTCCTCGGAGTTATTTCATGAAATCTGGTTAGAAATCAGAATGAAAAGCAAAAGAATCACCATTTGTAGCAAATCAACTCACAGAATCCATGATTCTGTGATAATGTTTTGGCAAGTGGCCTAAACTATAAAATCTGTCTGTGGATGCCAGTTATAATTTTAATTATATTTTATATATTATTATATAATTATATGTTATTATATTATATATTATTATATTTTAATTTTAATTGGGAGGAGATGACCCTGAAAGTGGTCCCTGACACTTTGTCTTCTAATGTTTGGTATCCTCTTGGAATCATCAGTCCTGGGTCCTTCAGATGGGATGTGGGATGGCACAGGGCTTACAGAGTGGATGAGATACGCATCAGGAAGGGGACCACTGTTGTGCATCTTACAATTCTTTTCTTAATTTTGCTGTTGTACCCCCTTTGGTTTTTTTTATCAAGTTCGTTTGAAAATATCAGCTTATTTTAGTTGTGGTGAGGGGATTAGACAGGGATTTATCTTACTTTAGGTTTTATCCACCACTGGGCTAGAGATACAGCTGGGAACCTGAGGCCAAGAATGATAGTGACTGTGAGGAAAAAGAGAACACAAATTCCAGAGGAAGTTTAAAACCAAGGTGATAGTCATTCTTGTATAGCGATTGTTCCCACCAGAGAGATTTTTCTCACAAGGTTTTCATTAGGAACGTTTTATGACTTGTCTATTAACAAGAGTATTTTTTGACAAGGTGTTTCTGATTTTCTTAGAGCTAACATGAAATGAGGTATAATGCACACAATAAGCAATAATCTGGGAACCCCCATGTTCTGCTCTTGTTGAACTTCTGCCACTTGCTTACTGTATGATTTTTTTGGCTTCTTAATTCCTCTACCCACAAAGTGGAAATAGTAAAGAGTGGTTTTTTTAGCCTTCCCAGAAATACTGGGAGAGAGAACCCAAATAGTAAGTGTGAATTTTTGAAAAAGTAAACTTTGGAAATTTGAGAATTTATCCCAACAGAATACTTGAGAAAGTATTTCCATTTGGGGTCCTTTAACAGGAACTAAACTAAAAGGACTGGAAGATGAGGGTAAAAGTCCATCTGCTAAGATATCTTGTAAACTTTCTTCCAGTAAGGCAAATAATCTTTGTGCTGAAGGATATTGATGGACAGTGCAGCGTTTAATATTTTCTCCAGAGCCCATTACCCAAATGTGTTTTTTAATGCTCCAAAATTATTTCTTTTTTATACATTATTATTTCTTCCTGCAATCTTTGTGGGTTTTTCAGTAAAAGCACACCTTAACTCCAGGAAATAGAAAATCTGTCAGGCTTAATCTTTTTGCCTCTTTAAGAGCCAGCACCTACTGTCTGGCTCTACTGAGTATGTAACTTATTTTTTATTCACTATAGTATCACCTTATAATACTACAAAGACAGGCTAGTGTCTATGCAACTTCACTGGGATAATATAGTTGCTGAGTAATGAAGAAATGAATCAGTGGGAGGTTGGAAGGAGGACTCAAAATTATTTTGTTATGGTCCTCTTTATCCAGAGAAAGCTGAAAGCCATCACATCAATAACATAAATCATTGAAACTCAGAAGCCACCATTTAGAGCTATTCTGAAACAATTCAGAAACTCAGCATCTTCCTTGGGTCCTTTATTAACTTAAGTTTATAAATCTTCTGCACCATTATTGCACTTTAATTAAATGATTCCTTCCAAAATGTACTCCTCAAAAACCTCACTCTCCAGAGTCACTTCCCAGAATCTGCTAGTTTTAACAGCCTAATTCGTGTTCTTAAAAGATATTACTTTAGATCTTTTAAGGCAGTGAGGAATTTTTAATCAGCTCTCAGTTTTATAAATTTTCCAATTACCTCTTTTGAGGATTGATTCACAAGTTTCCCTATTTACCTTGTTTGAGGGCTCTCTGGCAATCAAATTGAACCAGGTTACCGGAAAGATGTAATGAATGCTTGCCATCATTTAAAATCAGTTTGAAGTTAACTAAATAGGAGAGAAAGGACGCATCCACCCCTAGTAAATTTCAGGTGCTTTATAAATAGTGCTCTGCAACTCTGATTACCCATGGAGTTTGGAAACATTCTAGTTTACTCTTTCCAACCTAATGGTTTTCACAGTCCAGTTGTGTATACTGACAGGCTCTGGCATAAATACATTCAGGAAGAAAACTATTATTTCCTACCTGATCCAAAATATTCATTATGAGAACTGTAGCAGACATAGAAACTTGGCTAAATAATATAAACTATAATGCTGACCCACAGAGTGGGAGTAAAACTCTTCTCTGTGTTGCTTTTGCAAGACTCTAATCAACTGCTTCAGACTCTTAAAAGAGAGGGGGAGACAGAAAACAATGAAGAGAAAAAGTTAGGCAAGAAAATGTCTCTTTGTTAATATCCTTTGAAGGAACAGCTCTTTTATTCCTTAGAGGCTCTCTGTGGAGCACTAATAGCCCCACCTTTGCTTCAGTCTAGGTGTTCCGATTACCGGAAGTGATTTATCCTCAGGGGAATGGGTTGGGGGAGTGTAAAGACCTTAAAAGCCACTATTCTTTGATGTGGGAAATGAACCTGTCAAAGATAAGCCACTTAAAACTTACCATGCAAAGGCATAAAATGTCTACAGTAGGATCCAGAGAAAGCAACATCAATTTCCTTCCCTACCCCGCCCACCATGGTTGATGGAGAGATGTACGAACAAAACACCTTTACTTCTGCTGGGATGCTTCTGATAACTGTCTTTACACCCGGGAATGAAGAGACAAATATTCTCCATTAAATCCTTCAGGAAAGAGAAGAAGCTTCATTCATCACATAAGCCTAGGGAGTCTCCGGAGTCTGGTAGTAGACACGCATCCATTGTTGGTCCCTTCAGGCCTACTACTCCCGTGGTAGGTCCCACATCTGGCTGGCTTCTGGTAGCGCCAGCTCACCTAAGCCAAACTAGAGAATTAAATCAGTCCTGTGATTCTATACCTAAGGTTATCCTACAATTAGGAGTATAACAGTTACCCCGGAATTTATCCAAGATGCAGATTCTTAGACCCCACCCCACCAAAATTTGATTCAATGGGGGCCCATGACTGCATTTATGACAAATATCCCCATGTCATTCTGATAAGAAATGGTTTACAGATGCCATTATTTGAAAAATTCTTGTCAAGGCTTTGTAACTGAGGTCACGTAATCCAAATTGGGTCCAACCATTAAGGCACCAAAAGTGTTTTCTCAAAGATTATCCTGGTAGAACAAAAAAGGAGGTTAACATGGGCAGCTTTTATAACCTGCCTAAATCTCGAGAGTGTTAGGGGAAATCTTGGTACTTGAAACTGGACAGATACATACTCAGATGGGATTACTATATGAGACATCTGCCCTCAACTGGGAAGAGATCCCTTCACTCCGAGATCTTACAAAGGATTTCAAGGAGGATTCATATGGTCAGGATTGTTACAGTGGTGGTATAAGCTCGTAAAGTTTGATAAAGTTGT
Source organism: Leptonychotes weddellii (assembly GCF_054177405.1). Classification (NCBI taxonomy): domain Eukaryota; kingdom Metazoa; phylum Chordata; class Mammalia; order Carnivora; family Phocidae; genus Leptonychotes; species Leptonychotes weddellii. The sequence continues at coordinate 50,049,120 of NC_138380.1, forward strand.
TTTTAGGGACCCTACTCTGCCTACCACAGTATTCTCTTTTTCCCCAGAGGGAACACGTATAGATGGTAGTTACTTACCTTAAGTCATGGTCCATCCAGGACAGACCATTGCTTATAATCATAAAATGAGGAACTCTTCTCCTTCCTTTAGAATCTCTGCTTTCAGGGGCGCCTGGGTGGCTCAGTTGGTTAAGCGACTGCCTTTGGCTCAGGTCATGATCCTGGAGTCCCGGGATCGAGTCCCACGTCGGGCTCCCTGCTCAGCAGGGAGTCTGCTTCTCTCTCTGACCCTCCCCCCTCTCATGCTCTCTATCTCATTCTCTCTCTCAGGTAGATAAATAAAATCTTAAAAAAAAAAAAAAAAAAAGAATCTCTGCTTTCAGCCCGAAAGGCTTGCCAGCCATAGTACCCGAGGGCTTGAAAGAACCCTAAAGTAACAAACAAATTATATTCTGATTTTTTAATGTCCTGAAGCTTTTTGTGATACCTGTTGACTGTTTTCTACATCATTTGATCTTGACTAAATGACAAGTATCTGATTTCTTCCAGGAGCAAATTTCTGAATGTGACTGGGATGGTGTGTGCCTCAAGGGACAGTGTCTATATAAAGGGTATTTAAAGGGGAGATGGTATTATAATCACTCAGAGCAGTTTACAGAACAGACTAGGTGATAGTAAGTAATAGCATTCAGTTGAGAGTGTTGAGACACTGCCCAATTTCTAGTTTCATCAAGGGGAAATGCCTATGCTGTGTCTATTGAGAGAAAATAAATAAACAGCTGGGATATATACTCGTAGGGTCCTTTCCCAAGCCATTTTCTGTCTCACATAATTAAGAATACAAACTAATATAATGTTATATGACAATTATACACCAATAAAAAATTTAAAAAGAATACAACCTTTTTTAGTTTGGGAAGTCACTCACATTTAAAAAGGATCTTCTAGCAGTTACCATTCAGTGTCAAGGTAATATCTTTTTCAGTGATTTTTGTTTTAATAGAAAGCTCTACCCGTGCTGACATCTCAAGGACATCTGAGGTTTGAGAAGGAAATTTTGAAACCCACAAAGCGAGGATTGTGACATTTAAAAGGTCAACGCCACCCAAATCATTTTCAAATGCCGCCATTGAGAAGAAAATTAACCTAATCTGACCAATCATGAGTGTTTCAGGAAAACAAAAAAGAAGTTAATGGGATTTGATTCAGTGAAAAGACTAATTGCACCCAGTTGTGTGTCTGGAATTGGCTAAATCTGATTAATTTCTGCCCCTCCCCATGCATACTGTGATACATTCATCCACCCATTTACCAATTCATTCATCCAGTTTGAAATTCCATCATGTCATCTAGAAACTTCATTTTAACAGCACAGCTTTGTCCGAGGAGATATGGCAAAGTTGAATATAAAAATAGATGATCTCTAACAGGCCAGTAATGGCAAATGAAATAACGGATTCAATTTTACTTTTATGTAGCATGAGGTTCAAAACTGTTTCTTTGATCCATAATTTCTTTTCTTCACTCACTTGCCCATCGTGAAAGAAAATTCCCTTTTTCAATACATTTTTTTCTAGAGAATTGAGAGACAATCAACATGCTTTGCAACATAAACGCTTTATTTCAGCCACTATTATGAATGTGTTGAACTAAAAAAAACTTTCCAAGTAAAAATGAAATGTGGTGGTCATTGAAGCTATATCTACTTTAATATGAAGTGGTTTATGATTCGTTATATTTAACTGAGAATAAAACTACCCATCCTGATGAGGATAGCCAGAAAATCACTATCATATCAGCACAGTTTCAGGGAAAATATGAACTATGTTAGCACAGTAGCATTTTCTGTGCTAAACCACAAAATAATCCTTTTAAGAGACTCCAGTTGTTATTCTTGAAGAGGTGATTGAAGTAGAATAAAAATATCCAAGAACTGGTGGTAGCAAAGCAAATCATCAAACTTTCAATCCATGTACAAGGAAAATACATTGTTTAACCAGAAATAGATTTCTTTCCACTCAGTCTCCCAACATTTAATATTTGTTTTCTTGATCATATTTCTATATATTTTAAAGAAACCTTAATTTTGACAAAATTGTATAAATCATTGAAGTTTATCAAAGTATTAAGTTCAATGTGTTGTTTAGCTCATTATCTTGAGTGTGGGGCAAGTAGCATCATTTCTACTTTCTAGTATGTATATCTTGTGTAATGGCTAGTGAATTTCAGTGAAAATTGTTTCATCTGAGGTCATTAAATGTGATGTGGCAAAATTTTTAATAAGCTCTCTTAAAACAAGATTGGTCCACCATCTTTCATAATCTCTTCACCCAACACTTGCTTGTTCTTCTGGCCACTGGTTTTATCTGCTTCCATTACAACCATGGTTTCAACATTTTCCATTACATAATTTAAAATTGAGAAATTCTACAAGAGCCTTTTTTTTTTTTACTCTTAGTCTTTTCCCAGAATAAACTTTCTTGGACAGAAAGGATTACTAATAAAGAATTCATTAACAAGCATCTAGGTCGGTGCTGAGAGAGGAACAGAAAGAAATGAAACAGAGAGACAGAGACAGAGAGAAAAGCAGATGGAAAGAAGAGGTTTTCATTCATGTATTCATTTTAGGGATCTTTTAACAAACCCCTTTCCTTCTTTACCAGTAGACTGTTTTATTTCCCTTCTATTCTCCCTCTTAGGAGGAAAATTGAATGCATTCACATTTAGTCTGATTGCTTACACTATTGAATTGTTTATTCCAACTTATTTTATAGTTTCACTTTATTTCCTTTCATTTTTTTTAAACTTCCCTGACATCTCTTGGTTCCCTCTTTACTGTCAAATTGTATTTTTCTCTTTATTTTTATTTTCTCAGTCTCTGTATTTTAATGCACAAAATTAAAGTTGTACTTTCCGTCAATATCTAGAACTAGTTAGCTTTTCTGTTATTCTGCTAAATGATAAGAGTTTTAGAATACTACTTACATCTTCTTTACCCCCACCTCACCCTCTCTCATGCCAAAATCACCTGGGATATTCATTCGAAACAGGTAATTAATTTTTCCAATCAATACTTTTGAATCTAAAAGATATACTGTTTTGTTTTATTTTGTGCTTTTTCTCCTACATTTCTTTTTTATCTCCTGGCTTTCCCTGCTTGTTGTCCTGAACAGCTTCTAGTAATTCTTGTAGAGTGTGTCATGTAAAATGTTTTGGAGCCTGTATTAGCTTCCTATAGCTGCTGGAACAAATTGCCACAAATTTAGTGGCTTAAAACAACAGAAATATATCCTTTCTCGCAGTTCTGGGGGCCAGAAATCTAAAATACGTCTATGGGGCTAGATTCCTTCTGGAGGCCACAGGGGAGAATCCATTTTCAGCTCACAGAGGGTGCCTGCACGCTGGGCCTCAGGACTCTCCTCCCCCTCACAGCCAGCAGTATGGACTCTTCACAACTCTCTTTCTTTGTCTTTTTGTGTCTTCTTGGAACCTTCTGTCTCTTTTTACCTTCTTCTCTTCCTCTTAAAGGACTCTTGTGACTATATTTAGGGCCTACCTGGACAATCCACAATAATCTCATTTTGATATTCTTAATTTAATCACATCTGCAAAGGCTTTTTTTTTTTTTTGGCCATATGAGGTAACATTAGTGGATTCTGGGGATTAGGACATACATCTCTTTGGAGAGCCATAATTCAGCCCACCACAGTGCTTTTGCCCAAATGATCCTGTGTTTTTTGTAATCTCTTGTGTGAATGAGAATTTGACTGGATGTCAAAAGTTGCAATGTGCTTTATCTTCAGAATCTTGCCAGTATTTTATCTTGATAATATTCTTTATGCTGTTAGTGCAAAAGGCAGTCATTCTAGTGAGGAAATGATTGTGCTGTTACAGTGATTATCTTTGGTGCAGATATATTCTTCTACGTTTCCTCTAGTTAGAGTTGCAGTCCATATTTGCATAAATCCTGGAAACAGTAAGCTTTGCTACCCCTTTGCCAGGGGCTTAAAGCATTTGCTTCATAAGAAAGAAAGCCTAAGGACAGTGCAGAGCTTTGCACCGTCCCCTTCCTGCCCACACACCCATTTATGTGACAACCCACGTCCCTTCCTCCTGTCTCTGCAACAAAAGATATAGTTTGTGTGTCCAGAATTTCCTTTGAGGGCCTTATTCCTCTTTGAACTGCTTATTCCATTGCCTTGGACTTCACTATTCTGATGGGCTCTCTCAAAGTTATCAATCTCTTAGTTTTTCTGCTTTAGCTTATTGTTTAAGTGGGAATGACATCTTTGTTCTTTCTCCATCTTAAGCAAAAGCAGAAGGCTCCCTGGACCTTTCATGAAGAAAATCCACTCAAAATATAGAATGCTAATTCCATAATAGCTCCATTTCATCCTACAATGAGTCACAACCTTAGCGATCTACTGAGTTTAATCTAAATTGGAATCAAATGAATTCCAGTTGGACGGCTAACTAGTTTTATTACATAGTTGCACTTCCTATCATTAGATCACTTGATCTATATAACTTCATAGTAAAAGCAAAGCAAATAACTCTCCTGGGTTTAAATAACCCATCTTCTCAGAAATAAAATTATATTGTCTCATGTAATATTGTCTATCTAATTCAGATATATATGTCTCCAGCCGTCAATTTTACTTTTTTAAACTGATTTGTTTTTCACTTGTTTCATAATGTAGTGTGAGTGCTTTGCATCCTTGATAAAGGTATATTGAGCAAAAAAAAAAAAAAAAAACTATTTTGAAATAGAACAAATTTCCTTTATAATAAGGTACGCTTAATTGTAGACTGTAATACAATTGATTGATCTTATAGTCATTCTTATTACAACAAAAATTAATAATGGGAAGGGCAAAGAGAGCAATTATAGATGGCCAGGTGTTCATTGAACACTTCTGGTTGGATTTGCTAGTCTGATGCCCTGTACTAGCACTGAAAAATCCTTTTGAAGAGCATTTCAGTACAATATTAGAAATAAATTAACTCACTTTATTTTTTTTTTTAGTTTTTTTTTTTTAAGATTTTATTTATTTATTTGAGAGAGAGAGAGAGAGAGCACAGCAGGGGGAGGGGCAGCAGAGGGAGAGGGAGAAGCAGGCTTCCCCCTGAGCAGGGAGCCGATGTGGGGCTCGATCCCAGAACCCTGGGATCATGACCTGAGCCGAAGGCAGACGCTTAACTGACTGAGCCACCCAGGCACCCCAACTCAGACACTTTAAAAAGCCTTAGATTACATGGGTGATTTGTGACCTTGATGAGTGACCTTGAGCAAGTCACTAAGCCTGTCTGGAACTGTACTTCCCCACATGCAAACTGCAAGGACTGAATTAAGTCATCTTTTAAGATCCCTTGCAGTGCTCTGACTTGGAGTACAGACAGCCCATGAAATTAAAAGATCATTTACTGCTTTTTTGTGCTTCTTTTACACTTCTCTATAAACTGTGATGGCTAAATTTCAGCTAACATCCCTTACAGCCTCCTCATAAATGTTGTGATTTTATATACTGCCCATTATATGGGTAACTTTTTTCTCAGATTAATGGTTTCCTCCAGGGAATGTAGATTTTTGGATACCCTGACAGAAGTAACTATCCAGAAGTATTTATTCTCTAGGCCTGACTGGGAGTAGAAATATATTGTTTGATTCCCCTTGTATTCTACCTTCCCCCCACTTCCCCAAGCCCTGAAATTCCTTTCCTTAGTGGACCATAGAAGGAAGCAATTTTATTGCCACCTAGATGTTCTAACCAAGTGGCTGGGAAGGAGAACTCGGCTTAAACTCCTGAGGTCCACTCAAGCTTGGCTGTGAATAAATAATGGCAATGTTTATAGATTTCAGAAGAGATCCAAGGAACACAAAACTACATTGCTTTCAAATTATTTCAGGAATGAGTTCTGGGTGAATGGACTTTCAGGGTGAGTAATGGGTTAGTCAGGCAAGCAAGGAGGAGGGCATGCTGAGGCTTTGATCTGAAGCTTGGCAGCACCAAGAGGTACAGAACTGTTCCAAACTGGAATGGCTTGAGCACAGCCTTGATAGACATGAGATAGGATCAGTAAGGAAGAGTCCTTAAGGACTCTTAAGGACAAGTTCATCTGGACCCAGGACACAAAGGGGGATGGGGGTGACAAATGGTTACTCAGAAGTAGATATTTAAAACTTCTGAAAAGTATGTGAGTATTCAAGTTTTATAAAGTTCTGAGTTTTTATCTTCTCATGGTTTAAGGTATTAAAATTATTTTATCAGATCAATTTATATAATATGTTAACCCTTGTCTGTCATAGGCTTTCTAAATATGATCCCAATTTATTTTTTTGCCTTTGAGAGGTATGTTATTTTTTACTATTGAAAATATAATTTTATGTATTAATATTTATAAGTATTTTCCATTTTGGTCTGTGACTTTGCTGTTATGTCTAGTAAATCCTTCCCACTCCTCTAAAATTACATAAATATTTAACTTTGTTGAGTATTAATTTGAAAGATCATCTATATTTTAAGCAAATTGTTATATATCCTTGGTTTCTCTGATCTGTCTTTCTGCATCGTTGCCTGCTTTGCAATTATTTCGTTCCCTTATATGGAAAAATCCCTGCAAAGGAAAACTTCCTTAACTCATTATGTCTTTATCAAATTTTGTTGGTGTTTCTCACACGCATTTCATTTATTTCATATAATTCTAAGATTATTTTTATGTATATATTTAAAAAGTCTACCCATGTGTGAAACTCAGTTAAAACCACTCATATTATTAGTTCTGACTTGAGATAGCACAATTTAAAAGAAAATCAAAAGGAAAAACTTAACTGCATTAAAAGCTTTATCTGCTAGTCTGAAAGCCCTTAGTGGGCTTATTATTTATTAATGACTATTATTTTATTGATATGGTTTGCTTCTAGCCAGATGTATGTATAAATGCACATTCAAATGGCTCTAAATGTTTCTAACCAAGTTAAATGATTTACCATTCTCCGATAACCAAAGTATCTAATAGTGTATCATTGGTAGACTATTTGATGCATCTTTTCTTTGCAAAGTGATTATGTCACCAACGTGCTTATTTACAAGAAATGACATGCCATCAATAGCTTCATCTCCTTGAGGTCTTCCAACATATCCACAAGGACCATATTTCTGGTAGAATGAGGAGGTCACCATTTTACCTGGCATAGTTTGAGAGGTACAAAGAATGTCTCTAAAGAAGAACATTTCCCTTTTTGATGCCTTATCTTTTTGTTTGTGTGAGATTCACTACCTGTAGTAGAGGCCATTGATTTCGAATTGCTTAGAAATCAATTATGAATGAATGTATCACACCACTTTTCTCCTTAAGAAAGTAGAAAGAAATAGAAGACAGTGAAAGAAAATAGGAAGAACAAAACTCTACATTTATTTACTTCATAATTTTGCCTGGTGTAAAACTGACTCAGGTTTTGCTTAAGTACCACAGGTTACCTATATCAATCTTGCAAAGAACACATTTTCACTAAAGTTAACATTTTTATCTCTTACCATTCTAGAATGAGGTATTTTCCTTTCCAGCTTTTGATGGGAACGTAAAATTTTCACACTTCCCTGGAACAAGTGTCATGAGTGAGCTATAAGCTAAAAAAATAGAGGTTTTCTTGTCTTTGAATATGGAATAATTTTTATTCTTTTCCCTTTCAGTTTCTTCTTTGTGGCATATGTGGAATACTGTGCGCCAAAAAAAAATCTGGACTTGTCGTAAGTTTCTGCCTTGTTTATATTTTGCATTGAAGTATTTGAAACGTAGGAACCTGAAAATGGAAATGATGACAAGCCAACTTTCACATAGTGAATGTTACTCATTTAGGATGAAAAGAGGACCGACCAATAAATACTGGCTTTTTCATTTTCAAAAGAAAACCCATCAAGATTATTAGAGACTATGACAAAAGAAAAAGAAAGAAAAGCTTTGATATACTCTTTAAATGCATGAATATGCAACCCATAATGACTGCTGTGGTTGACAATCTCCACTTTCCCAGTTTATAGATGCCCAGACACTCACATGAATCCTTCAGTAAGCTAAAAAAGACATGGCCTGAGTTCATGGGAAATTTAATTGTTTAAATGTGGAACTGGGCCTACGGATTACTGGCTTTGACTGTGAAGTCAATTTTGCAGTGCAGCAGAACAGCTGGGTTGTTATAGTTACAGTGAATTCCCAATGATTTTTTTTTATTTAATTTTATTTTATTACTGTGAATGCAAACGTGTTTTCAGATGTTTTTCAGTACTGTCATGGGTTTCCGGGGTATGGAACATACTCCCAGTTAACTCTGATAATGGCTGGAGGAGAACTTCTGTATGCTGAAGGGTGGGTTCCCCACTTCCCTCCATGATGTTTTTTTGAGAGTTCAAAAGAGGGGAAAAGCATTGGTTATTTTTTTGTGTGCAATAGGAAAGATCATAGACCTTTTTTTTTTTTTTAAAGATTTTTATTTATTTTTGACAGAGAGAGAGCACAAGCAGGGGAAGCAGCAGACAGAGGGAGAGGGAGAAGCAGGCTCCCCGCCGAGCAGGTAGCCTGATGCGGGGCTGTATCCCAGGACCCTGGGATCATGACCTGAGGCGAAGGCAGACGCTCAGCCAACTGAGCCACCCAGGCACCCCAAGATCATAGACCTTTATAAGTTGACAAAGTTAATACTACACTTGGACCCTAGAAAGTGGTCTTTGATCCTAAAAAGAGTTTTCCAGGGGGAGGCCAGTTATCTTAGGAGGGCAGGGATGGGATTATTAGTTATTTTTGTTTAACTACTTTTTTGAATCACATCTTTTTGTGTGAGGATACCTCTTGTGACCAAAAAATGAAGCACCCATTGCCTTAGACATGTGAGATGGAATTTTTTAAAGTTACATAAAGGGAAAGCATTAGATACAGATTTTGGGAGGCTTGTAATTTGCATCTATGAATCTTCTATCACTTTTTAGACATGGCCCTCATTCTCTCTCTACTTTTATTTTACTGGCATCTTTATGGCTATATAATAACAATTTCTTGGAACTTAGAAGAAAGAAAGAGAGAGGAAGGAAGGAAGGAAGGAAGGAAGGAAGGAAGGAAGGAAAGAAGGAAGGAAGAAAGGGTGGGCAAACAAAGAAAGAAAGAATGAGGGAAGGAGAGGAAAATAGAGGGAGGCAGAGGAGAAAGGGAACAGGGGAAGGAAAGGGAAGGGAGATGTCTTCATCTATTTGGGCTGTTACAACAAAGTATCATAGACTGGGTAGCTTATAAACAACAGAAATTTATTTTTCACAGTGCTGGAGGCTGGACCCAGACTAGGGACCCATTTTGTGTAGCTAGGTTCTGGTAAGGTTCTCTTCCAGGTTGCAAATGTTTGACTGTGTCCTCATTTGGCAAAAGGGGAAAGAAAACTCTCTAGAATCTCTTTTATAAAGACACTGACCCCATTTATGAGGACTCCACCTTCCTGACCTAATTATCTTCCAAAGATCCCACCTGCAAATACTATAGTATTGGGGATTAGGCTTCAACATTTGTATTTAGAGGGACACAAATATTCAGTTCATAGGAGAAGGGAGGAGAAAGAATTTTTAAAAAGGCACTAGTGTCTTTTTTCTGTCTTTCTAATTCTCTTAAGAGTTATTTTAAAAAATCATAAGAGCTGAACCTTTTATAAACTACCATTCACTTTAACCTCTTTTACCCTTTGATATTCCCATAGATGACATTTAGCTATCAAGGATTCTCTATCCTTCAATCAAATTGCATGATAATTTCTCCACTCCAAATATCTCTCGAGTCTAAATTCTCTAGTCTGGTGAGATTTGAAAATCATATATGGTTATAAATGTGGGTATAGATTTTAATATTTTAATTCTTAGGTGAGAATGTTCTGTTCGCACATGTTAATGAATGCCTTTCAAGAATGAATGAGACTAATATCAGGAGAGATTACATGTTTTCTTATAATAGTCAAATAATTTGTCATTTACTTTCTTAAATAGTATTCATTACTTGAAGGCTAGAATGTAACATTTTCCCATATTTTCTAAGAATGAGTCAACACCAAAATATTTCCCAAGAAACTGCATGCTATCTGAATATACTTTAAAGGTAGTATATTGATTCTATGTGAAACTGGGAGCAACAGGTCCCCACTTGGGATGATTCAGTTATTTGGTCGTTGATATTCAGCATTATATTTAATCAACTATAAAAAGATATTCATCCATCATTGGATTTTCAGTCTTGACGATAAATACTGTGAGACAGACACAATAAAGATGCTGAATTAAGTTAGAGAAACAAAACAAACTATTTGTAATTCTTTCTGCCCACCATGCTATTTCATTATGCTATTTCAGGTATCTGTGGCCTTACCCTTTTCTGGGAACTGCATGCACTTAGTTTAGATGACATGTTATCAGGGAAGCCTTGTCTGAAACCCCTGGCTGGGCTACATTCTCCACCTCCCTATTCCAAGGGCAACCAATTCATCCCTCTTTTTTTTTTAAGATTGTATTTATTTGACAGAGACAGACACAGCAAGAGAGGGAACACAAGCAGGGGGAGTGGGAGAGGGAGAAGCAGGCTTCCTGCAGAGCAGGGAGCCCAATGCGGGGTTCGATCCCAGGACCCTGGGATCCTGACCTGAGCCAAAGGCAGACGCCCAATGACTGAGCCACCCAGGCGCCCCTCATCCCTCTTTCTTAATATTTGCCATGCCATGTTGAAATGTGGGATCTTCTCTCACACAAGACTGCAGAGTACTCAAGGGCAATAACTCTGAGCTATTCTTTTTTGTAATGCCAACAGCTGCCTCACTCAGGGCCTAACAGATGCTAGGTGCTCAATAAATGCTTGCTAAACTCAGCTAAATGGCAACAGCAAATAATTCCTGATAGTGTAAAATTAAATGCTAAATTAAATTACATAGCTGTTTGCCCGATGGAATTATACCAAAGGAGGCGATCAACAAATCCAGGAAGGCTTTCTGAAGCAGTTAGGACTGCCTTTGGGCCTTCCATCTAGGAGTCCAAGAAAGAAGCAATATCATTTCCAGGAAATGGAAAATATCATTGAGGTGGGAATGAACAAGTTGTAGGACTGGCAAGAGAGAGGACTGTAGTGGAGACCATGTTCTGGAGAAAAATGGAAATAAATGTAGATAATTAAATTAGTATCACGCTCTAAAGTATAAGGAAAGCCCATGGGGGAATTTAGACAAAATGCAAATACAAAATAAAATCATTAAAGCTTTTGGAATATTCAGTTACATTTATGATATTTAGGTAGAATAAAACCCCCGAGGTCTCTTAACAGAGACCCAGATCAAACCAATAATAGGATCAAAAGCAAAGCCACATCCTGTGTTTCCCCAAAACAACCAGATGGTATTTTTGGAATGTCTACTGTGTATTCTTCATTGTGGTGCCACAGAGTAACAAAAGATTTGTAATATAAAGGGCCAGTTCACAGGGAGTCCCTTAACTATCCTTTGGGGAAATCGATACACAATAAAACTCCTAGGAATGAAAAAGAGAAGTAACCAAATTCCCCCAGATCATTTAGCTAGAGAGGTATAAAGATCTGCAGTTTGGTGAACTCATGGCAGTTCAATGAGAAGATATTTAGATATTTTAGGGGGATTAACATAGTGAAACTGGATTTAGAGTCAGAAAATCTGGATTCAGTCCCTACACTTGAATGTTACCTGCTCACCATTCCTCCAAAATGTGTATTACGATTTCTCTCAGAGGTTTGCTGGGCGGGTTAATTGAGATAGTATCTGTTCAAGCTCCTAGCATAGTAAGCACATGATAGACAGTAAGTAAATATTATTTAAATCTGAATCTACCTTGAAGACAAATTTTGCTTATTTCAGTGTTTTCAAAAGATGTATCCCTGGCCTTCATACAGTCAGCGATTAATTCCGAAACACTGTGGTCTGCGCTCTTTCCACTGAGTCCGATTGCACAGGAACTTGGTGAAAGGTTAGCTTCTGTCCTCTGAGAAGCACCCAAAGCTCCTTGCCTTTACTGTAGCTCAGCTATCCTTGAGGTGCAGCCAGGACAGTGCACTGTGTCCTGGTCAGCTTTGTTTCCTCGACTTTGACACTCCCTTTCTTTTTCTTACCAGATGATCCTTTTCTCCGCCTGCTGCATCTGCGGACTCATTGGGGGCATCCTGAATTTTCAGTTCCTTCGGGCAGTGACAAAGAAGACCTCTTCCCTCTATCCTCTGCATCTCGCCTCCATGTCCCTTGCGTGCATCGGGATCGGCGGCTGTACCCTCTCTTCCTGGCTCACTTGTCGACTAGCCAGCTACGAACAGAGGAGGATGTTCTCTGAAAGGGAGCATTCTCTGCACCACTCTCATGAAATGGCTGAGAAAGTGAGTTTTGTAGCTCTTCTGTTCACTGCTAGCATGGTATGAAGGCTGCAGTCAAATCTTGGTCAATCATCTGGCAGCTGTAGAAGAGAATTTGAGGAATTGGATTTTCTAAAACTTTGGCCCTAGTGGGCTAAGAATAGGAATTTTTTATTTTTTTTTCTCTGCTATTTGGGGTACACCTATTTTCAATAATTTCAGAGCTCTCTATCTATACCAAAACCCAGTTCCTAAAATAGCATTCCATAAAATATTGAATGCCTTATAAATATGGATTTTTATGTGTTGTACTGAGGAAAAACACAAACTAAATACCCTCTCAACTCAATAGTGCCAGTTGTAGAAATCTGATGAATTCCCCTTTCTAGCTCACCTCCTGTGCTTGTAATTAGATGCATTTGATTATGTAAATTAGATTTTGAAGCATAAAAGGACCTTTTAATAAGGCAACAAAAAGCCTTGCCTACCAGGGCAGATATTACAATCCACATAAAGCTTCATTAAATTCTCATCTAAACTTCATGCATATTTCGGTAGCTTTGCCTATATTTTAAATAATATTCTTGCATAATTGTTTCATGAAACTCATTCAAACAGGAAGTAACATTTATTGCTTGAAGGACAAATGATATAGTGAGCTGTCTGTGTTTCTATTGCATTTTGCACATATTTCTTAATTCAGTTCCTGTTACTGGATCTATGAAGGAAAAGATAAAACATCCGTAAACTAACCTGGCTAAGATAATGGCCACATCATATTTCACTTGATATCATGGAAATAAAACTGCACAAGCATGGAATAGAAGACAGAGTAGCAAGAGTTACTACTGCATTTTTCTTCATATTGTTATTTTGAAGAAAAAATATTTATTCCATAGTTTTAAGTGTTTCCATTTTGTATGCAATCGATACATTCAAATAAAGAGAGTAGATATCCTTAAGTTGCTCCATGAAAAAGGCAATTTGAAACAGATATACACATGTTCTTAAAAAAAAAATTATGGTACTATTAGCAGGCCTGATAATTTAAAGAAATGGGTTGTTAAAAATAGATTACCATTGTGTATTTGGATAGTGGCTCATTTGTGCTCTATTTTTATACTACTGTGATTTCGTTTTTTTGTGTATATGTTTGTACAATATTTATTATATGATTGTTATATTTATATTAGAGATTGAGGGCTATTGAAATAACCGACTTGCCCAGCTGCCCGGTGGTGCCCCCGACACCAGAGTTACCTACAAGGTACGCTGATTTCTAGGGAGTTACCATGTTGTGATGTCACCTCAGGAAGCAATGCTTCTTCCTAGGAAGGCATGATGTCAGCAGATCAGTCTGGACTGATGCTGTTGATGTCTGTTTCTTCTCAAAGTATCTCTTTCATGAGAACTACTTTGAGGACCCAACATAAACCTACATGGCAGAGTCTTGCAGCTTAAAATTTGGTTGAGTATTTAAAATATTCAGCCTCCTATAAGCATCCAAACACATTTCTGTTTGGATGATTCATGACTCCTTTATTTTCTGCTACATTGTGATTCTGACTCAATACCATCATTCACAGACCAGAGTTTTGTTTATAATAGGTGTGTCTGATGAAGGCAAACTGTATCTCCCTCGTGCCAAAACTGCATGAGCAGAGAACCTAAGTTTGACACTAATACAGTGAAAATGCTGTATGAGAGCTGTCTTTTTACAAGGTTATCTGATGTGATACATTTCACATTTATTTCCTATACTTTGGGCTGCTAAAAATAAATAGTCGCCATTCTCGCTTTGGTTAAACAATATAATTGGAAATGCAGAAAGTCACATTGATACTATGGCCCAATGGCAGAAAGTATATCCACTTGCAAATAGTCACATTTGGTCCTGCCCAAATTTAGAGTATATTCTTCTTGCCAAATTGGACATGCCTATTTGCAAATAAACTAAAAATGCTACTGCACTTAAAACCTAATTTTTGCTTTTCTCCTACCCTTGATTTTCCTGTGTCCATATTAGTGTGAATTTAGTTAGGAAAACGCTTTTCTTCTGTACGCTTTTTAAAAACTAGATTTTTTTTTTTTAAGATTTTATTTATTTATTTGACAGAGAGAGAGAGAGACAGCGAGAGAGGGAACACAAGCAGGGTGAGTGGGAGAAGTAGGCTTCCCGTGGATCAGGGAGCCTGATGCAGGGCTTGATCCTAGGACCGTGGGATCATGACCTGAGCCGAAGGCAGACACCTGATGACTGAGCCACCCAGGCGCCCCTAGATTTTTTTCTAATCCTGCAATAAAATATTCTCCATTAGATTAGTTTTTATGGTTTTTAAGCTACTTTTTGAATGCAAATTCATTTTAGAAGAACAAGCACCTAAGAATCTTACTTCTATCATCTCATTAGGAAGTTATTTTTATACTATTGTGAGGAATAGAAAAAGCTGTATGAGTAAATTTTGTTAAAGATCATTTTTGAAGAATCGTTTCTATTTAACTTGCCACCCATAGTGAGTTCGTGAATGAAGCCTCAAATCAGGTTTCCTGCCTATGAACTTAACCTCAGCCCGACGACCCCACTGTGTTTCCACACCTACTTTTACTGTGTGCATGCCTAGTGAGCCAGTCACTGAACCATCACCAGGCCATAGAAGCAGGCTGCTGGCGCCAAAGGACCTTCTTCGCTTTCTGTCAGAGTCTTTACCCTATAGGAGTTTGAGTTTCTAGGCTTTTTTCTTGTATCTCCTCGGCACCTTACTTGGAAGATATAATGGATACCCAGGAATGAGATAACTCCTTAGGACCTGGAAGGGGCCAGGCACTTTGCCTGGCAAGACAGATCTTTTTTTTATTTTGAAGATTTTATTTATTTATTTATTTGACAGAGAGAGACACAGCAAGAGCCGGAACACAAGCAGGGGGAGTGGGAGAGGGAGAAGCAGGCTTCCCGCTGAGCAGGGAGCCCGATGCAGGGCTCAATCCCAGGACCCTGGGATCATGACCTGAGCCAAAGGCAGACACTTAATGACTGAGCCACCCAGGTGCCCCATGGAAAGACAGATCTTGATGTGAGAATGGGACAGGGACCCAGTGCCTATTGTTTCCTTTCTCCAAATTTTCTTGGAAGAAATTCTACCACATCTTTCAAAAGACAACAAAGTTTTCAAAAGCAAAGTTTAAAACCAGGCCAATTTCTACCTTCCAGTCCCTCATGGATCTTCCTCCTAAGCAACTTTCCAAACCAGCCAAAACAAGAAGCAAGTATCTTTATTCTATTTCATTTCCTATATTGAATCTTCTAAGAGAAGAGATTCAAAATAGGGCATGGATACCTTTCATTTTTCAAATGAATATTTGCGAAGAATTTCTAAAGTTTACAAAAGCAAACATTTCTAATTCTCCCGAACAGAAATCAAATATAAACTGATAGGCTTGAGATAAATGAGCAATAATTTGCATTTGAATTTACTACACTTTTGCAAATAGGCTTGTTCAAGTGTGAAAAGATTTTTAGATAGTTTTGCCTAAATATTATTTATAAAAAGGCACACTAACCATGATAAATGTGAATGGGCTTCACATCTCATTACATTTTAATGTTTAGGGAGGAGTTTAATGTTCAATAAAACATATGAATTCAAAACATCTTAATTTTTCTTAAATTAACACTTTCTCAAATTACAAATGGAACTTACGTTAGTTCATCCTTTCTATCTAAATTTTCATTTGCCTTCCATGTAGTTTTCCTTATTAGCATCCTCAAAATTGATCCCTTAAGAAACATATTAAGAGGTTTTACTATTTGTTTGGTTGGGCTTTTTTTTTTTTTTTACTATATGAGTGATAGTGTCATGAAAACCAATCTTTCCCACTGTGATTTATTTGTGACCCACCATTACATATAAGCAATGATCCCATTGTGGGCCTATTTCATTTCTTTGCAAAAAGGCCACACATTTTTCTACAGAATGAGGTAACCTCTAGACTAGGTTGGCACTTTGTTGACATGCTCAGCAGAGAAGCCAATGCAAGGGGGAAAAATGTAGGCATTTAACCATCTTCTTCTTTCTAGGTGAGGTCTTTCCAAAATAAAGTTGAGAAACAAAAGGAGAGACTCAGGGGACTGGGGACAGATTGAAGTGTTTTTGTGTGTAGAAGACTTTGGCCATGAAATTTCATTTTCTCAAATGCAACAACAATATCAAACAGTATCAATCGTTGTCCTTCCCCAAAACTCAGCAAGTTTTTCAGTGGCTTGAAATTTGTTTTGCAAACCCATTAACCGAATCAGTATCTTACTCTGGAAGTAAATTTTAACTAATTCATCTTATTTTCCTAACAGGAAATGACAGACAACATGAGCAATGGAGGACCACAACTGATATTTAATGGAAGAGTATAATCAATGTTTTAAAGAACTGAACATTTTTTAGGATTTTCATGAGGAAAGGAAATACCAAAGGAGTAGGGGATAAAATTAAAACAATTCTTGCATTTGTTTTTATCTATTGTGAGCACCCAGTATAATCATTCTCCCTCAGTTTTGCCTCACTTATTTCTTCAGCTTTTTTTGGGGGGAGGGGAGGTGAGAACCTTTCAGAAATGTTCTGGTGCAGGAATTTGAACAGACTTTCCAGATTGTTCTAAAGACTTTTCAGGAAAAAAAAAAGGAGGAATAAACAGAAAGATTAATATTCTACAAAAACACTATTTGACTAGCATGAGTATTAGATTTGTAATGACGTATTTCTTATAAATAATCAAAAGTGCAAATATCAAGAAATAACAATAACTTATTGATGTCTTTGTTTTGAAAGACAATGACTTCAAGAATACCACAATTCAAAACCTCAGTAATGCCTTGTTGTAAAAACATTATAATTATTTCCAATTTGTGAATGAATTAATTTCATAATTTATTTGTAAATGACAAAAAAAAACCCTAAAGCATAAAAAAGAAATTTTTTTTAGAGAGAGACCATACTAATCTGTATGATATTTTTGCATTTTTGCACAGGGTGAAAAGTTATAATGAATATCCTTAAGGAAAATAAATATGTTTTGATTATACCATGCAGATTGATCTGCATGTTCATGAATGAGCCTAAGAATAAAATACAGTGTGTGTGTATGTGTGTGTATATATACTGTAAATATAAAAATATATACAGCATATATTTATAGCATTCATGAATGTAAATAGGTAATCAAAAAGAAATTGTAATGCTCTTGGGGTATTATCAAGATCTATTCCCAAAGAGATGGGAAAGCAATTTTTCAAGGCTTTTCTATGTCCACAAAATCACGTGTTTGATTTCTACTAAATTTGTTCATTTTTATTCTTTTTATTATGTCTGCTGTGTGTAAATATCATTGTGACTGATCTTTATGGAGTTGAGTGATCTGAATAGTGTAGTATAAAGATAGACTACTTATCTGGCTATTTTACTATTATGGTATTTATGTAATAACAATGATTAATACTGATTTATAAACATAACAACTTTAAAATCACATACTTCCACATTTATAAATACAGACATAATGACTTGTGATTTTCATGATACTTACATTTCAAATACTTTGCAGCCCAATTAAATTATATAAAAGGACAGACGATGTATGCCCAAAAGGTAAAGTTATAATTCACTTTGCTAGAATTTAATTTAGATCTTTTTAAAATTTTAAAATTTACGTGAAATAATACAGACAGACCATTTTTAAGAATACATACATCCAAAGAACCTGAAAGAGTTCTTTGTAGAAGGAAATAAAAAGATAGGCTTACACTTATATAGTTAGATTCAATCCTTCTCTTCCATAATGAAATGTTAAAATAGCCATCTATGACAATATGAATAGGCAAGAAAATAGCATGGTCTTTGAAAATATTTATGAGAATACAACCTCTGGTAACAGATAAAGAAATCTACTATTTTAAAATATATGGTTCTCACTGTACTGTATACTTCTTTTTTTCCCCAAAGCTAATCAATTTTCAGCTCATTTTTATGAGTTACTTATTGAACCATAGTAAATTCAACCTTGAATATTCAGGATGAGAACATGTTATCATTTAGAAACAAAATATGGGTTTTAATTACGATAACAAAATAATAACTCCACTTAATGGAAATCTGAAGGTCTTCTCGTTTTAGAGCATCGTGATCATCACTTACCCTATTTGAGTCAACTCATAAAAAAAATTCTGGCTGTAGAGAGTCAAAAGAAATAACTGGGCTATGGTTGTTTGATGTAGTGTTTGAAGTCTCCTAACTCATATGAATAACTTCATTATCCAGTAGATTACAGAAGTTGCCCATAAATGCAACCTCAAATAGTGAATCAACATTATCACTATTCTTTTGATGCCACAAACAGGCATAGTCTTTATCACTGAAAATCTAAACTATATGATGCAGATATTTTGTATATATATATCACTCTACTGAATTTACACAAGGATGTAGTTTTGTACTGAAGGAATAACCACAGACTCTAATTTTAGGTGGCATTTCTTTGTAGACATATTTGTATAATACAGAGTTCTAATACATCAGTAAGATGTTTTAATGCCTTTTGAAATAATTTATGAAATCACCCATCAAAGGACAAAAGTAGGCATATCACTGCTTCGATATAGAGTTAAGAAGAGATGCAATCATGACAATTATCCAAATAGTCTACTGTGTATATAACCAGATATAGATATGTCTTTAAATGTAGTTCTTTTAACCCAATATTTTCAGGGCTCAGTTATTTAGAGGGATTCATTTGGGATGTAGAGTGATTCTTCCTGAGATAAGTAGGGGATGCTAGGAAGACATTGTTCAAGTACCTGAAAATTTAATTTTCACGGTAAATCGAACTACGAACTAGAATACTTTAAGTGACTACACTACAGTTTTGGTATGAGCCTACCCTTGGGGGAAAGTAAATTAGGAAAAAAATATGTGACACTAGTGTGGTGGTGTGCTATAGAGACTAGCTAAAAAAAGGTGAAGTTATTATAAGCATAAAAGGAAAAAAGTGGGCTCTGCTTGGAAAATTTTAAACACACACACACACACACAATTGTTTAGAAGTGGAACATGGTATGATGCCTCTGTTGATATGTCTATGTAATAAAATGGTGTGCTCTGAAACTGCATATGGTGTGAACTCTCTTTTCATCGTGATAGAAAAAATAGTTTCCCCCACTAGGTTCTGAGATTGGCAGGGGACAGGATGCTGTGAATGAAGAGGCAGAGAGAGACCCAGCTAGTGGATATGGAATTCAGACAGGGTATTTTCTGAGACAGGAAAGATGAAAGTGTGTTCAAATGTAGAGAGGGAGTAGGTGAAGATGCAGGACAAAACGAACATAAGAAAGGGAGGTCCCGTGGAGGTGGGCGTTAATAAGATACACATTGTAGGAGACAGATTTAGCTATAGATAGGACTGAAGTGGCAGGGGATCTCAGAGATGAAACCACAATATCCAGAGAACTCTGCTAACCTTGTGTTTGTCAAATTATTGCTACTGGCTTTTGGGGTGGACAGTAATTCATTGTGCAGACTGCCCTATGCGTTTTAGGCCATTAAGCATCTCTAGTCCCCCATCTACTAAATGTCAGGAAGATTCGCCGGGTGTTACAAACAAAAATGTCCTAACAAATTTTCACCTATCTCTTTGGCAGGTAAGTATTGCCTCCTAATTGAGAGCCACTGAGGAAAACCCATGAACACAATCCAGAGCGGACAATGTTAATGCTACTCACAAATGTAGACTTGAATTGCTCAGAGTCATAAACTCACTATTCTAAGGTCTGCCTATATTATCTGATACAGTAGCCACTAACCTAACCACGTGTGATTAAATGTATGTGTAAATTAATCAAAAAAAATTAAATATTCAGTTTCTCAGTTGAACTGAGCTAGCCACATTCCAGGTGCTGAATAGCCAAATAGGGACAACAGCCCCTCAGAAAGTGTTATCGGTCAACGCTAGTCAAAACCACAGAGAGGGCAACTATCCTTAACTCTCAGTCAACCAAGTATCATTATAATAAAATGTGAAAAAAATTAGTAAACTCTCCATGGAATTTGAAGCTGATGAAACAGTTAAATCCATGGACTAAGAAAAACTAGCAAAAATGCAGTGTAGGCCAAATCCATAATGAAGTTTAAAGTTGCTAGAGTTTTCATGTTTTAAAAAAATTCTGTTCATGGAACTATTCTACTAAATAACTAAATATTTTATGTTTGACAGGTAAAATGAGATGTTGTGTAACTTCTATTTTTGAAGAAATTTACTCAGCCTATTACCATGCATCAATGAAAAATTCTGCATTTCTTATGCTTGGGAAGGTGAGAACAACAGTCTGCTGCCCTCTACTTTTTTCACTGACTTAAGCTCAAAAGTGGCATGTTTAGAAACCGTATGTCCAAGGCTACATTTTCAAAGATTATTTAGCAAACACGTTTCAGAAATTAAGATAGAGCATCTTAAGTACCATTTGGTTAGAACACAGTTTCCAAATAAAGTTTCAGAACTTGGCATCACTTCATTCTTGTCTTCCTTAAATCATTTTTTCTGGAAACATATGTAATATTTCTTACTCAAAGTATGTGACAGCCAAGAAATTCAATTATTCCAAAACCATAAATCACAGGTTGTGAGTTACTCAGAACAGAGGAAACTGATTCAGGAATTGCTTGATATGTGGATGCCTAGTAAAATTATACAAAAAAAAATTTTTTTAAATTCTTTTTGCCAGGAAAAATATTTACTGAATACAAGAGTCTTTTACTAGGAATGTATTTCCCAAGAAATATATTGTAAAAAGTTAAACTCTAGATCTAAACAAATGGATTTCAATATTTTAATAGTTCAATATTGTCTACATTAACTAGTTATAGGCACATAGCCTTCATTTAACTGTAAATCCTGAAGAACTAGGTTCCATCTTTAAACTTTCCTTCACATCGACTAGGGACTATTGATTTTGAAGTTTTTTTCTTCATTAACACCCAGAGGCTTTAAACTCTTAGCCACATAATAAATTATTGCAAGCCCTACCTCAAAAGCTAAAATGTATTGTGTTACTGAAAATTGCCAGAGAGACTCTAGAATTTGGCTGAAGCTTCACAGAAAGTCCTAAAGTCTTGTCAAATTTGCATCAAGTGTTTGACTAACCTCAAGGAATCAGGACTCATGACTGCTCCTTGTTATTTATCAGTCAGGATATTTGTCCTCACCTATTCACTAAGACAGAGGTCCTCCAATGTCATTTCACAATCCAGATGGAGGGCTGGAAGATATTCCTTGCGCTCTCCAAGATCGTTGCTCAGGAAAGAAAAGCTACAGGTTTCTTTGTGGGGTCTCTACCATCCCCCACTCTGTCCTTCATTGTCAATCAGCCAAGGAAAGAGGTAACAATCAGTCTTATTCATGCAAATGTACTCTAAGGGCCCTATGCTGTCTAGATGTGCACTCCCCTCATTAATATCTAAAATATCTTTTGAGATCTGGACTTCTGTGTCTTTTCTATCTTCTAATTATATCAATATTTTTACATTGATCTCTGAGAAAAAAAATTAAGTTTAATTTTAAAAGGATCTAGGTCTTCTAAAATAAAACAAATTGCTGGAAAGAATTTTGTTTCCAAGTCATAATAGACTAAGTAGTGGTTATATTAGCCTATTGCTATCTGTCAGCAAAAAGGATGGCAGTGAAGCAGGTGAAAACCATTTATCAAGTGTTATTATAATGTGCATCATCTATAAATGTGAATATTCCTCTAGCATATTAATATAATTTATTTAATATGAATGTGGATAATGTGGTAAGACATTATTAATGTTTCACCTGAAAGGTAAGGTCATTCCTTGCTGTACCCATGAA
Organism: Leptonychotes weddellii; assembly: GCF_054177405.1. Taxonomy (NCBI): domain Eukaryota; kingdom Metazoa; phylum Chordata; class Mammalia; order Carnivora; family Phocidae; genus Leptonychotes; species Leptonychotes weddellii. The sequence continues at coordinate 50,071,388 of NC_138380.1, forward strand.
TCTTAGAGCCATTCAATCAAATCATGCAACTTATATATCCTCAAGTCCGTAAAACCACAAATCTATCCTATAGGAACCACTGTCCTTTATTTGTTCTGCTTCTTCTGATTTCAGATCCAAATTTCTGGTTCTGAGGCAGTGCTTTGATTTCAGTTTCTGGTTCCTGCATTTGAACCTGAGACTTTATCCCTGCAGTTGTCAAGTTTTGATCGCGACAGACACTCACCTCGCGCTAGGCACTCGGATTTGTTTAACAGGGCTCCTTACCCCTGAATCAGCTGGTGAAATCCAGCCTTGGTCACGGAGCGGGCAGCAGCTAGTGACAAAAGCAGCTTCAACAAAAATGTTAGTCACCAGCAAACAGGCATGTGCTCCAGCTGGAAACGGGAATGCAAAAGAAGGATCCCAGGCAACTAAAGAGAAAAAAGGAGCTCTCCATACCTTGAATGTAAAGAGGTTGGAAAATCTATGAGGTCACTGGAGACAGGCAGGGAGGTATAAGCGAGAAACTGAGGCAAGATTATTTTTTCCCCTGGGTTTCATCGGGGGGATTGAATCAGTAAGCTGTAGAGAAAACTAATTTTGTCATGAACAAAATTTTGTCTTTGTCAGATAAGTTCTTTTCTTGTAGTATCTGTCTTTTTCTTCTTTTAAATCTCTAGCTTAGCCTACTCATCTGTGCCAAGAACATTGGAGGAAGAGGTTTTATTCAAGGGAGCTGACACTGTGTCACTCTAAAGCTGATATGTGCATGACAGCAGAAATCACAAGAGACGTCAAGGGAAGCTTTCATTAGGCATTGGTCCTTCTCAACTAGGAATACTCTTTTCAGTGTGACTCTTGGAGGTCTAGATTTTTATTTTATTGAGAAATTGTGTCTTTTATGTAGTATCTTCTCTTGTAAAGTTCTGCTCGCTGTTGCATTCTTTCACAACTGGGAAAGTCCCCTTTGCCACTGGATAAGGATGAATTCATTATTGTAATAATTTCCAAAGCATAGAGGTATTAAGAGCCCCCTGTGGCCATGAAAGGGAGTCTAGGATATGATCCATTAATATGCATTTTGTTTAATGACTTGAGAGTAAATTGTGTATCAAAATTTACCATGTCTAAATTTCGTTTTTATCTAATTTCCACCCTCAAACTTTCCATATCACATTCTTTGGAATGTATTTAGTGTCAAGGATCTGTGAATTCACACCCACACAAACTCTGCAGCTAGCAGGTGGTTTATTAAATTACAGCTTTAAGGTAATAGTCAAAGAAAAAAAAAAGGAAATGGTTTTCTCTTTTTGTTCTGCAGTGAGCTAAAGGCAGATGGAAGTAAATGAGAATGTCCATAGGTATTCTTGCAAGCACCATGGTAATTTTACCGGCTAGGTTCCTTGGATTTGAAAACCTTTCAAAAGATGTTGAAACTTTGCTGCAGTAAAGTCTAGCTGGGGGGCACCTGGGTGGCTCAGTCAGTTAAGCGTCTGCCTTCAGCTCAAGTCATGATCCCAGGGTCCTGGGATCGAGCCCCGCATCGGGCTCCTTGCTCAGCGGACAGCCTGCTTCTCCCTCTCCCTCTGCCTGCAGCTCCTCCTGCTTGTGCTCTCTCTCTCACTCTCTCTCTCTATGTGCCAAATAAATAAATAAAATCTTTAAAAAAGAGAGAGAGAGTCTAGTTGGGAAGGAATTAGGGCCTTAGAAGAAATACCTACCCTAGTTTTCATAAAAGGACAGTAAATTCTATAAAGATGATATCATAGCTTCAGAAAGTAGCCCCACCCCCATCTTATACCTCCTTTACTCCTTCCCAACAACAGTAGTTCTCAAGAGTACACACGTACACACACATACACACTATTTGACTATTTTTTCTTTCTTTTTAAAAAAATTTTAATTCCAGTACAGTTAACATTCAGTGTTATATTATTTCCAGGTATACAACATAGTGATTCAGCAATTCCATACATCACAGACATCACCCAGTGCTCACCATCACAAGCGCACTCCTTAACCCCCATCACCTATTTCCCCCATCCCCCCCACCACCTCCCATCTGGTAACCGTCAGTTTGTTCTCTATAGTTAAGAGTCTGTTTCTTGTTTTCTCCCTCTCTCTCTCTCTCTCTCTCACCCTCTCTCTTTCTCCCTTGCTCATTTGTTTTGTTTCTTAAATTCCACATATGAGTGAAATTATATGGTATTTGTCTTTCTCTGATTGACCTATTTCACTAATTGTGCTACTGGATATTTACTCCCAAAATACAAAAACACTAATTCAAAGAGATACATGCACTCCTACGTTTATAGCAGTATTATTTACAATAGCCAAATTATGGAAGTAGCCCAAGTGTCCATCAATAAATGAATAAAGAAGATGTGGTATGTGTGTGTGCGTGTGTATGTATGCATATATATATAAAGCATAAAGATTAAGGTGTTTGAACTATTATTGTATCTGGTTACCACAAAAGTGAAAAAGATACAAATAATTCCAATGTAGAGAGTGAGAATATAATGATTGTTTATGTGTTTTTGCTCTTGTTATTTCCCTCATAAGTACCTAATGTGATTTACAAATAATCCATTTATTAGCACTGTAAAAACTATTTATACATTCTGAACAAGAAGAAAGGATGCCTCTAGACTGAAGTAGTTGAATAAACACTGCCTCTTCATGGGAACCAGTAGTTTATATGTTCTTTGAGAAATTCTGAACTAATACAAACATTAATAAAAAAATTTTCAGGTAGGAAGGTAATTGAGGCAAAGCAGTGTTTAAGATAAAATGATCACAGTGATAAACAATTTTTGCATACCTTCTCTTATTTACAAATGAAAATGTGGCCTGGGTGTTATTTGTTGTTAATTTAAATTGTTGTGCCTCTTATTTCAGCAACAGAATTGCAGGAGGGTTTAAGGATGCCTGAGAGAGAATGGAATATGCGTACGTGTTAATACAAATAAGAATAATACTCATTTTATAGGGAATTGCTTTCCTTCCTTCCTGAAGATTGTTCTATACTCCTTAGAAATAATCGTATTTTGACTTAATTTTAATTTGTTAGTTTAGTTAAGTTCCTGTGTACAATTTACCATAACGTTATCCCTTTCAGTACCATCTAGAAGGGTACATAAACTGAAATTTTTCATTCAGTTTAAGAAATGTGTGGAAATTAGGCACTAGCATTCCACCTCTCCGAGTCTATGGAAATTGTGTACTATTTTACGTTCCTTATTTTGCAAACTTTACTGTGTGAACACTAAGTCACATGAAAGAAATAATCAACTACATTGTTAATTATTACTGCATTTATGTCAGTTATACCTGAATAAAAATGATTAGTTCAGAACCTCTCTCCTGTATTTCAAGTTTCTTTCAACGCACTGGTTCTCAAATTTCTCAGGTTTACAATCACCTGGAGGGTTTGGGAAACAGATTACTGAGCTCCATCTCCAGAGTTCAGATTCAGTAAGCCTAGGGTGGGGCCTGAGAATTTGCATTTCTAACCACATTTCAGGTGATGCGAATGATACCCAGGGACCTGACTTTAAGGACTACTGTAACCAAATCCAACTCCGTCTTCCTGATGGACGCACAGTAAAGCCAGTCACTGAGACATCAGGTATGTAGCAAGGAAAGGGTCTACTTGAGAGGCAGCCAAACCAGGAGACCGAAGGACAAGTCTCAAATCCACTTCCCTGAAGGAGGAGAGAACAAGTTTTTTATAATAATGGGGGTTGAGATTACATACATATTGATGAAAAGGGCAGGAAAACTGATGACTATTCATGAAGAAAGATGGAGCATGTGCATTGAGCAAAAGTATATGTAACAAACATCCCACGTTCACTTTGGGGTGGAGACTTTACACCAGCAAGGCAAAATTTAGCCCCTGATATCAGAAAGTTATCTTAGGACAAGGAGAAGGGACTGGGGCATGCTCTGAGAGCCAGTATAAAATGGATGGGGTCTTGGGCTCCTTATCTCAGGTAAGGAATGCAGGGTCTTGCTTGTTCATAGGCTAGAGCCCTATCAGTTGACCTGGAGTCCAGGCTTCTGCAGGGACAGTTAATGAGTTTGTTAGTGGGGTCTGAAAAGACACATTAGCTTATTAGAGGGAAACAGTTCTCTGAAAAACAAGCTTTCAACAGCTAGTTTCAACCTCATTAATCCTATGGGGCAGAGTTTTACTACCAATAAAACATAACCTTATTAAAGCAGCTGGGTTTTAACTTAAAGACAGATACATCTGATTGACTTCATTTTTATGGATTTTTAGCAACAGCTATAGTTTGCAAAATGTAACATCTAGTATATTCAATAAAATATATTGTACTCTACTATTGTTTTTCCTCAGCGTAAGCATGGTGCACATCTGTTAGTTCAGCAAACTAATAGGCAAGTAGGAAGGACTTTCAGAGTTAAAAATTGATACCAGGCACTTTTTTGAAGAATTGTAGGTTAAAAACCAACCATCAATAAACAGGTGCTTTTAATTCTTGCCATTCCTGCAGTATTTGGGGCTAAAACAAAACTTGAGAAATTTAAAGCTCACAGTTGCCATCTGTTGACATATTTGTGAATTACATGTAGCCGGCATCAACCAATAGCAGGTTGATACATTAGTATCCTGTTCAGGATTTTTTGTTTCATTTCCAAAACTCATCAGGCAAACTTTAAACATGCATTTCCTGCCCCCTCCAAAAAACTTTTCACAAACTAAACATTTATTTCAAACAATTAGTTTATACTGAAAATATTTTAATTATTCCTACTGACGAAAGAAATTGCAGGGGCGTGTGGGTGGCTCAGTGGGTTAAGCATCAGACTCTTGATTCTGGCTCAGGTCATGATCTCAAGGCCAAGTATCAGATTCTTGATTTTGGTTCAGGTCATGATCTCAGGGTCGTGACATCAAGCCCTGCATAGGGCTCTGCACTCATTGGGAGTCTGCTTGAGATTCTGTCTCTCTCCCTCTACCCTTCCCCCCACTAGCCTGTTCTCTGTCTCTAAAATAAATAAATAAATAAATCTTCAAACAAACAAACACAATTGCAAATTTGTATCTCAGTAAACAATTCGTATCTAGAGTGAATTTTATCAATAAAATATTTTAAGAGGATGCTATATTGAAATCTTTGTTTTAAGCTGAATCAAATGTTTATGTATATGAATTGCTTGTAAGGGTACATTGAAGAGGAGCTGAAATTAATCATGTTAATAACAGCAAAACAAAACAAAAACTTCATTCCCAGAGATGGGGCCAAGTTATTCTCCAGTTTTTTTTTTTTTTTTAAGATTTTATTTATTTATTTGTGAGAGAGAGAATGAGAGACAGAGAGCACGAGAGGGAGGAGGGTCAGAGGGAGAAGCAGACTCCCCGCCGAGCAGGGAGCCCGATGCGGGACTCGATCCCGGGACTCCAGGATCATGACCCGAGCCGAAGGCAGTCGCTTAACCGACTGAGCCACCCAGGCGCCCCTATTCTCCAGTTTTTATTCATACTCTTATATGAATGTTCCTCTTAGGTCCAGGACTCTGCTTTGCCCTGCATTCAAGGAAGTTATAAGTTCCTGCTCCCAAGTTCAGCTTTACAGCTCTCATCAGGCTAAACCAGGCATATTATAACTGATGTGTTGATCATGGTCTCCAAAAAGGATATATTATTGAGCACTTACTATAGGCCAGTCACTGTGCTTAGTACGACACTGCCATTATCTCATTTACTCCACACAGATTCTCCATATCATTATACTTTTACACTACAGATTAGGAAGTTGAGGTTTAAAAAGACTAGGCAAGTTCTGCAGGGTTACAGAGCCAAGACTGACACCCAGATTACTAGACTCCAGGACCTGGCTCCTACCAGCCATGCCATATTGTGAATTGCTTTCTGCAAGACTCCCAGCCCTGCCACTTTAGCCTAAGCTGGTACTGCTTTGACATCTTTCCAAGCCTGTTAAAAAGGTAGTACTTACCAGTTTGATCTGATTCCCACTTTACCAGTTGTTTTTTAGGCAAAGGCTAATTAAAATAAGCACCCATTTTCTGAACTCTTAAAATTTCTTCCTTTGGAAGGCAGCTATGCTCACCACTATACCACCAACGCCGGCTTAAAATTTCTTCCTTTATAATCTTTGGCCACGTGCATAGGAAAAGTGAGGATTTTTAGTGAGTCAGAGCATGAGCTCTGGAATGAATCATGACTGGGTTAAATTCCTTGATTAGCAGCTGTGTATCCTTGGAAAACTCGTTCATTTGCTCACTCAGGAAATATGTGCTAGGCACTAGGCTTGCAGCTTTTTACAATACAGATAGGATTACTACCTTCATGGGGCCAATATTTTAAAATCTTCCCTAGATTATAGTTTCCTCATCTGTAAAAATATTTAATAACTGTAGTAAGTGTGTAAAGATTCTGTGTTGGTGATTTGTAGAAAGCACTTACCACAGTGCCAGGCAGGTTTGTCGTGAAGTTTAGCCATGATGATGATGATCATGGTGGTGGTTGTGATAACTGATGAAATCACGCATTCTATCAATTTGATAAAATCAACGACGAAGGGTGATGGAACTCTTCTTGTCGAGACTGTTATTACGCTCCTGTTGGCGGGGGCACTTTTAGGGACTTCCAGTGCACGTCTGGTATAGGATAGAAGTAGACCCCGGTCCTTTCTTAGGCAAAGGACAAAGTACTTGAGATCATAAGCATTTCATGCCTTGGATTGTATTGTCTATGTTCCCGAGTCTAGGCAAGAGGTTTTCTCTCACACTCTGACTCAGAAACATGCACAGCTGCCAGGAAAGCAAACCTACTCTAGCCTGCTGGAGGATGAGACCATGGAGCCGCCCACACCTGACTACAGATGCTTGAGCGAGTCCAGCTGAGCCCAGGCCAAATTCGTACTCACAGAATTACGGACTGAATTAGTGATTGCTATGTAAGCCACCAAATTTGAGGATGGTTTGTTATGCAGCAAAAGCCAGTTGATACAATGGCATTTTTACCTGCACTACTGCCCTTTATATAAAAATATTTTGTGTAAACCTTTATCCATCAAACTTTCAAATTCCATTTTTTCAGTAGGTCTATTCTAATAATTTCAGATTTTTTTTTTCTTTAAAAAGAAAGAACTTGCCTAATAATGCTATACACCTAGTAAGTGGCAGAACCAGGATTCAGACTCACACAATGTAACTTTAGGACCCAGGCTCCTCACCTTGTGCTATATTAAACTGTCTAAGAATTGAGAATATCTTGTAACGACCCAAATCATCAACAATAAGAATCCTTTCCCTCATTTTCTACTTTCTAAAAATATAAAACAATGCACACTCATTACAATAACATGAAAATTCACACAATTTTAAAAAGCCATTAACCCACCCTCAAGAGATAACTGATATTAACACATAGTATTTATACATCCAGATTCTCTTCTAATCATATAAATGTGCATGTTTTCCATAAAAATCAGAGCATGTGGCACAAGTGACTTTGTAACTTATTTCAGCAGCCTACCAATTAGTGCACACTTCTATTGTTCCAGGGATTCATTGATTGCGAGGAATAGAAACACAGTAACATAATATAATGTGTATATGTGCGTGGAGGGGGGGGGTCGATGGTAAAAAAAAAAAAATCCAGAGAGTTGCAGGGACAATTTTGTTTCTTTTGGGGGTGGGGGGTGTGAGCGGACATGGAGACTAAGTCGTGTCCAACCTTGTCTCTTCTCCTTGTAGAAAAGGAGTTTTCTTAGCACATGCTTGACTTTGACTTCACAGGGCTTTTCATGAGACAGAGACCAGCAATGCCTGACTTCCTGTGCCACTTTGATCAAATTTTATACAAAAAGAAAATAGTACAGTCCAACTATAGGCACTTGATCAAATAAACTTTGAATTTGTGTGGGGTGGAAGGTAGGTGGGAGGAATCTCACTCTACTTGTCTTCTTCTCTGGGTAATAGGTGAAACAGGTTAATTTGGTAAAGTAACTCCATAATGGTGAACATTTACACGTAGGCTAAATCACCTTTTCTCTCTTCCAAACCATGCAGATTGTGGATAGCAGCTAACAATCAAGCCAGAACTTTAAAAAACTAAAAAGTAAAAAACAATTTTCAAAACCAAATAAGCAAATCTCTTATGAGCACACAAAGGGTTATAAAACTACCCCATATTTAAAATTTGTGAAAAATCATTTCTGGGGTAGTTGATTTTAGATAAGTTTTGTTTTGACTCAACTGTTCTGATGTCCAGCTTGTTTTTACTAATTGCTTGGACAAATTGTTTTCATTCAATTCACCTGCAGAGAATCTACACGCATCTTGACTGCGGGGAAAAGTTTTAATTTAACTGGTCTGGGGATGCTGTTAAGGCATCAGATTTTATTTTATTTTATTTTATTTTTTGGTTGTTTATTTTTTTATTATTATGTTCAATTAGCTAGCATATAGTACATCATAAGTTTTTGATCCATCCATTAGTTGCATATAGCACCCAGTGTTCATCACCACAGGTAAGGCGTCAGAATTTAAAGCTCCTCGGGTGATTTTTATGTGTAGCCAAAGCTGAGAACACTAAACAAAGGGGTCCTGCATAGGGCTCTTGCAGAACTTTCCAATCAAATCCAGGTAAAGGCTATTACATTTCCTATTCATGGGCTTATATTTATCACTGGGCTTTGGGAACAGTTTTATCCCATTAACATCTCATGCTGATTTTGAAATCAAAGAATACTAGAGAAAGTGTTTTTCACTTATCTAATTTGAACTTCCTACCATTTCTATAGGGAGCAGGGTAGGTACATTATTATTATACCTATTTTACAGGGAGAAAAATTAATTGAGAGAGGTTTACAGCTTTTTTGCAATACCTAGGAGAGGTGGAGAGGTGTTACAAGTCACAATACTAACTGCTATGCATTTCTCTTGGCACTTACACGGTGTAGTCCTGTTGTATATTTATGTTTAGATCCTATTGCCTCATTAGACTTTGAGCTCTTTATTGCCTGTTAATTCTTTCATTCATTCACTCATTTCCTATGCATTGGCTGTTTTGTTTTCTTTTGTTTTGAGTCATTGAGGATTGCAGTGGAGAAAAGACAGTTATCATGGTTCCTGCCTTGGTGAGCTTGGAGTCTATGAAGGAACAGGCGGACCAATAGGCAACTGACATAAAATTAACATAAAAACAAGTGCTTGATGGGGGTAATTTACAAAAGTGAGGAAACTAATCCCCCATCTTGAGTTAGATGGGGGCGGGGAAGAGGGATAGGGTGGTAGTAAACTGCAGAGGAAGAGAATGCAAAAATCTAAGCTAAAATTTAACACGAGTACAGTTTTCCCATTTGAGAGAAGTCACTATATTCTCAGGTAGCAGGAACTGATGAAAAAGAGCGAGCAAGGTGAAAGTGAATCAGTGAGCACGGGTGGCTAACAATGTAAAGCGGGGAGGGTGATAAATGAAACTGCTGGGCTGGCAGCAGACCTTAATATGGTCTTGTGAGTAACTTAAGATCCATATTAAGGAGTCTGTGCTATCCTGAGAAAACTGGGGTTCCTATGTGGACAAGTCATGGTTATATTTGTGTTTCGCAGAAGATGCTCCCGAGTGTCCTCTTGACCATAGGGTTAAGCTTCCACAGGCACTTCTGTACTTTTGGATGCGAGGACAGACAGAAGTATCTGAATAGACTGGTATTTCCGCTTTGGACCCCGCAAGCCTTGGGGCTGATTTGATATTTGAGGATACAAGAGAGGCTCCAAGGATAACAGCTGAACTGAGCCATTTGGAAAGTGGTGGTAAGATTTCCTGAATGAGTTGTTACAGAATGAGTAGAGAATCCAGACGGGAGGGATGATGGGTTTATTGGGATGTGTTGCATTTGAGGCATCTGGGCTGCTTTTTAGGATTGGATTCCCTGCAGAAAATATATTCCCTAAAATTTTAAAGTTTGTTATTGTATTTTCCACACTTGTAAAATTTACCAGGCCACCTTACTACTGGAAATTATCAGTGTAAACTCCATTAAACCTACATACTAAATCCAAAGAGGACCTTAGCGAAAGTAAAGGCTTGCCCGCCCAGGCGAGAGGAAGTGGTGGCTGGTCCTCCTTCGAGCATGCTCAATACGTAAGCACAGGCTCCTCGCTCCGCCAGTCGTCCCGAGTGCGAAGAAGTTGCTGCCCTCTGCTGGTCAGAAGTGCGTAATGCAACTCAAGGAGAGATTTCCTAGGGGCGTGCCAGCTGGTGGATGACGTAGAAACCCGGCGTCCTGAGATAGCCGGTTATGCCTGCGTCAGCTGTGCGCGCCGCGGGAAACCTGACAAGCCGCATGGCTGCGGGTTGTTCAGAGGCTCCGCCGCCAAAGGCGGCCTCTGAGGGGCCGGTTGTGGGACAGGCCGGCGTCTTGCCCTGCCTGGAGCTGCCGACTTACGCTGCCGCTTGTGCGCTCGTGAATAGCCGCTACTCTTGCCTGGTGGCAGGCCCGCACCGAAGACACATCGCCCTGTCGCCGCGCTACCTTAACCGGAAACGCACCGGTATCCGGGAACAGCTAGATGCGGAGCTCCTACGCTATTCCGAGAGGTACCAGTCTCTTTAGTCTTTTCCCCCGCCGAGCGGACAACGCCGTAACGTAGCCTGCCTTCTTTTAGGCACAGGAGAGGGCGGCGGTAGAACGTGCTGATGGCGTAACAGAAAAAGGGGTGAATGGGAAAGAACGCGCCGGCCCCCTGGAGCTTAGGCTCGAGGCGTTCTGGAGTCTTCATCCGGCCCCAGAGGCCCGTATCTCCCTAGTCGGGATCTGTACAGGTCCATTTTATAGGCAAGAAGGGAAACGTAAAGGTGATGTGAATTGTGTCGGTGGAGCGGGTGGAGAAGCTTGTTCTAGAACTGGCGTGTAGGGGTAAGAAGGGGTCTAGAGACCCGGTAGGCCCAGTTCTGTGTGTGAACATTGGAAGTTTCGAATGCAGTACTTAAGTAGATTCTCTCTCAGAATGAGGGAAATTTTGCACATAAAGCAATACAGTCGTTTATTTGTAAACCATGAAAGACAGTTTCTGTTGTTTATTTTGGCTCTGGTACTTTCGCTGGGTTCTTTTGTCTTGGACCTGATCATAGATGAGGAAAGTACAATTTTGTTTTGTTTTTAAGAACAGTTTAATTAGTCTAACTGGCCTATTGTCGGGTTTGAGGGTGAAAAACTTTGTGGTCCATTTAAATTAATATATTCAGAAAAAACTTGGAATTACAAAAGTGGAGGGTCAGAGGGAGGGAGGGAGCGTGTGTACTTTAATACTGCAGTAGACTACTTTGCCTCAAAAGCAAGGGTTCTAAAACTAGGATGAGTGGAATCCTTAGGGATTCCTTATTGCTCTTCAGGAATTTCATGACCTCCCCTCCCCTCTGGGAAATTTGCAGTCCGTTTTCTTGGGCAAACTATCCAAAGTGTTCACTTACTCAAGGGATCCTGAACAGGTTAAGAATCAAGCAAATCTAGAATGTACAGCTTACTCCGAGCGCCAGCACACTTGTGTGCCTATTCTGTATACTAGGGATTTAGGATTAAAAAAACAACAACAAAGAAAAAACAAGATCCCTGTTCCAAGAAACTGTAAGCTCTAATAAAGATAGAAATGTAAGCCAGATAAATCCAGTGAAGTGTTAAAATTTGACAAATCTAAATCCTTAAGAGGAAGAGTAGTGAATGTGATATTAGGACCTTTGAGGACCAACTTAATAGGAAAAGGGTTCTTTGAGATGGTAGTATTCAAGGCAAAAAAAAGTGGCATACACAAATGGATAGCATATATAAAATAGACTGCTTTGGTCAGAGAATTGTAAGTACTGTGTAACGGGAGTAAGGTGCATGTTTAGGGGAAAGACATTGCCTGCAGTTGGACAGGAGGATACAGACAGCGGGGGAGCGGGGGTGGACAACTCAGATGGACATTTTTCTCTTTCCTTCCTGTCTGCTAGGTTTGTTTTTGTTTTCCTTTTTCTGTTTGCTTAAGCAGTCTTAGCACTTCATCCTCTCGGTGCCCTCCAACTCTGAAATTTGGTGTGCCCTGGAGAGAGTAGTACATATCAGATCTCTGGGACAGTCGGATATTCAGTTTAAGAAGCCACGCTTGGTAGCATCAGCTGCTGGCTTAAGGAGAGTGAGACTGGAGACATGGAGACCAATTAAGGGATTGTTAAAATTGTGCAAGAGAAAATGACAAGAGAGTATGGATTTGATATAAGGATATAAAAATGGTCATAAAGTCTGGGAAGAGGTAGTGTGTCATGTATTTTACCACTTTCTGGAACCAATCAGTGCCTCCACTTGACAGGCTAGGGGGAAGCCTCTCCAGTCAGTGCCATTACACCAGAGATAGAAGGAACTGACTGATAATTTCTGTAACTGAATGGGACAGTGTGGTCATGCGGAGCAGGTTGCACTATGAACAGATGAGGATTGCCCACTCTGCACCCTCCCGTCCTCCAACCCCCATTACCACACTGGAGCACCCCAATACCCCAGTGTGGTAAAGACTGACTTATTCAGTGCAAGTAAAGCAGCACACATCGAACTATGCATTTCTAATTAGGGACCACCCATTGAACATATCAAGATTTGTAATGTCATTCAACCATTTATCATGTATAGGTAGGTTTACAGACTTTGGGGCCATCCTGTAGAATCAGGAGGACTTGCTTCACTTTAAGAAATGAGAAAAAGGGAGTGTTGGGAGGTGGAAGAGGGACAATAAAGTATCCCCCAAACTGAGAAGGCACTTTGAGATTGGAAAATGAAGCAGGTGACTCCATACAGTTCACACAGAGTTTTATTCTAGGTAATTTACTGACAGGGGGAATTGGGCAGGTGATGATCCAGGCAGCCGCACAGCTATTCTCCACAGTGTCAGGACCTTGGTTCACATTTATAGAGTGCGAAGGGATGTGCAGAGGGCATTGTGGTGAGATCAGAGGTCTAACACTTAACAGACTTTGTGGCGCCACATGTGCTCAGGAAGAGGGGGGAGGAAAGTATGTTACCCCTACTAGTTATCTAAATAACTTCAAGGAAGATCAGAATGAGCCTTCCCATATTCTGGTCAGGACACATTAACCTCCAGGGGACCTGGAACCCGTAGCCCTGAGGGAGGTCATCACTCGGACATGAACAAGGTGGAGGGCCAAACATGGGGTCGGTATTTCAGCATTCATGCACTTTACCCCCAACATCTTTATGGCCCCTACGATGTGTACGGCATGTACATCAAAGCAATTGTGAATTTCAGCATAAGTGGTGGCCCCCAACAGGGAGACGCTTCCTGAGGCAAGAAGGAGGGACATCAGCAGTGTGAGGCTGGGGCAATAAGACAAATGTTTGAGAGTCAGTAGACATGGCAGATATTCATTTGGCAACAAAACAATAGCGGTTTGGTCCCCATACCACCATGGCTTTTCATCATTCCTCATTCTTGAGTGACAGGAATGACTCCAGCCACTTCCTGCTGAAAAGGTGGGATTGATGAGGATTTTGAGGAATGAAATTCCCTTGTGTCCAATTGCAGATAACCCTTAATATTAAGTTGAGCCCCCATCCTTCATAGAGGCCTTTTTTTTGGAACTCTAATGTATAGTCTTAGCATCTTATTCCACATTTCATAATGAGGTAAATCAGGTCAGTTCAGTTAAACAGTTGTCTCATTTTAGGAGCTGGTCCTGCAGGTGAGCTTTCAAAGTCAGGCGTGTAAGTGTGTAAGTAGGTAGAAATCCAGATATTTGAGGAAACCAGAATAATTCAGGATCCAGCCCAGTGTTAAAGGTAAACAATAAACATTTGAGGACAATTAATCAGAACTAGAATCTAACCCCCATAAAGATACATTATTGAGACCTAATTTTTTCTCTCCAAAAATCACCCTCATTTCCATCAGCAATAGCCAGATTAAGACTATTTTGTTTGTAAAACAAGTCCATTTTTAACAAATTTGGCCTAAATATTTACGTAAGTACAAGAATAGTGACTGGCTGCATGTTCTTTCAGATCTGCTTTACTGGAACTTTTCATAAGGAATTAGCCATTCAAGGCTAAGAGCCAAGCCAAGTACTTGCCAACACTTTCAGTACCTTTAAGGATCTGATTATTTCCTCGCTTCTTGGGGTCCCCCAAATATCCTGATGTTCCTGAGCCTGTCAGTAGGTTACCTTCCTTGTTTACCTGGTAAGGCTCCTGGGAACTCTGTAAGCAAAGTACCAGCTATGCCAGTTATTCCAGGGGGCTTCACTGGCTTCATAAAATCAACCTTAGTTCCTTAAAACTGTCTGGTCATCTGAGTCTATGCATGTCTTTCTCAAATAGGACATTCCAGTCAAAGCCTTGGTAATAGAATCAATTTTTCTAAAGGTGACCTGTTAAAAGAAGAGATTCTTCGTGAACTTATGCAAATAACTATAATTGCCATGAAGGTAAGAATACTCAAAGAGTTTCTGAATTCTGGAGAAATCAGGTAGGGAGAAAAAGATAAATATTTCCTTAAATCCTGAAGAGCAAACATTAGAGAACCAGTGATGTTTCAAACAAGGGTCATAAAAAACTATGATCATCTTCCTCGGTTCATTCAGTCTCATGTTACTAATTTTTTTTTCAGTTTGAATACAGTTTTCCCATTATTCCCAGTAATTCTTACTTGGCTTAGTTTGTGATCTTTAGTGTATCAGAAACCTGTGTTTGTCAAAGTCGTCTCTGTGGTTCTCCTTGAAGATGAAACAAATTTGTAAGAGCATCAGAATAGTAACTGTAAATAACAAAAGACTCAAAAAAGGCCTTGGTTAAAGATCATACGAAATTTCATTATAGTGCAGTTGACAAGGAAATATTTCTGTGATAGACAGTACTTCAGTAATCAGAATTACAAGTAATGATGTTATACTAGGATATATTAAAACTTTAGGAATTTCATAGCATTCACCCATGCAATATAACCTAAAAAGATTAATCATCACTTATCTGACAATGCTTCCCATGTAATTTACATATCAAATAAATAAGCCTTATTAGTTAAAAAGACTTCTTTTAGAATTTGAATTTTGAGAAATTTGTTAAAAGTATCAGAAGGTTTTAAAGCACATGCTTAGGGGCACTGAGTGGCTCAGTTGTTAAGCGTCTGCTTTCGGCTCAGGTCATGATCCCAGAATCCTGGGATCAAGCCCCGCATCAGGCTCCCTGCTTGGCAGGAAGCCTGCTTCTCCCTCTCTCACTCCCCCTGCTTGTGTTCCCTCTCTCGCTGTGTCTCTGTCAAATACATTAATAAAATCTTTGAAAAGAAGAAAGTAAATAAAGCACATGCTTAGGGGCGCCTGCGTGTCTCAGTTAGTTAAGCGTCTGCCTTCAGCCCCACATAGGGCTTCCTGCTCAGTGGGGAGTCTGTTTCTCCCTCTCTCCCTCTGCTCCTCTTCCTGCTTGTGCTCTCCTGTGTGCACTCTCTCTCAAATAAATAAAATCTGAAAAAAAAAATAAAGCACACGCCTAAAAAGGACCACAGATCATTACAAAACTTAAAACTTATTTAACGTAGATGGCAGTAAGAGATTCTAAAGGCAAATACAGAAGGTTACATAGTTGTTAGCAAAACTTAGCTTTTTTAATATTGAGAAGATATAGATTCATTAAGTAATTAAAGACCTAATAGCAAACTTTGTTTTTTTCTGGACAGATAAAGGAAAAACCTTTTACATTTTTCTATCAAGAGCAGACCAAGTATTCCAGGGAAACCCTGTCATTTCAACAGAGTGAAAAACCAAACTCCAGTCTTAAACCAGTGTACTTTTTTTTTAAACATTTTTTATTGTTATGTTAATCACCATACATTACATCATTAGTTTTCGATGTAGTGTTCCATGATTCATTGTTTGTGCATAACACCCAGTGCTCCATGCAGAACGTGCCCTCTTTAATAACCCATCACCAGGCTAACCCATCCTCCCACTCCCTCCCCTCTAGAACCCTCAGTTTGTTTTTCAGAGTCCATCGACCAGTGTACTTTTTTTTTTTTTTTAAAGATTTTATTTATTTGAGAGAGAGAATGAGAGAGACCACATGAGAGGGGGGAGGGTCAGAGGGAGAAGCAGACTCCCTGCCAAGCAGGGAGCCCGATGCGGGACTCGATCCAGGGACTCCAGGATCATGACCTGAGCCGAAGGCAGTCACTTAACCAACTGAGCCACCCAGGCACCCTCGACCAGTGTACTTTTAAAACTATTAATTCCAGTCTTCATCCTGACCACACATTCTTTTGCAAATATTTCTTTTTCACAGACTTCTTACAACTTTTAAAAAATTTTTATTTATTTTTTACATTAAGATTTTCTCCTGTTTTCCCTCTTTAAATGAGTCTCATTTTAGGACATTACTTTTTTCCCTCTCAACAAAAATGTATTTCCATTCCTCATACTTTCTTACCAAAAACACATATCTTATTTTCCTTACATACACAGTTGCTTCCCTCATTATTTCCAGTAGTTTTTTTTTTTTTCAGTAGTCTTTTTAAAGAATTTATTTATTTTGTTTTTAGAGATAGAGAGCAGGCGTGTGCAGGGAAGAGAGGGAGAGGGATAGAGATAAGCCCAAGCAGACTCCATGCTGAGTGCAGAGCCCAGTGCGGGGCTTGATCCCATGACCCTGAGATCATGACCTGAGCTGAAACCAAGAGTTGGACGCTTAACTGACTGAGCCACCCAGGTGCCCCTCTGGTAGTCTTAATGACATTTGTTAGAATTATTTTTATTTTTATTTGTTTTTAAAAATTTTATTTACTTATTTGATAGAGAGCACAGGCAGGGGGAGTGGCACAGGGAGAGGGAGAAGCAGGCTCCCTGCTAAACAAGGAGCCCGATGCAGGACTCGATCCCAGGACCCTGGGATCATGACTTGTGCCGAAGGCAGATGCTTAACCAATGGCAGACGCTTAAGCTGCTGAGCCACCCAGGTGCCTGACATTTGTTAGAATTCTTAATGCTTAGAAACTTTACTTTCTCATGAGAACTAAGTAGTAAGCAGTATTAGTTTCAGGTGTACAATATAATTTGACAATTCTATACCTTACTCAGTGCTCATGATGATAAGTGGACTCTTAATCCCCTTCACCTATTTCACCCATCCCCTCACCCACCTCCCCTCTGGTAACCATCAGTATGTTCTCTTTCGTTAAGAGTCTGTTTCTTGGCTTGTCTCTTTTTTCTTTGTTCATTTGTGTTTCCTAAATTCCACATCTGACTAAAATCATGTGGTATTTGTCCTTCTCTGAGTGACTCTCTTCACTTAGCATTATACCCTCTCCATCTATCCATGTTGTTGCAAATAGCAAGATTTCATTCTTTTTTGTGGCTGAGTAATATTCCATTATATATAGACACCGCTTCTTTATCAGTTTATCTGTTGATGAACACTCAGGCTACTTGCATAATTTGGCTATTGTAAATAATGCTGTAATAAACAAAGGATGCATATATCTTTTTGAATTAGTGTTGTTATATTCTTTGGGTAAACACCTGATAGTGGAATTACTAGATCATATGGTAATTCTATTTTTAATTCTTGGAGGAACCTCCATACTGGTTTTCACAGTGGCTACACCTGTTTGATTTCCAACAAAAGTACACAAGGGTTCCTTTTTCTCCACGTTTGCCAACACCTGTTTCTCGTATTCTTGATTTTGACCATTGTGACAGGTATGAGGTGAATACCCCATTGTGGTTTTGATTTGCAGTTCCCTGATGATGAGTGATGATGAGCATCTTTTCATGTGTATATTGGCCATTGGTATGTCTTTGGAAAAATGTTCATGCTTTTTTCCCCCATTTTTTAATTGGATTATTTGGGGTTTTTTGGTATTGACTTATATAAGTTCTTTATATATTTTGGTTATGAATTCTTTATCAGATATGTCATTTGCAACTATCTTCTCCCATTCGTTAGGTTGTCTTTTACTTTTGGTGATTGTTTCCTTTGCTATGCAGAAGCTTTTGATTTTGATGTAGTCCTAGTAGTTTATTTTGCTTTTGTTTCTCTTCCTTCTGGAGACCTATCTAGAAAAATGTTGCTAGAGTTGATGCCAGAGAAATGACTGCCTTTGCTTTTTTCTAGGATTTTTATGGTTTCAAGTATCACATTTAGGTCTTCAATCCATTTTGAGTTTATTTTTGTATATGGTAAGAAAGTGGTCCAGTTTCATTGTTTCACATGTAGTTGTCCAGTTTTCCCAACACCATTTGTTGAAGAGACTGCCTTTTCCCCATTGGATAGTCTTGCCTCCTTTGTTGAAGATTAATTGAGCATATAATCATGGGTTTGTTTCAAGGGCTGTTATGTTCCATTGATCTTTTTTTTTTTTTAAAGATTTTATTTATTTATTTGACAGAGAGAGACATAGTGAGAGCAGGAACACAAGCAGGGGGAGTAGGAGAGGGAGAAGCAGGCTTCCCGCGGAGCAGGGAGCCCGATATGGGACTCGATCCCAGGACCCTGGGATCATGACCTGAGCGGAAGGCAGACGCTTAACGACTGAGCCACCCAGGCGCCTATGTTCCATTGATCTTATGTGTCTGTTTTTGTGGCACTACCATACTGTTTTTGTTATTATAACTTTGTAGTATAACTTGAAATCTGGGATTGTGATACTTCCAGTTTTGTTGTTCTTCAGGATTGTTTTGGCTATTCAGGGTCTTTTATGCTTTCTTAGAAACTTTAGGATTATTTGTTCTAGTTCTGTGAAACATTCTGTTGGGATTTAGATAGGGATTGCATTAAATTTATAGATTACTTTGGAGAATATGGACATTTTAATAATACTGGTTCTTCCAATTCATGAGCTTGGACTATCTTTCCATTTGTTTGTGTTGTCTTCAGTTTCTTAAAAATTTTAGAGAGACACGGTGGTGGGGGCCAGAGGGAGAGGGGGAAAGAAACTTAAGCAGGCTGTGCTGAGTGTGGAGTCCGATGCAGGGCGCCATCTCATGATCCAGAGATCACAACCTGAACTGAAACCAAGACGGGTACGCTTAACCAACTGTGGCAACCAGGCACCCTGTCTTCAGTTTTTCATTAGTGTTTTATAGTCTTCAGAGTACAAGTATTTCACCTCCTTGGTTAAGTTTTTTTTTTTTTTTTTAATTTTTTTATTGTTAATCACCATATATTACATCATTAGTTTTTGATGTAGTGTTCCATGATTCATTGTTTACGTATAACACCCAGTGCTCCATGCAGAACGTGCCCTCTTTAATACCCATCACCAGGCTAACCCATCCTCCCAACCCCCTCCCCTCTAGAACCCTCAGTTTGTTTTTCAGAGTCCATCGGCTCTCATGGTTCGTCTCCCCCTCCGATTTCCCCCCCTTCATTCTTCCCCTCCTGTTATCTTCTTTTCTTTTTTTTTTTAACATATGTTGTATTTGTTTCAG
>NC_138380.1:50091334-50154848 GCF_054177405.1 Leptonychotes weddellii
TATTTGAAAAAAGAAAGAAGAGGATTTAAAAAAAAGGAGGGCGCCTGGGTGGCTCAGATGGTTATGTGTCTGCCTTCAGCTCAGGTCATGATCCCAGGGTCCAGGGATCGAGTCCCACATCGGGCTCCCTGCTCCTTGGGAGCCTGCTTCTCCCTCTGCCTCTCTCTCTCTCTGTCTCTCATGAATAAATAAATAAAATCTTTTAAAAAAATAAAATAAAATAAAGGAGAGAATGTGATCAGACAGGAGACTAGAACAAAGCCATACACTAGAGATTTAGGGTATATTTTGATCTGTTAGAAGAAACTGTATCTCAACATTTTAAAGAGAGAACAACTTATATATATCTGCCAAAAATAAGGGTAACTACTATGCAGGGATAGAATATGACTCTAAAAATGAAAAATAAAAATGTTTTTTAAAAAAGATTGATAAGATGTTGGTTGAAACAGGGAAAAAGAAACTAGAAAAAAAAGACAGTTAAAAAAAATTAACTTTGAAAGACTAAAGAATCATGGTAAAAAAGCCATGGATTCTGTGTGCAGTATTCCCCTAGCTCTGGAGTTCTCTTGTTCTCATTGATGGGTAAACTTGGTCTTGGCTGGCTGTTCTTGCTGATCTTCGGGGGATGGGCCTGTTGCCATGGTTCCCAAATGTCTTTGCTGGAGGCCGAATTGCCCCGCCCTTGCTGGTCCGGGCTAAGTAATCTGCTCGGGTTCGCTCTTGGGAGCTTTTGTTCCCTGCAAGCTTTCCGTACAGCTTTGGAGGAGGAGAGTGAAAATGGTGGCCTCCCGTCTCCACCCCGGAGGAGCCAAGAACTCGGGGCCCCACTTTGTGAGCCGCCAGAGAAAAGCAGTCAATCACTCCTGTCTCCCCGGTCTCTGGCCGCACTCCATGCTCACCAGGCCTGTGACCAAGCGTTTCTATCTCTGGCACCCGACTCCGTGTGGAGTCTCCAAACCCAGCAGATCCCTGCGGTGTGTTCCTGCGCCGCTCCTCCCGGGGGAGGAAGGGGAGTCTCCCTGGATCTGCCGCTTGTTGGGTCCCTGCTGGAAGAGCAGTGGCCTGACTGTGTCGCGGATCACAGCTTATGGCCACACCGAGCTGAGAGCCTGCTCCAATACCTGGGTGCTCTGCCGCACTCAGGCACCCCTGGTCTTTCTCTGACCCCGAGGGTCCTGAGACCACACTGTCCCGCGAGGGTTCCACCCCCCGCTTAGCCACTGGAGCTACGTCCCTCAGCAGAGCAGACTTCTAAAAGTTCCAGTTTTGTGCTCCGCGGCTCTATCACTTGCCGGATGCGGCTGATGGAGGCCCCCTCCCCCTGCCATCTATCCTCCCAAATATCGCCTCGGATTCACTTCTCCGCACGTCCTACCTTCCAGAAAGTGGTCGCTTTTCTGTTCAGAGAGTTGTTGCTGTTCTTTTCTTCGATCTCCTGTTGAGTTGGTAGGTGTTCAGAGTGGTTTGATCCCTATCCAGCTGAATTCCTGGGACCAGACGAAATCCAGGTCTCCTACTCCTGTGCCATCTTGCCCAGCTTCCCGGTTAAGTTTATTCTTAAGCATTTTACTATTTTTGGTGCAGTTGTAAGTAGGATTGTTTTCTTAATTTGTTTCTGCTACATTATTAGTGTATAAAAATGCAGCAGATTTCTGTATGTTCATTTTGTATTCTGTGGCTTTACTTAATTCATTTATCAGTTCTAGTAGTTTTTTGGTGGAGTCTTTCAGGCTTTTTTTTTTTTTTTTAAAGATTTTATTTGAGAGAGTGCATGCGAGCAAGAGCATGAGTCGAGGTGGGGGTGCAGAGGCAGGAGGGGAAGAAGCAGACTCCCTGCTGAGCAGGGAGCCTGACGTGGGGCTCCTTCCCAGGTCTCTGAGATCATGACCTGAACCAAAGGCAGATGCTTAACCAACTGAGCTACGCAGGCTCCCTGAGTCTTTCAGGTTTTCTATGTATAGTATCATGTCACATACAGTGAGTGAAATTTTTGTTTCTTCCTTACCAATTTGGATGCCTTTTTTTCCTTTTCATTGTGTGATTTCTGTGGTTGGCACTTCCAGTACTCTGTTGAATAAAAGTGGTGAGAGTGGACATCTTTGTCTTATTCCTGTTCTTTGGGGAAAAGCTTTCAGTTTTTCACTATTGAGTATGATATTAGCTGTGGGTTTTTCATATATGGCCTTTATTATGTTGAGGTATGTTCCCTCTAACCTAGTTTGTTGAGGCTTTTCGTCCTAAATGGCTGTAACACTTTGTTAAATGCCTTTTATACATCATTTGAAATAACAGGGTTTTTTCCTTTTGTTTTGTTTTAAGATTTTATTTATCCATTGAGAGAAACCATGCACATGAGCAGGGGGGAGGGGCACAAGGAGAGGAAGAAGCTCCTCTGCACTGTGCAGGGAGCCTGACTCGGGACTCGATCCCAGGACCCTGAGATCGTGACCTGAGCCAAAGGCAGATATGCCTAACCAACTGAGCCACCTAGGCGCCCTGAAATGATACAGTTTTTATTCTTTCCCTTTGTGATGCAGTATATCACATTGATTGATTTGCAAATATTGAATCTCTCTTGCTTCACAGGAATAAATCACACTTGATCATGGTGAATAATTTCTTTAACATATTGATGGGTTCAGTTAGCTAACATTTTGTTGAGGAATTTTGCATCTATGTTCATCAGAAATACTGGCCTGTGGTTCTTTTTTGTGGTGTCTTTTTTGGTATCAGTATAATGCTGGCCTCCAAATGAATTTGGAAGCTTTCTTTACTCTTCTATTTTTTAGAATAGTTTGAGAATAGTAAGTATTAAGTATTGAAATGTGTGGTAGAATTTACCTGTGAAGTCATTTGGTCCTGGACTGTTGTTTGTTGGGAGTTTTTAGGTTATTCATTCAATTTCATTGCTGGTAGTCAGTCTGTTCAAATTTTCTGTTTCTTCTTTGTTTAGTTTTGGGTGGTTGTAAGTTTCTACGCAGTTATCCAGTTCTTCTACGTTGTCCAATTTGTTAGTATATAATTTTTAATTATATTTTTATTTTTATTTTATATATTTTTATTTTATATATTTTTAATTTTTTAATAATGTCTTAAAATGCTTTGTATTTCTCTGATGTTGGTTATTTCTCCTCTTTCAATTCTGATTTTGTTTGAATTTTCTCTCTTGAAGAGTATGGCTTAAAGGTTTATCAGTTTTGTTAATCTTTTCAGTGAACCTGATCCTGGTTTCATTGATCTATTCTATTTTTAGTTTTTATTTTATTTCTGCTCTAATCTTTATTACTTCCTTCCTGCTATTGGTTTTGGGTTTTGTTTGCTCTTTTTCTAGCTCCTTTGGGTGTAAGGTTAGTTTGAGATTTTTCTTGTTTCTTGAGGTAGGCCTGTAGTGCTATAATGTTCCCTCTTAGAACAGCTTTTACTGCATCCCCAAAACATTTTGGACCATTGTGTTTTCATTTTCGTTTGTCTTTTTTTTTTTTAAGATTTTATTTATTTATTTGACAGAGACAACGAGAGAGAGAGCACAAGCAGGGGGAGTGGGAGAGAGAGAAGCAGGCCTCCCATGGAGCAGGGAGCCTGATGCGGGGCTCTATCCCAGGACCCCGGGATCATGACCCTCGCCGAAGGCAGACGCCTAACGACTGAGCCACCCAGGCGCCCCCATTTTCGTTTGTCTTTGTGTAATTTTTTATTTCCTCTTTGATTTTTTTTGACTGACACATTCACGGTTTAGTAGCATGTTACTTAATCTCCACTTAGTTGTGTTCTTTTAGATTTTTTTCTTCTGGTTGATTTCTACTTTGATAGCATTAAGGTTGGAAAAGATGCATAGTATGACTTCAATCTTTTTGAATTTGTTGAGACTTATGAGCTAACATACCTATTTTGGAGAATATTCTGTGTGCATTTGAAAAGAATGTATGTTTCCTGTTTTAGGATGGTATGTTCTGCATTTATCTGTTAGATCCATCTGTTCCAGTGTGTCATTCAGAGTCACTGTTTGTTGATTTTCTGTTTGGATGATCTATCTATTGATGGAAGTGGGGTATTAAAGTCCTCTACTATTATTGTATTATTATTGATTACTTTCTTATGTTTGTTATTATGTTTACTAGTGATGAGTTCCTTTAACTTTTGTTTGTCTGAGATATCCTTTCTCTCTCCTATTCTGAATAGAGTATCCTCGTGGCTGTTTTTTTTTTTTTTTTTTCTTTTTCCTTGAATGTATCAAGCCACTCTCTTCTGACCTGCAATGTTTCTGCTGAAAACTCCACTGATAGCCTTATGGAGTTTTCTATATGTAACTTTTCTTTTCTCTTGATGCTTTTAAAATCCTCTTTTTATCATCATTTTCTGCCACTTTAATTACTGTGTGTCTTGGTGTGGACATTTTAGGTTGCTTTTGTCTGGGGCCCTCTGTGCCTCCCGGATCTAGATGTCTGTTTCCTTCCCCAGACTCAGTAAGTTTTCAGCTATTATTTCTTCAAATAAATTTTCTGCTCCCTTTTGTCTCTTTTCCTTCTGGGATCCTCATAATGTAAATGTTATTATACTTGATAGTGTCCTCAGTTCCTTTAATCCATTTTCATTTTTTATTATTTGTTTCTCTCTTCTGTTCATCTTGATTGCTTTCCATTATGCTGTCCTCAAGGTCGATGATCCATTCTTCTGCATCCTCCAGCTATGATTTATTCCCTCTAGGGTATTTTTAATTTCACTTACTAAGTTCTTCATATCTAATTGTTTCTTTTTTATGTTTTCTGTTTCTTTGTTGAGGGTCTCACTGATGTCTTCCACTCTTCTCTCAAATCCAGTGATCATCTTTATGATCATTATTTTCTCTATCAATTATATTATCCCATTTCGTTTAGCTCTCTTCTTGTGAATTTGTACTGTTCTTTCATTTGGGACATATTCCTTCTCATTTTGTTTAATTCTGTGTCTGTTAGGAAAGTCATCTGCTCTTGAAAGTAATGCCCTTAAATACAAGAGGTCTTGTAATGCCCTGCAGTGCAATGTTTCCTATTTACCAGAACCTGGCAGTTCAGGGGTGTCTATTATGTGTGTTGTGTGTGCCCTGCTTTTGTGGCTGAGACATGTTTTCCTTCAGTCCAGTCGTCTGCAATGGCTCTCTTTGCCTGTGTGGGCAGGGTTTGGTCCCTGTGTTGTTAGTGGGCTAGTCTGGGACCACCTTGGGCCTGAATTGAGCCAGAGCAGTCTTTTGCCAGAGCTGTGGAAGCACCAAGCTCAAGGGTGCTTTCCCTGTGTGGTCACCTGAGCAGCTTTTGCTGGTGGGTTGGGTCTGCAGTTAGACCAGTGTCTGTCCCCAATCCACTGCTGGGGCTGCAGCTGGACGGGTGTATGCTGTTATTTTCCCTCTCCCAGAGGCAAGTGTCACTTTGGAGTGGTGCTGGCCCCTGTTGGGGCTTGTGGCACTGCTTTGAATGGGCTTCAGCCAAGATCTGCAGGAGAACAAGGGAGCTGGTTGTGCTACATCCAGTACCAGCAAGGTCTGCTACATTGATCTGCTATGGGAGGGGAGCTAAAGCCGCCTGGGAAAACTGCAGAGGGCTGGAGGGGGTGGATCCACATAAATGTGTGGCTGGGGCATGCTTCTAGCAAGCTAGGTGTAGATTGTTGTGCTGTGCTGGGTCCTGCAGCTGTCCCTGTATTTAGGCTGGGGGCAGGTGTTGGGGAGGGAAGTGGTGCCCACCAGCTCTTTTGTTCTTGGAGAAATCTCCCGAAGTTCCCTGCTTCTTCAGCCCATGCTCTGAGATTATTAAATAAATCTCTTTCCTGTATACCCCAGGCATTTTTCAAACTGCTGCTGCTTTGCTGTATCTCAGCGGGACTGTCTGTTCTGTCTCTTTAAGGGCAGGGACTCTGTTTTCTGTCCCCCTGCTGCCTCTTAATGTATTGAGGCTGCTGATTTTTAAAGCTCTAGGTGTTAAGTCCTGTTGATTGTTTAAAAAACAACAACAACAACAAACCAAAAACAAAAAAACGGGAGAAGCCAGGCCCCAGGAGAAGCCAGGCCCCTCCGGTTTTCAAAACCAAATGTTATGGGGATTTGTCTTGTCAGTGCAGCCCCCCAACCTGGGGAGCCTGGGGCAGGTCTTCTCTCCCCTCTCTGCCCTCACAGAGTTCCTCCTTCCTAAGGTCAGTCCCCCTCTATGGTACAGTCTTTCAGTAAGCATAAAACATGTTTATGAACAGATCCAAATTTATCTTTACTTTTTCCGTAATAAGACAGAAGTAGATAAACATTATGTTTCGTAATCAATATTTTCAGTATTTTATTTGGAAAAAAATTTAGATGTCCAATGAATGGTTTCTCAGGGTTTCATGTATTTACCCAAATCCTTTTGGGTTTAGGCTCTATGGTCAAATTCCCAAGTTACCAATTTTGAACCCTACAGAACCCAATACCTCTCTCTTATAGGAAATAGTTTGCATTACTACCTTTACTATCATGAAAATACATCTTTACTGTGAATTGAAACTTAAAGGTAATATAACCTACCTTCACAATTGGAAAAAAAACAAACCTGTAAGTGCTCCAACATAATACCATAAAATATGTTTCAGTGTGATAATGCTCAAGGATGACTAGTTTGCACTGATATCTAGAATCGTCAGTGTGTCTATTACAAGGGTGGATTGATGCAGGGGTTTTGAGTTGACAACTCAGAGAACACATACAGTGTCTCCACTGGTGAAATGCTTTTCTGAAGTAATGCGTAGTTCTCAGTAGAGTTCCCTACTTAATAATCCACCCTTGAATTTGCTACTACATTCCTGGAAGTTTTAATGTATATTAAAATGATGCAAACATGACTTTATGCTGATGTATATGTGTGTGTGTGTGTGTGTGTGTGTGTGCATGTGTGTATATATAAATATATAAATAAGTATATGCACAGACATATATATATCTAGATATTTATATATATTTAGAACTAGATTCTATGTCCACCTATTTACAAACCCATTTGTTCCCTCATTCAGAGGTCATGTAGACTTCTGGGTTTTCTGTGCCTCTAAGATTGTCCTAGTGATGTAGTTCCTGCTTGGGAAAACATATGCAGAAATTAACAGTTGAAAAAAATGCTTTCTGGAGGAAGTCTCTGAGTTAAGTCTCTGAGTTTATGGTCCTCTTGATTTGATAGTTATTAAAGTTCCTTTCCAGTGGTTCCTGGCTGTTTTATTTAAGCAACAGCTACTAGGGATAAATTCTTTCTCTTATGCTGTGTGAATAGTTTTAGAAATTTAGTAGAGTTCAACAAAAATGTTCTGTGCTCTCAAGGGCCTTAGATTTGTGTATGGAATGCAAAGATACACAGTCAATAAAATGAGATTAAATTCAATGATGACGCTGTGCCATAGTGTCTTCTAGGAGTGCAGGAGGAGTGATTTCAGCCTTGCCTTGGGGAGTCTGGGAACTTTTCTTCAACAAGTAGTAGTGGGTGTGGTAGTGAAGCCACCAGGTGTGCCTCCTTAGTAGTTAAAGTTTAAGTATTTGGAAATGACATTTTGAAATAGTAGTTGCCCCCTAATCTGTCATACTATGTAGACTAAAGTAGCAAAATCAGTTCTTGATAAATAAGACTACATATTTCACTTATTAACATTTCTATTTATTACTAACAGTTGTAGTTTGAGGATTTTTCTCCCTTATGTTATTGGCTTTAATATTTAGGGGCTTCACCTGTGACTCCAATACTTCTCTTACTATGGACCATCTAGTATAGAAATTCAGTAATGGTGGATAATACCAAAATTGCCTTGATTCAGTTATACTCAGAAATAGAGACATTTTTCTTGCAAGTCTTTTTTTTGTCTCATTCTAGCATGACTAGAATTCAGATGCATAGCTAATAGGTCAACCTATTGCTCATGCATAATTGGACATTTTGTTTCTCGGTACCTATCTTGAATAATCATTTTTAACTTAGTCAATATATTGGAACCCTTTGGTGAAATTGAATTACTCAGGTAGTTAGGGATTAATCATATGCTCTTGTGTTTTGGCATGTGTGGTTATATTTAAGAGGTGTATAATTTTTGGACTCAGTATATTTAATCAGTATGATAATGGCCTAGTTTAAAAGAGGATAAAAATTTTTTTTTTCTTTTTTAATAGCCTTTTAGGTGTCCCCATTGCATATGATAACATCAAAGTAGTGGGTGAACTGGGAGATATTTATGATGATCAAGGACACATTCATCTTAACATTGAAGCAGATTTTATTATTTTCTGTCCTGAACCGGGGCAAAAGCTTATGGTATGTATTTTTATATATATGTATATTTTTTAAGCTTTCTTTGTATACTTGTATAGTAATATAATTTGGAAAATTTTAAGAGACTTGGGAAGCAAATGGATTACTATTATTGGTTTCTAAAAATTTAAAGAAAAAAATTTACCATCAGTTCAACATTGGTAAGTTTTTAAACTCCATTCTCCTAAAACTCACATGTATGTGGAAAGAATGTGTCTCAGAATTTATTCTTTGGATGGCACCAGAATGATCTTAAGCTGTTAAAAAACAATTATTAGTTTATTATTTCTCAATTACACACAAATAGTTTCTTTTATAAAGGATTCAAATCGTATAGTAATCAGAGGAGTTGAAAATTCAAAGGGTTGTGGGACCAGGCAGGTAATGAAAGTGAATTAAGGATGAGGTCAAGGCACCTGTAATGTGCCATGGGAATAAAGGCCCTGTGGGATAGGTCTTTTAGTTTTTCAAGAGGAATCTGGAAATACAGATTTTTGTGAAGTTGACTGAACTATATATCCCATTATGCTCTGCACTTGCCTTTCTCTTCTGCCAGCAGTTCTGTGTATATGCCTTGTTGCACATACATATAAATATATATACACATGTTTATTTTTTTAAGAACTATTAACCCTTTATCGCTAATAAATACAGGTCAAATTTTATCCAAAAGGCATTTCTAATTTAAAAATTTTTCAGAATCAATTAAACAAGTATCTTGGGCCTGCCCAACTGGGATCCCACAACCAGCCTCCATGCCAATAGTATGGTTATAGTATAGCTTTTCTTCTCTGATAAAGTTGGCAGTAGATTTGTACTTAAATTCCCACACTTACCAGCTTTGTGTAAGTTACTGTAAATGTACACATAGAAATACCATACTATACAGAAAGTATGAAATGAAAAAAAACTCCATCCTTTTACTCTATTTCCTACAATAAGGTCCAGTCTTCAAATAAATTTGGACAGTTCGTTTCAGTTTTTTTAATATGAGGTATAGTTTACATACAAATACACAGATCATAGTGTGCAGTTCAGTGAACTCTGATAAGAGCATATATACCATTCTATTTTGGAACGAGCCTCCTGCCCTTTCCAGGTCAGTCCTCTCTATTCCAGATACAACCACTGTTCTGATTGCATATATTATAAAATCAGTTTTGCTTGTTCTATAATTTCATATTAATGGACTTTTTCATTATACAGTGTTTGAAAATCTGACCTCTTTTGCTCAACATGTTTTTGCATTCATCCATGCTGTTTGGTGTGGTAGTTTATTTCTCTTTGTTGCTCATGGTATTCAGTTGTATGAATGTATCATAATTTAATTGCCCATCTTTACTGATTGACATTTGGGTTGTTTCCAGTATGAAGCCATTATGAATAAAGCTGTGAATATACATTTTCATTTCTCCTAGGAAAAACTAGAAGCAGCATTTGGTTTTGTCTTTTAATTTTACTTACGGGCATATACTAGTTTCTCCTTATGATTTTAATTTGCATTTCTCCTTTAAGCTCTTTCATGTGTTTCAGTAAGGGGCCTATTCAAGTGCTTTCCCCATTTTTAATTGGGTTTTTGTATTATTGAGGTAGAGTAGTTCTGTTTATATTCTTCCTACAAATCCTTTTCAGATAAATGTATTGTGACTCTTTTCCCCCAGTCTGTGACTTGTCTCTTAACTTGTAATGGTATCATTTCATAAACAGAAGTTTTTAATATTGATGAGGTCCAATTTGTCATATTTTTATGGTTACTGCTTTCTGGATCCTGTATAAGAAACTTGCCTACTCCTAGATTGTGAAGATAGTTTCTGTAAGCCTTGTAGAATTTTTCAGTTTTAGCTTTTCCATTTAGATATATGACCAATCTTAATTTTTGTGTGTAGTGTGAAATAGGCCCTTGAGATCCATTTTCTTATTCATATGGTTATATTCAGTTGTTCCAGAACTCTATATTGAAAAGAATTTCCTTTTCCTATTATCTTAAACTGATAGGCTTTATTGTTTTATAGCAGTTTTAGATTTACAGAAAAATTGAGTTGAAAGTAAGTCCTTCCCCCACCCCAGCGCACACAGTTAACTCCTATTATTGACATCTTGCATTAGTGTGGTAACATTTGCTACAGTTAAGCTGATATTGATACATTATTATTTTTTTAAAAAGTGTAGAATTAGTTTTCTTTCTTGTACATTCTAAAACCCCTGGAATGTACCACACAATGACATGTGTCCCCCATTACTGTATTCTATAGAATAATTGGGCACTGCTCTAAAAATTCTCTGTATTTTACCTACTTATCCTTTTCCCTCTATCCCTCCTCTTGAAACCTGGCAACTATTGATCTTTTTTAGTGTCTCCATAGTTTACCTTCTCCAGAACTTCACAGTTGGAATCATATTGTATGCAGCCTTTTCAGCTTGCCACCTCTGACTTAGCAGTATGCATTTAAGGTTCTTCCATGTCTTGTCACCGGCTTGGTAATTTTTTTTTTTTTTAACTGCTGAATAGTACTGCATTGTATAGATGCACTGTGGTTTGTCCAGACTCCTGATAATGACACCCAAAGAATTTTCTATGTATAAGGAGTTGCCAACATTAAACAAGGCTCTATACATGTTAATCTCCAAATTTAAAATACATGATTTAAAAAAAAATACTTCAGATGTTCATTTATATGTTATATATATTGATTCTTAGGGGAAGAAAAAACTAAGGCTTTTTTTTAAACTTTAAGCTTAAAATCATATAGCACATACTTTAGTTTTAAAGCTTCTAAAAATGTTATTGTGATTCAGTCAAAATAGCCATGCTCAAGTTCTACATATGAAGGGTAAGCTGTCTTCTGATACATTGCTTACATCATGCTAAAGTTAAAGAATGCTCTTTAAGCTTTGAAATTCAGACTGTTGATAGAAATATAATGTGGATCCTAGTTATAGAAAGCATATGCTTCCTGCCTTGAGGTCTTTTCACATTTAGGTCATATCAAAGAGTATTTTCTGCTTGGTTTCAATATGGTTATAATCTATTCCCCAGGGAATCCTGTGGCGGGAGCTAAGGAGTTTTTGTTTTTTTATCCAGTTAGGCAGTTGATATGCAATCATTTAGTAAAGTTTGAGCTTTCTCTAAACTCTACAGTGTTCTAAAATGATGGTTTAGTATAACATGTAAATTTTAATTGAAAAACTTTTTCCATATCAAATTACACCATATTTTGATGTTTTCTCTTTGAAGATCAGTTTGAAGCTTATAAAGTTTTATTTACCTTTTAAACTCTTTGGATTTCTTGATGTTACTTTTTTCTTTTCCCTTTCCTTTCTTCCCAGGGTACAGTTAATAAAGTGTCTTCCAGCCACATTGGCTGTTTAGTACATGGGTGTTTCAATGCCTCCATCCCTAAACCTGAGCAGATGCCTGCAGAGCAGTGGCAGAACCTGACGATAAACGTGGGTGATGAACTAGAATTTGAAGTATTTCGTTTGGACTCAGATGCTGCTGGAGTATTCTGCATTCGGGGAAAATTAAATACCACCAGGTCAGTTCCTAATCACATTATTTTGAATTTTGATACTTAATGATTTCTATTTAATTCTGATGATTTAGAGAATATAAGGCCTTCTTTTAAAATAAAATTAGAATATTCATGCTTTAAACCATAAAGTCAATACTTAGTCACAGCACTTAAGATTCCTATTTACATTGAATATTCTAAAGCTCTACACATCTAGCTGTTCCCTATTTTAATCAGTCTATTTTCTAGTTTAATTTTTTTAACAAAAGCTTGATCATACTGCATAACTATTAGCCTCTTATTTTTACACAGTGGAAACAAAAATTTGATTTTTGTCATTATGCCAGGTAGATAATTTCTGAATCTTTTTTGTATTAAAATTCTTTTAAGAACTGTCATCTCGAGCTTGGTTCGATGGGAGCCAAGTTTAATGGAGTGAAGGAAAAAAAAGCTTTGGGAATATTGCTGGTGTTAATAATCAAGGCAAAATCTAAAAAAATATTAAGACTATGGGTTAAAGTTTTAGAACAGTTGTCCAATAGAACTTTCTGTGATGATAGGAATGTGTGCTTTATTTGTGTAGTATTAAAGTTACCTCATTGAAATTACTTAGTCATACATAGCTAATGTTTCTGTATAGGACTCTGCAGTCTAATGTTTCTGTATAGGACTCTGCAGTTCCAGAGAGAGGCCTACTCCACTGATCCTTGTTTTTATTTTAGTGTTAACTCTTAACTTTGAAGGTAATACTGCTTCAAGCATGGTTATGGGAAAAAAAATGAGGATTGAGAGTTAGAAACTCCATTAATTTCACAGATAATGGAAATATATATTTTATCACTTGTCAGTTGTTTAATAAGCCTGGGTGTGGTGATGTTTATTGTGACCTAATTTTTCTAAACCAAACCAAAATTTAGAAGCTACATTTTAATGGGCTAAGGGATAACAAGATAGAATATTGGAAATTTATGCCATACGTCTATATCTTGTACTGCTGTTATTTAGAAAAAAAAAAAAAAAACACTTGGTATATTCTTGATCTCATTGTATTCTTTTTGTTTATTGCTCTGTAAATTTTTTCAACTGTTAGTTTACAAACCAAGTGCTCTGCAGTTTCTGAAGAAGTAACAGAAACTGGTACTGAAGAAATTATTGAAAAACCTCTCAAGAAGAAGAAAAAGAAAAAGAAGAAAGACCCAGAATCATATGAAGTGGAAAGTGATAACAGAGAGTTAGCAGATTGTGCAGATGCCACAATGAAGAAAGAGACAGACCTGCAGATTGATAATGTGAATGGCCTCTGGAAGGCTGAGCCAAAAAAGAAGAAAAGGCACCAGGAAGATCAGGACCAGGATCCTGTTTTCCAAGGCAGTGACTCCAGTGGTTACCAGAGTGACCATAAGAAGAAAAAAAAGAAAAGGAAACACAGTGAGGAAGCTGAATTTACCCCACTTTTGGAACACTCACCTAAAAAGAAAAGGGAAAAGTAATTTTCTTTAGTGCATTTTAAATATTCAGCTTTTTAAAGATTTAGATACAAGAGATGAATAAATGTGGGAATGGTATGAAATGCTTGTGTATTCCCGTAGTCTACAAAACAGGAAACATTTGATTAGGAGTTTTTGGTGCTTAAATTATTACAGTGATAATTACTGTAGGAAATACCAGGATTATTAAACTGCCATTTTATTGTTACAGAATAAAAAGGTAAGAGCTACTCTTTCAAGTCTTACATTTTCCCAGTTTTTACATCTAAATTAGATAAAATTATTCCTATACTCTGAAGACTGGCAAAAGGACTTTGTAATACAGTGTAGTTCATATCATTCAAGAATGAGTTGGAGCTTGTTTTTTTTTTTTAAATAGGTTTGACCTTTAGTCATAATTTAGGTTTTTTGCTTTTTTGTTTTGTTTTTTTTGGGGGGGGGGTCATGGCTACTACAGTGATTCTGTGGTTCAACTTAGAACGGTTTGCCAAAGGCGTTCCTGTTAAGTCTCCAGAGCTCTTAAGAACCAAGCCACTATTGACTGTGGTAGGAAACATTGTTTACTATTCTTTCCTTCCAGATGGAGGTTGATGAGAGGAGGCTGATGGACAAGGCTATTTCCTTGTACTTACTTGTGCCTCAACCATTCTGCTTTTGCTGTGTTTGGAGGAGCAGAGTCTGACTGATTAAAACATAAATGCCATTAGTCGTAGTGGGGGATTTTCTCAACTACTTTTTAATGATTAGGTTAAGGTACTAAAAATTGTTTAAGAGAAAATTTCATTGAGAAAATGTGGACTGTTTTTTTTAACTACTAGAAAACACTGAGTAATGAAATAAGCTGCTTCAGGCTGATAAAGCATGGCCACATTGATTTAACAGTACCTGACCACCTGACCATGGCTATGTGTAACACATCTAAGGAAAGATGTAGTTCCTTCCATTATGGAGTGTCATTGGAGATACAGATGCACACATATAAGGAAATACAGAAAATTAGTAATTCTGGTAAGTACTAACAACAAGACTGTCTACTCACTGTTAGCTGTGTTAATATCTCTAAGTGGATGAATGGTTGAAATGAACTTCACATGGCACCTATTCTGTTTCTATTTTTCTAGTATCTGATGTAACACTGGTCTCACATGGTTTAATTTTACTATTTAAATTCTGCTAGTAGTATATCCTGATCCGAATCTGTAATGATAGAATATAGAATTTGGGGAGTAGCAGATATTCACACGTTTGTCCTCAAGTAAATTAGTAAGACCAGACAATGGAAAGATACAGAGGAATTTCTTTTCCTACAATTTAGTGTGGGTATTGAGCCCTTAAAATATGGCTAATACAAATTGACATGTGGTATCAGTATAAAACCCAAGATTTTGAAGATGTACAAAGAATGTAAAATATCTCAATTTTGTATATTGGTGAAATTATTTTTGGTATATAGTGTGTTAAATAAAATTTATATTCAGCTTTTTTCGACTTTTTTTTTTTTTTTTGCTAAAAGGTTTAAAATCTTATGTGAGGCTCACTAGTATTCTGTTGAGGATTTCTGTATTAAGGTTCATCAGAGATATTGGCCTGTAGTTTTGGGGAGGTTTTTTGGTAGTATTTGTATATGGTTTTTGGTATCAGATTAATCCTCAACAACATATTAGCAAACGGTATCCAACAATACATTAAAATCATTCACCACAGTCAAGTGATTTACTCCAGGGATGCAATTGTGGTTCAGTATTTGCAAATCAGTCACATGCTACATCACATTGAGAGAAAGGATAAAAACCACATGATCTCAACAGATGCAGAAAAATCATTTGGCAAATGCAACATCCATTTGTAATAAAATCTCAACAATATAGGTTTAGAGGCAACATACCTCAACATAATAATGACCGTATATGAAAAACACAAAGCTAATCTCCTACTCAATGTTGAAAGGCTGAATTTTTCCTCTAAGATTAGAAACAAGACAAGGATGTCCACATTCACCACTTCTATTCAACATAGTACTGAAGGCCTCATTTTCTTACACCATACACAAACACAAGACAAATTAAACACCTAAGTGTGAGAACTAAAACCGTAAAAATCCTGGAAGAAAACAGGTATTAATTTTTTGACATTGGCTCTAGCAACATTTTTATAGGGATATCTCCTCAGGCAAGGAAAGCAAGTTAAAATTAAACTAGTGGGACTACATGAAAATGAAATGCTTTTGCACAGCAAAGGAAACCAACAGAACAAAAAGACAAGCTACTGCATAGAAGGTATTTGCAAATGATACATACAGTAAGGGGTTAATATCCAAAATATATGTAAAGACCTTACACATTTCAACACCAAAAAAAAAAAACAAAAACAAAAAAACCCCAAATAATTTAAAAAAGGGGGGGGCGGCAGAGGACCTGAAGAGACTTTCCCAAAGCAGACATACAGATGGCTAGCCAAAAGACACATAAAAGATGGTCAACATCACTAATAATCAGGAAAATGCAAATCAAAACCACAATGAGCTCTCACCGTACACGGGTCAGAATGGTTAGAATCAAAAAGAAACGAGTGTTGGTGAGGATGTGGCAAAAAAGGAACCTTCGTGCACTGTTAGTGGGAATGTAAATTAGTGTAGCCACTGTAGGGAAACTAATTTCTGAAAGAAAAATAGAGAAGGACTTCAGGGAAGATGGTGGAGTAGGAAGATCCTGAACTCACCCTTTCCAAGGGACACACTGAGATAACAGCCACATGAGCAAGCTAACTCAGAAAATGACCAGTAGAATAGACTTTCCACCATTCATGGTAGATAACAGGCCACATCTAAAAGGGTAGGAGGGGTGGAGACATGGTTGAGAATTAAGCCCTCAGACTAACCAGTAACGGTAGAGATTCCACACAAGGCATTCCAGGCACAGGGGACCTGCACTGGTCAGACAAGTCCCCTTAACCTTTGTCTTTGAAAACCACAGGTGCTTAAATTTGTTAGTTTTACAATCATCAGGGCTTAACGCTGAGTACTTAAAATTCACATACCTAGCTTCAGGAGAGCTGAGGGCCATACGAAATTGATTCCCTGCCCTTAAAGGCCCATAACCTGCCTGAGATACAGCATAGAAGCAGCAGTTTGAAAAGCGCTTGGGGTATACATGAAGAGTTATTTACTAATCTCAATGTGTCCTGGAGGGGCAGGGACAGAAGACTTCTCCAAAAACAAAATATTTGACAGGTACCATTTCCCTCCACCCCCAGGCTAGACAGCCAGACACTTGTTAGAACAAGTATACTCTCCATCTATCTTGCTAAGACTTCATGCTCCACCCCCACGTTCTGCATATCTGCCCCTTCCAACTCATCCCCTTCGGCAGGTGTCTCCAATGTAACTTCTATCTCAGCACACCCTACAACCAGCCCCAGCAGGAACTGGCAGCACTCCAAAGTGAATCCTGTCTCAAGGAGAGGGGAAGATAACCACACACACTTGTAATGCCACAGTCCCAGCAGACAGGCTGGGAGCAGGCATTGGGCCTGACTGCAGGCCCTGGCCTACCAACAAAAGCCTCTCAGGGGACAAGAAAGTGAAAATGCTTTGCGTGTCCATGAAACTATAGCCCTGGCAGAAGGGCTGAGGGTAGGCATCTGGTCTGACTGCTGACAGCATCCAACTGTAGGACCACTGTGGCCCCTGCACTGGCCCTTTAACAGCACAGGGACCAAACTAGTGTACCCACAACAGGCAAAGTAGCCTATTGCAACTGACTGCAACTGAAAGCAAATGTAGGTCACTCACAACAGTAGGGCAAAAACAACCCACATAGGAGACAGCGCTGAAGCACCTGGTCCTGGTGAACAGGGGGTATTGTGCAACAGGGCACCCCAGGAACTCTTCTTCCTAGGGCCACATCAAGAGCAGGAGACATAGCTGACTTCCCTAATACTTAGAAACAGAGTTAGACAAATGAGAGGAATGAGCCAAATGAAAGACCAGTACAAAACCACAGCAAATGAACTAAATGAAATGGAGACAAGCAATACACCTGAAAGAATTTAAAGTAATGGTCATAAAGCTACTCAATGGCCTTGAGAAAAGTGTGGAGGATCTCAGTGAGATGTTCATAAAGGGATAGAAAATAGAAAAACCGATGAAGAACTCAACTGAAATTAAAAATACACTACAGGGAATTAGTAATAGACTGGAGGAAGCATAATGGATCAGTGACATAGAAGAGAGAGTAATGGAAATCAACCAAGCTAAAGAGAAAAAGAATAATGAGAACAGATTAAGGAATCTCAGCAACATCATCAAGCATAATAACATTTGCATTATAGGGATCTCAGAAGGAGAATAGAGATGCAGGCACTAAAATTTGAAGTAATAATAGCTGAAAATTCCCTAATCTGGGGAAGGCAGCAGACCTCCAGATTCAAGAGGCATGGAGAACCCCAACCAACCTAACCCAAGGAGATACCAAGGCATATAGTAATTAAAATAGCAGAAAGTACTGATAACGAGAATTTTAAAGTTAAAAGAGAAAAGTCACATACAAGCAAAACCTGATAAAGCTAGCAGATAAGTTTTCAGCACAAACTCTATAGACCAGAAGGAAGTGCCATGATACGTTCAAAGTACTGAAAAGAAAAAAAACCAAGAACATACTACTCACCAAAATTCTCTATTAGAATAGATGGAGAGATGGTTCCTTAGACCAACAAAAGTTAAAGGAATTCATCACCAATAAACCAGCCTTACAAGAAGTGTTAAAGGGAATTTTTGGGAAGAAAAGCCATAATCAGGAGTAAGAAAATTATAAAAGGAAAAACTTCACAGATAAATGCAAACAAAAGTAGATTAATCTCTTTAGTATGGAGGTTAAAGCACATATGCAGGAAAATAAATTTTATCTAGAAAATCAGTCAAGTGTTTCACAAAATAAGAGGATGTCAAGAATGACATCATATACATAAAATGTGAGGAATGAGTAAAAAATGCTTTGAGAATGGGTTTAAACTTAAGCAGCCATCAACTTAAAATAGACTGCTATACACCTAAGTTGTTTACGAACAACAACAAATTGAAAACCTGTAATAAAGAAAAGGGAATCCAAAGTAAACGGATGGCAGCAAAGTAAGAGGACCGTAGGCTCACCTCGACCTACAAATATAATTAACTATCAAATCATCCCAAATACCCCAGAAACTGACCTGAAGACTGGCAGAACAAACCACAACTAAAGGGAGACAAGAGGCCATATCAAAGAAGGTAGCAAGTAAGGAGATGTGGCTTGGGAGAAAAATGGATCATGGCTGCTACAGTGGGGAGGAAGTCACTGTCATGGACAAGGGAGAGATAGACTAGCACATGGGAGTGCAGGGGAAAACAAATCCCCACAGCAATTAGCTTGGAAAGCCTCTAAGAGGGGCTGAATTTCCTGAGTTATTGCAACCAGCAGGGCTTAATGCGTTGAGTTCTAAAGGTCAGGGGGCTTGCCTCGGATAGACCCCAAAGGGCACTGCACTGCTCTTGGAGAGAAAACGGCACACAGCCCACAGACATATAGCATGGAAACAGTGATCTGAAGAGTGCCTGGGGCACAGTGGGGAGGTTTTTTGCTTCTATCAGAGTGTGTTCCAGGCAAACATTCATAGAGAGACTCCTCTAGGAAAAAAGGAACTGGCAGGTGCCATTTCCCTTTCCCACTACTTAGCATAAGCACAGACCACTTGGGGGAACCAGCCCAGTGCCATCACTTGCTACCAAACTTGGTTACACCAAGTCCCAGCCTCCCATGCTGTAGTGGAACTGCCCTTCCCAGTCATACTTGCCTCAGTCCCAGTTGTGCCCCACAAGCATTAGTCCAAATCTCTTCCAACACCACATTTCCCAACTGGGAGTTTTGCAGGGCCTTGGTTCTGGTGGCAGTGGTGATAGATCTTACTTCATAAGCAGACCAGAGCACACCTAGTTACAATGTGCCAAATTCAGGCCAGGGACCAAACACTGCCCACAACAGGCCGACACAGCCTCTGCGGAGGGAAGGTTTAAAGGAAAAGCCAGCCAAGACAAAATAGCACAGCACAGGCAGCAGACATTGCAGACAATGCCAGAAGCACCAGGGAACAGGGGTCCCTACACAGCAGGACACTATAGGACATCTTCTTAAGGCTATTACCCTAAAGAACAGGAGACATAGCTGACTTTCCTAACACAAACAGGCACAGAGACTTAGACAAAATACGAAGATAGAGAAATTTGTCCCAGATGAAAGAACAGACAAGGCCACAGAGATCTAAGTGAAACATATAAGTAATATGCCTGAGGGAGTACTTAAGCAATGATCATAAGGCTATTCACTGGACTGGAGGAAAGAATGGAAGGTGTCAGTGAGACCCTTAGCACAAAGGTAAAAAAAAAAAATCAGAGATGGGGCGCCTGGGTGGCTCAGTTGGTTAAGTGACTGCCTTCGGCTCAGGTCATGATCCCGGAGTCCCTGGATCGAGTCCCGCATCGGGCTCCCTGCTCAGCAGGGAGTCTGCTTCTCCCTCTGACCCTCCCCCCTCTCATGTGCTCTCTCTCATTCTCTCTCTCACAAATAATAAATAAAATCTTTAAAAAAAAAAAAATCAGAGATGAAGAGTGCAATAAATGAGATTAGAAACATGCCTGATGCAATAAATAGCAATCAAAGAAGTAGAGAAATGAATTAATGACCTAGAAGACAGTAATGTAATTAAGCTGACCAAACGAGAAAAAAGAAAGGCAAAATGAGAATAGACTTAGGGAACTCAGTGACTCCATCGAATGTAGTAACATCTGCATTATAGGAGTCCCAGAAGAAAAGAGAGAAAATTTTCTTTTAAGAGATAATAGCTGAAAATTGCTAAAATGGGGAAGAAAACATATATCCAGATGCAGGAGGCACAGAGAACCCCCAGCAAAATCAACAAAAGCAGACCTACACCAAGACATATTATCATTAAAATAACAAAATCAAGTGATAAAAAATTTTAAAGGCAGCAAGGAAAAAGAAGACCATTATATACAAGGGAAACCCCATAAGGCTCTTAGTGGATTTTTTAGCAGAAATTTCAAGCCAGAAAGGACTGACAGGATATATTCAAAGCGCTGAAAGCAAAAAAATCTGCAGCCAAGAATACTCTATCCAGCAAGGTTATCATTCAGAATAGGAGATAGTTTTCCAGATAAACAAAAACTAAAGGAGCTCATGACCAGTAAACCAGCCCTGTAAGAAATAATAAAGGGGACTGTGAGTGGAAAGGAAGGACCAAAGTGACAGCATGAAGGTAGGAAACACAACAGCAGTAAAAATGAGTATTTCTCTAAATAATCAGTCAAGGAACTCACAAAAGGATGTAAGCTATGACAATATATACCTAAAATGTGGGGAGGAGAGGAGTAAAGAATGGTTTTAAACTTAAATGACCATTAACTTAAGATAGACTGTTCTGTCATACAAATGGATGCCAAAAGAAAGCAAGGTTTTTGCAAAGATCAATAAAATCATTAACACTTGAAACAGACTCCTCAAAAAAAAAAAAAGACTCAAATTCAGAAACAAAGGAGAAGTAATAACTAACACCAAAGAAATAAAGGATAAGAGATTATTATGAAAAATTATATGCCAACAAATTGGATAACCTAGAAGAAATGGGTAAATTCTTAGAA
This sequence comes from Leptonychotes weddellii, assembly GCF_054177405.1. Lineage (NCBI taxonomy): Eukaryota > Metazoa > Chordata > Mammalia > Carnivora > Phocidae > Leptonychotes > Leptonychotes weddellii. Next base: position 50,112,306 of record NC_138380.1, read on the forward strand.
ATATCTAACTTTCCAAAACAATGAGGGATAAAAATTTGAACAGACTGATTACCATTGAATGAAATTGAATCAGTAATCAAAAAACTCCCAAAAAACAGAAGTCCAGGACCAGATGGCTTCTCAGCTGCAATGTACCAAACGTTTAAAGAAGAGTTAACACCTATTCTCAAACTATCCCAGAAAATAAAGGAGTAAGGAAAGCATCCAAATTCATTCTATGAGGCCAACAATACCTTGATACCAAAACTAGATTAAGACACCTCAAAACAAATATAGGCTGTTATCTTTGATAAACATAAATGCAAAAGTGCTCAACAAAATATTAGCAAACCAAATCCAACAGTACAGTTACAAAAAAAAAAAAAAATCATACCACCATCAAGAGGTATTTATTCCAGAAATGCAAATCAGTTAATGTGATATATGACATAACGAAGAGAAAGGATAAAAACCATTACGATCATCTCAAGAGACACAGAAAAGTCATTTGACAAATACAACATCCATTCATAAAAACTCTGAACCACGTAGGTTTAGAGAGAACATACCTCAATATAATAAAGGTCACATATGAAAAACCTACAACTAACATCATACACAATGGTGAAAAACTGAACACTTTTCCTCTAAGATCAGGAACAAGGCAAGAATGTCCACTTTCACCACTTCTATACAATATAGTACTGGAAGTCCTAGCCATAGCTTCAGATGAGAAGAAAACCTATCCAGGGGCACCTGGGTGGCTCAGTCGTTAAGTCTCTGCCTTCGGCTCAGGTCGTGATCCCAGGGTCCTGGGATCGAGCCCCACATCGGGCTTCCTGCTAGGCGGAAAGCCTGCTTCTCCCTCTCCCTCTCCCCCTGCTTGTGTTCCCTCTCTCACTGTGTCTCTCTCTGTCAAATAAATAAATAAAATCTTAAAAAAAAGAAGAAAACCTATCTAGATTGTTAAAGAAGAAAACTGACTACTTGCAAATTACATGTTACTTTATATAGAAAACTCTATAAAAAGCTACCAGAATTGATAAATGAATTCAGTAAACTCACAGGAGACAAAATTAATATACAGAAATCTTTTGTATGTCTATATACCAATAATGAAGTAGCAGAAAGAGAAATTAAGAAAATCCCATTTACGGGGCGCCTGGGTGGCTCAGTTGGTTAAGCGACTGCCTTCGGCTCAGGTCATGATCCCGGAGTCCCGGGATCGAGTCCCGCATCGGGCTCCCTGCTCGGCGGGGAGTCTGCTTCTCCCTATGACCCTCCCCCCTCTCATGTGCTCTCTGTCTCTCTCATTCTCTCTGTCTCAAATAAATAAATAAAATCTTTAAAAAAAAAAAAAAAAAAAAATCCCATTTACAGTTGAACCAAAAATATTATAATACCTAGGAATGAACTTAACCGAGGAGGCAAAAGAGCTGTACTCCTTAAAATGTCCATACTACCCAAAGCAATCTACAAATTATACTCCCTACCAAAATACCAATATTTTTTCCAGAGTTAGAACAAATAATCCTAAAATTTTTATGGACCAACAGAAGACTCTGTATAGCCAAAGAAATCTTGAGAACGAACTTGGAGTCATCAAAATCCCAGATTTTAAACTATACAAAGCTGTAGTAAATCAAAACAGTGTAATACTGGCATAAAAATAGACAAATAGATCAACAGAACACAGTAGGGAGCCCAGAAGTAATTTCATGCTTATATGGGTCAATAATCTATGTTTAAGGAGGCCCGAGTGTACAATGGGGAAAAAACCAATCTCTTCAACAAATGGTGCTGGGAAAACTGGAGAGCTACATACAAAAGAATGAAACCAGAGCACTTTCCTACAGCATACACAAAAATTAACTCAAGATGGATTAAAGACCTACATGTGAGACCTAAAACCATAAAACTCCTGGAAGAAAACATAATCATTAATTTTTGACATTGACCATAGCATTATTTTTCTAGGGATGATCTCCTCAAGCAAGGGAAACAAAAGCAAAATTAAACTAGTGAGACTACATGGAAATTAAAGGCTTTTGCACAGCAAAGGAAACCAACAACACAAAAAGGCAAGCTACTGCATGGCAGAAGGTATTTGTAAATAATATATCCAATAAGGGGTAATATCCAAAATATATAAAGAACGTACACAACACAAAGAAAACCCACCAAATAATCTGATTTAAAAATGGTCAGAGGAAGATGGAGTAGCAGGGGGACCCTGAGCTTGCCTCATCCCTCTAACCTGGCTAGATCAACATCTGACTATTTGAACAACTAGGAATTCAATCTGGATTAAGAAAACAGTCTGCACAGTTGGAGGGAGAGAATGTGGCAGATGCAAGGTTTGGAACCATGAACTGGGGGAGAGGAAAGCTGCAGAGCAAAATCAGGGAGAGGGAGAGTGGGAAAGAGCAGTGGGTAGGGACTGCACAATCAGTGGAAGTGAGGAGATCCTCTCGGTAGCACTAGGAGAAATTGCCCCCTTTCCTGGACTATATTTGGGAGAGCATATTTTGTCTCTCCAAGGACAAAAGGCCAGCTGGGAGCCACTGGGCAGCACTCAACAGCAGGGACAGAGGTGAGCACAGAGGGCAGATAACCTTGTAGCAACTTTTTGCTGTGAGCCACAATAGATTTAAACCACCATGTGCACGTGGAGTGGCTGCTTTTCTAGGACAGAACTGAGCAGAGGGCAGAGGCATGGGCAGACTGCAGATAAGCTGGTCGCTGCTTTTCACTGTATGTCACAGTAAGTTCTAGCCTCTGTATGTGCACTGTGTTACTGCTTTTTGGTGACAGGACGGTACTGGGTGCACTGTGAGTCTCTCCTTCAGGGGAGGGGAGTGGGCCTGCACCTTGCCAGGCCCTTTAAAACTTGGAGTTTTGAATCCCAGCCACTGGCCAGAGATAAAATACATGAGATATGTAGCTCTGGGCATGCTGAAAGCCCAGGCACAGACAGGTTAAGGGCAGGGAAGTGATGAAAGCCCAGGACACAGGAGATTGTTAGCTTTTCTGTGAAAGCCTCCTGAACAGGTGTCCAGGAATTCCCCTCCCCGGGGATGAGAGGACAGGTGATGCCATCTTCCTACTCCACACCCCTCCCTCACCCTGCCCACCAGCACAGTTGGATTTCAGAGAGAAACACAGTGCGCTCCAGTGGAGGCTGCAGCCCCTTACACTACACCCCATCCCCTGAAGCGGCAGGGGGCATCTTGACAAGGGACATTCAAGTCCAAGAGGCACAGAGAATTCCCCTCAAAAATCAACAAAAATAGGTCAACACCATGACATATTATAGTGAAACTTGCAAATTACAAAGATAAAGAGAAAATCCTGAAAGCAGCCCGGAACAAGAGGTCCTTAACCTATAAGTGTAGGCACATAAGGCTGGCAGCAGACCTGTTCGCAGAGACCTGGCAGGCCAGAAAGGGCTGGCATGATATATTCAACGTGCCAAATGGGAAAAATATGCAGCCAAGAATACTTAATCCACCAAGGCTTTCATTCAGAATAGAAGGAGAGATAAAGAGTTCCCAAGACAAACAAAAGCTAAAGGAATTCATGAACATTAAACCAGCCCTGCAAGAAATATTAAAGGGGATCCTCTGCGCGTAGAGAGACCAAAAGTAACAAAGACTGGAAAGCAACAGAGACAATCTATAGGAACAGTGACTTTACAAGTAACACAGTAGCACTAAATTCATATATTTCAATAATTACTCTGAATCTAAATGGACTCAATGCTTCAATCAAAGGACAAAGGGTATCAGAATGGATAAAACAAAACAAAACCAAAAAACAAGACCCATGGATATACTGCTTATAAGAGACTCACTTTAGATCCAAAGACACCTCCAGATTGAAAGTGAGGGGGTAGAGAACCATTTATCATGCTAACGGACATCAAAAGAAAGCTGGAGTAGCCATTCTTATATTAAACAAACTAGATTTTAAACCAAAGACTGTAATAAGAAATGAGGGACACTATAGCATAATAAAGGGTATATCCAACAGGATCTAACTGTTATAAATATTTATTCCCCTAACCTAGGAGCAGCCAAATATATAAATCAGTTAATAACAAGTATGAAGAAACTCATTGATAATAATACAATAACAGTAGGGGACTTTAACCCCCAACTCACAGCAATGGACAGGTCATCTAAGCAGAAGATCAACAAGGAAACAAGGGCTTTGAATGACACACTGGACCAGATGGACCTAACAGATATATTCATAACTTTCATCCTAAAGCAGAATACACATTCTTTTTGGGTGCACATGGAACATTCTCCAGAATAGATCATATACTAGGTCACAAAACAGGACTCAAACCGTACAAAAAGATTGAGATCCTACCATGCATATTTTTGGACCACAATGCAATGAAACCTGAAGTCAACCACAAGAAAAAAATTGGAATGACCACAAATACATGGAGGTTAAAGAGCATCCTACTAAAGAATGAATGGGTCAACCAGGAAATTAAAGAATTTAAAAAATACATGGAAGCAAAGGAAAATGAAAACATGACAGTTCAAAATCTTTGGGATGCAGCAAAGGTGGTCCCTAAGAGGGAAGTATATAGCAATACAGGCTTTCTTCAAGAAGTAAGTCTCAAATACACAACCTCAACTTATACCTAAAAGAGCTGGAAAGAGAAGAGCAAATAAAGCCTAAATCCAGCAGAAGGGAAATAATAAAGATCAAAACACAAATTAATGAAACTGTTCCAAAAAAATAAAAATGGAAGGAAAACTTCCAAACTCATTCTATGAAGCCAACATTACCTTGATCCTAAAACCAGACAAAGACCCCACTAAAAAGAATTACAGACCAATATCTCTGATGAACATGGATACAAAAGTCCTCAACAAGATACTAGCTAATAAGATCTAACAGTACATTTAAAGGATTATTCACCACGACCTATTGGTATTTATTCCTGGGCTGCAGCGCTGGTTCAACATTGCAAATCAATCAACTTAATACACCACACTACTAAAAGAAAGGATAAGAACCGTATGATCCTCTCAATAGATGCAGAAGCATCTGACAAAATACAGCATCCTGTCTTGATAAAAACCCTCCATAATGTTGGGATAGAGGGAACATACCTCAATATCATAAAAGCCATATATGAAAGACCCACAGGAAATATCATCCTCAATGGAGAGCTTTTCCCCTAAGGTCAGGAACATGGCAGGGATGTCCACTGTTATTCAACATAGTACTAGAAGTCCTAGCACCAGCAATCAGACAACAGAAAGAAATAAAAGGCATCCAAATCACCAAAGAAGAAGTCAAACTTTCACTCTTAGCAGACAACATGATACTCTATGTATAAAACCTGAAAGACTCCACCCAGAAATTGTTAGAACTGATACAGGAATTCATCAAAGTTGTAGGATATAAAATAAATGCACAGAGGTCTGTTGCGTTTCTATACCCTAACAATGAAGCAGCAAAAAGAGAAATTAAGGAGTCGATCCCATTTACAATTGCATCCAAAACCATAAGATACCTAGGAATAAATCTAACCAAAGAGGCAAAGGATCTGTACTCAGAAAACTACAGCATACTCATGAAAGAAACTGAGGAAGACACAAAGGAATGGAAAAATGTTCCATGCTCATGGATTGGAATAACAAATATTGTTAAAATGTCTACACTACCTAGAACAATCTACACATTCAATGTAATCCCTATCAAAATACCATCAACTTTTTTCACATAACTGGAACAAGTCATCCTAAACTTTTTATGGAACCAGAGAAGATCCCAAATAGCCGAAGGAATGTTGAAAAAGAAAACCAAAGCTGGTGGCATCACAATTCCAGACTTCAAGCTCTATTACAAAGCTATAATCATCAAGACAGTATGGTACTGGCACAAAAACAGACACATAGATCAATGGAATAGAATAGAGAACCCAGAAATGGACCCTCAACTCTATGGTCAACTAATCTTCGACAAGGCAGAAAAGAATAGCCAATGGAAAAAAGACGGTCTCTTCAACAAATGGTGTTGGGAAAATTAGACAGCCACATGCAGAAAAATGAAACTAGACCACTTTCTTACCCCATACACAAAAATAAACTCAAAATGGGTGAAGAACCTAAATGTGAGATAGGAATCCATCAAAATCCTTGAGGAGAACATAGGCAACAACTTCCTTGACCTTGGCTGCAGCAACTTCTCGCTAGACACATGTTCAAAGGAAGGGAAACAAGCAAAAATGAACTATTGGCATTACAATAAAATGAACTCCTGCACAGTGAAGGAAACAATAAAAAAAACCTAAAAGGCAATCTATAGAATGGGAGAAGATATTTGCAAATGACATATCAGATAAAGGGCTAGTATCCAAAATCTATAAAGAACTTACCAAACACAACACCCCAAAACCAAAAAAATCCAGTCAAAAAATGGGCAGAAGACATGAGCAGACATTTCTCTGAAGAAGACATACAAATGGCCAACAGACACATGAAAAAATGCTCAACATCACTCAGCATCAGGGAAATACAAATCAAAACCATAATGAGATACCACCTCACACCAGTCAGAATGGCTAAAATGAGCAACTCAGGAAACAACAGATGTTGGTGAGAATGGGGAAAGAGGGGAACCCTCTTACACTGTTGGTGGGAATGCAAACTGGTACAGCCACTCTGGAAAACAGTACAGACGTTCCTCAAAAAGTTAAAAATAGAACTACTCTATGACACAGCAATTGCACTACTAGTTATTTATGCAAAGGATACAAAAACAGTGATTTGAAGGGGCATATGTACCTCAATGTTTAGAGCACCAATACCCACAACAGCCAAAATATGGAAAGAGCTCAGATGTCCATCAACAGATGAAGGATAAAGAAGTGGTGTGTGTGTGTGTGTGTGTGTGTATAAAATGGAATGTGTATATATATAATGGAATATTACTTAGTCATCCAAAAGAATGAACTCTAGCCATTTACAACAATGTGGATGGAACGTAGAGGGTATTATGCTAAGTGAAATAAGTTAGTCAGAGAAAGACAAGTATCATATGATTTCACTCATATGTGGAATTTAAGAAACAGAAGAGATGAACATAGGGGAAGGAAAAATAAAATAAGATAAAAACAGAGAGGGAGGCAAAACATACGAGGTTCATAACTATAGGGAAGAAACTGAGGGTTGCTGGTGGTGAGGTGGGGGAGATGGGATAATTGGGTGATGGGCATTAAGGAGGACACTTGATGTAATGAGCACTGGTGTTTTATGCAACCGATGAATCACTATGTTCTACCCCTGAAACTAATAATACACTGTATGTTAACTAAATTGAATTTAAATTAAAAAAAATGGGCAGAGGACATGACATGTTTCCAAAGAAGAGATAAAGATGGCTGGGCAAGAGGCACATGAAAAGATGCTCAACAACACTAGTCATCAGGGTAATGCAAATCAAAACCACAATGAAGCATCACACTGGTAATAATGGTTAAAGTCAAAACCAGAAGAAATAAATGTTGGTGAATATGTGGAGAAAAAAAGAACCCTGATGCACTGTTGTGGGAATGCAAACTGGTTCAGCCACTGTGGAAACAATATGGAAATTTCTTAAAAAGTTAAAAATAGAATTATCATATGATCCAGTAATTCTATTACTGTGTATTTATCCAAAAAACCCCCACTAATGTGAAAAGATATATGCACCCCTGTGTTTATTGCATCATTATTTACAGTAGCCAAGATACAGAAGCAACCCAAGTATCCACTGATAGATGATGAATGGATAAAGAAGTGGTATGTACATACAATAGATTATTATTCACCCATAAAAAAAACAATGAGATCTTGCCATTTCCAACAACATGGATGGACCTAGAGGGTATGATGTTAAGTGAAATAAGAAATAAGGCAGAGTAAGGAAAATGCCCTAAGATTTCACTCACATGTGGAATTTAGGAAACAAAACAACAAACAGAAAAAAAATTTAAAAAGCAGACTCTTAAATACAGAGAACAAACTGGTGGTTGTCAGAGAAGGGGTGAGTGAGAGGATGGGTGAAATAGATAAAGGGGATTAAGAATATGATGAGCACCGAGTAATGTATAGAATTGCTAAACCATGTATTCTACACCTGAAACCAATATAACAGTGTATGTTAATCATACTTCAATTTAAAAAATCCAAAAGATACCACAACTTCACCAGACTTTGAGGAAAATAAAATGTTGATGGAAGATTTAAAATATAAAATAATTGTACATATTAACTTTCAATGAGACCAGATATGCCAAAGTTTTGTGTATGTTATTTCCCTTCTTAAATTACCACTGGGCTTATTTACCAGGTTTGCCAATTTCTGTTTTATCTTCACTAAGTCCTATATTTTGGTCTACTTTGTTGTCTTTAATTCTTAGATTCTTAGTTCCCATTTAATTTCAAGCTTTCTCATTTTTGAATGGAAGCATCTGACCCTGAAATCTTCCTGTGATTTTACTCTTGTATGTATCCAAGAGGATGCATATGTACTGTTCTTACTGTTCCTAACATCTAGATATTTCTGATTTATTTGATCCAAGATTTATTTAGAAGGGTACTGTTAAAATTTCAAAGTCTCTGTTGTTGATGATGTTTACTGCTAGCTTTTTAAAAAGTTTCTAGCTGTTTTTTGCATTGTGATCTTCAAAGGTAAGCTCTGATTTCTACTTTTAGAAATTGAGATTTTCTTTGGACCCCAGTTCATGGTCAGGTTTTAAAAATATTCTTTAGGTACTTGCAAGGAAAATTTATCTTTTTAAAAGTATACAAATCACTTTAAAAATAGTTTTAATATACTGTACAGTGAGAACAAAATTGAAATATAGTGGATAACTCTGCATGGGACCTGACATTTTTGGCATTTCTTTTGGGTAATTCATGGAAAATGTAATAAATGTTGAACTCAGTGTGTCTTTGGCTCCCCTTACTAAAAACAAAGATGTTCAAATATTTGGTCTAAACTGTTTTCTCTCTCAAACCTCTGTCCTGGCAGCAGGATTATCTTAAAGTCCAGTTCCATTTTGTCAGGCATAAGGCTGATAAACCTATTCCTGCTTATTAATTATGTTATCTTGGTCACTTGTCTTGAATTTGAAAGTTTTTAGTAAGGCAAATATTTTTTAAGTTGTAAAATTGGAGTAATTAAGAATAGAAGCTGAATCAGCAAACGTAAGTTTGAAACAAGATTTCAGTTACAAATAAGGGGCAGTCTGTGTAGTTGTAGGTAACTAGTTCCACATTCATTGGACGTAAATAGAAGATGCTCTGGTACATAATGACCAAGGGAAAACAAAGACAAATGAAATACCTTGCCAATTCTTGTTTTAGTGAACAGTTGAAAATACAAGGTAATAGATCCATGAAAGAGGACCATGATTTAGAATTTAAAATTAGAGTGCGTTAGTAAATAAAATGACCTAGAGATTTAGGAGATTATGAACAAGATAGGAAAGAAATCTAAACACGGTCTAGTACATGAAAGAAATTCTGCATCCTACCATATTTTTTTACAGTCTAATGTCTTTCTGATTTGGGTGCCTATAGGCCAGATCACCAGTTAAAGAAGATTCTTATACGCATCAAAAAACATACTTTGTGTAGCTATTAGTATTCATTCATACGAACCCTGAAAGAATACTAGTCCTCAGTGCCCCGTGTTCTCCGATATTCGTACCAAATTTTTTATTCATTACTTTTAACCTTGGCATATTAAATGACAGTGGTTAACTCAGTGGGGGTGGCATAAAGCAAACTTGAAGGTGAATTTAACTGATTCTTATCAATTTGTTTCTTTGAACAATTTTGCTTACCTCTCTAGTGTGTGTGTGTGTTTTTAAGATTTTATTTATTTATTTGAGAGAGAGAGAAAATGAGAGAGAGAGAGCACATGAGAGGGGGGCGGGTCAGAGGGAGAAGCAGACTCCCTGCTGAGCAGGGAGCACAATGCGGGACTTGATCCCGAGACTCCAGGATCATGACCTGAGCCGAAGGCAGTCGCTTAACCAACTGAGCCATCCAGGTGCCCCTAGTGTGTGTTCTTTTACCTGCACAAGGAGAATATTCAGTTGGGAGGTAGATGATCTAAAGGTTTCTTTCAGTTAAAAATCCTGAAAGTCATGCATAGAGCTGCTGTCTATCACAAATAGTATATTACATATTTGGAATCTCATTAATTTACTTGCATCTATTAAGAACTGTGAAGAATGACATTTCAACCTACTTGCAAGCTAACACGTTAGTCTGTCACAATTTCATGGAATACTTGCGTAACATGAGACTCCTGGGTGAAGAACACAGCACTTTTATTATTCATGGCACACCAAGCAGCATGAGCTTCTTCTTGTGTCAGTTCCTTCTGCCCCTCAAGTCCCCTGACGACAATGCTGAGGGTCCCAGGTAGACGCTGTGCATGAATGGAGCTTGTGGTACAGCTAAGAAACCCTTTGCTGATCCTAATCATTTATAATGGCTGCAAGCAAACTTGCCCAACCTTTGCCCCAGAGGAAGATGTTATCATTATTACCCAGGACAGCAAACCAACATAGCCTCTGCTATGGAGGAAGACATGATTTTTATTTTCCATGACTTCAGCGATATAAACGTTCTTGAAGAGTTAAGCTGGAGTAAAAACTCTGAGTGCCTCTTATTCACAAGATGTGCAGAAATGCAAGAGACTTGTGGAAAACTGTCTCCTGAAATCACCTCTTCTTAAAAGATAAGGTCAATTTATAATCTCTATATAATTTATGCATATACTATATATCACTACAGATTGATATAATATATGCAAATGTATAGTAATATTAGAGAACCCAGTATCTCAACTTTAATATTAAATTTAACTAATACTTTTTATTTTATGGATTTATATTTAGAAAACTTATCTTCAAGTTGTTTACTGTTTATTTCATTTGTCTTATTTTAAAACTAAAGGTCAAATAAAGCACTAACATCTTGGTGCATCACATGCACACATGCATACATTAATACATATATACACTCACACATATTAGTGGATATCTACTAAATTTTCTGTGTAATATCCCTTTTATAAACCACCTCTTCTCTATTCCATGGATTAACATGGGGTTATGAAATCATGGGACCCAATTTGGGGCCCCATGTGACCCCATCCCAGGAATTATGGTTTCTGAAATAACCTACTGGTTCAGCAAATGACAGGGGGAGCTTTGGAGTACTAATTTTGACACTGTAGGAGGGAAGCTTGTGTTCTTATCTTAGAGATCATTCAACCTCCTTGGGAATAAACCTCACAGACCTCCGAAACAGGGAGCTTAATTAGCTAACTGCCCTAGCCGCTACACTCTGAAATCCCTAACTACATTTATATCAAGGCCATGCTCTCTACTACTGGCATGCTGTGCACGGCATGCAGCATGAACGTAAAGTAGACTCATGCCTGGGAAACACAGTTGTTCTCTAACAACCAGCTTCGATTTGAGGACTCCCTGATGGCCCTTTTATGAACATTCTTTAGATTACATAGCAATCTAGAACACTTCTACCTAACTTTCCTTCCAGGTCAGACTTACATTGTGGTCTGACAGCTTACCCTTCTTCCCCAGTTCCCTCCCAATTCTCTCTCTCAGGCACTTTCCCTAACAAAATCCTTGCATATTCAATTGTGCTTAGGTGCCTGTTTCTTGGAGGAGCTGACTAATACCGTGGATAGCTGTTAGTAGGATCTAAAGTTGATGCGATTTTGACTGTCCCATGGAATGAGACTATTATCAGGAAAACACAGAGGACAATAGAGCCACAGAGATGGAGAGAACTGATAATAATCTGAATACCTACAGTCAGTCAAGCTGAAGTCAGAGCCATCTTCTTGAACATAAACCATAGAAATCCTCTCTCCCCCTCTCTCTCTCCTCCCTCTTCTCTTCCAGGAGAGCAGGAACATTGCCTATCTCCTTCCAGTTAGCAAAAACATGGGTGATCCAGATTGCCTCTAAATCCCAAGTACTTAGTACATCGCTGGTCACATAGTAGGCAGTAAATACAGATTTGTTGAATGAATGAATAAATTACACTCTTAATTCTCCTCCTTGTAACCTCTAACTACTTTAGGACTGGATTATTACAGAAATATAAAAGACAGTCATGGAGCCAAGTGTACTCTTTTTGTCCAGAAGACCCACTGGGCAGAATCTTTGTTCTGTTCTTTTTAACACAGGCAAAGGGTCTGAGTAAATCTATCCTTAGGAGAGAAAAGCACTTAAGTCTACTTTACTATGATATAATTCAGCCTTTACTGTCTCTGTAGAGCTCTATGCCAATAACATTTTTTTCTTTTGCTTTGTTTTTCAGAGCTACGTTGTCTTGTCCCATCAAATTAACAATTTCCACCTTGACAGGCCCTGTTGGAGCAAATAATTTCATAAACAGTATATTGATTTCTCTCCCCATAATCCCATAGTTTAGAATTAATTTTTCCCAAGTAAATGAAGCCTGCTAGAATTTACTTTAACTTAAAAGGTGGGAATGAGAGTTGTTATACAAATTCAGCATTGCCATGGGAATTCCAGGACAAGAATGAAGCTGGATCTCAAGAAAGATTAGAAGTTACTGCAAACTACCAAGAGTTTCTCTTGATCACTCATAGACATTCCCTACAAACATTACAGTCCCAACCATATAGAGAGTGATTCCTTGGCCCTCAGTCCCAATAGCAAATTCTCAGGAGAAAGACTCTGGCCCAGTTTGGAGATGGTGTCCACTCCTGATAGTACTAACATGGTTGTCTGGCACCCTGACTTGTGAGAACTTATTAGAACTTGTGAAGACTTGTATAAACAAGTCTCCCAAAAAGGGGGATCACTGTTACCTGGAAGATATTCCAAAAGGTGACTTCTATACCTGGTACCCAGTAAACATAATGTTTTTATCTTAATAAGCATTTTGAAATGGCAAGATTTTTTTTGTATTGTTTCTTTCGTTCTTGACTGAATGGCATCTTCTATTCAGTTAAAAAAGCATGAGGTTGAAATAGCAAGATTAGAGAGTCATGGATAATGATCCTAATCCATATATTATTACTATCTGAATCTACTAGCAGATTGCTCAGGCTACTTTTAAATAAGTCAGTCAAGTTGGGGACATACAGATTTAAGAAGATGTAGGTTCTATTTTTATAACTCAGAAGTAATATGCCTGTGTCATCACAAGAGGTCATAAGTGGTGGGAGGATTAGGAGAGGCATTTATAAATGTATTAAGCTATAGTACTGCAAGTTTGCATTTTATCTCTGAAATACATGGTTCATCCATTTCCTCCTTTCAAAAATCACATTTTTTTTAAAAGGAAAGAAGCCGTTTATTTTTTAAAATCACTCATTAATTATAGCCATCCCTGGGACAGCATAGTTTATTCTATTCTTCCCATTCATTTGTTTGATTCTGCATTTATTGCCCTGGAGGCTGTGGCTTGTGGTGCTGGCATAATGTTTATTGCTTTTTGCAAGAAAAAGAAATGAAAACATAAAGGGGGCTGCCAAAGTGCCTTTGTGGGTCTAGTCACCAGATTAAAGACAAGCCAAGAGAGGTATTGTTTTCATCCAGCTAAATGTTGGAGATTCTGTATATTTTACCAACCCACATGTGACAGGAAGAGAGAAGTAATGAGAACACACAGCCTAGATCTGGGTTCCTTTGTTAACTGTCTCCACATTTGAGTTCAAATTACTTCAAAATATGGCAAACCTGTAATGCTGACACATTCAAAAAACAAATGAGGTCATTGCTGGGAAGATGGAGTAGGAGGACCCTAAGCTTACCTTGTTCCAGGGAGACAATTAGCTAACACTCACATCAGTATAAGTAATGCAGAAAATGACCCAAAGGCTGGCAGAATGAACTCCACAAGTAACTGCAGACAAAAGGCCACATGGAAGAGGATAGGAAGGGTGGAGACACAGTGGGGGGCAAAAAGGACCACAGAACTGTCCATGGGAGGGAGGGACCCACAGGCATGGAGAAGGGAAAGAAACAGACTATGACACAGGGAAGCCTACACATGGAAGATGAATCCCCATTGTATTTGGCTTTGAAAAACCAGGGGCCAAATTTCATGAGTTTTTACTAGTAGCAGGACTTAAAGCCTGAAATTTTAAAAATCAGTGTGCTTGGTTCTGGGAAAGCCTGGAGGGCCAGAGGAAGCTGAGTCCCTGCCCTTAAAGAGACAGCAGAACAAACGGCCTATGGAGATACAGCAGAGAAACAGCAGCTTGAACAAAACGTGGGGCATACTGGACAGAGAACTATTTACTACTCTCAGAGTGTGCCCTGGAAGGACAGAGATCCTGGGAGACTCCTCCAAAAATAAAGGAGCAAGGAGGCAACACTTTCCTCCCCCGTCCCTAGCATAAACACACGGCCACCTGCAGAAACCAGCATTGTGGACATTCACTTGCTTACACGGTGCCCTGCCCCATGGGGTTTGGGGATCCACCCTTTTCAGCCAGGCCTGCCTGTCTCAGCACCATGAGTCCCTTCCCCCAGAGAACAGCTCAAACCTCACCACAACCCTAACTCCCAACCTGTGTTTTCTGGGGCCTGGAGCCTGGGGTTTTGCAGCATTAAGTCTCCAATCTCTGAAAACCAGCATGCAAATGCATGTAAAAAACCATGTGGTCCACCCACACACACTTTGCAGATCTGCCCCCTCCAATACACTCTTGGCCAGAGTCCATTCTAAGGGACATAGCCTGGCAGTGTGCAAGCAGCCCCAACAGGGACCACCACTACTCCAAAGTGTCTCTTGCCTGGGGAGAGGGAAAAATAACCACACAAACCAATCAAACTGTCTAGCTGTAAGTTGGAGGCAAACAGCTGGTCTGATTGCAGGCCCTACCCACCAATGAAGCTTCTCAGGGGACAACACAGGGAAAGTGCCCTGCAGTTTGGTGATACTGCACCTCCAGAAAATACTTGGTCAGACTCACCTCAAGTCCAAGGCAGCCTTAGACTGGCCCATTAACAGAACAGGGACCAAATCCTGCCCACAACAGGCAAAGAGAGCCACTGCAGATAACTGGACTGAAAGAAAACATGGCTCAGCCACAACAGGGCACACACAACACATGTAAGAGTTACTCCTGAAGAACCAGTTTCCAGTAAACAGGGGACACTGCAATGCAGGGTACTATAGGACCTCTTCTTCATAAGGTCACTACTTTCAAGAGCAGGAGATAGAGCTAACTTTCCTAACACAGAGAAACAAACAGAATTAAACAAAATGAGATGGGTGAATATGTCCCAAACGAAAGAATAGGACAAAACCACATCAAGAGACCTAAGTGAAATGGAGATAGGTAACATGCCTGAT
The DNA here is from genome assembly GCF_054177405.1 of Leptonychotes weddellii. Lineage (NCBI taxonomy): Eukaryota > Metazoa > Chordata > Mammalia > Carnivora > Phocidae > Leptonychotes > Leptonychotes weddellii. The sequence continues at coordinate 50,127,683 of NC_138380.1, forward strand.
AGAAAATTTAAAGTAATGGTCATAAATATACTCACTGGGCTTGAGCAAAGAGTGGAGGGCATTAGTGAGATGACTTAGTAAGATCCCTTAACAAAGAGATAAGAAAGAACCAATCAGAGATGAGGAACACAATAAATGAAATTTAAACACTAGATGGAATAAATAGACTAGAGAAAGGATAAGAACTAATCAGTAACCTGGAGGACAGAGCAATAGAAAGTAATCAAGCCAAGCAGATTAGAGAAAAAAGGTACAAAATGAGAACAGACTTAGGGAACTCAGTAACTCCATCGAGTGTAATAACATTCACATTATGGGGATCCCAGAAAGATAAAAAAAAAAAGAAAAAAAGGAGACAGAAAATTTATCTGAAGAAATAATAGCTGCAATTATGAATCTGGGAAACAGAATTTCAAACCAGAAGGCAAAGAAATCCCCCAACAAAAATCAACTAAGGAAGTCCATGCCAAGACATATAGTAATTAAAATGGTAAAAAGGAGTGATAGAGAGAATGTTAAAAGCAGCAAGAGACAAGAAAAGAGTTACATATAAGGGCAACTCTATAAGACTATTAGTGGATTTTTCAGCAGAAACTTTGCAGGCCAGAAGGGAATGGAAGGATATATTCAAAAAACTGAAAGGAATATTTGCAGCCACGAATATCCAGCAAGGCTATCATTCAGAATAGGAGGAGAGATAAAGAGTTTCTCGACAAACAAAAGTTAAAGGAATTTATGACCACTAATGCAGCCCCAAGAAATATAAAAGGAGACTCTGTGAGCAGAAAAGAAATATCATAAGCAGGACTAAGTAAAAAGCACAAAAAAGCAGTAAAAATAAGTGTATCTGTAAAATCAGTTAAGCTACTCACAAAATAAAAGAATCTCAAGTATGACACCATATACCTAAAATGTGGGGGGTGAGGAGTAAAGAGCGGGTGCAAACTTAAGTGACCAAATTAATACAGACTGCTAAGTGCAGAAGATGTTACATTCAAACCTAATGGTAACCACAAATCAAAAACCACTAATAGATATGCAAACAATAAAGAAAAAGGAATCCAAGTATGTACAAAAAAACCCAACTTATTTTAAGAGAAGAGAGCAAGGGAAAAATGGGACAGAGGAAAACTACAAAAACAACCATAAAACAAATAACAAAATGACAATAATACATACTTACAATAATTACTTTGAATGTAAATGAAATAAATGCTCCAATCAAAAGACATAGGGTGTCAGAATGGATAAAAAAACAAGACCCTTCTATATGCCAGATATAAGAAACTCATTTCAGACCTAAAGAAACATGCAGATTCAAAATGAGGGGATGGAAAAGCATTTATCATGCAAATGGATATGAAAAGTAAGCAGGTGTAGAAATACTTCTATGGGACACAAAAGACTTTAAAACGACTGTAACAAGAGACAAAGAAGAACACTATATAATCACTAAGGCGACAATCCAACAAGAAGACATAATAACTAAATATTTATGCACCCAACATGGGAGAACCCAAATACATAAAGCAGCTAGTAACAACCATAAAGGAAGTAACTGGTAATAATACAATAATAGTAGGGGACTTTAACACCCCACCTACATCAAAGGACAGATCAAACAAAATCAACAAGGAAACAATGACTTTGAATGATATTTTGGATGAGATGGGTTTAACAGATATATTCAGAATATTCCATACTGAAACAGGGAATACACATCCTTTATGAATACACATTGAAAATTGTCCAGAAGAGATCACATGTTAGGCCACAAAACAAGTCTCAACAAATTCAAAAAGATCAGAGTCATATCATGCATCTTTTCTTACCATAACACTATGAAACTAGAAGTCAACCACAAGAAAAAAATCTGGAAAGAACACAAATACGTGGAAGTTAAATAACATGCTACTGAACAATGAATGGGTCAACCAAGAAATTAAAGAAGAAATCAACAAGTACATGGACGCAAACGAAAATGAAAACACAATGACCCAAAACCTTTGGGATGCAGCAGAAGTGGGTCTAAGAGGGAAGTTTATAGCAATACAGGCCTACCTCAAAAAGCAAGAAAAATCTCAAACAATCTAATTTTACACCTAAAAGGTGCTACAAAAAGAATAATAAACAAAACCCAAAACAAACAGGAGGAAGAAAATAAAGGTTAGAGCAGAAATAAAAGATACAGACACTAAAAAACAAAAAACAATAGAACAGATCCATGACAGCAGGAACTGGTTCTTCGAAAAGATCAACAAAATTGAGAAAACTCTAGCCAGACTCATCAAAAGAGAGAGAGAGAGTAATTAAACAATCACAAATATAAGAGGAGAAATAATAACAACACCATAGAAATACAAACAATCATAACAGAATATTATGAAAAACTATATACCAAAAATGTGCAATCTACAAAACTGAAGCAGGAAGAAATAGAACATGTGAATATATGGATTACCAGCAAGGACTTGAATCAGTAATGAAACTCTCCCAATGAAAAAAAGTCTAGGACTAGACAGCCTCACTGGATGTTAACTACACTGGAATTAAAAATAAGAAACAAAAAAATGAAGAAACTCGTTGGTATCCAAAATGTCCAGATGAACATTTCAGAGACACCCTTGGACTAAACTTGAATAAAGCTCACAAAGAAAAACAATAAAAAATAAAAAACAAAATAAAGACTGACCAACTTTGTTTTGAGACACTTTTTTTTAATGTCTTGAGAGGTATTATGTAGCAAAACCTTTTTTTTTAACTGATGTATAGCTGACATACTGTTTTAGTTATATTGTTTTAGATGTACAACAGTGATTTGACAATTCTATACATAACCCTATGCTCACCACATATATGATGAGATAGATATATATATATCACATATAGTGTAATTACTATATATACCAGCAAGAGTTAAAATTTAAAATCTATTTTCTATGCATATTTTCTTTCACAGTCAATTCTATTAGCTGTAAGAACACCTATGATTTAAAGTGAAGAGTGAAGACTGGAATATTAAGACCCCTCCACCTGCATTCTAAAGTGGACTTTGAATTTCTTCCAAAGGAAGTTTATAGACCAAGACAACTCAAATCATAAAAGTGACAGTTCTAATCTCAAATAGGAATCAGTAGGGTTCTACCAATCATAATTATGGAGTATACATCAAATTTTGAAGTGTATTTATAATCCCAATAAAACTGAAGAGCTTTGCATTTATCATGTAAATATATATATTTTTTAAACTAAAAATTGTATTTTCTTTTAATTTTGGTTTCAGGCTACATATCCTATTTGATAGCACATGATGCCATACCATAAGGCCAGACTTAGTAGTCTCTGGTGGCCCCAAGTTTGTGAGGCTGAATTGGAACATACCTTCACCTTAAAAGGCCATTTGTTGTATTATATTTAGATAGTTTCTGGTTTTTCTTTTACCTCTGAGCCATTCATTCATGCAACAAATATTTAGTGGATACCTACTATGTTTGATTTAGGTACGCTCTGATTTAGGTACTGGGATTTTATCAGAAGGAAAAAACAGATAAAACTGTCAGTAGAGGGTATAATTTAGTTGCAGGAGAGACAAAAATTTAAGTAGTAGATCAGACAATGATAAATGATATGAAGAAAAATAATGCAGAAGACATTTCAGTGTAGTAAGGGTTATAATTACAATTTTAAATAGGACAGTGAATAAAGGTGCCATTAGAAGGTGAAATTAGAACAAATACTGAAGATGATGGAATCTAGAGGTAGAGTATTTCACAATTAGGGCATAGTCACTGAGAGGTCTAAACATGGGAAGAGTGTCCCGGGTTTCAGATTTCTGAAAGACTTACAGACCCAGGATACTTATGTGGCTACAGCAGAGTCAGCAAGGTCAGGAGGAGACATGATGAGTTTAGAGAGAGTTAATTTTTCCTTTTACTTCTTCGTATCTTTGACATCACTTACCTTGGCCAATAATCTGAAGAACTTACTCTGAAGTAGTTAATGGTGTTTGCTTAATCATTATTTGAATATCAATTATATCAAGGATAAAGGAGGACCTGTAATTGGAAAATATATTTAAAATATTAAGTGTCACATGCCAAAATATGCCTTATCTGTTTTGGTTTCAAATTACAAAAAAAAAAAAGTATATTCATAGGTTTTTCAACTTGTATACCATAATTAGATCAAATAGCATTCCTTCTGTTTAACATCGATACAGTGGCTTCCAGATGTCAATTTCCAGTATTTTTATCTCCCAGGGAGTTTATTTATTTATTTATTTATTTTATTTTATTTTTTTTTTAAAGATTTTATTTTTTATTTATTTATTTGAGAGAGAGAGAATGAGAGACAGAGAGCACGGGAGGGAAGAGGGTAGAGGGAGAAGCAGACCCCCTGCTCAGCAGGGAGCCCGATGCAGGACTCGATCCCGGGACTCCAGGATCATGACCTGAGCCGAAGGCAGTCGCTTAACCAACTGAGCCACCCAGGCGCCCTCCCAGGGAGTTTAAATGATTGACCCAGGTATGCTTTCTTTATATGCACAGGCATTTAAAATACTTAAAAGTCTGTAAAAATACCCACTCTGATAGTTTACAATGAAACAAAATGAAAATAGAATGAGGTGAATATGTCATTTAATATCCTATCACAAATAAGTGATAAGAGAAATGCACTTTAAGTGTAACTGAAAATGAAGTTCCTCTCTTCCCACATGCACCCTCTTTAACTCAGTCAGGTCTGGCCCACAGTCCCAATAAGGGCAATCCTTTGTATCATACAACTACAGTTTTCTAGCTATGTTGATTTGATCAGGGATGGACAATGATCCAAGCTGAAATAATTAGGTCTCTTTCTGAAGAATGCGGAATACAGAAATAGAGACTGAATCAGCATATTTAGTGAAGATTGGAGCTGTAAATTCATGGAGAGTAGAAATAATGTCAGAAAAATAATCAGGTAGATTCTGGTGCAAGTTACAATTACTGAAAAGCAAAAATTAGGACATTACAAAGAGAACTGGTTTTCTGTGAGAAGATGGATTATCCCTAGAAGGATAGAATTTGAGAGACTGGCTGCCAGCCAATTTTCTACTTCATGTAAGGCCTGGCTATATTTCCTGCTGTTGGCTTCCATGAGAGTATTCTTCTTGTTATGATAAACATCCTTTTAATTTGAACCCTTTTGAGGGGGTTCTGTTTCCTACAACCAAAGAGCCCTTTACTATTGTTAGGGACTGGCTATTGTAAGGATTTGAGTTGTGTTAATTAAGTAAACTTGTTGCATTGTTTAAGCAACCTTTAAAATAATGTTTAACTGTGCTAAAAATTTGCTCAGATTTCTAATAGATATCCACAACTGATATGGCTATCAGTTTTTCCTTCTTCATTTGAATCAAGTTGAGGTTAGTGACTATCTGCCACATTTGAGCACCTTAAAATTACTTTTATGAGTGTGTAGCATGTTCACTATTGGGGAAAATATCTAGGCTTATGAATACTTTCATCTAGATGTGAATGGGTCTTATTTCTTCAGTAATCTGAAAATACAACAACTTCTAAATACCCTTTTCCACTTATTTCCCCATTTGACAACAAAGTAACCAAGGTAGATGGAAAACATTGGTGAGAGAAAAGGTTTTGTCTATTTTATTAAAAACTTACTAATTGCAGGTTTTATGTTAAGTATACAGAGGGCTACATATGTGATTAACAGGTAGTATCTCCATTGTTCCATTCCGTATAAAGGAACTTGTGAGTTAAAGAAAATCTTTTGAAAAGCAATGGCTCATGTTCTGGGTTGTGTGACTACAATTCAAATTTTGTTCACTATAATGGCCAAATAATGCAGATCAATTAACATTTTCTTATGGTGGAGACCCATCTTTAGAAATCTTATTTTATGTTAACTTTCTCACAAAATGCACAAGAGTTATAGGGTAAATCCTAAAGTTACTATAACATTTTTATAAAACATTTAGTAAGTTTCTCAATTTATTCACCCAGAAACTCTTAACCCAGTAGCAAAATTTAGGTGTTTTAAAAACTAAAACCAGAAAACAGATAACAGGTATGTATGGGAGGGCCAAGAGAATTAACAATGGTTTTAATCATCAATCAGTCAAGTCCTAAGAGCTCAGGAGTTTTGTGAATAGGATGAGGCCAAGGAAAGAGAAGTATGCTTGGGCCCTTCCAACAGTGAGTCAGTGAAGATGAGAGAACCTGAATAGAGATCTTTAATTTTTTTATATTTGCACTTGAGAGAATGAATTCCATTATTTTTGTTTTAATTTTTTTGCTTCTGTAGAGAATTTAACATTCTGATTTCACAATTGCCAGGGTACAAAAACAACACCTTTCTTTCTCTTCTTGTCTCTTAACTCCTCTCACTTTCTCCTGTCTTTCCACTGATACTGTCTTTCATCATATCAACTTCTTCTTTATCCCTATTTTCCTTCACTTCTCCATGTTTGAATCTTTTGTATATTAGAAATAATCATTCCTATGGCAGATGATCCCTTGAAATCCACTCCAGTTAATATATCTACATTATAATTATTTTTTATAATATCCTTCTAATTAATATACTCCTCATAAATGTACTTAAATTATGTGAAATTTAAATAATCAATAGAATCTTAAAAATCAATAAACATAAAGGAGGACTTCCAGTTTCTGGGTCTACATATAATGGGCTTGGAAGTCACCACTCTATCGTTAACAAGTAAAAAGCTGAAAAGACTAAAACATTAACAACTCTTCTTGGATCCATGTGAGAGTAGAGCTCACAGGGCAAAATCCTGCCCCCAAAATTATAAAGATAGACAAGCGAATACAGTGAGTCACAACTTATTGGAGCGGACTCATGGTGGAAACCGCCCTGGAGAACCAGTGCTCAGGGAGGAAAACCTAAAGTGTAATTGACAAATTGCTAGAGGCTCAGGGTAGACAAATCTGAAAATTAAAAACTCCAGTGGGAGGTACTCATACTCCTCATATTGAGGCTTCCACAATATTGTAAGACTTACCTCCAAGAGCTTGACCGGGTTCCCACAGTAAACATCCAGGAAAAAACCTCCTGGACTTCTGGCATCAGGATGGGAAAGGAACCATTTTGAAAGAGGCCAAAGCACGTTGTTCTTAATAACGCCTGCCCTCAGGGGAAACTAGTTAACGAGACCCCAACCTGCCGGGATATGATCAGAGCCTAACTGACTTGTGTGAAGGAAAATAACCAACACTTGTCAGCTCTAGCCTCCCATGTAGAGGAAGGGAAATACCTAACTCCAGCCCACTCCAGCCATCCTGTCTCATCTGAGGGGAGAAAGGAAAAAATCCCTGCAAAACTTGTGAGGTTCACAGTTCAGAGGCTCAGGCTCACCAAAACTGAGATCTAATCATAAGACCATAGAATGCTTCTCCTCCTCTTATCTTATCATCACATTACTGAAGACCTATTTATCGTAGTTCCTTTTACCTCGTACATCATGCCTAGATAGCAAGAAAAAATAATAAGGCACGCCAAAAGGTAGAAAACTGTTAAACTGTTTTAAGAGACAAAGGCAAGCCTTAGGACCAGACATAGCAGGGATGTTAAAAATACCCAACTGGGAGGGCGCCTGGTGATTCAGTCGTTAAGTGTGTGCCTTCGGCTCAGGTCATGATCCCAGGGTCCTGGGATCAAGTCCCACATCGGGCTCCCTGCTCAGCAGGAAGCCTGCTTCTCCCTCTCCCATTCCCCCTGCTTGTGTTCCTGCTCTCGCTATGTCTCTCTCTGTCAAATAAATAAATAAAAAATCTTTAAAAAAAAAAATACCCAACTGGGAATTTAAAACACCTATGTTAATATGCTAAGAGTTTTCAATGGATAAAGTAGACAGCATACAAAAATAGATGGGAAATGTGAGCACAGAGATAGAAATCCAAAGAAACAACCAAAAAGAAGTGCTGAGATCAAAAACACTGTCACAGAAATGAAGGCTGCCTTTGATGTGCTTATTAGAGACTAGTCACAGCTGAGGAAAGAATCTGAACTTGAGGATATCTCAATAGAAACCTCCAAAACTGAGAGTCAAAATTAACAAACTGAAAAAGATAGAACTGAATACCAAGGACTGTGGGACAACTACAAAAGGTGTAGCATATGCATAATGGAAATACCAGAAGGAGAAGAAAAGAGAGAAAGGAAGAAAAGATGTATTTGAAACAATAATGACTGAGAATTTGCCCAAATTAATACCAGACACCAAGCCACAGATCCAGGACGTTAAGAGAACAGAAAGCAGGATAAATGTCAAAAAAACACCTAGGCATATCATTCTCAAACGACAAAAAAATCAAAGAAAAAAAAGATCCTGAAAGAATCCAGAGGAAAAAAACACCTTATCTGTAGAGGACCAAATATAAGAATTACATTAATTTCTTCTCAGAAACCATGCAAAAAGAAGAGAGTGAAGCGCAATATTTGAAATGCTGAGAGAATAAAACCACCAAACCAGAATTCTATACTCTGTGAAATTATCCTTCAAAGGTGAAGGAGACAAAAAGACTTTCTCAAACAAACAAAAATTGGGGGAATTTATTGCCAATTGACCTGTCTTGCAATAAATGTTAAAAGAAGTTCTTCAGAGAGAAGGAAAATAATATATGTCAGACAGATATACATAAAGGAAGAGCATTGAAAAGCAATAGGTGAAAAGTAGAATGAAAACTTTCATTTTACTTATTCTTAATTGATGTGACAGAAAACAGTTTGTTCAAAAAATAATGGCAACAGTGTATTTGATTATTATGCTAAGTGAAACAAGTCAGTCAGATAAAGACAAATACCGTATGATTTCACTCATATGCGGAATTTAAGAAATAAAACAAGCAAGCAAAGGGAACAAAAAAGAGAGAACGAAAACCAAGAAACAGACTCTTAACTAAAGAGAACAAAATGATGGTTATGGGGGGAGGTGGGCAGGGGGATGGGTGAAATAGGTGATAGAGATTAAAGAGTGCACTTCTGATAAGCACTGGGTGTTGTATGAAGTGTTGAATCACTATATTTTACACCTGAAATTAATATTACACTGTAAATTAGAATTTATGTATGTATGTATTTATTTTGTATTTTAATAATTTATTGTTTATAACACTATACCACATGTTTATTTGTATTTCCGTTTTATTCTTTGTGAAGAAAAAATGAGGAAGACAAACTGTAGGTGAAAAGAATGTTACAGAACAGTCTTGGAACACCCTGTAGAATATTAAAAAGGAGTAGCTTTGAACATTGAGGATACTGCTATATCCAGGGAATACTTAGGTTGAATTACCAGACAGCCTCAACAATTCAGTTTGTTAACTAGAATTTAAATAAAAACTTAAAAAAAACCCCCACAAAATTATAATGGCAACAATGTATTTGATTAAGTATGCTTATGTTTTATATATATTACTTATAAGCATATATGTTTAAGTATTTTATCCATATATAATACATAAGCATACCTAACCAAACACATTGTTGCTATATTTTGTTATTGTTCATATATATATATATATATACACTTAGGTATTTATATATAGGTAAAATGAATAAAAACAGTGATATAAGGAATAGAAAGTGGAATTTAGAATTATTTTGATATTATAAAGTACTCAGGCTACTCATGCAATGGTAAACTGTTACTTGAAAGTGGACTATGTTTAGTTGTAAATGTAAATGGCAAACTCTAGAGTAACCACTAAAAAAAGTAAGAAAAGAAGTTTAACTGATAGGCTAAGAAAGGAAAGAAAATGGAATCATAAAATCTTGGTTATAAGCACAAAAGACAGAAAAAGAAGAGAAGACAAAAATAGGGACAAAGAACAAGGGTAATACATAGAAACCAGTAACAAAATGGTCTATATGAATCCAACTATATCACTAATCACTTTGAATGTCAATGGTCTAAATGTACTAATGAACAAATTCAGTAGTGGGGCACCTGGTTGGCACAGTTGGTTAAATGTCTGCCTCTTGGTCTTGGCTCAGGTCATGATCTCAGGGTCATGAGATCGAGCCCTGAGACAGGTTCTGTGCTCAGCAGAGTCTGCTTGGGTTTCTCTCTCCCTCTCCTTCTGCCCTTCCACCGCTGGGCTTTTTCTCTTTCTCTCTTAAATAAACAAATAGATCTTTTAAAAAAAAGAGATTATGAGAGAAGATGAAAATGCAAGACCCAACTATATACTGTCTAAAAGAAACCCACTTTAGATATAAAGACACATATTAATTAAATGTAAATGGATGGCTGGGGTGGTAAGGGGGATGGGCAAAATGGGTGAAAGGAAGTAGGAGATACAAGCTTCCAGTTATAGAATGAATAAATCATGGGAATAAAAGGCACAACATAGGGAATACAGTCAATGGTATTGTAATAGCCTTGTGTGGTGACAGATAATGACTACACTTATGGTGAGCAGAGCATAATGTACACACTTGCTGAATCACTATGTCATATACCTGAAACCAATGTGACATTGTCAGCTACGCTTCAATTAAAAAAAAAAAGAAGAAAAAAAGCCGAAGTAGCTAAATCAATTTCAGGCACAGCCGACTTCAAACAAGGAAAAGTTATCAGGGATAGAGAAGGACATTGCAAGACAAAGGGGTCAATCCTCCAAGAAGATAAAACTCAACTTGTATGTGCCTAACAACAGAGCATAAAATACATGAAGCAAAAACTGATAGAACTCCAAGGAGAAATAGATGAATTCATTATCATAGTTGGAGACTTCAACATACCTTATTAGAAAGGGACAGATCCAGCAGTCAGAAAATCAACAAGGACATAGTTGAACTCAACAACACCATTAATCAGCTGTATATAATGGACATCTACAGACGACTTCATCCAACACCACCAAAAACCACATTTTTATCAGGATCACATGGGAATATTCACCAAGACAGACCACAGTCTGGGCCATAAAACACATCTTAACAATTTAAAAGAATAGAAATCATACAATGCCTGCTCTCAGACCACAATGGAATTAAACTAGAAATGAATAACAGAAAGATAAATGGAAAATCCCCCAAAATACGGAAATTAAACAACACACTTTTATTTTTTTAAATTTTTATTTATTTATTTATTTTTAAAGATTTATTTATTTATTTGAGAGAGCGAGAATGAGAGAGAGTACATGAGAGGGGGGAGGGTCAGAGGGAGAAGCAGGCTCCTCGCTGAGCAGGGAGCCCGATGCGGGACTCGATCCAGAGACTCCAGGATCATGACCCGAGCCGAAGGCAGTTGCTCAACCAACTGAGCCACCCAGGCGCCCAACAACACACTTTTAAATAGCACATGGGTCATAGAAGAAATTTCAGGAGACACTGAAAAATATTCTGAACTCAATGAAAACAAAAGCACAACTTGTCAAAATTTGTGGGATGCCATAAAAGAAATTCTTAAAGGGAAATTTAAAGCATGGAATACATATATTAGAAAAGAAAATTTCTTATTAAACCAAGCATACTTTTACAATACGGTATAGTAATCATGCCCTTTGGTATTTACCCAAAGGAACTGGAAATTATATCCACACAAAAACCTGCACATGGATATTTATAGTAGCTTTATTCATAATTGCCAAAACTTGGAAGAAACCAAGATGTCTTTATTTTCAGTGCTAAAAAGAAATGAGTTATCAAGACACGAAAAGACAAGGAAGAAACTTAAGTGTATATTACTAAATGAAAGAATCCAATATGAAAAAGACTACATATTGTGTAATTCTAACTATATGACATTTTGGAAAAGGAAAAACTATGGAGATGGTAAGATCAGTGGTTGCAAAGGGATTGGGGTGGGAACAGACAGGGAGGGATGAATAGGCAGAGCATGAAGGACTTTTAGGCCAGTTAAAATACTCTCTATGATACTGTAATGATGGATACATGTTATGTATTTGTCTCAACCCACAGAATGTACAATACCAAGACTACTCCTTAAGGTAAACTATGGATTTTGGATGATAATGATGTGTTAATGTATGTTCATCAATTTTAACACTAAAGTGGGGATGTTGATAATGGGGGAGGCTATGCATGTGTGGAGGCAGGCAGTAAATGGGAAATCTCTATACCTTCCCCTTGATTTTGCTGTGAACTTAAAATTGCTCTAGGAAAATAAAGTTAAATAAAAAGTTAAAAAGAAAAATACTTATTAAGGAAAAAAGAAACACAAATGTTAGTATATTTGATGAGAGCTCTCCACCCTCCTCTCTTGTTCTCACCTGCAGACTTGACGTACTAATTATTTCTTAATTCCTTCATTTATTTGATGTTATTTTGTTTGGATTAGTCTTTCTACCTGCAAATCATAGCTCAATAAACTTATCACTATTTTATTTATAATTGTTTCATTACTAAATCTTCAATACACGAGAAAGTTTGTTTTTTTTCTGAGAAATTAATTATCACTTGCACTTTGGTCATTTCATTCTCTTCTATCCTTAGAATTATCAGACGGGTGTGGGTGAGGCAGAAAACTAGCTCACAAAGCATACCTTAAGCCTTTAGGAACATATCCTAACTAAAATGCTGCTAAATTAAAAATAATTATATTTTTAATTTTTTAGAGGTGGTTCTGCTTATTGTCAAGATTGAATATGCAAGATCCACCCTATATGGATTTAATTAGAAACCCTGAAATGAATACATAGGGCAGCTATTTGAGGACTCTGGAGAGTAGTGGCAGGTGGTGGATTGGGGAAGGAAAGCAGAAAATAATGTACCATGGAACCAGTAGTGAATTTGGTCATTCCTTTTTCCCCGGGTATCTCCTGATCTACACTTAAAAGAGTCCTGAAACCAAGAACTGTGTATTACATGCAGACAGAGAGTTTCAGGAGAAAATTTCTATTTCTAGTCCATCCAAAGAGTAGGGAAGGAGCACCCTGTGAGATAGTTTTGTTTTTAATTCCTTCTGGCTGACTTTCAAGCAAGCTGAGGGTGGCAGGGGCACTTTTTTCCTTTGACCAGAACTGTGGTCTCGAGAGCAGGGGGAGGATGCCCATTGATTTATTTTCACTATCTACCCTCTCATCACTTGGCTCTGGAGGAAGACACTTTCAAGAATGTTTGGCTGAGTAGGGAAACTAAAGTCACAGTTTTTTATTGAAAGGACCACTAAGAGGGACCTCTGAGAATCACAAACAGCTGGGAGTGTACAGAGAGGAGGGAGCTCAAGAAAGCAATACCCTGAAGTTGTGTATTAGCTTTTTCTCTTACTCTCTAGCTACACATGCATGGGTCTGACCTTAGAAAGCATACCAAAGTCTTCAAGAGCTGAACTCTGGGTTTAGACTACCGCTCATGTCCCATATTGGCTATTAGGTAGCATTTTGAAACTGGAGTGACATTGAAACTACAGCCCATGGAAAGCAGGTAGGAGTTCAAGGCTTCAACCTAACAAATGTTACCAAACATTTGAAGAAGAAATTATACTATTTTATATAATCTCTTCCAGAAAATAGAAGAGGGAGCACTTTCTGATTCATTTCATGAAGATAGCTTTACTCCAAACTAGAGAAAGTACAAGAAAATCAAACTCCTGATTCATATTTCTTGTGAACATAAACACAAAATCTTCAACAAAATATAAACAATTGAATTAAGCAAAATATACTAAGTCTAATCACCACGATCAAGTGGGCTTAATACTAGGAATGCAAGGTGATTTCAATATTCATAAAATAAACAATGTAATTCATCATATTAACAAACTAAGAAAAGCTACAAGATCATATTGTTGCAGAAAAATCATTTGAAAAAATTCAACATCCATTCATTATAAAAAAAAACAAACTTTTTAGCAAACTAGGAAGAGGGAGCTTCTTCCTGATAAATGGAATCTACAAAACATCCACAGCTAACATCTTATATAACAATGAAAGAATACTTTCCTCCTAAGTTTGAAGAAAAGGCAAAGATGTTCACCCTGACCATTTACAATCAATATAGTACTAGAAGTCCTAGTCAGTGCAATAATATGCAAGGAAAAGAATTAAAAGGTACACAAATTAGAAAGGAAGAAATAAAATGGACCCTATTTAAAATATCATGATTGACATAGAAAATCCCTATCCAAAAAAGCAAATAAGTAATATTTGAGTTTACTCTGTTATAAGGCTATAAGACTAACACAAAGAAATTCAATCCTTGGAATTTTTATACACTAGTAATGAAAATTGAAAAAAAATTCTTAATTTTCCAAATTGATTTATAGTTTAATTCAAATCTGATCAAAATCCTAGCATAATATTTTTGAAACTATAGGCAAGCTGATTCTAAAATCTATATGGTAAGAACAGTAAATAAAATAGAAAAAATAGGAAAAGGAAAAAAATAGTTACCCAAATGACACTACCCCATTTTAATATTTAATGTATCACTAATAGTAATCAGACTATGTGGTATTAAAGGGGTATACTCCAAATCAATGGAAAATAAGAGTCCAGAAATAGACCCACACAAATACGGACAGTTGATTAAAAAAAATTTTAATGAACATTTTATTTTAGAACAGATTCTGATTTACAGAAAAGTTGTAAAGATAACAGAGCCTTCCCATATACCCACATCCAGTTTCTCTTACAATTAACACTTTACATTAGTATGGTACATTTGTCACAATTAATGAACCAATAATGACATATTATTATTATTAACTGAAGTCCACACTTTATTCAGATTTTCTTAGTTTTTACCTAACCTCCTTTTTCTGTTTTGGGATTTCATTCAGGATAGTCATCGTGTCCCCTTAGTCTCCTCTTGATTGTGACAGTATTTTACACTTTCCTCGTTTTTAATGACCTTCACAGTTTTGAGGAGTACTACTCAGCTATTTTCTGGAATATTCCTCAGTTGGGACTTTTTTTAATTTGGGATTTTTCTGATGTGTTTCTCATGATTAGACCAGAGTTATGGATTTTTGTGAAGACTACAGGGGTAAAGTACCATTCTTATCACATCTTTTCAAGGGTACATACTATCAATACAATTTACCACTGTTGATACTGACTTTCATCACCTGGCTGAGGTAGTGTTTCTCAAGATTCTCTACCGTAAAGGTACTTCTCTCTCTCACCCCAGCCTCTTCCTCCTGTTTTCCATTTGTTCTCTCTCTTTTTTTTAAAGATTTTATTTGTTTGAGAAAGAGAGAGAGTGCACACAAGCAGGGGGAAGGGCAGAAGGAGAGGGAGAAGCAGGCTCCCCACTGAGCAGGGAGCCTGACACAGTGCTCGATCCCAGGACCCTAAGATCATGACCTGAGCCTGACCTGAGCTGAAGGCAGACGCTTAACTGACTGAGCCACTCAGGCGCCCTCCAACTGTTCTCTTAAGAAGGAAGTCATTACATGCAGTTCAGATTTAAAGAGTAGGGAGTTACACTACACTTCTTTGTTTTTTATTTCTATTTTTTTTAAGTTTTTGTTTAAATTCCAGTTAGTTAACATACAGTGCAGTATTAGTTTCAGGTGTACAATATAGTGATTCAACATATCCATACAATACCAGTGCTCATCACAAATGCACTCCTTAATCCCTCACCTATTTAACTCATCCCCCGACTCCCCTCCCCTCCAGTAACCACCACATTTTTCTCTATAATTAAGAGTTTGAGAGTTTGCCCCCCTCTCTCTCTTTTTTGTCCCTTTGTTTGTTTTGGTTCTGAATTTCCACATGTGAGTGAAATCATATGGTATTTGTCTTTCTCTGACTTATTTCATTTAGCATAATACTCTCTAGTTCCATCCATGTTGTTGCAAATGGCAAGATTTCATTCCTTTTTATGGCTGAGTAATATTCCATTGTGTGTGTGTGTGTGTGTGTGTGTGTATACATACCACATCGTCTTTATCCATTCATCCATTGATAGACACTGGGGCTGTTTCCATATTTTGACTATTGTAAACAATGCTCCTAGAGACATCTTGGTGCATGTATCCCTTTGAATTAATATTTCTGGAAGCGCTCTCTGTAAACTGAGAATTTACATCAGTTATTTGGAATTCTTCTGCAGAGGAAATTTGTTTATTCTTCTCCATATATTTACTTAATCATTAATTATATCAATATGGCCTTATGGAGATTTATTTAATACTTTGGTTTGTAATTCTATATTCCTTTTATCATTTTGTTGTTAAAATTATTTCAGCTTTGGCTATTGGGGGATCTTTCATTTCCTTTTATTTATTACAGCATGGTATTAGGAACTAGAACCTGGGGGCCAGGTCTGCTCATTACTCCTGGGTTGCTGTTGCATTTATGCCTTCTCAGCTGACAGATCAAGAAATGCATATATACTAACCCACGTATATGCATGAATCTACAAATATTTATGTCTGTACTATATTAGGGTAAACATGGGTCCTGACTCATGTTTCCAACTCTAACCTATCATCATGAGATAATTCTAACTCTTTCTCTTGTTTTTCTATACCCTCCTCTCCAACAGTGAGAAACCTGGCTCACTCTCCATTTACTTGTTTAATTTCTGCATAGATAAATAGTATATATAGTATTTGCAGAATTGTTAACTTGTATTCCTATGGGAAACAACTTTATCAGCTAGAGTACGGTGCTTATGTGCAGCTTCCTTTGTATGTAGTGTTACAGGCTCTTCACACTTCCAAAGTCACTTAGGTCAGCACTTTTACCTCCACTCCCTTCAGTGAAGTTGTTTCATTCATTTGTAATACTTGGATTGCTTTGTCACATTCTGCATTCTATCCTAGGACCCCTGTGAACTCCTAAATGATTTTTTAAATAAATCTGCATAAATTAAGATTCTCTATTTCTGCTGGAAACTTCTTTGAGTTTGACAAATACATAGTTTCATATATCCACCATTATGGTATCACATAAAATAGTTACACTGCTCAAAAAATCCGCATGCTTCACTTATTCAACTCTTCCCCTACCCCTAGCCTCCGATATTTTTGCCATCTCTTTACTTTTGCCTTTTTTTTTGAGGGCCATATAACTAGAATTATATAATATATAGCCTGGTTTCTTTCATTTAGCAACATACATTTAATATTCACCCATGCCTTTTCATGGCTTGATAGCTCATTCCTTTTTGTTGCTGAATAGCATCCCACTGTATGGATACACCACAGTTTGTTTATGCTTTCATCCTTTGAAGGACATCTTGGTTGTTTCCATTTTTGTCAGTTGTCAGTTATGCATAGTGCTGTTACAACATTTCAAATCAGTTGGGTAAATACCTACGAGTACAGTTGTGGGGTTGTATCATAAGACTATTTTTAACTTTGCAAGAAATATCCAAACTGTCTTCCAAAATAGGTGTACCAATTTACATTCCTATCAGCAGTGAGTAAGAGTCCCTGTTGCTCTGCATCTTCACCAGCAGTTAGTACTGTTGGGTTTTTGTCCTGCTTTTTTTTTTTTTTTTAACCATTCTAATAGTTATGTAGTGGTATCTCATGTTTTAATTGGTATTTCCCTAATGAAAAATGATGTTGAGCATCATTTTGTATTGAGATATAAGTGACATATAATATTGTATTGGATTTAGATGTACAACTTAATGATTTGATATTTACATATATTGCAAAATGATTACCACAGTAAGTCTAGTTAACATCTATTACCATGCGTAGAATTTTTTCCTTTTGTGATGAGAACTTTTAAGATTTATTCTCTTAGCAACTTTCAAATACATAACACAGTATTGTTCACTGTAGTTATCATGGTGGTCAAAAGGTACAAACTTCCAGTTATAAGATAAACAAGTTGGACATCTTTTTATATGCTTAGCTGTCATCTGTATATATCTTTGGAGAGGGGTCTGTTTAGATCTTTTGTCCAGTTTGTTAATTGAGAGGTTTTATTTCCTTGTTGTTGAGTTTTAAGGTTTTTGGGTTTTGTTGTTTGGTTTTTCGATGTAGATATAAGTCCTTGATTACATACATGTTTTGCAAATATTTTCTTCCAGTCTATGTGTTTTATTTTCATTCTCTTAAGTGTTCGTAAAAAAGTAGCATTTTTTTAGTTTTAATAAAATCCAACTTTTTTTGGTAATATATCTGAAATCTCATCACCAAATTGAAGCTCAAATATTCTCCTCTGTTTCCTTCTATAGGTATTATAATTTTGTATTTGATGTTTCCATGATCCATTTTAAGTCAGTTTTGTGTAAGGTCTAAGGTCTGTGTCTAGGTTCATGCTTTTTGCTTATGAATATCCAATTATTTCAGCACCAATTATTGAAAAATTAATTTTTCCCCTTTGAATTGCCTTGCACCTTTGCCAAAAATCAGTTGCTTCTACAGGTGTGCATCTCATTTGGGTTCTCTGTTATGTTCCCTTATGTCCCATCTATGTATGTATTCTTTCACTGACATCATGCTGCCTTTATTTCTGTAGCTTTGGAATATGTCATGAAATTGGGTAGTGTGAGCCTGCAAACTTTGTTCTTCTTTTTCAATACTATATTCACTATTCTAGGTCTTTTCCCTTTCCATAAACATTTTAGTGTAAGATTGTCCATATCTACCAAATAATGTGCTGGGAATTTTATTGGGATTCCACTGATTCTAAAGATCAAGTTGGGAAGAATTGACATTTTAGTTATATTGCATTTTCAAATTTGCAAACATAAAATATCTCTCAATTTATTTAGATCTTCATTTTCTTCCTTCAGTGTTTTGTGGTTTCCGCATGCAGATGCTATTCGTATTTTGATATATTTAAATATGTGTTTCATTTTTGGTGCTATTGTAAATGCATTGTTTATTTAATTTTACCTTCTAATTGTTCATTGATGGTATATAGATAAGAGATTGACTTTTGTATACTGACTTTGCTATATTCACTCATTAATTATAGGAATTATTGTGCACATTCATTGGTGTTCCTATACAGACTCTCATTCCATGTGCAATTAAAAAGAGTTTTCTTTGTTCCTTTTCAATACGCATACCTTTTATTTCCTTTTCTTCCCTTATTGCATTAAGCAGGGCTTCTATTGTGAGGTTGAATAGAAGTGGTATGAAATGACATCCTTGTGTTTATCCAACTCAGGGGGAAAGCATCCAGTCTTTTACCATTAAATGGTGTTAGGCTGTTATAAAATAAGCCTCTTTCAAGCCTATTTCAAAAAGGTATTAGTAGATATTTTTATTAAGTTAAAGAAATGCCTCTCTATTCTTAGTTTGCTGAAAGTTTTTATCGTGAATCAGCAGCAGATATTTTGAAATGCTTTTTCCTGCATCAATTGATCTGATCATATGATTTTTCTTCAGCCTTTTGATAAGGCAGACTACAGTGGATGAATTTTGAATGTTGAGCCAGTCTTGCATATGTTTAATAAATCCCATTTGGTCATGGTGTATAATTTTTTTATATTACTGAATTCAGTTTGCTACTGTTTGAAGATTTTTATTTACATGTTCATGAGATATATCAGTCTGTAATTTTTCTATCATATGATGTTTTTATCTGGTTTTTGAAATAGGGTAATACTGGCCTCATTGAAAAAGTTATGAAGTTTTCCCTCTACTTCTTTTTTTTCTTTTTTTCTGGAGCATAAAATTGTTTCTTGTTTTTTATTCACTCTGACAATATGTCTCTTTTAGTTGGCATATTTAGATCATCTATCTACTCACTGCATTTGTTACTTTTTTTAAATTTCTATTTTCTGCCTTGTGTAGCTTTATTTTATATGAACCCTCTTTATCTTCCCTTAGTGTACCCAATTATAGTTTATAAGATAAAACTAGTGATTTCTGTAATGTTTGCAATATAAATTAACTAAGCTAGGTCTACTTTCAAATAACTATACTTCCTGTGTAGTGCAGTTTCCTTAAAATAGACTAGTCCCAATTTGCTCTTCTCACTCCTTTAGATGTTTAATCTTTTGACTTATGCTCTAATCACCCAATATATTGTTAATATTCTTATTTATGCAAGTAGTTATCTTTTAGATCAACTAAAAATAAAAAAATTAAGCACTTTGTATTACTTTCACTTATTTCTTCTTCAATGTTCTTTCTTCCTTTATGCAAATTCAGTGTCTGTCCTATATAATTTTTTCTATTGCCTGAACAACTCCTTTTAACATTTCTTACCTGAGATGAGATCAAGAATCAGACGCTTAACTGACTAAGCCACCCAGGCACCCTGGAATGGGTCTATTTTTGATGAATTCTCTCAACTTTGCTGGATATAAAGTTTTAGGTTGGTGGTGTTTTCCTCCTAACATTTTAACTATTTCAGTCCACTTTCTTCTTGCTTGCATGGTTTCTGATGAGAAGACCACTGTAATTATTATCAGGTGGAATTTTATCCTATAGGTGGAACTGCATTTTTAAAATTTTCCTGCAGTTACTTTCAAGATTTTATCTTTGTCTTTGGCTCTGAACTTTGAGTATATGTATAAGTGTAAACCATAAAGAAAAAAATATAAATTAGATTTTATAAAAATTAAAAACTTGCTTTGTGAAAGACACTACTGAGAGAATGACAAGACAAGCTACAACTGGAAGAAAGTACAATTGAGTCTTATTTTTCATGGTAGTTTGCTCTATAAAATACAGTAATTTGCTCTATAAAATAATATTTTATAATTAGAATAATTAATTCTAATTAATTCAGAATTAATGAATACTGAACTCCTATTCCTGGATGAAATACAGGGTTAGTTTGCTATGAGTCTCTGGTCCAATATTTTTATTGACTGATTAATGTATATCCTTATTATATGTATGTTTCTGTTTAAAGACAGCTTATTTAAAATATATTATTGATTCATTGACATTGAACTCATGGCCAATAGCACTATAACTCATTATTGAATGAACTTTATCTAACATACATATTTTCTCCATAATACACATCACAACTTTCTTATGCTGAGGAACATTAGATAGCACTTTAGAATAATTCTTGGGATCTATTCTAAGTGGTGAAATTACAAAAAAAACCCCAGGCAAAATGTTAAAATGTGTCACTAAATAGACCAAGAACCCCCCACATTTTTTATAGATGATAGCTGATATAAGGAGGTAGTGTTGCCTTGTTCAAATTCAGCTGGGAACACGCATGTCAAGCAATTCAAATTTTTCACCATTCTGTGCATGTCTGTGAATGACCATAGCAAGATGGCATGTATTGATTTGGGAGTTACAAACAAATTTTAGCAAGTAATCAAATGTGCAGATATAGAAACTGCAAATAATGAGGACCCATTGTATTTTCAAATCACATAACTGCCAAAGGACTTATATCCTAAATATAAAAGGAACTCTCGGGGTGCCTGGGTGGCTCAGTCATTAAGCGTCTGCCTTCGGCTCAGGTCATGATCCCAGGGTCCTGGGATCGAGCCCCACATCAGGCTCCCTGCTCAGCGGGAAGCCTGCTTCTCCTGCTCCCCCTCCCCCTGCTTGTGTTCCCTCTCTCACTGTGTCTCTCTCTGTCAAATAAATAAATAAAATCTTTAAAAAAAAATAAATAAATAAAAGGAACTCTCAAACTCAATAGCAAAAAATGAAAAAAAAAGCAATTAAAAAAGGAAGGGGGCAAATACGTTCAACAGACATTTTACCAGAAGAAATACAGGAATGGCAAATAAGCACATGAAACAATACTCAACATTGTATTAGTATTAGGCAAATGCCAATTAAATGCACAGTGAGCTATTAGAACAGCTAAAAATTTTATATTTTATATAAAATAAAACAAACTGACAATACCAAGTGCTAGCAAGGATACAGAACAACTAAATATCTCATAGATTGCTGGTAGAAATAAAAAATATACAGTTACTCTAGAAAACACATTGTTAGCTTCCCATAAACTTAAAAATGCAATCACAATATGTCTTAGTAATCCCATTCCTAGTCATTTATCCTAGAAATATTAAACCTGTGTTAGAGACTTCTGGGGAAGATGGCAGAGTGGGAGCTAAGCTAAGCTCACTCCATCCCATGGATACACCTAGATAACAACTACATCAGTATAAATAGTCCAGAAAACAGCCCAAAGACTGGTAGAACTTAATCTCCACAGCTATGAAATGTAGAGATATAGAGAAAAGGCCACATCATGAAGGGCAGAGATGCTGTGAGGAACCAAACTGACCTGTGAGACTGTCTGTGGGAGGGAGGGAAACCACAGGCACAGAGAAGGGAGAGGAGCAGACCCCACACTAGGCACCACAGGAACCTGTACTGGGGATGATGAATCCCCATACTTGCCTTTGAAAGCTAGAGGGGCTTAATTTCCTGAGTTCTTATAATCAGAGGGGATTAACACCAGGAACTTTAAAAATCAGCAGGCTTGGGTTTGGGAGATCTGGAGGGCAATAGGAAACTGAGTCCTTGCCCTTAAAGCAACAGCATAACAAACAGTCCCACTGAGATACAGCACAGAAGCAGGAATTTGAAAACCTCAGGGGTATATGGGAGGGAGATTTATTTCTTAATCTCAGAGCATATGCAGGAGGGGCAGAGATCTTTGGGAGACTTCTCCAAGAACCAAAGAGCTGGCAGGTGCCATTTCCCCACCTTGCCCCCCAGCCTCAATACACAGACACCTACAGGAGCCAGCACAGTGTGAACACTCTACCTAGCTCGGTAAGAGCATGCCTTCCACCCCCAACCCTCACCACTCTTCTGTGGAACTGCCTCCTGCAACCTGCCCTTAGCAGTTCACCAAAGCTGCTCCAGGTCCCCTTCTACAAACAGACCAGTGCAAACCTTGATAACACTGCTTGTTTTGTCCCTGCATTCTCCTGTGGACCCATCCTCTCCAACCTGCCCTCTGCAGGTTTCCATCCAAAGCAGCACCACAGGCATTGAAGCATGCAAGCAGCACCAACAGGAGTCAGCACCACTCCAAAGTGATTCTTGCCCCAGAGAGAGGTGAAGATAACCGCACACACCAGTTCCACTGCAGCTTCACCAATGTGCTGGGGGCAGACATCTGGTTTGACTACAGGAACTTCCCACCAAGGAGAGCTTCTCAAGGGACAACAGAGGGAGAATTCCCTGCAGTTCTGTACAGCCACAGCTCTGGCAAATACCTGGCAGCCCTACAATGGCCCCAAAACAACACAGGGACCAAACTGCCCACAATAGGCAAAAAGAGCCATGGCAGATACCTGGATTAAGGGAAAACATGGCTCAGTAACAACACTAGTGTGCATGCAACACACATAGGAGACTCACATCTAAAGAACCAGATTCTGGTGAACAGGTGACATTGTACTGCAGGGCACTGCAGGACCTCTTCTTCATAAAGCCACTGCTTTCAAGATCAGGAGACATAGCTGACTTTCCTAACACACAGAAACAGACACAGAGACTGAGACAAAATGAGGAGACAGATTAATATGTCCCAAATGAAAACAGAGGACAAAATCACAGCAGCAGAGCTAAATGAAAGGAGACAGGTAATATGCCTGATAAAGAATTTAAAGTAATGGTCAGAAACTCACTTAACTCGAGAAGAGTGAAAGATCTCAACTAGACCCTGAACAAAGAGAGAAAACACAAAAAAGAACTAATTGGAGATGAAGAACTCAATAACTGAAGTTAAAAATATACCAGAATGAATAAATAGTAGATTACAGAAAACAGAAGAATGGATCAGAGACCTGGAGGAGAGTAATGGGATGCAATCAAACTGAACAGGAGAAAGAAAAAAGAAATAAAAATGAGACTAGATTAAGAGAACTCAGTGCCACCATCAAACATAATAGCATTCACACTATAGGGATCCCAGAAAGAGATGAGAGAGAAAAGGAAACAGAAAATTTACCTGAAAAAGAGAATATTTGAAAACTTCCTGAAAGAAACAGACATCTAGATCCAGGAGGCACAGGATTCTCCTAACAAAATCAACCAAAGGAGGTCCACACAGGGACACACAGTAATTAAATGACAAAAAGTAGTGATAAAGAGATAATTTTAAAAGCAGCAAGAGACAAGAAAACATTTACATACAAGGGAAACCCCATAAGGATATCAGTGGATCTTTCATCAGAAACTGCAGGCCAGAGAGGAGTGGCTGATATATTAAAAGTGCTGAAAGAAAAAACCTGCAACCAAGAATACTCTATCCAGCAAGACTGTCATTCAGAATAGAAGGACAGATAAAAAGTTTCTCAGACATACAAAAGTTAAAGGAATTCATCACCACTAAGCCAGGCTTACAAGAGGATTCTGAGGGTGGAAAGGAAAGATCATGGCTGGAGTAAGAAAAATAAGAAACACAAAAGCAGTAAAAATAAATATATCTATAAAATTCAGTTAAGGGATTCACAAAATAAAAGGATATGAAGTATGACACCATATACCTAAAACAAGGGGGGAAAGGAGTAATAATTTAGTGCTGTTAGAATAGGTTCAAACTTGGGGTGCCTGGGTGGCTCAGTCGTTAAGCGTCTGCCTTCGGCTCAGGTCATGATCTCAGGGTCCTGGGATCGAGCCCCACATCGGGCTCCCTGCTCGGTGGGAAGCCTGCTTCTCCCTCTCCCACTCCCCCTGCTTGTGTTCCCTCTCTCGTTGTGCCTCTCTCTGTCAAATAAATAAATAAAATCTTTAAAAAAAAAAGAATAGGTTCAAACTTAAGCACCCATCAACTTAATGTAGACTACTATATGCATAAGATGTATAAACCTAATAGTAACCATAAATCAAAAACCATTAATAGATATGCAAAAAACAAAGAGAAAGGACTCCAAGTATATCACTAAAAAAAGCTATCCACCTCCAGAGAAGAGAGCAGGAGAAGAAAGAAACAAATGAATATAAAACCCATAAAACAAGTAAAATAATGGCAATAAGTTCATATATACCAAAAAGTACTTTGAATGTAAATAGACTAAATGCTCCAATCAAAAGACATAGGGTAATGGAATTTTAAAAAAGCAAGACCCATCTATATGTTGCCTACATGACATTCATTTCAGACCTAAAGGCACAAGCAGACTAAAAGTAAAGGGACAGAAAAGCATTTATTATGCAAATGCAAGTGAAAAAAAAAAAGCCTGCGGGTGTGCCTGGGTGGCTCAGTCAGTTGAGCTTCAGACTCTTGGTTTCAGCTCAGGTCATGATCTCAGGGTCATGGCACTGAACCCCAGATCAGGTTCTATGCTTTGTGTGAAGCCTGCTTGGGATTCTCTGTCCCTCTCCCTCCAGCTCTGCTCCTACTCTCTCTCTCTCTCTCACTTTCTCTCTCAAGTAAGTAAATAAATAAGATCTTTAAAAAAAAAAAAGAAAGCAAGCCTGGGTAGCAGTATTTATATGGGACAAACTAGATTTTAACCTTTCCCAAACTGATACAGGAAGAAATAGAAAATTCAAACAGACTATCAGCAATGAAATTGAATCAAAATTTAAAAAATTCCCAATAAACAGAAGTCCAGGACCAGATGGCTTCACAAGTGAATCGTGTCAAACATTTTAAGAAGAGTTAACACCGATTCTCAAGTTATTCCAAAAAATAGAAGAGGAAAGAAAGCTTCCAAATTCATTCTGTGAGGCCAGCATTTATCTGGCACAAAACCAGATAATGGCACTACAAAAAAAGAGAACTGCAGTCCAATATCTCTGATGAAAATACATGCAAATATCTTCAACAAAATATTAGCAAACTGAATTCAACAATACATTAAAAAATAATTCACCACAATCAAGTAAGATTTATTCCTGGGATGAAAGGGTGATTCAATATTTGAAAATCAATCAATGTGATACATCACATCAGTAAGGAAAAAGATAAAAACCCAAGGATCATTTCAATATATGGAAAAAAGCATGTGACAAAGTGAAATTGGACCACTTTCTTATACCATACACAAAAGTAAACTCAAAATGGATTAACAAGTTAAATGTGAGACCTGAAACCATAAAAATCCTAGAAGAGACCACAATCAGTAATTTCTCTGACACTGGCAATAGCAACATCTTTCTAGATATGTGTCCTGAGGCAAGGGAAACAAAAACAAAAATAAACTATTGGGACTATATCAAAAGTAACAGCTTATGCATAGCAAAGGAGACAACCAACAAAACTAAAAGACAACCTACTGAATGGGAGAAGATATTTGCAAATTATAAATCCAATAAGGGGTTAATATCCAAAATATAGAAAGAACTTCTACAACTCAACACCAAAGAAGCAAATAATTCAATTAAAAGTGGGCAGAAGACATGAACAGACATTTCTCCAAGGTAGATATACAAATGGCCAACAGACACATGAAAAGATGCTCAACATCCACTCAGTCATGAGGGAAATGCAAATCAAAACCACAATGAGATATCACTTCACACCTGTCAGAAGAGCTAAAATAAAAAACACAAGTGTTGGCAAGGATGCATAAAAAAGAGGAACCCTTTTGCACTGCTGGTGGGAATGCAAACTGGTGTAGCCACTATGGAAAACAGTATGGAGGTTCCTCAAAAAATTAAAAATAGATATACCATTGATCCTATAATTCCACTACACAAATACCTGGGTATTTACTCAAGGAATAAGAAAACAATAATTTGAAAACACACATGCACTCCTATGTTTATTGCAGCATTATTTACAATAGCCAAATTATGGAAGCAGCCCAAGTGTCCACTGATAGATGAACTGGTAAAGAAGAAGTGATATATTATATATATATATAATATATCATATATATATGAATATTACTCAGCCATTAAAAAGAATAAAATCTTGCCATTTGTAACAACATGGGTGGGTCTAGAGGGTATAATGCTAAGTGAAATAAGTCACTCAGAAAGACAAATACCATATGGTTTCACTCCTATGGGGAATTTAAGAAACAAAAGAAATGAACAAAGAAAAAAAGAGAGAAATGAAAAAAACAGACTCTTAAATATAGAGAACAAACTGGTGGTTACCAGAAGGGAGGTGGGGGAGGATAGGTGAAATAAATGAAGGGGATTAAGAGTACACTTATTATGATGAGCACTGAGTAATGCACAGAATTGTTGAATCACTATATTGTACACTTGAAACTAATATAACACTGAATGTTAATCATACTGGAATTTAAAAATTAAAAAGAAAATTTTTATGTTAAAAATTAGTGCATGCTACTGGGTATTTACCCCAAAGATACAAAAGTAGGGATCCGAAAGGGTACG
>NC_138380.1:50155348-50279227 GCF_054177405.1 Leptonychotes weddellii
TTCTGTTCCATTGATCTATGTGTCTGTTTTTGTGCCAGTACCATACTGTCTTGATGATGACAGCTTTGTAATAGAGCTGGAAGTCTGGAATTGTGATGCCGCCAGCTTTGCTTTTCTTTTTCAACATTCCTCTGGCTATTCGGGGAAAGCTATTTAACATCTTTTAGCATAATTTTCTGTATTTGCAAAATATATAATTATTTATATCTACCTCATGTGACTACTGTAGGTGTAGAGTAACACAGATATTATATGTAATATATTTATCAAAGTTCATGGCACCTAGCAGTCTAAACATTAGATATTATTGTTATCATTATTCTTATTCTGGAGCATTCACTCCAGGTATTCTTTTCCACTTTTGTTAGGTTGTTAAAATTTTATAGCATCTTTCCATATTTTGAGAGCTGAAACTAAGTCAGGTTTTACTCTAAGACACAAACTCACTATTGCTATTGGGTCCTTTCCTGGTCATTTGATAATAAAATAATATTTATATCTAATAACTCTAAGCATGTTAGAAAACAGATAGGTAGATGCCAGTGTGTCTATCTCTACTCTCTATCACTAGACTCCAGCATCTGTCTTAAGCAAGGACCAAGAACTTGTACATCTTACTATCTACAGCTACTTGGAAATAAGAAAGGGAGGGAGAAAGATAGGGAAGAGACACCAAAGAATTACCTCACAGTATTTCCAAATTTTTTCAGTCTGAATTCTAGAATACATTTTAAAGTGGTGCATGGAAATTATATATATTTACATCATACACAGAAGTATATATATATTTTCCCATATAATCAAAATGTCAAAAAACTGTCCAAATTCCTCATTAAACTATAACATGTACAATATTTCTTTGAGTGAATGTGCCAATTGATCTTTTTAAAAAAGTGTGTCAAGACAGAGATACTACTTTGTTATACACTTTGTGTAAGTACATTTCATTTGTTCAACATAAAGTTACTGATCACCTACTGTGGGATGAGCAATATTCTAGATATTGGAAATGTGCAGACAAATAAAATATGATCTATGCTTTACTAGAGATTACAGATTAGTAAAGTAGAATGGCCAGTAGGTAGAAAAATTGTGATATAACATGGCAAGCACGTGATTCAATGGAGTTATTAAGTTAGCGTGGATCTGGAGAATGAGATAACTAACACAATGGGAAACTGAATGGCTGTCCTAACACTAGCTTTTAGTCCGGTTATTTTTGCCAGAACAAAATGCATTTATTTATAAACTTAAAAAAATTAATCTTAATTTTGCTCTCTCACAGCTTAGTCTTTGAAGACCCGTCAGTAATACTCTTCCTGCCTTCCTTGTTCAATTGCCCATATTTTCTTTTCTAACTCAACTCTAACTTTTGCCTCTATCATTTCTCTCCTTACAAAAGTGGATGTTAAGGGCATAGCCAAGGGTGAAGGCAGGAGTCGGGGCACGATAAAATTGGTGTGGTACAAGCAGATAGGTCTTTTGGTGCAATGACAGAAACTCAATTCACACTTGCTCAGGCAAGAAAGGTGATGTATCATCCCTCACAACCAAACTGTAATGTTGAGGAATATGCATCCTCTGCTAGGCAGCGAGGGGATTCGAATACTGACAGGATCCTCTCACCATTTCACATGCCTACTATTTTCACACCCACTTCTTTCTTCCAGACAAACTTCATATTGTGGAAACAAGGGCTCCTGGTAGCTTCCAGGCTATAATGAGGCCCTTTTGTTAGCTTCCACTTGAAAAACTCTTCAGAAAATTTTAATTAGATAGATGTGATGTGAACAACAAACAAGGAACAATGCCACCACAAGACTGGGGCTCTTGATCAACTACCCAGTGGTGGAAAAGGAAGAAAGAACACATTTGAGAAGAAGGGGAATGAATGGAAGGTCAAACAGAAGCAGTCACACATACATGCTGGCTTTCAAGAAATGTTTACTGAGTTCTTACTATGGGCCAAGCATGAGACTTTGTGCCATAGTCTAATGGGCAAGAGTAATATTATTCAAATAATCTATAAATAAGACTTCTCAATGGAGGACAGGGGCAACTGTCCTGTTTCAGGTGAGTTCCACTTTCCAGCATCTCCCTGAACCTGACTACAGCCAGCTTCACCAGGCTGGGGTTGGTCAGGAAAACAGACCTACTAGTATAACTCTTCCAAGAATAAAATGTTTCACTTAGAAATTAGGTTTTATATGGATGTTGGAAGACCTGGAAAGGGAAGATTAGAGAGTTGCCCTGGAAAATCAAGGGCACCGAAGCTGGAGTCAGGGAAGTTGGCCTGGAGAGTCAGGAAAACCTCTGCCATCTGAAGCTCTGATATGGGTAGTTCTCATGTGCTCACTAAAAAGCTGCTGTGATTCTCATGCCTGCCTACAAGTCTGGCTATCACCACATCCAGACAATAATATATTTAACTTCTCTTCTGCTGTCCAAACCTCATGCAACTTCCTCTCAAAGGGAAAAGGGAAATCTTACCCAGAATGAAATAAGGAAGGGGAGTTTGGGGAATGCAATTTCCCAGACCTTGGAAAGGTGTGGTTATGATGCTGAGTTGGCAGCAGACAATTCATCCCAGCATCCTTACCCTGATGCAGATGTTACCATGTTGGCCAACACTTACTGATGACTAGCTCAGCATTTCATGTTTTCTCATTGAAGCCTTACAACAACCCTAGTGGTGGTTTGGGATAGAGAGAACAGCAGGGAGAGAGAGCTTTAGCTTCCACCTTTTACAGATAAGAAAACTAAAGCTAAGAGAAGGAAGTGACCCATAGTTCCACAGCTGAAGTAACAGTGGGGCTGTAGTTCAAATCCAAATCTCTGGCAAAGGAAACTGATTTCTGAACTGCACACAACACTGTCTCTCTAATCTATTCCTTATTTGATAAAATTGTTGCTTATGGCTCAGGGAGCCAAAGGCAATTTGTTCTCCCACGCAGTTTCACTGAAGATGGCACTTCTAATTTCAATGACTCTTGTAAAAGAGCCATTTGGGGAGATATGTCTAGATGTATAAGGTTTAAAGTCCTAAAAGATAGATGGACCCCCAAAGGAAATTTCAGCAACCATTAGGAAAGCTAAATAGAATGTATACACCATGGATGGATTGGATTCTTTGTCCAAAATTATTTAAGGCAAAAAAAAGTATTTGGAAATTTTATCAATAGTATTAATGTTTTAAAAACTGGGAAATAATAATTCTGCTGGGCAATTTAAAAAAAATTATACTCTTGTGAGTTGTAAAATAATATGAAAGTATGTTGAAATGAAGAAAGGTGCCATTGCAATGAAAATGAAAGGTTGTTATAATGGAATATGAGACAAAGAGAGCTTGTCAGGAAAAAAAATGTACCAGTGGTTATCAGAACAATTTTAGAAAGGAACAGAGTAAAAGAGAAGGAGCAAAAGAGAGTAACAGAATAAGCAAGTGTGCGAGGGAGACTGTGTATGGAAGATTCAAGTAACACATCTTGTCCTCAAAAGGAAGTAATCTGTAAAGCAACAGTGTTCAAAGGGCTTAATGAAGAAGCCTTCAATCCCACTCTAGTCCTTCTGTATGATCTCATACTCCTCAAAAAATTCTGCTTGCTAACTTGGCTTCTAAATGGTTTGATATTAGCAGTGGGGTATCTTGTATAGTAGCAATGATCTTTTTGATTATTGGAAAGATGTGTTCCAAGATAAATACATATATCTGAAAATTGCCTTATAAATGTATTTCTGGCGCATATATAATCAGACTCATAACTTTCTCAAGATCTCAACGTAGAATTGATATCCTGAAATCCTGGACACAAAAAGCTGAGAGCCAAATACTCGGCCACTATGAAGACTCCATCAATACTCAGAAACCTCACGGATGTCATCATGATATGGCCTGCAGCCTTAGCTTCCTGTATCCACAAGAGAAAAATGCAGGGTATATTTTGGTCCAGATGCAGATGAGAAAATTATGTCAAATACATACCACTGAGAGTTAGTGTCCTGTAATTCTGAATTCTCAGCTTATATGAGGAAGGTGTTACAGGAATATCTCCATTTGGTATCTGTGATGATTTAAAAACCTGTTAAAAGAAAGTCAGCAAAACTATCCTCTACCTGAAGGATAACAGTTTTAACTAGTAATAGGTCCCCCATTTTAGGGGAATGGAATCAAGAAATGAAATTATTATTATTTTTCTATATTCATGAGGCACAAGCAACAAATTATCTATGATAAAATGGTATTCTTTAATCTTTTTGGTCAAACTGACTGGTATTTGCATATCCTAACAATAAGCATCACCAAATGTGAGGTAATGAAACATAGTAATCTGCTAATTCCCAATTCTTTCACTCCAAATTTTGAGAAGAAAACAGAATGTCACTGTGAGAAACAAACAGGCTACCTTTAGTAGTTTATAGCCACTCAACTGAACTACAAAGAGTTCTCAAAGGAAATTATGTCTGGCTATTCCTAGATAATTTCTCCAAAGTCTTTAAGGTTCTTTTTATTCAACTGGCAAAAGCTATCTCATGCCAACCTGTCATCATTCTATTGTCTTCCACCACTGAAATTCAAAAACTCTTGCTGAGATGACTTAGAAGAAAACACAAAATTGTAAAATTTTCAGTAAATAAGCCCCCTAAACAGCAGTCAGACAGCACACTGTAAAACTCAATGCATCCCCAAGAGTCTTTTGCTACCTACTCTTAGGTTGGCTGCTACATTGTAGCTGGGAAAATGCAAAATATAATAAGTGGAAAGAGCCAGGTGGCATGGGGATTTGGTAAAGCCACTTCTCATTTCTGGAAGTCTGTGTGAAAAATAATGCCGAAACCAAAATCCAAAAGTGTTGGGTGGAGTGAGCCCAGTCTCTGGATATTTGGCTGTACATATTCAAAAGTCCCAAGCCTTCTGGCCAAATACAGTGTGATTGGCAGCTCATGGAGATGGCTGGGATGGAAATAGCAGGCATGTGGATCAGAGTTGAGGTGAGTGAATAAATGTATGGATCCCTGGAAAAAGAGTGCGGAGAGAGAGAAACAATATTTTGGCATTCAGGAAAGTTTCTGGATTCAGCACATCATGTTGAATAAAAGATAATATGTACTTGGCAATAGATATGAAACTTAATGACTCATTAGTTGAGATAAATCTGATTCCTTTTGAAAGAAATTCTATCTCAGGTTGCAGACTGAGTAATTATGTCAAGAAGCAATTTATTTTATTTATAATCAGAATGGGGATGAATCTGAATAGTAGCAAAAAGGAAAATGGAGAAATAATGAATAAAAGGTTTCAAAATAGTGGAAAAGTACTTAGGCAGGGGTGATAAACTGCAGAAGTGTGAGCATTCAGTTTGTAAACATGTTATACATGGCCCTGTTGAGTTGATTTTTATTTTATCTTGGTGTTCTCACCAGTAAATCTTCCACCAGTCAATTCTAAAATGAAAAGAAAAATACACACAAACACACATCCTCATTGCCATAAAAATTCAGACTTTAACAAAGGTATGCCAATATGTAGTAGAGTCTTACTGAATCAGCAGCACCTGATTGCCAAGTTTTGGGCACTTTTGTTTGTTCTGTAATCTGAAGTGCATGGTTTACACATCCATGCTGAAATATCTCTGAAATGAGGAAGTTATAATGGAGAAAGGCCTAAGGTGGTATAAACTTGGGTCCGAGAAGACATATGAACATGTTACAGAAAAAGAAGGAAAGAAGAAAGGAGGGAAAGAGAAAGAAGGAAGGAAGGAAGGAAAGGAGGGAGTGAGGGAGGAAGGAAAGAGGGAAAAAAAGAAGGAGAGGAAGGGAGGAAGGAAGAAAGTTGGCCGATGTTACTACTAATAATATATAAAAATATATACTTAGGGAATCCAATGTGTTATGAGCCAGATAATTATGAGTTAGAATAATAGACTAGTAATAAATAAAGATTCCCCAAGGTATATGTGCTACACAAAGTGGGAAAATGATAGGGATATCTCTGAAGAATGATATAGAGATAAAGACAATTTGTGTTGTAATGAGGTACCAGAGAAAGTTTCTATAAAGGCAGTGTTCTGGTCAGTGGACACAGAGGACTGCTTTGATAATGATAATCAAGTTTATATGTAACAATATATAGAGAACTGTACTCTATATAAACCAAATAAGAATGAACATATTTATAAATTCTGTATGGATTATTTTGAAAAGAACTGTCCGACTGTATGTTTGTTTCTCATCATATAAGAAAGATGACATTCAAACATAGAACACGTTCTCATAGGCTTACCTGAGTTACATACAGTTCTCGGAAGGCTGGTGAGCTCTTGTTTTTTCTCTTCTATGCAACAAGCTAGACTGGAAAGCAATGGATAGAGAGTATTATTTTCTAGGGATGGCCTTATATGCTTTTCTTTTTTAAAGGAGATCATCTGCAAATTTCAGTTCTTAATTTTCAGTATAACGTTGCTTGGGCATGTATTACAACATACCAGTGTGTATCTTAGAACCACTACCAGTAAAGTAAAGAACTTTTAAAAAACAAGAGATAAAAAGGCCAAAATCAATTAGAAAAATGTGCAAAGTTTATGAATTGACAATTCATAGGGAAAGATATACAAATGTCCCTTAAACATACAAAAAGATGCTCATATTTAATTTTTGTCCACAAATTCCAATTTTAATAATTTAACCTGAGGATACATCCCCCAAAATAAAAAAACATATATGCTCAAGGGTTTTCATTACAGGATTATTTACAATATCAAAATATTAGAAATGACCTAAATGCCCATAGATAGGACAGTGGTTGAATAAACAATGGTACTTTCATACAATGAAAGACTACCAAGCTATAAAGAGTGAATATCTCTATCAACTGATATTGAGGGATTGCAAGGATATCATTACATTAGATTAAAAAAAAAATCAAGGGACAAAAATTTTCTATTACACTCTACCTTTTATGTGAGAAAAAAGGCCATAAGTATGCATACATATTTCCTTATTTCTTTGTATCTACACTTGTGCTTGAAAACAAAACACTACCACCACCAACAAAACCTCTATTGACATTTTTGACATTCGGATGGAATGTTTGTGTCCCTCCAAAATTTGTACATTAAATCCTACCCCCCAGTGTGATGATATTAAGAGGGAGAGATGTCACATAAAGTATTTGCATATCTGTGAAATAGCAGATAGTGAATTTAAGAACACATTCATCAACTATTCCTTACTAATTACCAACTATTGCTCAATATTTATGCTGATCACTAGGCATTCTTCCACCTCCCAAAATTCCAAAATGTTTAACACAAGTTCTTCATTTCCATTTTTTTAAAAAGTATTTTTCATTTCCTCATTATTTTTTTTTCTTCTCTTCACTCCCTTTCTGAATGTCTATAATTTCATTCACCAGGATCATTTCTGACTGCTCATTGTAAACTTTGTTCACTATGGAATTATTTCAAACCCTAAATTCTTTGAGTAATTTAAAGATTCCTTTTAAAATTTTTAGACATAGATTGTCTGTAGTTTTTGTAATAATAGCACAAGTTACTTGGGAATTCCCATCTGTATCCAATGTGCAGTGGACACCATGCTAAAGTTATTTTAAGTTCCTTTATTTAAAATTGAAAAAAAAGTAGAAGAGAATTAATCCTAAAAAGCAGCAACCATATTTCCATAAACATCAAAGTGTGGGTATTCTTTCTCAACATTTTTTGTAGTATTTTTCTTTATTTATCTAGAGCCCAGCTCCCTAGACAGCTTCACTGGAGACTCAACTAATGTGGGGCTGGGAATGCAGACCTGCAAAGAGACCATCATGTTTCAGTATCATACAAACAGTGTAATGTAAAATAATCTAAACCAACAGATAGTTTTGAATAGTATGAATTTCAGGTCTATTTACATAGAAGACAATCATTCAAGGAGACCTAACATTATCCATAAACAAATATACTTATCCATATAAACATAATCAAACAATGCTGTTGATTATCCTCATGGAAAACACCAAAGGGCTTACTGCAATTCTTTTTTTTTTTTTTAAGATTTTATTTATTTATTTGACAGAGACAGACACAGTGAGAGAGGGAACACAAGCAGTGGGAGTGAGAGAGGGAGAAGCAGGCCTCCTGCAGAGCATGGAGCCCGATGTGGGGCTCGATCCCAGGACCCTGGGATCATGACCTGAGCTAAAGGTAGACGCTTAACGACTGAGCCACCCAGGTGCCCCACTGCAATTCTTTTAAACTCTTTCCCAGTTCCAACTGATCTCTAAAATAGTCAGGTCTCCTTATAGATCCGGGGGGTTGATATGAAATTGTATGGACACCTAAGTATTCAAGTATGTACTTTCTAATTTGGGGATATTTAGTATTCCTCCTTTGTATGGACTAAATATTTGTGTCCTGCCTCCCAAATTCACACATTGAAGCTCTAACCCCTCCCCAACCCCCCCCCCCCGATGTGATGGTATTTGAAGATGGGGTCTTTGGGAGGTAATTGGGGTTAGAGGAGGTCATAAGGATGGGGCCCTCATAATGGGATTAGTGTCCTTCTAAGAAAAATAAGAAATCCTTTCCACCCCCCAACTCTGACATGTGAGGACACAGTGAGAAGGCAGCCATCTGCAAGCCAGGAAGACCGTCTTCATCAGAAACCAAGCATTCTGGCATCCTGATCTTGGACTTATAGCCTGTAGCTTATCTTTTCATGTTTTAAACAGGATCTTTGCAGAAGAAAGTTTTAATTTTTTTTTACATCCAATTTATCAGTGTTTCTTTTTATGGATTGTACTTTTTTGTGTCAAGTCTAAGAATTCATCGTCAAGCCCCAGATCCACTCTAATTGTGGATTTGTCTCTTTCTCCTTTCAGTTCTGTAAGGTTTTTTTTCCTACTGTATTTTCTCTATTATCTAGTGCATACATATTTAAGACTGCTATGTCTTTGTGGATTGGTCCTTTTATAATTATACCATATCCCTCTCTGTCTCTGGTCATTTTCTTTGTCCTGAAGTCTTATATTAGTATAGCCACTCCTGCTTTCCTTTGATTAATATTTACATGATATATCTTTTTCCATCCCTTTACTTTCTACCTACCTTTTCAATTCTATTTGAAGTAATTTTATTGTCAACAGCATATAGTTGGGTCATGTTTTTTAATCCAATCTGCCAAATCTCCATTTTTTAATTGGCATATTTAGATTTTTTACATTTAGTGTTGTTATTGATGTATATAGGGCTTTAGTCTGCCATTTTGTTTTTGTTTGCTCCTTCTGTTTTTCATTTCTCTGTTTTATTTTTCATGCCATCCTGTGGGTTATTTGAACATTTTTTAGAATTCTATTTTGATATATCTATAGTATTTTGAGTATACCTCTTTGTATAGATTTCTTAGTGGTTTCTCTAAGTATTACATTACACACACACCACAGTTTATGGTTGTCCTCATTTTACCAGTTCAAGTGAGGTACAGAAACCTTAGCTTCCCTTACTTCTTATTACTCTCACCCATTTATAACATAATTATCTTAAATATTTCCTGTACATATATTTAGAACCACATTTGACAGTTTTATAATTTTTGCTTCAACCATCAAATATAATTTTAAAAAATCAAAAGGAGAATAAAAAAGCCAATTATATTTACTCATGTTTTTGCTTATTATGTTCTTTGTTCCTGATATTTTTAAGTTCCTTCTCATATTGTTTTCCTTCCTGTTTAGAGAAATTCCTTTAGCCATTCTTTTAGGGTAGGTCTCCTGGGACAAGTTCCCTTAGTTTGTCTCACTAAGAGTAAATCTCTCTTAGTAAGAGATATTCACTAGCTGTAAGATTGAGTTGGCAATTTTTTCCTATAACACCTGAGAAATAAATACTGTGCCACATTCTTCTTGTTTCCATGCATTCTTAAAAGAAGTCTGTCATTCTAATTGTTTTTCTCCTATATGTAAGGTGTTATATTTCTCTGACTGCTTCAAGATTTGTTTGTCCTTAATTTTCAGTAGTTTTAATTTTGATGTGCTATGACATTAATTTCTGTGGGGCTCATTCAGTATCCCAAATCTGCAGGTTTATATCTCTTACCAAATTTGAGAAGTTTTCAGCCGTTATTTCTTTGAGTATTTTTCCAGCCTTGCCCTCTTTCTCCCCTCCTTCTATAACTCCTATGACATTAATATTAGATCTTTTGTTATAATTTCTAAGGCCTCTGAGGCTCTGTTCATTTATGTTTAGTTTATTTAATCTCTGTTGTTCAAATTGAGTAATTTCAATTGTAGCTATCCTTTCCTTTGTCCCTTACTCTCTGCTGTTGAGCATTTTAATTTTGGTTATTGTATTTTTCTGTCATAAAATTTACATTTGGTTCTTCTTTACAGCATCAGTTATTTGCTAAGACCTTCTAATTTTTCATTTGCTTCAAGTATGTTTTTAGTTGCTCACTGAAGTATTTTTATGATGGCTCCTTTAAGATACTTGTCAAATAATTCTAACATTTTGGTCGTCTTGATGTTGGTATCTTTTGATTATTTCTTTGCATCCTCCTGGTTCTTGGTATGATGAATTATTTTCTATTATAACCAGGACATTTTGGCATTATCTTCTGAGACTCTGGATCTTATTTAAATCTTCTGTTCTAGCTAGCTTTCTCTGACACTTCTGGCAGGGAAGGGGGGCAGTTCATCATTACTGTTAGGTGGTGGTTAAAGTCCAATTTCTCAGCTATCCTCCATTAACACAAGAAAGAAAACTCCTCACTACTGCTGGGTGGGCTTAGCTATTATGAAAGTCCCAACTTTCCACCAGGGGTCCTCTGACACCACCCAGGAAACAGGGGAAGGGATGGATGTCTTATTACCCCTGGTGGGAATGTAAGTCCAGGCTTCCTAGTTGGTCTCTACTGACATCTGAGGGTTAGAATGAGGGCTTATTAGTGGCCTGCAGGGATGAAAGTCCCAGCTCTCTACTTGGCTTTCCCTGACATCACCAGTTGGGGGGTGTTGAGGTGCCTCATTACAACCTCATGAAGGTGAATTTTAGCCTCCTTGCTCAGCTTTTACAGGTGAGGGTTGAGATGACACTGCAGGGTTTTATGTGGTATTTGGCTTCAGTAGAGTGATTATAATCTAAATGCTTTCTCTATGATCATATAGTTTCAATGGTTAAAGGATCTCTAAAAATTATATAGTCCACTCCTTTAATTTTACATAAGAGGCCCAGAGGAAAAAAATATATTGCCTATGATCATATTATCTAGTTAGTATCAGATACTGAATTAAAACATGTCTTTGGAATCCCACTTCAAGGATCTTTCTCCTCTCCGAGGCACTTTATATAGCCACAGTTAATTCAGGGGATAAAAGAGTACCATTGTAAATATTTAAAAATTATTTCTATTTTTTAGATAACTATGTACTTGTAAATTTAATGGTTGAAACATAAATGTTTCATTTTATCAATGTAAATATGATGTTACATTAAAATCCCAAAGTTTCTTGAGCTATAATTTCAATAAAAATTGGTGTATTCACATGACCTTAGATATTTCTTTTCTTTTCTCTCTACAGATTTCCCCAACACAGCCTTGACATTTGCTTCTAAAATACTTCACTCTTTGAAGTTCAATAGGATAGATGCTATTATAAGTAATGGTATCTTTTCAAAGCTTTGCCTTAAAATTGGCTCATTTTTTATAGTTTTCAGTGGCGTATGTCATAAGAGAAGAATATGAGGTATATTTAGAATTTATGGTGTGCCCCCTGGGAGGGGTCTTTGCCTTAGAAAGAAACATTTATTTAGTCCTGGATAAGAGGAACATGATTGAGGTGTTACCTTTAACACTAGGATTAGAGAATTGGTAACTATCCAAAATGGATAAAAAGGCTAAGTCTACCAAATTCTAAAACACTTTTTATAGTAAGGTCTCCTCACTTAAAAGTGTCTCTTCAGTCTATGCCTACTTTTCAGTGTTGGGAATTAGAGAGAATGTGAATTTATCTTATTGATAGTAATTAATGAGAATTCTGTCTATGTTTTCAAGAGTGACTCACGAAATCCAATCAGAAACATGAAATAAAAAAATAATATTTAGCTATAGAAAAGAAATTAACAACACAAATATTTTAAGATTTAACCATCTACTTTCTTGTAAATAATGTGCTGTTTATATTAAAAACCCAGACTGTGGGCATGATAGAAAGTGTGGGGTGAGTAGAAGCAATAAACTACTACATTGTATACAAGACAAAATAGTACATTAGATGTGTAATAGTAGGAAAATATGAAGTATCATAGGAATAGAGTATGAAATAGAAATAATGTTTTATAGGGGCTTATGAACTATAACAACTAGAGCAATACATTCATTTGTATGAATCAGATCATTACATAATATTTCTGTGTATACGTAATAATTTTAGCCTTCTTTTATTTAAGGCTTTACAACATTTAGGTGATTTACAATTCTCATTTTAATATGAAAATCTGTAATTTAACACAAGTATAATAATTACATAATAATGTAACAATCTATTGTATTATTAATATAATAATTTACTGAGTACTTACAATGAACTAGTCACTGGACCAAGTACTAAAAATTGTTAAAAACTAATCACATCTTTTTGATGTTTATAGATTCATGACATGACATAGATTTGCAAATGTGCAAAATTATAATCAAGATCAAGTGATATTTGTTGTAAGAGCAATATAGATCATTCTAGTACAGAAGATGAAGGATAACAAAACACTAACTTCCTTTGAACTTCTAATTTCAAGCACAAGGCAACATGTAAAAATACTCCACAGTTAGAAAAACCCAGGAATCTTGTTTCTACATTTAAAGTCTAACATGGAAGAGAGGATGATTTTCCTAAATTTGCAC
The DNA here is from genome assembly GCF_054177405.1 of Leptonychotes weddellii. Lineage (NCBI taxonomy): Eukaryota > Metazoa > Chordata > Mammalia > Carnivora > Phocidae > Leptonychotes > Leptonychotes weddellii. Next base: position 50,168,237 of record NC_138380.1, read on the forward strand.
ATAAGAAAGAAATACAGGCACACAGAGCCGGAAAAAAAGTTACTTAATGTTAATCTACTTTGATAAAGATTTATATTCCTCTTTGAAACCAGATGGTAAAGATTATATATTTTGATATAAAATGGGTAAATATGCCATGATGGAAAGAAAGGATTATGGAGAGAACTTTGATCTATGGAGGTGCTAGAACCAATTAAAGATATGAAAGAAGTAAGTATCACCAGTCCCAGATGGAGTTCCTGTGAATTGGACTAAGTGTTCCAAGACTGTTTGACAAGTCCTCTAGCAGATGTTTTTAATCTTGGATGGAAAGCCCAAGCATTACCTGGATGCATGAGAAAGGCTACTTTGGAAGTGATGGCAGGAAAGGAATCAGGATCTTGACTCTGGCTCTTCATTTGGATTGGTCTTCCGGGCACCAGTGTCTATCAGCCAAAATCCACTCTTTGGTGATTATCTCAGTAGGATGCATAAGAAATGATGTGGGTCATCTGAGATCATCTGAAGGATATAATAAGGAAATTAAACATGGTTATATATTCCCTAAAAGTATCCAACAGTGAAGTTTCACACTAGAACAAGCAAATTAAAAGAAATGTAGATTTAAAAAAAAGAAAGAAAAAAAAGAAATGTAGATTAGTTGTTTTTGATAGGGGTAGACTTACAGCCAGTATGTCACCCATCTAAATGGCAGAACAGAGGACATCTCCTCTTGACCTAAATATTTTGGACATCTTAGAATTTAATTTGGGTGTACTACTGGAAAATTACTATCAGAAAAAAAAAATCTTGGCAGGACACAAAATGGTGAGTTGTCTATTATTGCAGTCTAGAGTTTAGATGCAACCTAAAAGCTCAAGAAAAAGACGATTTTAGGTTCAATGATGTCTGCTTATTAGACAACAAACAACAAATAAATAGTCATTTACTTTCATCCTATTGGGTAATTTGAAAATAAGTATATTTCCAAAGATAGGGAAAATGATCAGCAGATTTTCATTCACACTTCTAAAGTTTTTTGTTAGCATCTTCCAAATCTCACTTGGCAAAAGTCAAATATATTCTCAGCTGAATGCAAATGTGCAAAAATCCAAAAAGAGTTATTTGCCAAGAATCTCTTTCTCCCTCCTTCCTTCCCCCACTCCCTGTCTCTCTCCTACTCTCTCACTCTCTCATTCTTACTCTCTTTTTTATTCCAGACACTTCCATTTGGAGTCCTAGAGAAATAAATATTTCAGAGAGGAATTCCATGCTTTCTTTGGAGGAAAAATTCCCCAAGAGTTCAATAATGCTCTATAGAAACAGTTGGTGGTGGGAGGCCTTCCCTGCTAAATTTAAAACAATATTATCAGGCATGCCAATTAAAATCCTTGTGGGATTGGGTGTGGTGGTAGAAGCAACTTCAGGTCACTTCAGAACACAGAGAAAATGTTCAAAGCAAACCTCTAAATGAAATTGGGTCTCTTTTCCTCCCATCTTAATAGAAAGGATGGTACATTCTTATATCCACTTTATTGTTGATATAACCTTAAAGTTTTGGCAACATGTCCCAGAAAAACTGACCACATCCCCACCTTTTATTCCATGAAAGATGGGGAAATGCTGATCTGGATAAGTTTCTGAGGAGACAGAGAGAAGGTTCGTGAACCTTAGCATTATTACAGTTCTCAAAGCAAAGTTGTTCCAAGAACAAGTTTAGATAGAGGGAGAGCACAATTATTTTCCATTTTAGAATTCTGTTCTCTAAACTTTTGTATGACTGACCACCCAGTATAATAAAGTATTGTTATAGCATAAAATGGGTGGCATTCAAGTATTTATGAATCAATATAATTTAATAACATGTCTGGTAAAATAATTTGATACATAAAGAAAAAGAGAAAAACTATTGTATTTCCATAATTATAAGCAATTATTTATTTTTACATTTTAACATTTCCATAATTAGTATGCATTTTTTATAATTGATGCATATCTTTGTAGTGGACTTTTTAAAAGTAGACTTTTAAAGAAGGTGTTAGCAAATCAATGATGCCTTTTTATGTTATTTCAGATTTGAAAAAGTGCATTATTTGCTATAAAATGATATTGTCTAATTTTCTATGGATTTTATTACTCTGCTTCTCATATCTATAATATAAAAAGACTGTGAAAATCAAATGGTAGCTATTACATGATTAGATTTGGAAGACTCGCTCACACACACACACACACACAATTATGAAGTAAGTACTATATCACCTTCTTCAAACATCAAAGAAAGCTACTACCCAACACTTCAGATTATAAAAGCAGGCCACAAGACAGACTGTTAGTCCATTTGGATTGATAACAAAATACCATAGACTGGGTAGCTTAGAAACAAGAGAAATTGGTTTCTCAAACTTCTAGAGGCTAGAAAGTCCAAGATCAAGGCCCTAGCAGATTTGCTCTCTGGTGAGGGCCAGCTTCCTGGTTCACAGCTAGCTGCCTTGTCACTGTAACCTCACATGATGAAAAGGGCACAAGAGAGCTCTCTGGAGCCTCTTTTCTAAGGGCACTAATCCCATTCATGAGTTCTCTATCTTCTATCCTTATGCCCTAACCACTTCCCAAAGGCCCTACCTCTTAAAACTCTCACATTAGGTATCAGGATTTAACATATGAATTCTGGAGGGACATGAACACTCACACTACAGCAGCCAGTGAGAAGCCAAGTTAGCATTTTGGACAACAAATAGGCAAAGTCTAAAGAGGCAGACATCTTCAAACTATGCTATGTTGTTTCATCCCAAGTATTTCTCTTCTACATTGATATAAAGGCAGTTGTAGAGAATATTTAAGATAGGATGAAAGAGTCACATTTGCTAGGTGACTCCATGGTAAACAGTGGCTTGAAGTTGAGTTATATTCCTGTCTGGAATTTTCCCTCTACCCCATGCAATCCCACCACTGTCATACTGGAGTAACCGAGTCTATACTTAACAGATTCATTATTTCCCATCTGACCTAAGGTTTGCCTGGTACACTACCTAATATGGACTGAGTCTAACAAATATATACTTACATATTTGTAGATTTAAAGTCTTATGTTGGATTTTTATATACATGCGGAAAAATGGACAAATAAAGCATACTTATTTCTAAAGAGTATGAGATGAGATATTGGACTCTTGGACAGAAGTTCTGTGGGGTAAGGGGTTGGTCATGGCCAGGAAGAAGACATGAAAATGTCCAAGTAGCCTTGGGAAATTATTCATTAAATCACTCTTCACTCTACAAAATCTAGTCAATATTTGTTGCTACTAAAAAGGAATTACAGTTCCTAAAAACATTAAACTCCTTCTTTTACTGCCTAAATTTGAGATAGATATTTCACACTGTGCTTAAATTGGGTAAGCCTCAAAAAGTTGGGCAAAATCTCCTTAATATACATATGAATTTGGATAAGACTTTAATACACTGGTAAGTATTTTAAGGAAGTGTGGAATAAACTACCCTTAAATATTTTTTTGGTAGAAAAATAATCCTATTGTTCAAACTACTGCGTTGGAAAATGAGAAACATCAAGAATACAACAGCTTGGAAATAGCTGAATTGCATCCCCAACCATCTTAAATGCCTGGAGAAACCAGGAAGTATTGCTCCAGAGTGAACAGCTTCACCAAGGATGCCAGCCAGCATTCTCCCTCTTAGATATGGGCTTTGGAATCAACTGTGAATAAAAAATCCTCAAGCTATAAGATCTCACTTAGGGCTGGGGAGGAAAGTGGTGGAAGAGAATAGTTTGGAAAAGATGGCTTTCATTTGGTGGTTCCTTTTAAAATTCGGTATTTCTTAATGAAATTATATGCAAATAAGTACAAAATACTCATATGCACATACAGATAGAAATTTCAACTAAAAGACTCTTTATGAGTCTGTTCTCCATGGACTCATTGTAATCTTTATACATCTTAGACCACCTTTAAATATCTGCTTCCTTTCCCTACACTGCAAGCCCAGATTCAGGTAGAGTTTAGGCCTCTGGGCTTTTCCATGGAGGTGAAATTCCTCTGTCAGCCAAGTTCTGAGGCACTTGACAATGAAATAGTCCTGACTAAATGTCAGCACTCTCATTCCCCTCAATTTGACTACAGATATTTGTTAGGTAATAACCAGCTCCCATTCATGTACCAAAGCTGGTTGTATGACTTCTACAAAGATAAAATCTTGAAAATATAAACAGTTCTTTAGAACCTGGTCTAGTCTCAAATGAGAAGTGTATCTGGCTGTTAATACATTTTCTAGCACCAGACAGAAAAGTCACATCAGTCCAGCTATGTCTGAATTATCTTGTCAGGATTTCACACAGACAGTGGAAACTTTTTGTACCTCATAAAATTGTAACCAGGCTGATAAATCTGTTTATTTTCCTCTAAGTGTGCCCTGGTTTTCATAATACAGACATTTTGTAAGTGTGCTAATGAATGGCAACACCCTCATCCGAATCTCAATCTTCATACTTTCTCTGCCAAGAAATTTGTTTTGTGAATTTTCAACTTTTGTTTTTCCACCACAAAAACTAACCATGAGACCTGGCTTGAAAGCAGTTTTAGCAATTTTTTTTGTTTTCAAATGCACTTACTTTGATAGCTGAAAATGACCTCGAAGAATGATTAATACCTTGTGGGGTCGATGACATAAATCTGCTCCAGTGGGCCTGATGCAAGTTCTCTCAGAAGGAATGTTACAGCTATATTGCTGTGGAAACCTGGTGACACTGAGCAGACCACACCAGATATAAAATCTTCAAAAAGCATAACTACTTAACCTGGACTTGAATTTATATGGACTTGACTTGTTACCAAAAAAATGCAGTGAACTCTTTTCCCTAGAAACTGCATAATGTGTTGCAATACTACCCAGAAGAAAAATCCCTCTCCTTTAACAGTTTCAAATGTGCTAACAAAAGAATGAGTTACTTTCTGATGATTTTAATTTCTTGGGTCCCTTAAGCCTGTTTTTCTCCTATCTAAGGGAAGAATGGTACAGTGAGGGCAAGGGGTGACAGGGTAAAGCAAGTATCAAAAATCTGTCAAGCATGTGATTACACAGGATACTGCAACAAAATAATATGTTTGGTTAAAATGTTTGTGAGGGCCATCTTTAACGTGGTTGACAGAATAATTTTACGGGAGTCTCGTATACATAAATCAACTAATAAAAAGTCAATTCAATGCTCCTACCTGACAAACTAAATAAATTATGAATTAAGAAACATTTGTGGTTTTGGTGACACAGGTTGCTTATCATAGTGGTTAAGAATGTGACCTCCAGGGCCGCCTGGGTGGCTCAGTCGTTAAGCGTCTGCTTTCAGCTCAGGTCATGATTCCAGGTCCTGGGATCGAGCCCTGCATCGAGCCCCGCATCGGGCTCCCTGCTCCACAGGAAGCCTGCTTCTCCCTCTCCCACTCCCCCTGCTTGTGTTCCCTCTCTCTCTGTGTCTCTCTCTCTGTCAAATAAATAAATAAAATCTTTAAAAAAAAAAAAAAAAAGAATGTGACCTCCAAAGCCAAGTCATGGGGATCGAAACCTTGAATGACCATAAGCAAGGTAATCTCCTCATGCCTTAGTTTCCTCAACTGTAAAACGAAGATAATAATAGCACTTACTTCACAGGGTTATAATGAGGATTTAACAACTTAAGTTTTGTGTAAAAAAAAAAAAAGAAAAGCCTGGAAGAGTAGCTAGCAAATGCTCAATAATATTTGTCATTTTAGATTCATATCTAAATTATTTTATCATCATATCTAAATGATTTATCATTCATATCTAGTGATTTTATCAACATCAAATATTAACTGAATGTAAATATATTCATGTGGTGAGTGTTGAATTTACATAGCTGATTTCATACTTGACTGTTCAAAGAATAGTCTCACTATTATGCCATGGTACATACATACATGTGGTTAAACTTTCAGCCAGTGAAGCTGCAAGAACCTTAATAGGGTGGGGATTAGAATCTTAGAGAGGGAAGAGATTTTAGTTGTAATTCAATATGATTTTCCAGAGTAGGAAACCAAGATCCACAGAAATTAAGTGGCTTTCAGGAAACATAAATTAATAGCAGAGCTGAACCCTGAATGCAGGTCTTCATATTTCATGTACATGCGTATAAACAGACAATTTGTAATTTTTTGATGGTGTGTTTCAGTCATTGTGTTATAAAAAGATACTTGTCCATTAGCATGGGAATAATTATATAATTACTTCTTCTGATTCCTATCAAAGACTCACCATTAAAAATGATAGATATTATTTATATTTGCAATGTCATGATTGACATTTACATAATTATTTAACATAGAAAATATTTGCCACAGTCATACTGTAAATAGTGCTAGTATGAAGTGTAATATACAGTATAAAGTTCAGACAACATTTAAAAATAAAGCTCTGTATGTTGAAAAAGAGAAACAAATACTTTTATTTTTCACCATGCTGATATGTCTTCTCATGTAAAGTTTGTAACAATCTTATACTATGGAACTTATTTTATGAATAAGTAAACTGAGGATCAAAGTTATTTAGGTAGTTTTGTCCATGATCACAAAATTAGTGAGTGGCCCAGATGAATTCAAAGCCAGATCTCTGGCATCAAATCCTACACTATTTCCAATATACTGGATGAGTTTATTCCATATGTATTTATTCAGTCTTCGCTTTGCCTTCTAAAAATATAAAGACTTCTTGGAGATGATTTTTTTGCATGGTCCAAGTCTTTTTTAAATGATAAATGAAGTTCAATTGGATGATTTCCTTTTTTGCTTGGATTTCTTTACATAAGCAAAGGCTTCCAAATCCTTGCAAATGAGTATAGTTTGAAGACCCACACTATGGGCATCACTCAGGAGCTTAGAAATGCAGATTCTCAGCTCCCAGTACAGATTTACTTAATTGGAATCCACATTGTAACAGGCTCCCAGATACTATATATGTACATTGAACTTTGAAAAGCATCAGTCTAAATCACTATACACTTTTAAAAATGCTGCTCAACTGGGCGCCTGGGTGGCTCGGTCGTTAAGCATCTGCCTTCGGCTCAGGTCATGATCCCAGGGTCCTGGAATCGAGCCCCGCATCGGGCTCCCTGCTCAGCGGGGAGCCTGCTTCTCCCTCTCCCACTCCCCCTGCTTGTGTTTCTGCTCTCGCTCTCTCTTTGTCAAATAAATAAATAAAATCTTTAAAAATGCTGCTCAACTACCCAGTAGTGGTGTTAATAATGGTGGTTTCAGTACTGTTGTTTTGCAAACTAAAGAGCATTTATTTTGTAACTGAAAAGTTGAATCAGTATTTATTCCCTTTCTAACGTCTTTCCTCTTCAGTTTATATCAAGCTTTGCACTTGCAAATTAGAAAGTGTCAATTAAGGACATCAGAGGATTTCATACATCTTTAAAAATAATCAAAGTAGGGGCGCCTGGGTGGCTCAGTCGGTTGAGCGACTGCCTTCGGCTCAGGTCATGATCCCGGGGTCCTGAGATCGAGTCCCCCATTGGGCTCCCCACTCGGCGGGGAGCCTGCTTCTCCCTCTCCCACTCACCCCTCTCATGCTGTTTCTCTCTCGCTCACTCTCTAATAAATAAATAAATAAAATCTTTAAAAATAGTAATAATAATAATCAAAGTAATTACCAGATCACTGGGGTTTTTACAAAGATTCCAAAACATCTTCCAGAAAACTGGGAAGATAGGAATAATGGAACATCAGTCACCTTAATTGCTAACATTTACAAATTTCTAAAACGGGAGAGGAAATTTCATATACATCACTGTATTTATGTTTCACACAATGAGGAGAAATGGTAAGATAAGTGAATACTTCAGAAATTGAGGTATATGACAGACTTTAACACCAATGCACTTCAACTAGGAAAATTTCCTTTAAAAATTGCTACTTGTAGAAAGTGCTTACATGTCATATAGTTTGCTTTTCACAATAGTTCTATGGGCTAAACTTTGTTATTCCCATATTTCAATAGAGAAATGAAGACCAACAAAGATGTTGAGAAAATTAATAGTGCCTTGAATTGCTATTATAATGTTATAATGGATTAGATTTAGCTGTCTGCAAGCCTATGTTCTTTCTACCTTGTAGATTTAGTTCAGGGGGTTTTTAAAAAATCATTTAATTAAACAAATTTTTTACACTCAAAATATTTGAAGCCTGCCACATAGACCCAGTAGAAAGACATGCTTTTAGCTATTGTTCTGATCACTCAGCTTATAATTTGATAATGCATTTGAGTATAATACATACCAAAATTATATATATTTGGTATACATAAATCAACTATATACCAATATACCAAATATATTGCACAAGGTTAGTGTTGAATTACAAGAATACGAATATCCTGGGGTCCGGTATATTGTTTGGATAGGTACCCTTCCAAACTATCTTCTGTGATAAAGTTAGCTTTCCTTCTTATTTAGGTGTTATTTATCTCCTGTTCCTCATTCTCTCCTGTGGAGAGAAAAGACAAAGAACCTCGTACTGAGGCTTGAAGATCTCTGACACTTTAAATCTGTCTGGAGAAATAACTTGAAAAGTAGAAAAGTAATCAGAACACAGAGTGGTATGAGAAAAATTTGGAGACCTGTTGATAGAGAAAATAAAAGAGTGTCAAATCCTGCCGAGAGATCATATAAGATAAGGAGAGATCGCATCTGTTTGAATTTGAACGTGGAGTGGTGGGGGACATGAAAGCAGAATGTAGAGGAAGATGATAGGCAAGTGCCAAGTGAGAAGGCAGACATAACAGAAGGATGCAACACTTTTGTGTTTGGTGGGTGTGAGGAAGGCTGGAGCTGACGGTAGTAGAAAATGAAGCATTAACGGGAAAGGATGTGGAAATAAGAGAGATTAATGCGTTTAGTTTTCCAACTTTATTCTTTTTCAAGATTGCTCTGATTTGGGGGATTCCATAAGCATTTTAGGATGGATTTTTAAATTTCTTCCAAAAATGTCATTGGGATTTTGATACAGATTGCACTGAATCTATTGATTACTTTGGGAGGTACTACCATCTTTACCATTTGTTGAAAAGAGTCAGTTATTCTTAATGGAAATTTTAAACTATGTTTGAATGCTGATGCATCATTCAATTAAACTATCTCAATTTATCAAATACTTAGTGAGTATCTACTATGTGGCAGGCATTATTTTAAGTGATGGCAATTAGAGCCAAGACAATTAAGCCAAGGTTCATGATCTATTGGGAAGATATTGCAATAATCAAGATTGTAGGTCAGATCATATGGGCAACAGTGGAGAAGGTGAGAAGTGGTTAGATTCTGAAACTCTTTTGAATATATGAGAACCTGCTAATGGACCAGACATGGAATGTGAAAGAAGGAGGGGAGTCAAGGTTGACCCCAGAACTATTAGCTTGATAAAATGACAAGAAGGAGTTGCCATCAAATGAGATGAGGATACTCTGAGTGGAACATAATTTTTGAGGAAAGATCATTAATATGGGTAAAAGATACCAGCTATATATGAGAAAGGTAGGAGGATGGAAGGAAAGGTGTAATTTAGCATGGTAGTACAGTAAGAGAGTGAGCTTACTTGAAAATATCATGGTTATGTACACATCTGAAGTTGTGACCATGAATCTGACACCAACCTGCCAGATGTGTGATTATTTCCAGCACTACCCAGATGTACACATTCAGTAGAGCAGAAGATGGATGTTTGGGCCCATTTAGGATTGGATTGTGGACAGTCAAGTATGACTGAGGGAGGAAAAGACAGTGAATAGTGGAATTTGCTAATGAGGGTTTATAGTAATGAGCTATGCAATCCAAGTAGCATAAGGAGGGAAGTAAAGAGGAATCAAAATATCAACAACATACACATTTGTAAGACTCAGTAATCACTAATGCATGGAAGGCTATTACCAAAGATTAGCACTAACAAATGTGCACACAAATAAACATACATCTATCATATATAAATATATATATCTAGTTGTTGCTGATATCAGAGTCCAAATTGGTGGGCCCAGACATTATTAGGGAATGCACGTATAAAATCAAATATACTTGCAAAGTTCAAGCTCATTTTTATTTATTCTTTGTGACTAGTAGACTTAATAAAAACTTCTTACAGAAATAAATTGTCATTAAGTATAAGTAGCACATAATCTTTGAATTTGAATGGTTCTTTGCTGCTATTATTTAATCCTTTGATTCTCATACGTAGATTTAATTTAGTGATTAATTGAAATGCGTGAGGACAGCTTCTGTTACCTTGGAAGCTTTGTGGGATTTGCATGCTACTTCTAGACAGCTGTATCAAATGTGGATTTAATCAGAACTCCTTGTCCTCCATTTTCAAGAAAATTCTATAGGAAATTATCAAGCTTTCCTAGTTCCAGTGCTTGATTGGCAGAAAGAATTAAGCTTTTTATTTTTATGGCTTCAACATTTCATTATGCAAGGCCTTTTCTTAAGTCAGTTGCCTAAGACACAGCTAAATCTAATGAGTTATAATCATCAAACAGAGACCAACTAGATCTTATAACCTCCACAATACTAGATAGAAAGAAAGCATGATGGGTAAGTTTGGATAAAGCTACATTTCCCATAATCATTAAAACTTTATCAGAACCAGATTATGAAGATCTAGATACTACTTCATTTCTCTCCTAGGGCATTTAAAGCTTATTTATTAAATCATGGAAAATACTGCCATCATATATCTGTTAATTCTGTGGACTAGATTAGTTTGTGTCAAATTTCGCAACATCTTCTCTGGTTCCAAGTTTGTAATGCCATCAGTTCTCCTCTGTTCGTGCAAGAAATATCACTGAATGTAAGTGTCATAAGAAACATATTTTCTTTTAACATTTCTGCTTCATATGGAGGTATTAGACTGGTTCTTTATTTTGGAAGAAGTCAACTAACATCATTCTTGGATATCAAGTGTATTTAAGGCTGGAGGAATGATATTTGGACTTGTCTGATGTTTCCTCATAATTAAATTCAGGTTGTGGACTTTCAATAATATCTGTGTGAGGAGATCAAGCAATCCTCAAAGCAAGTATGAAACTGAATGAAATATAAAAAGAAAAAAAATGAAGTATTTCAGGTACTTTAAAGTGACCAAAGACACAACAAAATGCAATGTGTTTACTCCTGAAAAACTGCTACTACAATGGGGAAACCTAATGGCAATTCTGTGGCCTTTTTGCATGGGGATCCTTCCAAAACCACCTAACTCCACCACTCCAGCTCAGGCTGCAAAATCCACAGCTTTATGAGTGGTGGATGAGAGCTGACTGTTCAACGTTGATGGCAAACATCAGCAGCTTTATTGGCAAAGTTGGTGGACCCATTCAAAGGAGGGGTAAATGGTATCCCTCCTATACCAAAGTCAATGGCTCCCCCCATATATCAGCAGCAAACAATTGGAATTTGAAATAAAAACATAAATCCATTGACATTAGTATCAAAATATATGAAATACTTATGTACACATCTAATGAATTATGTGTAAGGTCTATGTGAGAAAAACTAGGAAACTTGATGAAAGAAATGAAAGAAATCAAAGATTTAAATAAATGGATAAATAGTCTAGAAGTGTTATGGATAGAAATGTTAAGAAAACAATTCTTCCCTACCTGATCTACAGATTTAAGGCAATCCCAATAAAAATCCCAAGTTATTCTGGGGATATCAACAAACTCATTCTAAAGTTTATATGGAAAGAAAAGAGACGCAGGATAGCTAACAGAACATTGCAGAAAAACAAAGTCAGAGGACAGACGCTACCACTTCAAGAATTACCATAAAGTTACAGTAATCAAGGAGGTGTGATATTTATGAAAGACTAGACAAAGAGGGCGCCTGGGTGGCTCAGTCGTTAAGCGTCTGCCTTCGGCTCAGGTCATGATCCCAGGGTCCTGGGATCGAGTCCCACATCGGGCTCCTTGCTCCGCAGGGAGCCTGCTTCTCCTTCTCCCACTCTCCCTGCTTGTGCTCTCCCTCTCTCTCTCTCTCAGGTAAATAAATAAAATAAAAAAAAAAAAAAGACTAGACAAAGAGATCAGTGGAATAGAACAGAAAGCCCAGGAACAGACATACAAACAGACAAAGGAGCAAAGGCAATTCCATAAATAATAGTCTTTTCAACAAATGGTGCTGGAACAGTTGGACATCCAAGTGGAAAAAATATACCTAGAAACCTACATCTTTAAAAAAAATTAACTCTAATGGATTTTAAACCAAAATACAAAATGCAAAACTATAAAACTTCCAGAAGATAACAGGACAAAATCTAAGTGACCATGGGTTTGGTGATGAGTTTTTAGATACAACACAAAGAGCACTATTTGTGGAAGAAAACTTTTGATATGTTGGATTTTCTTAAAGTTAAAACGTTTGTTCACAGTTAAGAGAATGAAGAGCTAAGTCACAGACCTGATGAAAACATTTGCAAAATATATATTAGATAAAGGACTTGTATCCAAAATATACAAGAACTCTTAAACCCTCAGCAAAGATGGCATATAAGCACATGAAAAGATGTTCCACATCTCATGTCATTAAGAAACTGCAAATTAAAATAATCATGAGATACTACTACACATCTATTGGAATAACTAAAATCCAAAACACTGATAATAACAAATGCCTGTGAGTATGCTGAGCAACAGGAACACTCATTCATTGCTGGTAGGAATGCAAAATTGTACAACTATTTTAGAAGACAGTTTGACGTTTCCTACAAAGATAAACATAGTCTTGCTATATGATCCAACAACTATGCTCCTAGGTATTTACCCAGTTGAGTTAAAAATTTATGTCCACACAAAACCCTGCACTAAAAAGTTTATACCAATTTTATTCCTAATGACTAAAAACTGAAAGCAACCAAGATGTTCTACAATAGATGAATGGATAAACAGACCACAGTGTATTCATAAAATGGAATATTGTTCAGCAATACAAATAAATGATCTATCAAGCCATAAAAAGATATATAAGAAATTTAAATGCATATTGCTGAAAGAAGCCAGTCTAAAAATGCTAAAAGTTACATGATTTCAATTATATGTCACTTTGGAAAATGCAAAATTATGGAGACAATTTTTTTACTTTCTTTTCTAAAAAACACCTGATCAGTTTTATAGATCTTTTTAGATCAATGGTGGTCAGCAGTTAAGAGGGAATGAGGTAAGAGATAAACAGGTGGAGTACAGGTGATTTGTAGGGGGTTAAATTATCCTATATAAAACTCTAACGGCAAATCTATATTATGCATTTGTCAAACTTCATATTATGCATTTATGTCTTTACAACCCAAAGAGTGACCCAAATGTAAACTATGGACTTTAGTTAATAATGATATGTCAGTATTTGTTTGTGAATTATAACGAATGGACTACACAAATGCAAGATTCACTAAGAGGGGAAACTGTGTGTGGGGGGAGGTACGTTGTGTGGAATAGGGGCTGGATATATGGAACTCTGTACTATCTGCTCATTTTCTCTGTAAATCTAAAACAGTACTAAAAATGTAGTCTATTTATTATTATTATTTTTTAAAAACCCTACAACCTCAAAAACTAACGATGTAACGTATGGTGATTAACATAACATAATAAAAAAATAAATTTACAAAGTCAGAGAAAAAAATAAATGGGGATGCAACAACTGGGTACCTGTATATGGATAAATTATCCTCTATCATTAGCTGATATCATACACGGAGATAAACTTGAAATGGATCATAGACCTAAGATAAGAGCTAAAATGATACAATTTCTAGAAGAAAACAGGAGAAAATCTTTTTGAATTTGATTCAACAGATATTTCTTAGGACAAAAAAGAACATATGGCAATAAAGAAAAAAGAGTTTATAAATTAGACTCCATCAAAATTGCAAACCTTTGTTCTTCAAAAAACACTGTTAAGAAAATGAAAAAGCAAGCCCTATACTAGGAGATAATATTTAAAAAATATATATATGATGAGGGAGGGATTTCTATCTAGAATATATAAAGAAATCATATAACTCAATAATAAGAAACTAATCCAATAAAATAAAATAATAAAAAAGAAACTGATCCAATAAAAATTTGGGAAAAATATTTTAATAGCTACTTCCCCAATGAGGGCATATAAATAGCAAGTAAGTACATGAAAAGATGCTAAGCATCATTAGTTATTAGAGAAATGCAAACTAATTCCAAAATGAGATACTGCTATACATCTACTAGAATGGCTTAATTAAAAAAAAAAAATAATGACAATACCATGTACTGGTAAGGATGTGGAGCAACTGGAACTCTCAGAAATTGCTGGTGGGAATTCAAAATGAAGAGTTGATAGCAACTTTGGAAGACAAATTGGTAGTTTCTTACAAACATACATTTACCATATGACCCAGCAATTCCACTTCTAGGTACTTCCCTAAGGAAAATGAAAAGCTATTTTCACACAAATACTTGCATGTGAATGTTTACAGGAGCATTATTCATAATAATGATCCAAACCAAATATCCTTCAGTTGGTGAATGAATAAGAAAATATGGTATATCCATATAATAAGATGCTATTCAGCAATATGAAGAAACAAACTACAAAAGACATGGCAAATCTAAAACTGTAATTCTAGGTGAAAGAAACCAGATATAGGAGATATGATATATGATTCTACATATATAACATTACTAGAAAAGGCAAAACTATAAGGACAAAAAGCAGATCAGTTGTTGCCTGGAGCTAGGGTCAGAGCAGGGATTAACTGCTGCCTCTCAAGAGGTAATTTTTTGTGGTAATAAAAATGTCCTAAAATTGGATTTTGATGATAACTACACAGCATGGAAGTTTAACAAAACACAAATATGTGTAAACTTAAAGACTAATATAAGCAGTTTATGAAAATTATATCTTGACACATCTGATAAAAATCTATATGCATTATTGTTAAACATATCCCAGAAATGATGTTGTACCTTCTTGGTGGATCATATCAGGAAACGTCTGAAGCTTCAATGTATCATTATTGGTGATGTCAACCTTCAACAGTTTTTCTACTGTAAAGTTTCACCTGAAATTGTAACATTTTCATTTTTTTCCATTTGTAATTGCAAAGTATCTTTTAGGAGAAAGTCTGACACTATTCAAATATCCTGTTTTTATTACACTTTTACTCATTATGTTAGCAACCATTGATGATTCTTGCCTGCAAAAATTATTGCTATGTCAATTGTGATTTTATATTTCCATCTTTCCTTCTACATTTATTAGTTGGAACTCTATGGAATGGAAGAGCTGTCTCTCTCCTCATTTCTTTAATCATTTATTTATTTATATCAGTATAGACTCATGGATATCTATTTTAGTCTATGAATTTTATTTAATTTGTTGTTTAAATCATCCCAAATCTGGCCATGGTAGATTCTTTCAAGTTGCTCATGTGTCCTTTCAACATGCCCATCCCTAGTCTATTTTTAGATCACACAGACTGGCACTGCAAGATTTTCCAGGCTCATCTCATATTTTCCATGCTTCAATCCTGGAATCAGCCATTTTTCCAAGGACCCAGTACCTTTCACCAGAGAATAATTAGAAACCAAGATGTAAGTGCTAACTATGCTCATCCCTATGGGATGTCATTGTTTTTAGATCTCCTCCATAGTCAGAGCTGGAAAATATATATATACACACACACATACAGAGTTATATATATATACAGAGTTTTATATATATATAAAAGTCAGGGTTCTCCAGAGAAATAAAACCAACAGAATACACATATATACACATGTGCATGCATTTTGTGTTCCTCTGTGTATGTGCGTGTGTGTGTATGTTTATGCAGAGATACACACACACGGAGAGACAGAAAAATAGAGAGAAAGAAAAATTTAAGGAATTGGCCCTCCCAACTGTGGTGCTGGCAGGTCCAAATTCTACAGAAGGCAGCAGAGTGGAGATCCAGGGAAGAGTAGATGTTGCAGCTCAAGTCCAAAGGCAGTCCGGAGGCAGAATTCCCTCTTCCTCAGGGGACCTTAGTTCTTAAGGCTTTCAACTGACTAGATGAGGCCCACCCACAATATGGAGGGTACTGCTTTACTCAAAGTTTATTGATGTAAATGTTAATCACATCTAAAAATATCTCTACACAACATCTAGATGAGTGTTTGACCAAACATTTGGGCACCATAACCTAGTGAAGTTGACACATAAAATTAACCATCACAGCATACCATACACATCAAAAATCTCTGTCTCAAAAACCACCTTTTTATTATTTTAATAATCGTAAGTTCCTTGAGCCCACCCACTTTTTTTTTCTTTCCATAATTACCTTGTTGAATTTCTGCAGCTGATCCCTTCATCTTTTTCTATGACTAACAAGCTACTCTTCAATTCTGAGCTACTTTCACTTTATATTTTCTCTGCTTCTATTGTATAGCTAGTCATGAATAAAACTGGACTCCCTGTTTCTAATAAAAATGGATATTACCAGTTCTCTAGTAAATACTAAGGAATTTCTTATTAATTTCCTACCTATTTTCTTTTTTTTCTGTTCAGCTTGGTTTATTTCTGTCATTTTAAATACATAAAACTTCTTTTCTACAGTTTTTATTTGCTAAACAAATGACAATGTATATAACATAAGCATTTGGACAATTTAAGAATACATTACTCATTTATACATTGAGAGGTTTTTAAAACCATTATCTACTATCATGAAAAGCATATAATTCTTTTTTTTAAATTTTTTACTTATTATGTTCAATTAGCCAACATACTGTACAACATTAGCTTTTGATGTAGGGTTCAATGATTCATTAGTTGCATATAACACCAGTGCTCATCACATCACGTGCAATGTCCACAATAGCCCAACTGTGGAAGGACCCGAGATGTCCTTCAGCAGATGAATGGATAAAGCATACAAGTTTTAATCTGTAAAATATTTATTGGAAATTTTATGGGTTTCATTTCAATTGGATCCATTTGATACACCATTAGCAGTTAGGACAAATAATAGGGTATTCATTTTGCTGTCATTTTATTAAGGATATTTTAATCTATATTCATAAGGGATATTGGTGTCTAGTTTTCTTTTCTTGTGATGTCTTTATGGAATAATTTCCAACCTATTTTCTACAGCAACTCTTTTTTTTCTTAAGATTTTATTATTTATTTGGCAGAGAGAGAGAGGGAGCACAAGTAGGCAGAGCTGCAGGCAGAGGGAGAGGGAGAAGCAGGCTCTCTGCTGAGCAGAGAGCCCGATGCAGGGCTCAATCCCAGGACCCTGGGATCATGACCTGAGCCGAAGGCAGACACTTAACCGACTGAGCCACCCAGGCACCCCTCAACAGCAACTCTTATAAATACTTTCATAAACCAAATCCTTAATATCACCAATTCCTTTATCCCTCTTTGAAGTGTAGGACTTGACATCATCTCTTGCTCAAATCAGTTAGTATCCACTAATTAATGTTAGTATCCACTAATTAATATTCAAGTTCTTACATGACCAGTCCCCAACTTCTAATTCTAGTCACAGATTTCACTGCAATACAAATCCGATTCTTTATAGAAGACGGATCATCAGCTGTTCCTCAACTAGTACTCTTATTCTGTGCTTCAGAACTAGCAAAATGTCACGTGCAAATATTTATTGGACACTTTCTAAATAAATGGGTCAGGGAATGCATTCATTCCTAAATCTGTTCTTCTTTCTCATAGTTTTAATATTCAACCCACCCTTTCAATCAATGATATTTGGTCAGCTCAAATGTCATTTTATGCTTTTCTATCTGACCTGATAAGATTGCCCCAATTTCAAGAAAAACTCTAAAATTTTGCCCGTCTATAGTATTTAATTTTTTATATCACTCATCTGGTCTATAACATCTACCTTTTGGAAAAATGCTTATGCAGCCTTCCATTAGAAAGTAAGCTTCTTGTCCTGTTTATACAGGAATTGCCTAACAGTTATACTACTCAGAATTCCATTAGGGGAGTGTTTCACACAGCATTTTTGAGAGACAGCAGGTAGATGGATGAATAAATGGGCAGAGACATGGAAGAATAGATAAAAGAAAAATAAATGTTATCAGTAGATTTGGGATAGTATTCCACAGATGGTTCTCTAGCCAGTCAACTCTTCTCATTTTATAAAATACTAAAACATTTTCAAAAAATAAAGTGTTCTCTTTGGCTCAAGCTGTTACATTACATGAGAGGAAATCAGAATTAAAAACACACACACACATAATGAATAACAAACTTATTTTAAATGACTAAAGAAAAGGAACAGATTTTATTGAATAAGAGCAAAAAATAATTGATTTAGCTAATTTACTGTTCCTTCAAAAATATTCAAAAGGAAGAGGGGAGAAAAACCAGTAGTTTTTTTTTTTTTTTACAGTGATGCTGCTGACTCAGCCCTTCAAATGAAAACATAAGTGCTACTGTTATGACAAAACAGTCTAGCATAACAAAATTCTAAAGGTATAAAGAAGTTGACCTTTAAAAGAAAACCAGTAAAACAGGAAGAAAGTTAAAGAATCTTAACAAGCACCAAATACCTTCTTTTAAACCATGACAAGTGTGTTCCCAAGAAATGATTCACCAACATGAGACTACTAGCAGAAATTAATGACTAGTACCTAATGTTCTGGAAAAAACCCACAGGATTACATCGAAGAGAAGTGAGTAAAAGGGATTTGCTGCTTATGGCTTCTTCCCCAATATTCCCTCCTCCTGCCTGCCACCCCAAAATAGTAGTGTATCATAATTTTAAAGGAAACTTTTTTTAAATTTTATGTTGAATTTTAAATGGATACAAGGACTCTTCTATATCTTTAGAATTGTGTAGGATACTTCTATTAATGTAGTCTCAAGTGAAATTCTGGAATATTATTTTTAGTTTTAGTTTTGTATTTTCAATCAGGTAATAAATGAGTTGACAACCTTGAATGAAGTCTTTTCTTTCTTTCTTTCTTTCTTTCTTTCTTTCTTTCTTTCTTTCTTTCTTTCTTTCTTTCTTTCTTTCTTTCTTTCTTTTCTCTCTCTCTTTCTTTCTCTTTCTCTTTCTTTCTCTTTCACTTTCTTTTCT
The DNA here is from genome assembly GCF_054177405.1 of Leptonychotes weddellii. Lineage (NCBI taxonomy): Eukaryota > Metazoa > Chordata > Mammalia > Carnivora > Phocidae > Leptonychotes > Leptonychotes weddellii. The sequence continues at coordinate 50,187,352 of NC_138380.1, forward strand.
TCTTTCTTTCTTTCTTTCTCTCTCTCTCTCTTTCTTTCTTTCTCTCTTTCTTTCTTTCTTTCTCTTTCACTTTCTTTTCTTCTTTCTTTCTTTCTTTCTTTCTCTCTTTCTCTTTTCTTTTCTTTTCTTTCTGCCAGGTTCTCAAATTATAGCCCAGGTACAATCTTACTTAGCTGCTTGTTCATTATTTCAGAACTATTCTTTTTCAGAACATCTAGCCTTTTGTGCCAGGAGGCATATTCCCAAATATCCCATAGAGTAATTTGACTCTCCTTTTTTAGCCAAGAATGATTTCTTAAGGTCATGATTCAAACAGATGATATTTCATCAGATTAGTCAAATTAGACATATTTAACTTAATGTTCTTTGGGTTTGAACAGAAGTAATTAGAGTAATACATCTTTGATTATAATTTTAAAAGCCACCAAGTCACTTGCTTTTCTAAAATAATCCATTAGCAACCAAATAGAAGCTTCTATTTTTATTACTAACACAGTTTACATTGATGAGCAATGAAGATTAAAAGATAGACACAGATTTGTTGAATTACTGACTAAAGTTTGATTTTGATATTTAAATCCCAAATGGCTGATTCTAGGACCGAATTCATGGAATATACAAGATGAGCTTGCATCCAAAAATCTTATAGTGTAAGAAAACACTGGAACAAAACAAAACAATGTTGGGTTGGAAGGAGAGGAGGTATGTCAAAGAGATACCAGAGCCAACCAAAAGTGCTCCCAATGGCAAAAGCTGACATAATTTGAGCAACAAAATAAATAATATTACATTGGTGTTAAAATAAATATTTATGGGTGTATAGTGATAGAAATAAGTGACTGAATAGATAAATGAATGAGAAAGACAAATCTCCTGTCCAGAAAAATTCCAAATACTTTATATTATATTCCTACTCAAAGAGGTGAATCATAATTCCCCACTCCTTATGTGTAGGTTGCATTTGGTGACTTCCTTTAAAAGAGCATAGTATGAAAAGGGAAGAAAAAATAGTAAATTTAAAATGGAGAAATATGACATACACTACTTCATCTAGGTAGGTTTAACTTTGTTGTCTTCCTCCCTAAAATCTGTAACTCCAGGCTGATCATGAGAGATAACAGAGAACCAATATTGAGGGATATTCTACAAAATACCTACCAATAGTCCTCAAAACTGTCAAGTACATCAAAAAAAGGAAAGTCTGAGAAACTGTCAGAGTCATGATGAGACTAAGGAGACATGAAAACTAATATGGTATCCTAGATGGTATTCTGAGACAGAAAAAGGACATTAGCTAAAATCTAAGAAAAATGTGAATGAAGTACAGATTTTGGTTAATAATAATGAATTAATATTGGTTCATTGGTTGTAGCAAAAGCATCACACTAATGTAAGATGTTAACAATAGGGGAAACTGGGTGTATAAAAACTGCTATCTTTGCAACTTTTCTATGAATCCAAAAGTATCCTATAATAAAAAATTTGTTTTCAAAAAAAGCTAAATGTCATATTTAATTTCAAATACATCCTGAGTGGGATGCTTATATCCAGTTAGCATAGTCATCAAATATAATACATTTTGAAAGAGGATTCCACAAACTTTTCAGATGTATCAGCTTTAACCACATGGTGAATTAAGAATAATGATGGCAGAGATATCTCCAAAACATTAACATTACAGAACATTTCCTCAAGAAATCTGCAGTTTGATTGTTCATAGCTCAGTAGCAACTTCAGATTTTATAATACAGAGTGGTTATTAATTTAGCAATAAAAGTAAATCTCCTGAAAAACCTTAGACAATCTTTTCATCATCTTTAGACCAGCACCATGCCTCCTAAGTAAATGGACCGTTTAGTTATTTGCCCATTCCCTTGTGTCTTTTATACAGTTGAATACAAATCCAGTCACCAATTCTAGTAGCATGACAGGATCAGAATCAGCATTTCAACATTCATTTGTACGATCAAAGCCTCAAATTGGAAGAACTACAGGTTCCATATGAAACTAATATCCCCTTGAAGGAGCTGCTGGAAAGATCTGATCCAATTATAACAGAAGTCAAATTCCCAGGCTTTTCACAGTAGCTAGATTGTCCTTCAAGTAGAGGAGCCAAATACAACCCTCTTCCCTTGGCAACATCACCACTTGGACTTTCTCTCTTTTGCTCTGAGACAGCATGGACTATTGAACTGCTTGAAGATTTTGGGACTGCACTTGTGAAATAGTTTTAGTAGCACTTATGAGTATTGGGACTATGAAAAAGATTCTGTATTTAAAACTGGAAAGCAATTTACTTTAACCCTGAACAATTCATATTCCAGCTGCCTTCTGTAATACTGAGTAAGTCATGCAAACATAAAGACAGTTGACGTATTTAGCTTTATTATTTTGAATGCAATGGGACAATGAAAAATGATTACTCATCACAGACCAACTGATCATTTGCAATGATTCTCAGTGGTGGTGGTGGGGGGAATGGGAGAGTAACTTTCTGGGGAGTGGACTGTGTGTCATTTGCAAAAACATATATTTGATAGATATATTGTTTTTATAAAACAAGAATTTCACATTCTGTAAAGTTTTCTCGCATAAAATAGAGTGATAAAGAATTGTACATTAAAACCATAAAACCTGAAAAAAAAAACCCATAAAACCTGTTAAAGGACTCAGGTATTGAGTTTAGACATAGGAGCACTGACTTCCAATTTCTTCCACTGCCTTTCAGTTTGTAAAAATAGCCTCTTCTCTCTGGGTTTGCCTCTATGACCAAGGATAATTGTGACTTTTCTAACAGGATATAAATTATGTGCCTCACTTTCTCTACTTTAAAGTACGTGTACTGTATTATACCCATGAAATATTTTCTTAGTTTAATTTGAAAGAAACAGAAGAAGAAATTAGAGAATTGATTTTACATTCATAGTCATAGAACTGAAGTACCACCTGGACCCCAGGAGTCCCAGAAAGGGGTTGACTAGGATATGTAGGGAATCATTTTGCTCTTTGAAATATGTTCCTTTTTCCTGATTAGAAGCTGTATAGATGAACCAAAGAAACCTGGCATCCTGAGTAATATAGAATGTATCTTGGTATGTATGCGTTATTTTTGTACCAAGTTAAGGGTACACTGGTCATAAGAAGTGAGCTTTCTGAAGTTATAATGTCCCAGAATATGAACGTAGGTTATTACATTTCTGCATGTTTAATTTTGACAAAGACATCTTTTCCTTGCTTCCTCTCTCCACTCATTTTCTACCAATAATTGTAGGGGAGAAATGGATCTAGTTTCCTAGTTTTTACATTATTGCAGACTCTCTGCAATAGCCTTTTCTCTCCTCTAGTCTACTTATCTCAATTAAAGAATGGGAAGAGAGACTAAGCGAACATCAACCTAAGAATAAAGAAAACATAGATGTAGGAGATGGGGGTTCTTTTTTGGGCAAATCTGGCCTAATGGCTGGTGTCCAGTGTAGTGGAAACAGCCTGGGACATGAATCAAAAAGCCTCAAGGCTTATTCCAGAATGCCACCAGCACTGTGGAATTTATGATTTTTTAGGAAATTCTATTATCTTATTATCCAATCTCTTTCTATTCCCTAACTTTTCCCATTCTTCACTTTGTATTGAGGATCTGAAAATGGTTACTTTAAGCAAACATCTTTGATTTACGTAAGTTTTAGGCCACTATGTTAACTTATTATTCCTTAGATTTAGAAATTATTACAGAAAAAGTTTTTCCCCCATGTATACAACTTTCACTCAGTTTTTCATTAATTCAAAAAGTACGAATAGCCTACCGTATATAAGGCACTATGAACGATGAATAAAATGCAGGATCAATCCTTAAGTAGCTCAGATTCTGATGGCAGAATCAGAAAAATAAAAGAAAAACCAAACAAAGCAAAAACCAAGCACATAAAAACCACTGTGATAAGCAGTGGTGTGCTAGTAAAGTTAAATGCCCAGCTTTCTGGAGGGCAGTGGGGAGAGGAAATTACTGGCTTGTGCAATTTGCCAATTTACACAGTGTAAATACTCCCAGCATGACCAATTTCAGGGTATCAGTATAATGTCACTGAATGTGGAGCTGAGAAAAGATGTATATAATTGGGTCCCATCAACTAGCTGCAGCACACCACTGAATTAGAAAAGAGGTGAGCCTTAACACTATAGGCCCATAGTATAGGTAGTCTAAAGACAGACCTCTGACTCTACATGGTAAGGTAGGGAAGGACTGCACAATAGGGAATCCTGGAGGACAAGTAGGCATCAGCCAATTGAGCAAAGTAGAGAAGAATGTTTCAGGCAGAGGGAAGAGCATGAGCAAAGCAAAGAGGAGTGACTTCTAGAACAGAGGTCAGGAAAGATTTGAGGGCCAAGAGAAAAAACTGAGGATATTATGTAGGGATTCATAGAACTATAAAATCCAGCCATTTGAGAATGTAACAAACAACTTGCAGGTGATCAAAAAACAAAAAATAAGCAACTAATTCAACTTGGCTCAAGGGCCATACTTTGCTAGCCTCTGTTCTAGAAGAAGATAGACATTATAGACAAATTACACTAAAGCCTCCCTTCTACAGAGTGGGTGTGTTTTTCTCATTCTCTTAGAATGTATAACAGAGCCAATAAGTCCACCTAACAGATTTCTGGAAATAGCATTTAATTTGGCTTGACCCCACACTCCCAGATCCAGCAGAACTAAGGAGTGTTGGTGAGTAATGTCAAGTGAATAAAATTCTCCTCATTCATTTTATGTACCAAAATACACATCACTGCACATTGGATGCTGTGATACCCTCACCAAGCCAGGGAGGAGAAGAGAGTTCAGAAATAATTTCAATGGTACATTGATGTACTTAAGCCATCACCCTTATATAAAGTAGGGAATATAGGAAAACAGATTCTTTAATATGACTACTTTAGCTTGAAAACAGAGAAGTACTTGGTACAATGTTGGAGCAAAGACATCCATTGACATTAATCTTTCCTGGACAAAGTCTTGGAAGATAATCTTTTCCCGGCTTTAGCATTAAAAAAAATATTAAAGCCGTACACAGGTTATGTTTTCAAAGGACCTGACATCCTCTCCTTAAAGGTAAAGAAAGGCATCTTGTGACAGAGAGTAAGGAAGTATTCAGACCTGGCTGGGTACATGTGGAAAGGACACAGGGGTTAAGTCAAAAGAAGTTCCTAAGGTCACAAACGGAACAATTGAGTAAAAAATAAATAAAATATTAGTGGATTATAACCATAGTATACAACAAAAATCCACAAGTTCATGTTGAATAAACAAATGAAAGAGAAGAGATAGCTCTTTCTTAGAGAAAAAATAATAATTATAAATGTAAAAGGGATGAAGCAAATAGAAATATCTCCATTAGAACACAACAATAATTATTGCAAGCAAAATCTGCCAATGGATGTTAAAATTACTGGATCAAGTCTTGGGGAGAAGCACATAGTCTCCAAGTATCTTCCCCAAGATATTTATTAATTACAAAGATAAAACCCAGCAGAAACCACTGTAACCAAGTGATCAAGGTTAACATCACCAGTAGTAAGACATCTTGAACCTCTCCTATAGGTAGACTGAGAATACTACATCACTTCTGTACTATTCTTGCCAAAATATACAAACTCAATCTAACCATGAGAAAAACAACCAAACAAAACCAAATTTAGGGACATTCTACCTGACCAGTATTCTTCAAATATGTCAAAGTCATGAGACAGAAGGAAAGGCTGATGAACTGACAGACAACAGACTCAGGAACCATGACAACCAAATGCAGTCTGATATCCTGGATGGGATCCTGGAACAAAAAACAGTTATTCAAGATATTAACATTAGAGGAATCTGGATGAAGGATATACTAAAATCCTCTGTACTATTTTTGAAAGTTTTCTAAAGTCTGAAATTATTTCAAATAAAAAGGTAAAAACAGAGAGAGTGATATATGCTAAATTAGCACTTTTCATTTATGACATGTTTCCTTTGCTGGGTCCTATTTGGGGTTTTCTCATTTATTTTCACTTCCACTAAGGATCTCAGCTTAACTACATAGGAGGGTATTTTGGAATTGAAGTTATTATTCCTCAAATCTATTCTCCAACCTGCTTAAGACAAAGATTAGATCATCTAATGTGCACAAGTACACTTCTAGGCCAGGGCTAATTTTATAACATCCCAGCAATTATCCAGTGGAGTAAATATAATTATCCCCATTTTACATTCAGTGATATTGAGTCACTAAAATGGAAGCACCACGAGGACAGATTTTTTGTTTTCATTGTTTACTGCCATATCTTTAGCCTCGAACATATTTCATGGCATTTGTTATTATGTGATGGAGCCAATAAATATTTTGAAATGAATAAATGAATGAACGAGGCTTAAAGAGCTTAAGCAATTTATCCACACGGTTGAACAACAGACAGCTGGAAAATGTCTGATTTTGAGGACGAACTTTTACCCACTGTACTAGACAACATTGGTCTTAAGATCTTAAAAAATAGAATAGTTGCAATACTTTTTTATATTCACTGCTCATTTATACCAGTCAATCCACAAAAGACATGAGAACCAGGAAATCCAAGGAGACTGTTAGTCTGACTGCTGCAAAACTTGTTTTTATCCATTTGCTCAAGCAATTAAAAAGTGGAAATATCTAGAAAGAACTTAGCAATTTCTCAGCATGTCAGGATGATACAAAAATATATTCTGAGAAATGGCATTCAAAGCAGTACCACAAGGGAATAGCTTCCACTTTAAACAGTAGTAGGACATTGCAGATGGTTTTGGCTAAATTTGATTCACCTTCCATGGAGTAGTTTTGTGGAATTTTCTCCAAGTGTTTGGCTGAGTTCATATGAATTTGTCTCAAAGGTTAAACTTGAATAATATTTTCTTTTCTTTACCACAGAACGTGACAATTAATTTAAATCACATCTCATATTTTAGCATTGTAGCACATTTGGGACTAGACATTTAATTTCTGTGTTACTTTGGAAAAGATTCTACTGCAAATTGAGGGCCTGGGTAATGCAGTGGAAAGAGTTCTGGACTGAAAGTCAGAATAAAGTGTTCCACAGCTGGCTCCACAGCTAATTGGTTGTGTGACCCTCCAGAAAGTGATTCAAAACATATCTCATTCAGACTCAGTCTCTGTACCTCTAAAATGGGAACAATAATTTCTTGGCCTTTTCACACAAGGCTGTAAAAATAAAATGACAAAATGTGTATGGATACGTCTTAAGAATTCTAAAGCACTATACTCAAATTTTTTTAAAAATGAGAACTCAGAAAAATAGCATACTTGTAAAAGGAAGAAACTGCATATTCTCTTCTAAAGTACCTTTTATGTTTCTAATTTGTGAATAATTTGCATGAAATAGGTTTCTATTTTTTCCATAAAACTATTCAAGTTTGTTCTTTCTGCACTAAATTTTTATCATCAATATTTATAATATATGTTTTCCAAAAGTTATATAATCCTCTAGCCCATGAATTATTTCTAAATGATTGTTACTTAGAAACAGTAGGACAATGTCCTTAATCAGAAGCTTTTCTTTTTTTTTTAAAGGACATAGTCTTTTGAGATTGTATGAAAGGGTATATCTTTTTTTAAGAAACATTTAATTAAATTTTAATCTCCAGATAATCATTAGGCTAGTTTAACCATTCCCCCCATTCACAGAAAAGTATGGATAGAAGTTGATTACCAATATCCATTAAATGCCAGAGAGAGAGAGAGAGAGAGAGAGGAGAGAAGAAGAAGAAGAAGAAGAAGAAGGAGGAGGAGGAGGAGGAGAAGGAGAAGGAGAAGAAGAAGAAGAAGAAGAAGAAGGGGGAGGGGGAGGGGAGGGGGGAAGGGGGAGGAGAATGAGAAGAAGGAGAAGAAGAAGAAGGGGAGGGGGAGGAGAGGGGGAGGAGAGGGGAGTGGTAGGGAGGGGGAGAAACAAAAGCAAAATCCATATCATTCATATCAGTCATTCTGACTCTTCAATATTTTTTTTTCTAGTTGTATTACCCGAGTGTCCTTAACCACTCTGGGGTCTTGGTCATCCCCCCGTCTACATTAAAAGAGTTGGATCCCACAACTTCCGGTTAAACATTGTGGAAGCAAGTACAGCATAAAAAAGTAGTTGATGACTTAAAGCACAAACATGACTGTTTCTCTGAAGCTGCTGTACAGAATCTTTCCCAACACAGCCAGCATGAGAAATACCTCAGGGGCTTGGGCACCGCTGGTCTGTCCCTGCCCCCCTGGCAGACAATCCCTGCTGCAACAGGCACATGTCAACATTCAGGATGGTGGAAGATTATGAGAGATATCTACTCACATACTTTCAGTCAGTACTATCTCATCTGCTTGTTTGTCTTATTGACTTTGGGGGTTTTGACTCCAGTGGCAAAATGCCTTCCTCAAAATTTCACATTAAGTGATGAGAACAGTTTGAAAAGCTTAAAGGAAAGAGAGAATTCCCCAAACGTTGCTGCCTCTGAAAATTGTCTTGGTTAGATGTGGAGGCCGGATGGTAGGGCCACCACTTAGCCCATTCCTTTTTTTTTTTTTTCTCTCTCTCTCTTTTGTTTCACATATTTTCTTTTATTTATTTTTGGGGTTTTTTTGTCTTTTATGGCTTCTTAACATAATGTTTTCAAGATTCATCCATTTTGTAGCATGTATCATTACTTCATTTCTTTTTGACGATTCATTTTTTTTTTTAAAGACTCTAATGGTAAGTATCCTGAAGATAAGTCTGAGTCAGATGTCTTGGATTCAAATGCCACCCGGGGCTAGACAAGGTGAATGAGAAAAGCAGGTGGGTCAGGGAGATGACGGTACAGGCTAGGAATCCCTGCTAGCACTGAGGAATGTGCTCAAACAGCCTACAGAGCTTCTTCAAAAGCAGCTGAGAATTGCATTTTCAGGGAAACCTTAAATCTTTAAAAGTTATAACTGATTTGAATCTTCATAAAACTGTATGGGTCCACAAGGTCACCAGTTTGGGATCTCTGTTATTTTTTTTAATCATTATTGAATCTTTGCCTTGGATTATAAATATATTATTTAGATAGTCATTTTAGACTGTAGAATCATTTAAAGTCACTAGATTACAGAGTTATTTTAAGAACCTCTGATACAAAAAGCCATAATATTGGAATCCAGTATCACTGGCATTATTAGAAAGGGGATTTCACTTTACAGAAAGGCATACCTTAGGAAAATAAATAAGTTGTGAGCTATTTTGCCACATTTAAAATAAAACTATATTACAGAAATGCAACAGTAATGCATACTCCTTCTAGCTTACAGACTCTGCATGCCTCCATTTCTCCATACTCAGAAGCTCTTAGAATTTAATTATACAACACTAAACAATAAATTAAAGTAAGCAAATAAGCCTCAGATTGGTAAACCCATATGACATTCTTCTACCCACTATCCAAATGCCTCAATTCGCACTGACTCAAATAATTAGTTTCATCTTGTGTCTTCTGACTTTGGAGTCTTTGGCATACCTTTGACAAATGTCTGCGCATCCAATAGACAGAAATCTAATGGCAATTTTCCAAGCTAAGTGACACTGCCACTTTCCACTTTCCATTTCCCACTCAATGCCTGAAACAACTACCAATATTTCCAGTGTTGATGATATGGTACCTCTTCTGGACCTCTCCTTTTAAATCTCCTCCCACATCCACCGTCCCACCATGTCATGGACTTCACTAGTACAATTTTCCCTCACCAGCTCCTCTCCCACTAAATAACCCTCCATTTCCACCTCCCCCCATCCCCACAAATGCATTATTTGAGCTTTCTGAGAAATGAAAAGTGAAAAGTGAGTTCCTCCTTTCAAAACCAGTTGGAAACTCTTGTCTTAATATTTGTCTGGAGCTTTGCTTTTATTTTCCAAATGATCTGGGTTTGGCAAAACCCTTTTGGTTAAGTAATAGACAACAGCATAACATTCCAAAAGGGAGTTGGAAAACCCAGACAATCTAAGATTCCATGAAGACTAAACACTGGACTCTTCCTGTTGAGCCCAAATAACCCTCCCTAAATGGAGAACCATTTCACTCCTTAAATAACTGGTAAATAGGATGCACATTGGTGTCACTTAAGCTGGTACTTCACTTTATTCCCTCTGCCTTTACATGGACTTGTAGATGTACATGGGAGTCTAGAGTCACAAGTAGAGCCTGAGGCTCTTAGAATCAGACTTGAACTCACAGTGAAAAGGTCAAATAATGTTTTCAACTTTGTGGGTAGATGTCACTATTATCCTCATTTTACAGAAAGAACAACTGAGGCAAAGCATGGCCAACTAACTTAAAGAAGATTCCACAATTTTAAATTTGGCATCTGGGATTAAAATCCTGGTACTTTGCTCTTCGAGCAGCTGCCCTTAATTCCTGTGCTATGCTGCCTTTCCTCTTAATATTTCTTTACAAAAGGATCCTAGGATCAGGGGATCCTAGGAACGTGTTTCTGCTTTGGATTTCAAACAAGCCATGGGTATTGGTCTGAGACTTCACATTGCATATGTATTTCTCCAGTTCTGTCCTTAAGGTTGAGAATCTTAGATTTTGATTTTCAATACAGTGAGGAGCTAACTGTTCATCTTTTCACAGGCAAATGCTTAAGAAATAAGCTCCTATCAAAAGATGACTTATTTTCGGGACGTCAGGGTGGCTCAGTTGGTTAAGCGTCTGCCTTCAGCTCAGGTCATGATCCTGGGATTGAGTCCCGCATTGGGCTCCTTGCTCCATGGGGAGCCTGCTTCTCCCTCTCCCTCTGCCGTTCCCCCCGGCTTGTGCTATCTCTCTCTCTCTCTGACAAATTTTTTTAAAAAAGAAAAAGATCACTTATTTTTAAATAATAGTGGAAGTGACAAGTCAGGCTGAAATTACTAGAACTCTTCATAAAGTAAAAAAGACACTGAGGGAAAAGAGGACCCTCAGTTAATAGCACACTCTAAGTCATTTTACTGAGTTCTCCAAACACACTGTCCCATCCTCAGTCATCCTCCCCAGCCCCAGGCTGGGGCAGTCCCTGGGAATGATGGAGCCTGGGCCATTATTCCTGGCAGCCCTCTGTCTCAGCAAAGGTGGCCATGGTGACCGCATGAACACCAAGTATCTTTTCACCAGGAGTGGATTTTATGTCCCTGAGTCATCAGAGCAAGTCCTCCAGGACACTACTTACACCATCAAAGCCTGTCTGCTCTATTTTCAGTAACATTCAATATATGGAACCTGAACAACATTTAGGCCTGCTGGGGTTTCCTGACCTGTCACCACACTAATGATAACATTAAATCCTAGGAGGAGACTGCATCTCTGCTCTGTCAGGTGGAGACTTCATCATCTCACATCCCTTGGTACTGCCTGGCCGTGGCCCTGTCAATGGAAAGCATGTCCCTGAGAATCACTCAAGATGTAACTTGAAGGCTTTCAAGGTGCCTCCCTTGCAGGCCAACTCCTTCATCTTTGGGTTAATGAGGAAATCCACAATTTCCTAAAAATATGGGACTTTTATGAAAATATTCAAAAGGTTCTTCTTGATGTGAAGAAGATAAACTCTGTACAATCAAAAGCAGTTATCAAGGGTTTCCTGCACAAGGGTACAAGGAAGAGCAGGGGCCAATATCTACAGATGCTGATGAGTTTATCACACTTACAGCAGACTATTCATGAGGCCAACCAGTGTCCAAAGAGCAATACCCTGTCTGTCTTCACCGAGAAGCCCTTTGCTAAGTCTTCACCCATAAACAAGAGTACAATGTTTTCTCAGGTACATCTGTTCTGTGTTCTATTACATGATCTTTAAGTGAGCCCCTAACACTATGTCCTGAATAGAACAGAGAATTACAGACCAGCTCCTGCCCACAGGTTCTCCTTTACACGTCAGGAAGAAAAAATTTTTGCTTTGAGCTGTCCTGTTCTAGTGGAGGGTGCAGGTTCCCCTGGCTTTCTTTCCTATTTTGTCCACCAAATGTGCCCAGGCACATGACACTGTAGGACATTGCCCCTGGCTTCATTCAAAATGGACATGATTCCTAGACCAAGATGAGATAAAAGACATAGGTTCAGGGTTAGGGTCTGTGATAGCCTCTCCCAACTCTGAATGTGCCTTGCTTGTTCTGTTCCTCCCTTTTCGAATGCTGTGAGCCTTCCGCTTTCCAAGCACCAGCTCCAGGCCCATTCCTATTTTCTTTCAGGGGATGCTCTGCCTACTATACTCTCCTGCCCATTCCAGGGATACACACTGAGGACTCCCAAGTACCTGCATGGATTCCTGGGATCTCAGCCCTCCATATTCATCTCCATAGCCGTGGCCTGCATTTCTCTCACCAGATCCCTACCTCCAGCAGCCATGGTCAGTCTCCCTGGACTCTTTCCCAGATGCAGATTCCACCATACAATTGGTCCTAAATCCACATGAGAGACGGCAGAACGATGCAGCTGTAAATCCTCACGACTCCTTCTCAGCTCTCCTTTCCTAATGGCGTATCGTTATATGCTGGGCCCACTGCAATAAAAAAGAAATGACTACACCAGGTCGATGGCCCTCATCCTACTCTGGTTTGTGCCTGGGGTTGTTGCTGGGACCTATAAATCAACAGGGGAAGTGAGGGTGTGGAAGACACAAAATGCAAAGTGCTGGTTTGTAATTGCTGTATGTGATTCTTTGAGGTCAAACGATGGTTTCTGTTACATTTGTTTAGTTACAAATTATAATTATACAATAAAACCTTCTCTAATAAATTCCTTATTAGGAATGTTTGGCTTTTTCATATAATTGCTGTTATGAAAATGGCCCTTCTAACACATTTAAGAGATGTTGGATTCACTTCTTCTTAAGTCACATAAACACCCTCTGTAAATGTCTTTACAAGATGAGCTGATTTTTCAACTCTTTCTTTTATGAATCCCTCTAAGTTAAACAGCGCAAACCCTTGTTGAAAGTATTACAAACTCTCAGTCTATAAGATTTAACTATATTCCTAAATCCTATTTCCTATCTCTAAGTACTGTCCCTTATGCAGTTGAACAGTTTGATAGTCTTTTTGATATTAACCTGTGACACTGCCAGAAAAAAAATATTTTATTCCGTTTTTTTCTGCCTTAAGGGGATACAATCCAATTTTACTTTTTCCTTCCTTACAATGCACAGAGAAATCTTAAAAGTTCTATCAAGAAAACATTTACCGCATTATTTCCAATTCAAATGGAAATAGCTTTCACTTTTGATCTTGTAGAAAAACCTAGGCGAGTGATGAAGTACAATACTTTCTTTGTGTTGGACTAGGCTGCATGACTGTTACAGAATATGTTTGAGCATTTGAGCTAAGAGACCAGAAGAGGCTTTCCAACCACATGTTTAAAAGAACAGGCAGCAAAAGCGGGCTTAAGTCAATTACAGCCCTCCTTTCAGAACCATCTTGTGGGACGCATACTACTATTATCCAGATACTTCTATCTAACAGTCAGCCAACTCTCCTCTTAACTGGCTATGTTTTTGAAATCTACTTACTCTTGAGACTGACCATAAAATCAACACACTGACAAAGCAACAGTTTTAAATTCCAAACATGCACAAAACCCAGAACCATAATTACCTCAACGCTAAGCCAGTGGGAAAGTGAAGCATGTTGCCTCCTCTGTTTTATTCAGTGCAGGGGACCCTGTCAGTACTTCACAAGTGCCAAATAAATCCTCAGAATAACAATCTTCAGATTTGAGGGCCGACGGTCACCTGGGCAGAAATTAAGACAAGGAGAAGTTCTGTTCCCAGGAGGGAATGCACATCTTAGACCTGATGCTCACATTGAGAGAAGTTTTTCCATTTTAGCCAGGGCCACTCAGAGAGGAAAATAAGGGCCGCTACTCTAAGTGAGCATGGTGCTTCAGAGACTTCTGGCTCCTGCAAGCTGCAGACATGGGGTGCTCACTCTTAAGTATAAACTGAGATAGAGCTGACATCAGTCTCAACTGGTTAGGTGATTGAAAATGTGTAGATCTAAAGCCCAGGCCGAAGGAGTATGCAGCAAAAAAGAGTTAGTTCCTAACTGGCCCCAGTGATCTCAGAAAGAAGAAATGCCTTCACGCCGAGTCAAACAGACGAACGGGTTTCGTAAATAGGCCTTCAGTAGAGACATTATTTTGAAAGTTCCAAAAACAAGTTGGTAATTGTTGAGAATAAAAATACCACCAAATCTACACAGCAGTAATCAGGCTCTTTTTACATGAGTGGGCTTCAAGAATCATAACAGGCAGTGAGTTTTTAACTGAATGTCAGTTAAGTGCCTATTCACACAAATGTATCTTACAAAACGGTTTAAAAATTTCAACAAGTAAGTATCAGTTTCCTACGATGCACTAAGCACTTTGCTAAAGGCTCTGTGTTTACTCTTACAAACAAAAAGAAAAAAAAAAACCAAAAACATGGCCCTTATCCTCAGGAGCTTCCAGTGTAGTGGGGAAGCCGAACATTATCAAACAAGGTGTTAGGGAATTGCTTGGTGCTGTAATTTAACTAATGACTCCGCCAGGTCCTAAGAAGGCAGTGTGCTGAAAAGTTGTCTTCTGGGCATGACATGTTCCCCTTGGTGTACTTCCGTCCACTGGGGACAGAAAGGAGGAATGCATCTCTATCGTGCTGGATTACCTCTGTCACAAGAAAGCCCTGCTTAGGTATGTGGTGACTTTGGTCATGGTTGTAGTACAGTCCCTTATCAACCTCTTAAATGAAAACACAGCACCCAGTGGAAACTCTGCTGATAGAAATTGCCAAGGTGAAAAACACATGGCAAATCCTCTGTGGTTCTGGCAGCTGAACTACACACATTTGGCCTCCAGGGCAGGCTTTGATTGCAAATAAGAGGCTGGATCTTGGTTTTAGAAACTCTTTACCTCTGCCACAGGATCAAAGGTACAGAAAGCAACTACCAGCTGTTTCCTAGCAGCCTGCCCAGACAGTATGCTAATGAGCTGAGCACTGAGCTTCCAATTATGGAACTACTTCCAGAAGTAAACTTTCAAATGGATTCACTGTGATAGGTGCAGTTATTAAGGATCTCAGTTGACAGACAGGTGTAAGTTTGAGTATCTCTGAGTCACTGACTACTAACTGATAATGATGCCTAAATTTTCTCCATGGTACCACATATAAAATGAGAAGATGCATTCTTTCTTACTACCACCCTATGGTCATGTATGAATCTGAATCATAATTTTCTCACAAGATATCCATTTTTTTTAAATTTGAGAGACAGCAAGAGAGAGTAAGCACAAGCGGGGGTGGGGTGTAAGGAGGGGGAGAGGGAGAAGGAGAAGCAGACTCCCTGTTGAGCAGGGTGCCCATTGTGGGGCTCTATCCCAGGACCCCAGGATCATGACCTGAGCCGAATGCAGATGCTTAACCCGCTGAGCCACCCAGGCACCCCACAAGATATCCATTTTTAAAGGACGGAACAATGAAAAACCATTCTGTGTTCAAAAGTAGTGTCTCTTAGTTTGAACATAACACTGAAGTTTTAATCAATCATACTTACAACTACAATTGCCATAGATACTCTATAGCTTTTTGGTGTGACCATATATATTCATGTTTGTATGTGGGTTATATGTGGGTGCAGAGGTGTATGTATGTGGTATGTGCATCCATGGATTTAAAGTTGGTATCCAGTGAGAGAAACCAATTGTCTAATAGTCATGCATAATAAATTCTGGGGTAACTACTCCCAACATTAAACAACTGGAATAAGGATGCACTACATCATAAACTATATGTTGCCATTTTCTACAATCACTCATACAGAGGTTTTGATTCATTGCAGTTTCTGAATTATTGGGGAAAACGGCAGTTAAGTACCTCTAACAACTATGCAGGAACAGCTAGGGGAAAGAAAGGGACTATGAAATTAGCACTCTGTGACTGAGTTAAATATAGCATTTTAGTTCAATAGAATTGACTATCATAAGTCAAACTCAGGTTATAAAGAATTAATTTCTTTTTTATGCCAAAATGCCTTTGTTTGATCCATAAATTCCTTAATGCACCCTGACTTTTATTGATTTTTGTTCCTTAAAAATGTCCACTGCCAAAAGCTGAATTGCAAGTAGGTCTTTCCAGCATAGTTTTATGAATAAATCAGAACATGTAACTACCCATGATTTCTGTGATGTAAAAATGGTTTTTCATTGTATTTTTGTAAGTTGAGGAACATTGTGCTTATTTTTACCCGCCTCCCATGGAGGGAATATTCAGTTGTTGAGAGGGAAAGAAAATAATATCTCATAATAGTAGCATACAGATAAAGTGATGTTTGGTGAAATACTTGTGTTATGTGTTAATCTTAAACAACTGTAAAGTAACCAAAACAAATAGCAGATTATGTATTACTTAATACAGCCTCCCACGTTTATAGGATATTCTGCTATAGAAGCCACAACTTTATTATGGAGCCATACATTCATGCAGTTCTCCACTTATTCATTCAACAGATACTTACAAAGTGTATACCATGTACATGACACCACAGTAGGTTCTGGGGACACAGAGCTGTGATAAAGATAAATATGAATGATGTTTATCATAGATTTTACATTTCCTTCTAGAGAATATTTGGGTCACTGTCATTTTCTGAGTTCTCCGGTAAAGTGGTAAAAATTGGACGACAAGGCATGTATCCCCAAATGTAGGAAGCCATAACATATGTCCAGAACTTGTTTCTATCATACTGTATGGGAAAAAAGAAAGTGAAAAATTATATAAGAAGCTTAAACTGAGTACATTTTATTGTATCATCACTGAGATAACCATATTTGAAAACATTTTAATCAAGCCATTCTTTATAAATGTGTGTGTGAAAAATTTTAGTAAATTTACCAAGTTATGTAACCATCATCAAGATTCTGTTATAGAATATTTCCATTGCCCTAATAAGATTCCTGTGCCCATTTACAGTTAATTCTTGTCCCTACTCACAGCCCCAGGCAACCACTAAATCTTCTTTCTGTGTCTCTGACTTTTCTAGACATTTTGTATAAATGGAATAGTACAATATGAGCGGTTGTGTGTGTGTATGTGTCTGGTCAAGTCAATCTTTTAAAACATAGCTATTTTAAGTCTTTACTAAATTAGACTTTTTAACAATTTACTCATGGACCTTATAACTCTTAAGAACTCTCATTAGGCATATTTGGAAGGCTCAAGACTTCAAGTTTATATGTTAAGAAACAAAACAGTCCAGGCAGATCTTTTGTTTGCATGACCAATTCATGGAAACGAGAGATAAACACAGTTGTCGCTGTGTATATTTATAAAATGATTTAGTGTCTCAGCAATTTGCTTAGTGATGACCAATGAATTATATATATAGATTTTACAACCAAATTCATTGTTGACTGCAGTCCCAGAATCTCATTAGATCACATGTTTGAGTATAATTTGAGAAGGAAAATCTGAAAATCTTGATTTATCTTTCATGAAATTTAGTACATGATTTTACATATCAATAGTATATTGATTGATTCATTTTATACCAATTCAGTATAGGTTTATTGAGTCCCGATCATGTGTTAAGCACAGTATTTTGTGCTAGAGGTATAGATGGGTAAGATGGCTACAGAAAAAAATAAAGGTGAATAGGTAAAACGATTCAATTGCATACAGTTTTTTAAAATTTTTATTTATTTTTTTTAAAGATTTTATTTATTTATTCATGAGAGACAGAGAGAGAGAGGCAGAGGGAGAAGCAGGCTCCCAAGGAGGAGGGAACCCGATGCGGGACTCGATCCCAGGACTCTGGTATCATGACCTGAGCCGAAGGCAGATGCTTAACCATCTGAGCCACCCAGGTGCCCTACAGTTTTTTTTTTTAAACTAGTTCCTTTATATTTTGCTATTTCTTTGAGGTTAACCACTAAACACACTAATGAGAGCAAGAAGAAACAAAGCCTTTTGCACCTATAATTTTTCTTGCACAAAAGCAATCAAAGCCTCCCATGAGGTTTTTATTGGTGAAATGCTGATATCAGGGATATTTTGAATCCCCTACCTAAATAGACAAGTTAGTAACCACAAATCCAAGGTGAAAAGTGGCCTGATTTATAAAGGCATAAAAGGTTTTAAATAGGTCCAGCAAACTATAATAGAGATAGCCTGAAGAAAAGCAAGGTGAGACTAAAGCAACTAGATGATTTTTTTTTTTTTTTAAACCATGTAAAACCCTGGAGGGAAGAGCCTGCATAAATAAGGAATTAAGGGAGGACCATTAAAATAAGAATTCCAAATTGACTAAGTGTAAGATAGAACAAAACCAAGCACTTCACACTGTGAGAAGAGTGAAGTTTCAGTACAACTACTGCTTTGAAGCTGTTAGGAAGTAATTAAATGCAGGAGTTGCACAAATTCTTGACTCTAATGATATCTGTCTGTAGCAGTGAAGATAATCATGAGGAAAAGGGAATCATAGGATCATCTGGTGTGTCCAAATGACCAGAAAAGTAGTTTGTGGCATAAACTATGGACAAACATAGGCAAAAATTCTACTCAGTACTCAGCAGAGGTAGTTTTTATAATAGAGCAGACTAAACCTCTCAGTTTTTTTCTTTAAAAACTAAAAAACCCTTCAGGCCTAACTCAGTTCTTGCATAGGACTTGTAATTCAGATGCAGATTTCCTAGGTCCTCCCAGTGTGAGAAGTTGTCCTTCTCACTAGTTGCCCCTGGCCTCTGTAAAGTCAGTCTGGAGTGGGGCTGGCTTCAGTACTTCTCCAGTTCTTAAGGATCTTGGTACTCTGTTTCCAAACTCTCAGATTTAAATAGTATTTATCGAGTTGAGAAGCTAAAGAACTGTTCTGGTTTATCTGCTGTTCTGATTTAGAAGGTCAGATTCACTCTGTGTAAGTAAAGATACTTTCATAGAAGCGTTAAGCCTCCAGTTTGGGTTTGATCTGTTTGATAGAAACAGATCATTTCAATTGATCTCTTGTGTGGTATAGAAATAAAGTACCTTGCACTTCAAAGAACCAGATCTTTGCATTGGTCAGACCATCCATCTTGCCCTTAAATGTGTGATGAAAACAGTATTGCAAGCCTCCCCACTCTCATCTAGAGAAATTATTTTTAAAAAAAATTAGATAGCCCATAAGGAGAAGAATAAAAATGTGATTCAATCACGTATTCAATTTGTTCATTTAGGTAGTCATGCATGAATACAAACAATAAATATTTAACCAGATGTTGATTCCACAGAGAGAGTCAAGCTTAATCCTTTATTCCCCCTTGAGTGGCTAAATTCTCCAAGTTATTCCTCCAACCTAGAGATATGATGCATCTGGAAAAGCAAATCCCAGGCTTCTTCCCCAAACTGCAGATATGTGCTAACCTTAAATACAGAAATAACACTATGTCAAAACTTACCGAGAAAGAAGAAACTTATCTGGATTACACAGATGTTGAAGGTTCCATCTCTCAAGTCTCAACCCAAAGGGTAAATGTTAATTTGGAAGGTTTGTGATATTACCCTGAAATAAACAAAAAACAAAATAAAAAACTCAGCTGTGATCTTTGTCAACCTGCCTCGTGGCTGACTTTCCCATCATTTTAAGCATCAGACTTTCCACAAGCTTCAATTGATATACTGCAAGACACTTCATGAAAATGTGTTTTTACAAAATATTTTCTAGCCTCCATCCAGGAGATGTGGAAACAGACCACTGAGTCAGTGTGTCAGATCCCCCGCAGTTACTCACAACTCACTCTCATGACATATTACCAGCTCCTGAAGTGCAGGTAGGCTTGGCCTCTTTTATTTTTGATATTTTTTTCTCTCCCTCACAATAGCTCAGATATAAATGCATACTTACTGAATAGTGTGGGAAGCTGGGCAGAGGCCTATTCCCAGATGGGTCTGCACTGAAGCTTTGTTTACTAATCTACAAATAATGGGTTAAAAAATTTACCATACTTTAAAAAAATATATCATAAAATAATATTATGTAACTGTATTACTAAAAAGTTTGGAGAGCAGAAAGGAAGAATATCCATAACACAATACCCCCTAACAGCAGCTACCATTATTTTAGAGTATTATTCCCCTTCTTTTTATATGTATATTTATAAGTATCTATAATTATAGTGTGTACAAGATTTTCATCCTGATTTTTTTTCTCCCCTAACATGGGCTCACAATAAGCTTTCTTCCATATAGGTATATGATATTTATAACCATCACTTTTAATGTTGAGTAAAATGCATGTAGTTGATGTGTCATAATTTAATTAACAACTTAGTTATCATAGGACCCTGTCATGTTATCAATTTCTGGCAGTTATAAATGCTTCTCCAAACATCTCTATTATTTCCTTTTGATAGAACCGCCTACAGGATTTCTGGACATTAGTATTGATTGCATAGATATACTGTGAAATTGGTTTCCAAAAAATTAGGCCCCTTGTTAATACCATGAATAGTATATGGAACTCTTTTTGAATTAAACATTTAAATAATTTAGTCTTCTTTTGTTTTATACCAGGTCAAGATCTATGCTCAAGGGACTCTGTAATTTGCAGTTCATAAAAGACATTGCTTTAAAAAAAAAAAAAAGACTTTGGTTAAAATCCCGGGTGATGGTCATGAATATATTGCGGTCTTTGTAGATACTCTGGAGCAAACTGGACAAGGGGCAAAACCTCATCCAACTTAGTCCACCACAATACTCAGATATCTGAAAGACGGATGTGTTCAGATAGACTAAATTTACATTCAATGATTAAGTAATACTTGCTTTTCTATCTGCTTCTCAGTTGTATAAAGGTTCAGTTTGAAATAAAACATTGACTTATCTTAATGATAACCCAGTGCTTTTGGAGAAATGCCATTATCACAACCACAGAGTGAACAGACTTTCCAACAAAATCTCCTAGAAATTCATGATAAAAAAAAAAGAATTATAGAAGTCCAACAGCATGCCACCATGTCTGATCAAATACTAAAAGGTCACGTGTCCCCTTTTTCATGTTTTAATTCATCCATTATGCTCTTTGAAAAATGTGCATAATCTATATTAAGTAATGAAGTTATTCGATTTTGGCCTAAAGACCTGGAGCCCACATATAATCCTGTGCATTCAGAGGGGCCTCTTTTCCAAACCTGAGATGCTAAACATGTCTAAAAAAATATCCAGTCTAAATGAGCAGTTGGTAAAGCAATCAGCCTTTCACATTGGAACAAGCAACAAACATGTGCAACGACCCTCGCATTTCTCCTTTGATTTATAGCAGTCTTGGAAAGGAGCTTAACAAGGTGGCACAGAACTTCCAGAGCAGTTGCAGTCAATTTATTGTCTGAGTTGTTAGAGATGTTAATTAGATTAGGAATTTGCTGAGGCCCTTTTAGTCCTTGCAGAAAGAAGAGTGTTTCTCGTGTTTCTCTTTGAAACTCAGTTTTGTGGCATAAAAACACAGGAAAGAAGAAATCCTACACTCATGGAAATTGTAGGGTCCCATTGAATTCCATAAAATTGTAAAAAATCCAATAATAACAGTTACAAAAGAGCCAAGAAAGTACCAGACCTGTTTTTAAAAATAATATACTCCAACGATTTCTGCATTGTTTGATGTATAGAAGACAAGAAGTGGGCGGATCATGGATGGTATATCTAGGAGGCCTGGGCCCAAGAATGGAAATCATATTGGAGAGCAAATCCAAGCATGCATTGAGACGAAACAGAGTTTCTGGAAAAACAACAGGCAGGGCTTTTTACTCCAGAGCAATAAACATCAATCTGTATGTCATTTTAATACCCCGCACAAATGTTTTAATAGCGAGCTGTTGCATAGGCAGTGAAGAGGTTATTAGATATTTTGTTTTTGACAATTGCTTTGCCATAATCCATTCCAGAAATATGTTTTGTCTTAAATTGCATTAAACAAATGAAAATATAAAACAGTCCAGTAAATTACTTCCTCAGCTCAAAAAATTGAATGAAGAGAAAACTGTCTCAGAAATATAACAGGGAAAGTTAAAAAAAAAACAAAAACAAGACTGCTATTCAATTAATCAGTTTTAGGTGACAATTGGAATAGTAGGATAATTATTTAATAGCAATATTGGTAACAATCAAGTTATAAAGATTGTTGTCAAGATCCATGGTTCAAGGCAGTTTTGCTAAAATTATTTTCAGTAAAGGATGAAACAGAAATATGCATTTACTTACACATGAAGCATGATTATTCACAATAGCACTCAGAAAGCAAATGCATAGGGCAATAAGAAGGTTAAATATTTTAAGCATGTAAAATCTAGTCAAGATCCTCCTTAGGAAAAAGTGGTGGTTGCATGCTCCAAGGAACCTAACAAGATTGGTGGATACTCACTGGAAGATGAGAGTGCTTCAAATGAAATATTCTAACTACAAATGTAATGGATATTTTTGGGAAAAGGGATTCAGATTTTGCAAACCAGCTTTTTGGCCCAGAGGATAGTTTTTTGGTCATTTAAAAGGATTAGAGTGAGCCACTCCTATTGTGTGATCTTGGATTTTCCACTCTCTTCCTCTATCTCTGCCACCTCCCTGGCCAATCATGGGAAGGGGGTAAGATAAAGCTGAGACTCAAGTAGGTTTCAAAGAGGTCCTGAGCACTGGGAAAAGGCTAACGCTACTGTGACTCCTTTTAAATTAGAAGTTATTTAAGTAGCTCCAAAATGGTGTATTTGGAGGGGACTGCTTTTAAATAAAGCTACGATGTTTTTCCAGTAATTCCATCCCATGGATGGTGGTATGTACTGAATGTTTGTGTCTCCCTAAAGTTCATATGTTGAAGCCCTAACCTCCAGGAAGACGGCTGTATTTGGAGATGGGGCCTCTAAGGAAGTAATTAAAGTTAAACGAGGTCATTAAGTGAAACCCTGATCAGATAGCATTAATGTCTTCATAAGGAGAGACAGTAGATTTCTTCTTACACACACACACACACACTCACACAAACAGTTGACCCTTGAACAACATGGGGGTTAAGAGTACTGAGCCCTTAAACAATTAAAAATTCACACATAACTTTTGACTCCCCTAAAACTTAACTACTAACAGCCTACTATTGACCAGAAGCCTTACTTATAAACAGTCGATAACACATATTTTGTTTGTTTGTTTTTAAAGATTTTATTTATTTACTTATTTAGAGAGAGAGAGTGTGAGTGGGGAGAGGGGGAGGGGCAGAGGGAGGGAATCTCCAGCAGACTCCCTGCTGAGCACAGGCCTTGAAGTGGGGGGCACGATCTCATGACTCTGAGATCATGCATGACCTGAGCCAAAATCAAGAGTCAGACACTCAAATGACTGAGCCACCCAGGCGCCCTGACACATATTTCATTTGTTATATGTATTATATACCATATTCTTACAATAAAGCTAGAGGAAAAAACATCATTCAGAAAATCATAAGGAAGAGAAAATATATTTACAGTACTATACTGTATTGAAAAAAATCCACATGTAAGTGGACCCATGCAATTCAAACTCATGTTGTTCAAAGGCCAACTGTATGTGTATATATACATATCTGTGTGTGTGTGTGTGTGTGTGTGTGTGTGTGTGTGTGTATACAACTGCATATATATATCCACAACTGAAAGCAGCCCTCTACAAGCCAGGAAGAGAGGTCTCACCAGAAGCAGAATTTGCTGACATCTTAATCAAAGATTTCCAGCCTCCAGAACTGGAAGAAAATTCATTTCTGCTGTTTAAGACCCCCAGTCGGTGGCATTTTATTACAACAGCGCAGGCAGACAAATATAGACCTTAAGCGTGCAGGCCATCACCATAACGTATCTAGGGATTTCTCTCTATTTTCTTTAAAGATTGTAATACCTGTTTTGGGGAATTTCTAGTGAGAATCATAACTTACCCATGTTACCTGGTGCACAGATATACCCTAGTATACCCCAGCACAGCTACAATTTTAGACTTAAATCTATGATGTAACTCCATCTTGTCAAAATTTCTCGTTTCTGGCGTTCCTTTCTACTTCTTCATTCCCCAGACTATTACCCTCTAGGACTTGGTATATCTGTAAGCTCTTTAGTTTTGCCTTGAATTAATGTGAATTAATTATTATATTATTAATTATATATATTATCACATTTGGTAATTTATGGTGTAATTTTTGTCATTTTCTTTATTTCAGTGTAATTAATATAATCCACAGTTTATGATTCATACATACACCTACTATTTCTGTGTTTGAAACATTTTCTAAATATAGAATAAAAAGCTCAGATTAAATAGTAATCACAGCCTTCAGTATATGCAGTGTTATTTGGAAACAATTATATTTATAAAGTCATCTTCTTTTTATTTATTTATGCTTAAATTTGAAAAGTAAAAGCTAAAGGTATTCAGGATGTAGGGGCAAAATTAATTCAGAGTCTACATCTTTAAAATAAATAAGAAATTAAGTAAATTTAGATTATTTCTCCTCCCAATATGAGTAGTAAGTTTATAAGAAAACTTGTCAGAAAGTGGGTGAGCTAGTCAGGAGATGTGATGATGCTTGTTATTCTTTTTAGATTTTTTGATGGAAGAACAAGAAAATGTTTCTCCTTGTATATTTGGGAATGTCTAGCATAAAAAGGAAAAGAGATCGAGTCATAAATTTATTTGTATTGCTCATTCATAGTTATGTACCATTGTACACTGTTTGGGTTCTAACCATTTGAGAACTTCTCATTTTCCCCAAATAGATTTTATGTTCCCTGAGGGCAGAAACCACAAATTTATGGTTCTCACTTTTAACCAAATATACTATTTTGCCCAGATCTTCTTTTTCTTGTCTTGGTTAATTTCCTTTCCATTCTCCTCTAGAACTCTGTCACTGCTTCTCTAATCTTAAATCCTCTATTTATGCTTGCCTACTTTCATTCTAAGTAGATGTCTTGTACTTCAGAGAAAAAATTAGAAGGTATTTTTTCTCCTCTTCTTCACTATGAACATCAATGAAATTTTAAAAAGTAGAAGACAAAATTAAACAGAATTTGGAAATTTTAATAATTGCACAATATTTCCAAATAACTGTCAATAAAGAAGGTAAAATCTGGAAAGATTACCAAAATGAGAACAAATTACAAAAAGAAATAAAATGTAACGGAAAGTGAGGTTATGGAAGGCGAAACATAAAAATTCAGGTTATAAAATTGTATGGTACCTACCAGAGAGCTAGTTTATGCATGCATACCCTGAGTGTCCCTGTTAATCACTGTTTTGAGAATATAGAGATCTCTTCCTCCCTCTATGGTCCCATCAGGCAGAATGTGTAGAAGTAGGTGCTCTTCAGTGTTCGAAGTCAGTGGCTTCAGGGGTGGTCAACCAGGAGTTTCTCTCTTGTAAGAAAGAGCGTCCTAATGACAGAACTTGATCTCTTTGGAATGCTGGCCATACAAAGCGGGTCAGGGCTACCTATAGTTGCTAAGCTAAGTTGTTACATTACAAAAACTTGCTGCATGTAGATCCCAAATGGATACTTTGTCCATTGGCACTCCTGGACTCTACATAAGTTCCCCCAATAAACCTATATCTGGATCACTGTCTCCAAGTCTTTTCTTCAGCCTCACTGGACCATCACCCACCCCAGCCAGGCTTAGAGTCAGGTAGGGTACAGCTACACAAAAATATAGAGGATTTTGAAAAACAAAGCAAATAGGTTGGAAACAATAATCCACTGTATGGGTAAAGCGAACTTTCCAGGTCACAAAAAGATCTGACTTGGGAACCTGAGAGATGGCAAAACTGCTCAAGCAAAACCAGGGTACTAAGTTTAATAACATGCACACGTGTGCGCGCACACACACACACACACACACACATAAATTGAAAAAACATTAAATTTCAAGATTAAAGAATTCTGCTAGCATCCAGAAAGAAGAAAAGAGGTTATTTGCAAAGAAGCAAAATCAAACCAGTCTCATATTTTTGCTTTGTGACAGTAAAATTCTATAAAACGATGAAAACAAATTCTTTGAAGATTTGACAGTGGAGGGGATTATGACCCAATGATTTCATTGTATTATAAAGACATTCTCAGATTTATAAGGTTTTGGAAAATGCACTAATACAGTACTTTTTTCCTGCCAAAGTTTTCTAAGTGGTCAGATGACTCAATCAAGAGCAGAACCCCAAAACTGGGGAGTCACAGTAGAAATGGACAGTGAATATTAAAACAAGCTAAAGATCAGGAATAAAGCGAAAGAGAAAATAAATACATTATGAATACTAACTTGTGCCAGAAACTTTCCATTTTCAAAAAACAACAGCTTAAGCTCATACTATTAATATAAGCTTAAGCTGGTATTTCTATCCATTATCTGTCAGCTTCCAGAAGGCAAACGGAAATGAAATAATTATTTGTGAAAGAGTTTGATATGATGTCTGAATAACTGTCGCCATACAATCAAAAGAGAATGCAAAGAGAAAATAGAAATGTTAATAATAGATAATTAGAAAGCTGATCAAATAGGATCTGCAATTCTAGGTTAAATAAAGGAAAAAAAACAAGAGGAAAGAAGAAATGTGAGCAAAAAAGGTAGTAATGTGGGGCACCTGGGTGGCTCAGTCGGTTAAGCATCTGCTTTCGGCTCAGGTTATGATCCTGGAGTCCCAGGATTGAGTCCCACATTGGGCTTCCTGCTCAGCAGGGAGTCTGCTTCTCCCTCTGACACTTTGCCTTCTTGTGCTTTCTCTCTCTCACATTTTCTCTCTCAAATAAATGAATAAAATCTTTAAAAAAAAAGGTAGTAATGTTTGTTTACAAAATAGGGTTAAAATTATTGCTTCATCTTTTTAAATTATATAATTAGAGGTTATGTACATCTGCATATAATGCTTGGGCTATCATTAATAGAATTAAAATTACAATACATTTCTGCCAAATCAATGCAAAAGAAATCAAACAAGCAGTCCACAGAGCAGTCTCTATGACAAAATATAGCAAAAGAAAAGAAAGAGATTAAAATACATGGAAACCTCTACGATCTATTTGTGATTGGATTCATTGTATATTTATTTTACTTATAACCCTTATTTTCTTGGACATATCATTCAGAAGTTTGCACTCTTTGGTTTCTCTTTCTTAGCCTCCTTGGCCAATCTTTCCTTTTTATAGGAACAACAAAAAAATGATTTATTTGTAACACAGCCCAGTCTCCATCACTTCAGCACAGTATAGGAGTAGAAAAGAGTCATACTGCAAGCATCATTTAGTCTAAGCAGTACTTCATGCCTCCCCAAAGAGCAAGCCCATCTCCCCCCAGAGATCCGGCCCAGAGCCAAATTGAACTCACAAACAGGCAAGCCCAGAATGAAGTTGGCCCCAGGTCTCAGAACAGCTCACCCTTCCCCCACAGCCCTTCAAGGTTCTTGGCTGCAGCCTTCTACTCCTCCACTCCCAACGAGGCCAACTCCTAGCCCTTGAGCCACCAGGGAGCTTTCTTTGTGATAATTAACGAGGATTTAAGTGTTATATAAAACAATGCCCTGTGAAATCCATTGTTCCCTAGAAGGTTTAAAATGACTCCCCCATACATGAAGCTAAATCAGCAATGACAGCAATCCCTCTCTACACTATAGATGCAGGCGGTTTTGAAGTGATTATCCTCTCAGCTCCATATTCAAGTTTTCCTATTAGCCTTATTAAAGGCTGTTCTCCTTACCCCGGAGAAGGGATCCCAGATATCTTCCCCAGATTCAGAGGCTGAGAGAAAAATCCCTGATATCTTAGAAAGACTCCTTCTGTTTCCCTCCGAAGCTTTTAATGGAGATTATTACCTAAACCATTATTAATAATGGAGATTATTAATCCATCTGAGAAAAGTTAGTTTTAGATTCAGAGGGCAATGCAAGCAAAGAAGCAGGCAGTCTTTCTGATTAGGTTATTAGTTTTGAGGATACAGGAGGCAACATAGGAGTAAAATCTCAAGTGGCTTTCTTAACCCAAGGTCTTCTAGAAAGCCTCAAATGATGGATACTGGGAAGATTTCACCTTTGCAGGCCTTGGTAGGACAATTCTGAAAGTTCTACCATCATGGACTGGTGACTTTTGACAAGGTCATAATAAAAAAAAGACAAGAAAGCTGGGTATTTTTATATCCAATATCCAATTATTAAATGTCGGAGAACAAGATGTGGTCCAATGTCTTTTTAACTCCTTTACATGCTCTTCTTTAAAAATATTATTCCTTTCCCCTTACTAACATCTGTCAATGACCCTTGCTTTTATATCTCCTGATGTACAAATCTGTCTACTGAATAGTTTTTGAACTAAAAATTTCCCAGGCCCCTCAAACTCACTAGGATACAAACTAACCATCTTCTACTGCCACCTCCTCAAATCAGAATATGTCTACAGTGTTCCTGATCTCAATAAAAATCATCACCATGCACTCAGTGGCTTAAGTCATAACTTGGAAAGGCTCTTCTTCAATCCACTCCCTTCACCCCTTCAATTCCAGTAACTCTTGTTATTTTTTTTCAGACTTTATTTGTCAGTGAGAGAGAGAGAGAAAGAGAGAGAGAGAGTGCACAAGCAAGGGGAGCTGCAGGCAGAGGGAGAGGGAGAAACAGGCTCCCCACTGAGCAGAGAGCCCAATGCGGACTCTGGGATCATGATCTGAGCTGAAGGCAGCCGCTTAACCAGCTGAGCCTCCTAGGCGCCCCTCCAGTAATTCTTGTTGACTTGTATACTTCCTCTAAATCAAGGTGTATCTATTCCACTCCAAATGGCTAAAACTATCCTAGTTCAGATCATGATCACCAATCATCCTAGTTAATCTGAAAACATCTGAGCTGGTTTTCCTATGCCCATCCTTATTTCTCCCCAAACCACAGTACATGTAAATTGAATTTTTAAAAATGCACTATTGGGGCACCTGGGTGGCTCAGTGGGTTAAGCATCTGACTCTTGATTTCGGCTCAGGTCATGATCTCAGGGTCATCAGATCGAGCCCCATGTCAGGTTCCATGCTGGGCATGGAGCCTGCTTAAGATTCTCTCTCCCTCTACACCTCCCCTGTCTCAAAAAAATAAATAAAAATAAAAATACAATGTCAGCATGCCATCCTTCTGCTTAAAATTCTTTCTACATCTTTTCAATAGAATCGCCATATGTTCTGGCATAATCACTGATAGTGTCTCCTCTCATTCTCAAAAGTATCTCAGTTTACATGATAAATTATATGGTCACTGTCATAAAACCTTCCTTGACCTGATCAGCTTCTATGCTTTCCTCTCAAGTCTCACTGCACACTATTCCCCATCTTGCCATCTGTACTCTAGCTATAATAAAATAACTGTCTTTCACATGTATGTGTGTTTTCTCTCCCATCCATCCTTTCTCTCTTCTTCTTGCCTCTTGCCAGTTACCTTTTAACAATTAAGAAGAAAAAAAATGAAAACAAAACATTTATTCTCCTTTTTCACTAGGTGGACTCATCCTCCATAGTTTAGAAAAAATGTCACTTGCTTTAATTTTCTTGTCACCCTTCGACTGATCAGGAGTTCCTGCTATGCCTTTCACAATACTTATTACCTTACTATCATAACACTTCTAACAGTTTATTGTGATTGCTTTTATGCCTATATTCCTCAGTGGACTCTAAAAGATGTGAGTCTTGTTTGTCATTTTGTCCCCAATTCTCAGTCACCAACAGTTAATAAATATTCCTAAAAGTCATAAAGATGTAAGTACATCTGTGAAAGTCATAAAAGAATTAAAAGAATACCAGTCATAACAACAGATCATCTTTCAAAAGTCTTTCTAGTTTATAAGTGATTTTTCCCGCATTAGTCTAGAGTGCTTTAAGTAAAAAGTTAGGTCTACATCCTTTGAAGAAGAAGAAGAAATCTTTAAAGAAAGAACAACATATATGCTTTGAGCAGGCCAAAAATCTTGCTTCTCTCCTATTGGAAACATTCATATAGCTAAATATCTCCTAAGGTAAATCTGCTTTTGTAGACCTCTAAATCTTGACAGGCTTTAAAAGAAGGCTTTCTATTTTCTTTCTCAGAAAACACAGCTGCAATGTTAACAAGCAGGCCTGCTCTACTTTCTTCATTCTGTCCCTTTTTCTCTCAAACAGTTCTCGGTGTTCTCTCAATCACTTCCTCTCGTCCCCTTCTCCTTTCACACTCACCCATCCCAAATTCTGTTTCCACCACCAGTCAGGATCTGAAAGCGCTTGGTGGAGATGTGTACAATGTGCACTGGCTGGTGATTCTGAGGTACAGCCAAGTGTCTGGACTCACCAAGTGTGTGGACTAGAGGCTAAATGTGTTCCCTGTGTGTTTATGAAACCCTCCCTTCGCCATGTCTCAATTCAGTCCCTCCTTTCCTTCATATTTCAGTGTGATATTCCACCCTCCTGCTCCTTTATCTGTGGCTGGGGTGTTAAATGTTGATGAGATAATTCTTGGATCAAATCCAAGCAGTGTTTTAAAAATTTAATGTATGTGGGTACTGAATAATGATCTCACACTGCGTGTGACCCAGAGTACTTGAATGTGTCATGTTACTGAATTACCCTTAAGTAACCATTACTGTGTCTGGGTGGTCACTGGTAGGGAAGGAAGGTGAAGGGTGTCTCTGAGTATGTGTGCATTAAAAAGGGAGGTGGTCTGCTGCATTGCTCCCAACACATTTATAATTTTAACTGGCCTATCACTTACATAACTTTATATATCTACGTGGAAGCCCTTTTATTTTATATGTATATATTTCACTTCTCCTCAAACTGCTAGAATTTCTATTAAAAGTCTAATATAGGTTTACTACCTGTGTGGCTTTTAAAACAAAAAGGATTGTAAAATTTCCAATATTTTTCAAGCTTATCCAAATTCCTGCAATGTTCATTTGGAAAGGAATTTCATTAATAATTCATTATTCCTTTGAATTGAGTGTACATATGAGATGAACTCTTTAGGGGAAAACAACGATGCTGAAAAGTAGAGTTAACATGATTGAAAAGCTTCTTTAACAATAATTGAAGATTTCTCCACTTGCTAAATGGTTCTGCAGGTCCGAGGGATTAGGGGACATGTGAAGAAAGAACAAAGAATAAAATATTTTTGTAGTTTGAAAGTGTATACAGTATTCTCAAAATATAGAGCCTCAAATTTTATTGACACGACACTAGAAATCACTGAGTCCAATTCCTTGTCTTTGCATTTGAGTATGCTTCTGAATGGAAAAATAAACTTGCAAGTCTACCCAAGGAAGCATTTATGCCTACTACATACAGAAGGAGAGCTCAAACACAGCAATCTTGACTTTGGCCTAATACACAGTAATCATTCATTAATTTAACAATCTTGTATTGAATATCTATTCTGAAAGAGAGGGGCTTAATAATGAGGAATAGGGCATAGCATCTATCTGAAAGAGCTCACCTTCTTTGTTGACTACAGTGATGTTCCAGTGGGATGTGTGTGATAATGAGCATATACACTAAGAATTGTATGAGAAGAGTACAGTAAAGCCAGTCTGAGTATTCAGGGAAGGTCTCAAACCAGAAAAGACACATGTTTGAGCAAAGACATAAAAGTGTAAACAGCATATGGCCTCCCATGGCACACAAGCAACTTGGCATTTCTGCTGCTTACAGTGTGTGCGAGAGAGTGATGAATGGATAGACTAGAGAAAGGCAAAGATAGTGGAAAATCTTGCATGACATGACAAGGGGCTAGGGCTTTACTAAGAGCCATTGGTAAGTACTTTCAGCAGAAGAGGAAGACAGAGAGAGTAATTAGGTCAATTCTTTGCCAACCATTTTTGTTGGACAAGTTTTTTGTTTACTGATTTTCTTTTGTTTTTAATTTCCAATTGGCTGCAGACCAATATGCAGTCATATTGCACACATCACTAGTGTTCACCTTGTGTCACATGCCACTCACCATAAGAGTCAACAACACCCTAAATGGTCCACAACCTATTCAGTGAGACAGATCCAGTCATAACATGCTTAGAATTCTCAAAAACATCCAAATGCTACACTAGCTTCTAAATGCTTAAGCTCGATTTCTGTACTTATATTGTTACCCTCTATCAGTCATTTGAGTAGCTCTGAGTTAGGGAGACTATTGCAATGCTCTAGTCTGATGATGATAATAGTCTGAACTAGGATACTAAAGATATAGAAGACACAGAACACCATAGAAAGATTTAAAGGAGAAAAATGGGATGTGGAAAAAGGATGTGGAAAAAGAAAAAGCTGAGACTAAACATAAAAGTAAAACCATATTGCTACTTTTCTGGAACTTTTTCATAAATACACAGATATACATGAGGTCAATTACTGAACTTTAGGCTTTATTTAAAATATGTTTAATCAGTGTGCCTCAATTCTAAAATATCATATAATTAGCAAGTTGCTGACTTTGTGGAAGGATTTTGTGCTCATTGGAGATTTGCAGTGGAGACGCTTTTGATGGAAATACTTGCTGATGCCTTTAGGAGACTGATACATCACATATCACATGGATGCATTCATCTAATACTCCTTGGCTTTAGAAAGAGTACCCTAAGAGTATAAAATCTAGCAATAAAAAATCTAATTATGTTTTTTCCATTGAAAGATATGCTTTCTTTTTGCACAAAAATCCAAAATGAGTTTTCAGAGGAATATTGCTGCATAAAGAAGCTAATTTATCACTTAAATAGATGGAGAGGAAGAATTCAACAATGCTTTCACAGCTGAACTTTTAATCCCACAGAGCAATGATGGCTCTGATTAGAAAGAGATAATGATTTAGAATGTACGGGCATGGAATTTGATTTTCCAAGAAAAACTCTGTCCTGGAAATGGGAAAACCACAAACTTTGCGAGAAAGAGAATGTTTTAAGCGCCTTATAATAAAGTATTTCTTCAAACGAGATAGAAATGACATACTTCCTCCTGGAGTTATCTAGTATAAATGTTACTCACTTGAAAGGCAAATATTTTAATTACATTTGAGCAAGCCGGGCAGAAGAAAGACTAGCAAACTGTCAGGAAGACACCTCACAGATGTCCATACATTACCGCTAAAGTCTGAGCTAGAATCTGAGGGTAGGAATTTTGTCTGTTTTGTTTTCTGATATGTCCTAAGTACTTAGAACAATGTGATATGTGGTAGGCACTCAATAAATTTTTGTTGAGTACATGGTCAATTTAACAAAATCCTAAGTCTTGATTTTATCGGCACATGTATAGTATATCTGCCTTTTGGGGGTATACTCAACTTCAGCAATTCAAGAGAGAATTATATCAAAGAAAAATGATCGCTTACTAATTTGGAAGAGAAAAGCTGTTACATGAACACAAATAAACCAGTATACAAGATCAGAATAGATTTCTTTACTGTCTAAATAACACCCAAAGAGAAATTTTAAATTTGCAATAAGAAATATAACGTTACCAGAAATCGGAATGTTAATGTATGTTTGATTAGCATATCATCTCTCAGTAAAAATCAAATGGAAAATCAAAATTAAATAGAAGTTCTCTCAATATACATGACACCAGATAAAAAAGAGACTTAGTAAAACTTTAGTGGAACATGGTAAGATAGGCTACTGTGTTCATCTTAACAGGATAAAATGCTAAAATTCACTGTCAATAGTCTCCTCCGTTCTATACCACGTGTTGGCTTTGTGAAGGAGTATAGCATGCATGAAGTCCATTTGCAAAGACTCCTTTCTCCCCTGGGCTTTCTGACTTGAAAATCTTTCATCTGTCTGTATGCCTACCACTTTTTAGTTCATAGCTAAAACCCCCCACCCAAATATACCCTCCTCCAAAGAAACGCTTCTTTAAATAAGTTTATATATTAAATTATGCAACAGCAAAGTCTCAGAGGTGAAGTTTTACTCTATTTCTAATTTGATTTTGCCTATTATACTCTGATCAGTTATGTGTTGATCTTAAATTTGAACTCTCAAAAACACTTACTCTAAATTACTAAGGTTTGGGAGAATACTTCACTAGCAAAAGGAATTTCCAATGTGTATATATATAATCATATTTTAGTCAATTCTTTGGTACCCTTACAAGGTTGGTATTGCAAAGCCTAATATGTAAAACAGTTATCTAAGCAGTTGAGTAACAGAGGCATTTGAAAGCCACAAATAATCAAAAGCTTCTGAACAATGGAGAAATCTTGTCAAAAAGTACTCCATATATTTTATCCACTTTTTTTGCAAAAAAATAAAAGTCAAGATGGCCCATTTTACTAGTCTCAGCATTGCTACTCAGTGCAAAGAGAAAGTGCAGGGAGGAAAGGCTTTGGCATAGCATGCACTCAAGAGCCCCACAGTTCTTGCATGCATGGGCATGTGCAAGGGCAGTTTCAGAGCAATTCCAATGGTGAAAGCAATTGAATCATAAAGATTTTAGTTGACATATGCCTTACCTTGACCTACTGTACAAAAAGTAATTGAATGCTCTGTGGCTAATGAAAAATTAAAATTATGATTCCAACAAAGACTGAGGTGTAGAACACAGTCACTGAATTGTGCAAAATGAGGTCGATGAAATGATGAAAAGAAAAAGAGGATCTAAGGGAGCAAGGTAGAAAGATTCTCCTTGGCCAAACCAAACTAAGGTACTAAACAAGTAATAAGGAGATTGAATATACTGTGTTTTTTATAAAATTATATTTACATTTATAGTAATAAGCTCTGTAAGGTTCATTCCACAGTACAGACTTGCAACTATACATACAGTAGCATCATTCAAAATACTCAGAACTCCTACCCATAAAGAGACCAAGACAAAATTTGGCTAGAACATTTCCTTCCAAGAATTCAAAGTATCAGTTGTGATTGAAATAAAATGGACAGATAATTATTCTACAACTGAATGTAGGGCCTTCTTTCCCCCTAATTTCTAGCCCTGATCCAGGCTATGTAGACACAAGGCAGAACAGTTATGCAGAACATACCACCAGGAAGTCCATGCTATATTTCTAAACATCATACTTCCTTTGTAAACAAAGCTTTAAGAACTTTCAACATTTTGTTGATTTAGAAAAATAGGTCATTGTATTTATTTTTTATAAAAATGCCCAGAAGCTATTGTAATAGACATAGTTTTAAAAATTGAAAATGTATAATGAAAGACTATGCTGCTGCCTTTGAAGATAAAGGAAAGGGTCATGAACCAAGGAATGCTGGCAGCTTCTAGAATCTGGAAAAGATAAGAGGATGCATTCTCTTCTTATGGCATCCTTAAGAAATGAAGCCCTACAGCAAAGATCATTTTAGATTTCTGACCTCCAGAACTGTAAGATAATACATTTATGTTGTTTTAAGCCATTAATTTTGCAACGATTTGTTACATTAGTAATAAGAAACTTACAGAGCCTGCAACTTTATTTGAAAATATTTTCAACAGTTTGACATTTGTATTTTACTATACTTACTGTGTTTTTTTCTATGACACATTTAAAAGATTTTTATGTATTCCAATATATCACATTTTCCCTTTATATGGATGAATTTTCGTGATGGTTAGGAAAGTTCTCCACACACCCGGAATATAGGGGAATTCACTTATGCTTTCTTTTCCAGTACTTATATGTTTCTGTTTCTTAAGTTTAAATTTCTGTTTCACATCACATTGACCTTGACATATGATATAAAGAATAAATCCAATTTTGTCATTCTCTACAATGCTGTTCATTTATTCTAGCAGGACTTAATAAAAAGTTCATTCTTTTCCCTTATGATTTGTGTTGCTATCTAGAGCATATTCTAAATTTACATATGTAAAACTGTAAGACATAGATGAAAGATTGAAGAAGATACAAACAAATAGAAAAATACCTCTTGTTCATGAATTGGAAGAATTAATATTAAAATGTGCATACTACCCAAAGCAATCTACAGATTCAATGCAACCCCTCCCCAAATTGCAATGGCATTTTTAACAGAAAGAGAAAAAATGTTAATATTCGTGTATAACCACAAAAGACCTCAAATAGTCAAAGCAATCTTGAAAACGATCAACAAAGCTGGAGGGATCACACTTCCTGATTTCAAAATACATTAAAAAAGTTATAGTAATCAAAACAGTATGGTATTGTCATTAAAAAAAAGGCACACACATCAATGCAACACAATAGAGAGCCCTAAATTAAGCCCATGCATATAAAGTCAACTAATTTTTGATGAAGGCACCAATAATACACAATGGAGAAAGGATAGTCTCTTCAATAAATGCTGAGAAAACTGGATACACACATGCAAAAGAATTAAATTGGAGCCCTATATCATAAAGTCAAATGGACTTAATATAGATTAAAAACTCTAAGGAGAAAACTCATTCACATTGGGTCTTGGCAATGATCTTTTGGATATGACACCAAAAGTCAACAAAAATAAAAATAAATAAATGGGACTACATCAAACTAAAAAGCTTCTGTGCGGCAAAGGAAGTAATGATCAAAGTGAAAAGACAATCCATGGAATGGGAGAAAATATTTGCAAGCCATATATCTGATAAAGGTTTAATCCCCCAAATATATAAGGAACTCATATGATGCAATAGCAAACAAACAAACAAACCAAATAACCTGATTTCAAAATGGGCAAAGAACCTGAATAGACATTTTTCCAAAGAAGATATACAAATGGCCAATAGGTATATGAAAAAGTGCTCAAATTCACTAATAATTAGGGAAATGCAACTCAAAAACCATAATGAACTAGCTCTTCACACCTCTTAGGATGACTATAATCAAAAGGCAAAAGATAACAAGTGTTGGTGAGGGTGAGGAAAAAAGGGAACCCTTGCTGGGAACATCGTTGGTAGGAATGTGTAGCCACTATGGAAAGCAGATCATTCACTATATTCCCTATGTTGTGCCTTTTATTTCTGTAACTTATTCATTCCATAACTGGAAGCATGAATCTTCCACTCCCCTTCACCCATTTTGTCCATTTACCCACCCTGCTTCCCTTTGGCAACCATGTTTGTCCGCTGTATTTTTAGGTCTGATTCTGCTTTTTGTTTGTTTATTCATCTGTTTGCTTTTTAGATTACATAAGAGTAAAATCTTATGGTATTTGTCTTTCTCAGTTTGACTCATTTCACTTGGCATAATACCCTCTAGACCCATCCATTTTGTCACAAGTGGAAAGATCTTATCCATTTTTACAGATGTGTAATATTCCAGTATGTGTATGTATGTGTGAGATACTAACTTACACCTGTCAGAATGGCTAAAATAAAAAAGACAAGAAATAACAAGTGTTGGAGAGGATGTAGAGAAAAAGAAATGGCTTGTGCACTATTGGTGGGATTGCAAATTGATACAGCCACTGAGGAAAACAGTATGGAGATTCTTCAATAAATTAAAAATAGAAATACTGTATGATCCAATAATTCCATTACTGGGTATTTACCCAAAGAAAACTAAAACACTAATTTGAAAAGATATAAGCACTCCCATGTTTATTGCAGTGTTATTTACAAAAGCCAAGATATGGAAGCAACCTAAGTGTTTATCAATAGACCAGTGGGTAAGGAAGATGTGGTATAAATTGTCTTTTGAAGACTGTCTCCTTTATGATTGCTAATTTTTTGTATTAGTTTTTTTTTCTTAGTTTAGTTAATGCTGTTCTGTTATTTTTTTTTATTCTACTCTTTTTTCAATTTCTAACTTGTTAATTTCTGTTTTTACCTTTATTACATACTTATACTTTCTTTTGGTTCAGTTATTATTTTTCCAGATATTGAAGTAGGAGTTTAATTTATTCATTTCTTTCATCATTTTTTGACATAGTAATCTCAAGTAATACATTTTTCAGTCATCACTATTTTAGCTATATTCCTGAAATTCTAATGTCATGTTTTTATCACCTTTGTTTTTCAAATATTCATTTTGACTTTGAAATTCTTTAATAATTGACAATGTGTTTTTCTTTCCATATTTAGGTGAGGAAAATTTTAAAATCCTCTATTATTAATTTCTAGATTTATTGTGTTATAGTCAGAAAATACTACTTGTGTTATTTCTATTTTTTTCAAATTTGTTGAGGTTTTTGTAAGAATAAGATGTATTCTCTATTAACAGTTTCAGTATTTATCAGAATCATCTTACTGATTTTGTTGTTTTGGTCTTCAATAATTTTCTTTTTGTCCACTTGATCTGCCTTTGTAGGAGGGACTTATGTCAAAAATCTTCCTTTATTAGTGTATTTGTCTGTTTTTTGATATATCTTCTTTTGTTTCTGCTTTATGTAATTTGCTGGGATATTGTTAGATAAATGTAACTATTTTCTCTTCATTTTGAATTGAAGCCTAGGCATTAAAAATGTCTTTCTTTCTGTCTTTTCATCTCTTTGTACTGAATTCTAAGCAATCAGTTATCAACTTAATGAGCCCTACTTCATTTCACTTAACATTTGCCTAATGTCTTATCATTCTCTCATTTTAAGTCTATCTAATCTCTGTTTTATGTGTGTCTCTCATATAAGCACAGCGTTAAATGCTGATTTTGGACAACCAAGACTCTTTGTCTTTTAATAGATGTGTTAATCCATATACATTTATTGATGTAATTGATATGGTCATGTTCTATGTTATATTTGAATGTATATCTCTTGATATATAGATCCTTTCATTGTATGGGCGGTTTTATTTACTTTTTAAAAAAATATTTATTTATTTATTTTAGAGAGAGAGAGCACATAAGCTGGGGGAGGGGCAGAGGGAGAGAATCTCAAGCAGACTCCTGCTGAGCACAGAGCCTAATGCGGGGCTTGATCTCACCACCCTGAGATCATGACCTGAGCTGAAATTAAGAGTTGGCTGCTTAATGGACTAAGCCACCGAGGCGCCCCTTATTTACTTTTGCTTCTACTTTTTTTCTTACCCCTCCTCCTTATCATCCTCCTTCTCGTCTCTTTTTGTTTCCCCTTTCCTTCCTCCTCTTCTTCTTTCTAACATTGTTCTCTACAAAGCAGAATAGAGGACTCTTCATGAGTTTAGGTCACAAAATAAAATTTCTAATTAGAAAAAGCCAACACTTCAAGGATGTGGAAAAAAAGGGACCCTCTTGCACTGGTGGTGGGAATGCAAACTTGTACAGCCACTGTGGAAAATAGTATGGAGGCTACTCAAAAAGTTAAAAATAGAACTACCCTATGATCCAGTAATTGCGCTACTGGGTATATACCCCAAAATACAAAAATACTAATTCAAAGGGATAAATGCACTCCAATGTTTACTGCAGCATTAGTTACAACAGCCAAATTATGGAAAGAGCCCAATTGTCCATTGATTGATGAATGGATAAAGAAGATGCGGTATTCAGCCACAAAAAAGAATGACATCTTGCTATTTGCAACAACATGGATTGAGCTAGAGATTATAATGCTAAGTGAAATAAGTGAGAGAAAGACAAACATCATATGATTTCACTCATATGTGGAATTTATGAAACAATATGAATGAGCAAAGGAAAAAAGAGAGAGAGAGAGAGACAAACCAAGAAATAGACTCAACTATAGCGAACAACCTGATGGTTACCAGAAGGGAGGTGGGTGCAAGATGCGTGAAATAGGTGATGGGGATTAAAGAGTACACTTATCATGATAAGCATTGCATAATGTATAGAATTGTTGAATCACCATATTGTACACTTGAAACTAATACAACACTGTATGTTAACTATACTGGAATAAAAATTTTAAACTAAAAAAAAAGAAAAAGAAAAAGCCAACACTCTGTATGCTAATAGAGCATAACTGTGTGTGGCTGCATAGATCACTAGATATGTCTGCTTTTTATTATTACTATTATTTTGCTTTTACCTTGGTAATTGAAATCCTGCTATTGAGTAAGACTGGGTTCCTCGGTGTTGGCACTACTCTGGGATCTGTTCAGTTAAAGGACTGTTTCTTTAATTCTCTGAGCGTACACCTGCAGTATCATGAAGGCACCACACTCATAACGTAGCAAGTGTGATTGATAATGTGGCTCACTTTTCAAAGCTCAGTGAAAGCATTTCAGATTACCAGTCCTTTGCACACCAACTGCGTCTTCCAGTCTCAGGAAGAACAATGTGCCCCGAAGTCGTCAGAATGACTTTTACAAAGAACCCAGTGCTGTGGAGAGGGGAGGGAAGTGAACATTAAAGAAACAAAACCAAAGCAGTGATTTGTTACCATCTCAAAATGTTGCTGGATTTGCCATCAGTGTGGTAGTGCAGCTTCATTTGCAAACACAAGCCTCTTTAAGGACAATCTTCATGTCTGAACAGAAAGTATTTTGTCTTTTCAGGCAGGAAACCTAGGCAAGGCTTTCCCAGAGATATATTTCCACCATGTGGCCAGGACAATAAACATGAGGCTTTTGATCTGGGTGGCAATAGTGGTAGAGCCAGAGT
Organism: Leptonychotes weddellii; assembly: GCF_054177405.1. Lineage (NCBI taxonomy): Eukaryota > Metazoa > Chordata > Mammalia > Carnivora > Phocidae > Leptonychotes > Leptonychotes weddellii. Next base: position 50,227,791 of record NC_138380.1, read on the forward strand.
TCTAAAAGGAGAAAAATGGGAAACAAATCTGCCAGAGGTGAGTGTGTGCCCTCAGGATACTTTTGCATGTCTAGAGTTCACCAAGCAAAGCCAGAGAGATTTCAAATAAACATGTCTAAAGGAGTCATAAAAATCCTAACTAGCGTGATAGCTTAAATCCCAATGTCAAAACACAGAAATGCATGGTCTACATCACATGAAGCTTCTTTGGCCTCAAGTTTATAAATTAAACCTCTTTCCAACTCCTATTTTTATAAGCATAAATTAATAAATTCCCCTCCTCCCTACTACCATCTTCATATTATAGATATAAACAAAATTATTTTTCTTGCTCTGCAGGTGGAATAAAATGGGAGCAAAAAGTATCCTGAAAGTGTACCTTTTCTCATTTTCATTAGGACAAAATTATTTGCCATTGTCATAATATAGGTGTACTTTTAACTTGCTGCTTTAAACACTTTATCCTAGAAATCACTGCAATTCATTATTTTACATGCTACCTTCATTTACAAATCAAAATGCCAAAGAGGAGCTTAGTTTATTTCAGCACTGTTGAAAAAGAGTGCTGTTATTAGGAAATGTGAGTGGGTTGAAGTGGGACTCCCTGTGGAGTCAACTGGGCAGAGTTTGAGTTCCTGGCTCAACCTGATATTAAAAGTGAGTCATCAGTTTACCCACACAGCAGGGTCTTCACTTTGTACTTCTCAATATGAGCAATGCAGCAGTGAGTCTAAAGAGTCGAGGTTAGTTTCCATAATTAATAATCAAGTGAAAGAAATTCCTCTCACTTATTTTGAGAATTATTTTATTATTCAGAAATTGCCTGATGTTAAGTGTCTGATAAATAATAAGAGCACAAATAAGATGTATCTTAGAAAATTCATTTGCATTCAGTGTGATTTATTTCCAGGAGAGGCTAAAGGCATCTCTGTTCACATTAAAGTAATTTTTCTCCCCTTTATGTCCATTAGGAGACATTTGAAGGGCAAAAGTTTTAAGCACCTCTGCTCCTGTTAGTTGATATTTTTAGAAGAAAACTTTAGTAATTGCTGTGCACTCATTTAAAGACATGTGTTAGAACTACTGTGATTTTTAATACATCTCAGTTTTAGTAAGGACACCAACAAAATGATTTAAGATTAATGCCTCACTTTAAAAATTAATAGATGAATGCGATTTACCTTTCATTTCATGTATGAAATCTAAGAAATACAACCATCATTTTTAATCCAAACTCAGTAAACATGTAGTATGTTTTTCCATGCAGCCTCAAAATCTCTTGGTGAAATGACATCCATATTTATCCAAATAACAGTGACAATTTTGTTAAAGGTTGGTAGAAGAGGGGTGCCTGGGTGGCGCAGTTGGTTAAGCGGCCGACTCTTGGTTTCGGCTCAGGTTGTTATCTCTGTGTCCTGAGATTGAGCCTGCATTGGGCTCCACACTCAGAGGGGATTCAGCTTGAGATTCTCTCCTTCTCCCTCTGCCTGCCCCTCCCCTCTGCACACCCTCTCTCTCTCTCTCTAAAATAAACAAATCTTTAAAAAACAAAAAGGTTGCTACAAGGTAAGTTGCTGCTGCATAAATAAAACTGCACCTTAAGTTTCTGTTCATACATTGTGTGTAAATATGAACTCCCACATCTATATATATACATATATTTAAGATGTACATTTTTAGAATATCAGACAAAGTCCTTCATGCAAGAGACCTCACCTGGATTTCCAGTCTTGGCTCTCACTATTCACATCATGAACTCCAGTTACAGAAAGCTAATTCCAAGCAAGCTTTCCCACACTCTGCTTCTTCGTGTACGTGAATTTATCTTCCAGGATTTTCCCACTCTTCTAACTGCAATGCTGAAAAGTATCTATGAAAGACCCCATTCAAATATTATTGTGGTCCTTTCTGTCTTGTTATGATAATCATTACAAGGTATTTTAATTAGTTGTTAAACATTGTCTCCAGCACAATACAGAGAGTTCTTGGAGGAAGAAATGGCTTCATATTTATCTTTTCTCTTTCCATTCTATTCCCTGCCTTTCACCATTAGGAAACACTGCATCTCCTATAATAGATGCTCTGTTCATGTCAAGCACCTACTGGTATATGGTGACAGTAACCTTACATGTCACTCAGCTTCCTTTGGGACATCTTACAATGCTTGGTTTGCACTCAGCCTCTTGCTAGCCATCTAATTTAACCTCTGGTATGATTCACTACCACATTTTCAAAATTTCACCCTCATCCTGGTGCTTTGATGGGGACTGAAGTAAATGTAGACCAATTTTAAGAGGCGGCTGAGATCGTACTTGGTAAAAATTTGTCAGTCAGCAAATCCTGTTTACATTCCTTCTAGTCTTCCTAGAATTTCCTCATATAGGTCCTATACATTTCTTGTAAAAATCATCTCATTATTTTACATTGTTATTATTTTGAATTGTATCTTGTTAGCTTTATATTTTCAGTCAGGTTTTGGCTGTCAATAGTTGAATAGTGTTTTTTTTAAGTGATTGTACTTATTTTACTACCTTTACTAAGCCATTTTATCATCCTCACACTCGATGCAAAGAAACGAAACAATATGAAGAAAAATATGTCCACATTATTTTTTACAATAAAAAGGGTATGCTTCATTCTACAGGCCTGGGTATATTATAGGACAGGATCAAAGTCCCATTTGATTTTAACCCATCGAATAGAATCTCATTCATATTTGGTGAGTGGATTAAATCCACAGCAGCTGTGAAAGACTGGAGCACTTTTGTGGTTTTGTAGAAGTCCCACACCACCACCTCTCCTGAATATTAACTATTTGAACTAGACTTCTACATAACTCTCTTATTGGTTCTTACAGATTTTCAGCTTATTTGCTTAAATCATCCAGGTAGGCAATCATATGTTAGTACAATAATTTTATACACTCTTTTTCAATATTTATGCCTCTTTTTTAACACATCTTAGTGCATTACTTATAAATTCTAGAATACTATTGAAATTAGGGGTGATATTAAATTGCCTAAACCGTTAATAGTTTTTAAAAGTAATATTCATAATATATATATTTTAAAAAGTCATGCATTTTATTGTAATTACCAAATTCATTATTTGTGTATGTGTACATGTATACATGTATATATGTGTACATGGTCTTTTCAGATATTTTAAAAATCTCTTTGAATCTGAATTCTGTCATTATTTCTCTTTTTTACCTCATTAGCCTGGTTCTTCTAAATAATTAGCTATTCCAATGTTTCGCAACTTGTAGTTAATTAATTTCCCCTTTATCTTTGTTAATCCTCTTCCCACTTGCTCTGTTTGTCATGCTGTTCCTATCCTATCTACTTGAGTTTAAATGTTTATTTCCATTTTTTCCTATTTAAAGAGAAAGTGATTTATATTTAAGATTTTAACTCTCATGAGAGCTCTTCTAATAGTTCCCATGTCCTTGAAATGCTATAATTTCCAAAATGTGACTCAACTGGTTTATAATTTGTCCTAAAAATTATGGAAGAGAGAGGTGTGCTTTTTTTTTAAGGTTTTTAAGCGACTGAGAGGCATCTACTTGTTGTTATTCATAGTTTCATTTTTACTTCATTTAATGTTCTTGATCAGATGAAGAGGTCTGTAAAACCTGTATATTTTGGTGTACTGACACATGTATATGTACATATATAATGTTATTTATTTTATTACATTATACTGTATATTATAACAGAGAATATATTAGGGGCAATACCCATTATAAGGCTGTTATTACCAGAGTTGTCTAAGTAATGTGTAGATTAAACTCTATAAAGGATTTAACCTAGTGTCTGACATGTAAGAGGTCGAAAAATATTAGCTGCAATTATTACTATTACTGTTATTAATTAAATACATAATTAATTAATTAATTAATAATTAAATTGTATTGAGTATTAAATTGTATTGAGTATTGACCTGTCCAAGTTGAGGAGTTGAGAGTTTGATTTCTCCTGAGTTGACATGTTATGTAGTTTTGTTTTTTTGTTTTTTTAGAGAGAGAGAGAGCAAGAGAGCACGAGTGGGGAGGAGGTGTGGAGTGAGAAAAAGAATTTTAAGTAGTCTCCATGCTCAGTGCAGAGCCCTACACAGGGCTTGATCTCACAACCCTGAGATCACGACTCTTGAGATCATGACCTGAGCCAAAATCAAGAGTCGGTTGCTCAACTGATTGAACTACTCAGGTTCAACGTTATGCATTTTAAAATGCATTTAAAAGTACATTAAACTTGGGGCGCCTGGGTGGCTCAGTTGGTTAAGCGACTGCCTTCGGCTCAGGTCATGATCCTGGAGTCCGGGGATCGAGTCCCGCATCGGGCTCCCTGCTCGGCAGGGAGTCTGCTTCTCCCTCTGACCCTCCTCCCTCTCATGCTGTCTGTCTCAAATAAATAAATAAAATCTTTAAAAAAAAAAAAAAAAAAAGTACATTAAACTTAAAGGGCTAAAATACTTAAATTTTGATGTGTTGGGCCTTTAAAATTATATTACTCAGTTTTAGAAAATATTTTTTAATCCAATATTTAAAAATACATTAAGTATAGAAAATGCCTTGAGGTGTTAATAAATAGCTGGGTATGTTGGGAATTTACATCAATTGCAAATAGGTTAAGTGAGCAACTAACATCAAGAATTTTATATAACAGAACTTCTCTGTTTTGAAAAAAAATTAGAAAACAGACTTCTTAATATTTTGATTTTTAGACACAGTTCACCAGCATCAAAAAGTAAGAATTTTTATTTTAGAACATTCTCTAATTTAATCAATTCACACCAGAACCTATGGGCAAAGTCAAATTTCTGACTGAATTTCTAATCCCATGTGACAGTTTCTTTCAGGAAACAACACAGTGCTCTGTATAGTTCCTGGCATGCCTTCAGTAAAGGTCACAGAAGTTAAGTGTTCCAGCAGTGAGCCCAAATTTTAGTAGCCTTCAAAGTGCTTCACTAGGGTTTATTCTGTATGTTACAACAGAGAATATCAAAGGCATCCCTTGACAATGTTTGTGCAGTGAATTCTGACCACCTTTCCATGCAAGTAAAGGCACTCAAACACTCTTAAATTTTAGGTTACTTTACCCTGTATGGGGTAAAAAAAGATAAATGCATAAAGACTAACAAATTGTAGCTCCTTCTCTCTCTTCTGTCTACCAAATACACATTCTCTCCTAATCTTAGTCTAAGGAAGAAAAAAACCTTATTTAATTCTAATTCTTACTCTAATTTTCTCATATTTTTTCAAAGTTTTTTTTTAACTTAAAATTTATTGAACTATGGTAGATATGCTGAAAATGCATTTATCACAAGTATATTGTTTGATATATTTTAATCAACATACCCATATAACCAGCACCTAGGCTAATAAACATTTTCAGGACCCCAAAGCCCTTTTGTGCCCCCCTTTCTGTCACAGCACACTCTCCCAGAGTACCCACTTTCCACAGTTCTATCAGGATGGAATAGTTCTGCTTTAAGAAATGTTTTACTTTTTGGGGCACCTGGGTGGCTCAGTCATTAAGCGTCTGCCTTTGGCTCAGGTCATGGTCCCAGGGTCCTGGGATCGAGCCCCACATCGGGCTCCCTGATCGGCAGGAAGCCCGCTTCTCCCTCTCCCATTCCCCCTGCTTGTGTTCCCTCTCTGGCTATGTCTCTCTCTGTCAAATAAATAAATAAAATCTTAAAAAAAAAAAAAAGAAAAAAAAAAGAAATGTTTTACTTTTTGATAATGGAATCATATGGTATATAGTCTTTCATGTCTCACTTTTTTTTGCAGTCACTTCATTTGCTCTCCTTCTTGTGAGATTCCACATATTTTCCAGGTGCGTTACATTATTCATTCTCATTGCTACATGGCAGTCCACTGTGTGACTACAATACAACCATTTATCCATTTTCCAAAATCAAATATTCATGCATATGTGAGTTGTGTATAGACTCTGTGTTCTGGTCTAATCATCTATTTGTGTATCCTTTTCCAATTGAGTATTGCCATGATTAAAGTAGACTTAGAATAAATCTTACTGTAAATCTTAAGGTAACTTTTCCACTTGTTTTTCTTGTACATGATTGTCTTAAACGTTTTAGTTTTTAAATTCCTATATACATTTTGGGAAATATCTCTCTCTGTCCACCCACCAAAAGAAAATCTTACTGACATTGTACAGGATACCTTTGAATTTATGGATGGATTTGAGGGCAAATTGGTGAAAATCTTTACAATACTGTCTTCTAATACATGATTATGTTATAACTCTCCATTTATTTTTGTATTCTTTAATTTGCCTCAGTAATATTTTATAGTCTACAGTGTAGACTTAGCACATATTTCCTTAGATGTATTCCAGGTATTTGATGCACCTTAGCTCATTTTTACATTGCATCATTTTAAATTTTTGAACATTTTATATGCTTCTAACATTGACTTTGGAGTATTATAATTATATACCTTAAACTTGATAAATTAATTTATTAATGCTTATACATTTTCTGTAGATACATTTGGAATTTGATGTAAAAAATATCAAGTAGTCTATGAATAATGTCAGTTTTAGTTCTTTCCCCAAAATATTATGCATTTAATTTCCTTTTTTAAAGTTATCTTTGTATTTGAAACATACCTAAAAATTGCAAGAATAGCATAAGAAAATCCAGTATGCCTTTTACCCAACTCACTAAGTGTTTACATTTTACCCCAATTGCCTTTACTATTCATCTCCTCTCCTTTGTCTTTCCTCTCCTCTTCATTCTCTATCTTGTGTGTGTGTGTACACACATATGCATGTATACATGTATAGGGAAACACATTTATGGATATATACATATATACCCATATACTAATGTATATGGTTGGAGATACCAGGTCCCTTTAACAACAAACACTTGAGTACACAATTCCTGAGAACAAGGACATTTTCTTATCTGACCACAGTAATATAATCAACATTAGGAGCTTTAATATAATTATGATAACATTATCCAACCAGTAGAGCATATTCAAATTTTGTCAATTGTCCTGATAATGTCTTTCATACCTCATTTTTCCCTTGTTAAGAATTCAATAACAAATTTATCATCCCTTGCCTTTAGTTGTCATTTCTTTTATTTTAAAGTTTATTGATGTAATATTCACCAATTTCAGATGTCCAGCTTTATGAATTTTGACAAATATACACAGTTGCTTAACAAGCACCAAAATTAAGACATACATTTCCAGCATGCCAATGTGTTTCCTTACACCATTTTGTATACAATTTCTTCCCCAACTTCAGCCCCTCACTATCACTGATTTGATTCTTATCCCTATGGTTTTGTCATTTCTCAAATTTCATATCAAGTGAACCATGCATTATGTAATATTTTGTAATATTTCTGACTTCTTTAACTTAGTTCAGGGCATTTGAGATTCTTCCATATTGTTGTAAAGCATCAATATTTCATTCCTTGTTTTTTCTCAGAGTAGTATTCTGTTGTATAGATACGCCTCAGTTGGTTTTCTCATTCACCAAATTGAGGACATTTGGTTTGTTTCTAATTTGTGGCTATTATGAATAATGCTTTAGATGAATATGTGCTTTCATTTCTCTTTTCTAAACATTCAGGCATGAGATTTGTGGATCATGTGGTCACTATATGTTTATCTTCATATGAAATTGTCAAAGATTCCTCCACGTACTTGGGTTTTTTGCATTCCCACAAGTAATGTGTGAGCACGCAGTGGCACCACAACCTCGCCTGCATTTTGTATTGTTGTTCTTAAAATTCTCATTATAGCCATTGGAGTAGATTTGCAGTGGTATCGCATCATGGCTTTAATTTTCATTACCTTGTTGACGAATGACTTTGAACATCTTTCATGTGCTTATTTGACCATCTATGAATATGATATATATCTCTCTTTGCTTAGAGGTTCTTTTGTGGTTTATAACATGTAAACATTTAACATATTTTGGTATCGTTATCCACCAGCATTTCATGTTTTATGGTATTATAACGGTATTGTTTCTCTTTATAGAAAGTTCCAAATTTTCATTTGTAGTATACATACATGCAATTGATTTTATTATACTGACTGTATCTTTTTACCTTGAAAAATTCAGTTATTAGTTCTGGGAGCTCTTTTGTAGATGATTTGAATTTCTACACAGACAATCATGTCATCTGTGAACAGCGACATTTTTATTTCTTCTTTTCCAATTTGTATGTTTCTTATTTTTCATTTCTTTTTTTAAAAAGATTTTATTTATTCATTTGAGAGAGAGACAGAGAAAGCACAAGCAGGGGGAGAGGTTTAGTGAGAGGGAGAAGCAAACTCCCTGCTGAGCTGGGAGCCCAACAGGGGGCTCAATCCCAGGACCTAGGGATCATGACCTGAGCCAAAGGCAGATGCTTAACCATCTGAGCCACCCAGGCACCTCTATTTTTCTTTGCTTATTTATTTTTCTTTCCTTATTGCACTGGCTGAAATCCCATGTATAATGATGATTAGATGACAATATCAAACACCTTCCCTTGGTCTTGATCTTAGAAGGAAAACATTATCTTTCACCATTAAGTACATATTAGCTATGAGGGCTTTTTTTGTAAATTCTCTTTATCAAGTTGAATAAAATCCCTTCAGTTAGTTGAGAATTTTATCACAAATGGATATTGAATACTCAAAATTATTTTCCCTGCACTTGTTAATGATATGGGTCTTCTTTTTTAGTTTATTGATTTGGTGAACCACATTGATTGAATTTTGAATATTGAAACATCCTTGCATTCCTGGGATAAATCCAACTTAGTCATGCCATGTCTTTTTAATCTCCTTTAATCAGGAAGAATTATCCTGAAATTCTTTGTCTCTCCTGACCTTGACAGTTTTGACAAAGACAAGCATGTTTTGTTGAAATCCCATCTTTTTGAGATCCCAGCTCATTGTTTTGAGAAATTCCATATATTGGTTCTAATATTTCCTGATGAATAGATTCAGGCTATGCATTTTTGGCACAAATACCATTGATAAAATGGTGTTAACTTCTCAGTATATCAAATTAAAATGCACATGCTATTACTTTCTGATTTTGGTGAAATTAACATTGATTACTTGATTAAGGCAAAGTTTACCACACCTCCCCATTATAAAGATACTGCTTTTTGTTTAATTAAAAAGTAACTTGGGTGATAGATCTTGAGAATTTTGAATTTCCTATTCATTATCAAATTTTAATTGACTTTTTATCATCCATTTTTAAGTTTCTAAATCCATTATTCCTTTTATATTAGTTAGATAGGATTCTACAGGATGGACAAATCTTCCTTTCTCCTGTATTCATTTATTATCAGAATGCATTTATAGATGCAAATTATATTCAATGGGTTACAATCCATTACCCTTATTTAGCTCCTGTATCCTCTTAATATGTGCTTTTGATTCTTTGTACATTTCCTTAATTTGTGACATAAAATGTTTTCTCTGGTTCATCTTGCTCTTTTCCTTCCCCACTCCTGGGATCAGACATTTCTCCAAAAAGCCCTGATTCCTTTTAATGATGAATGGTATTTAGAAACAAGCACTCATGGACAATAGATGTACACAGACGGACTGGCATATCTTTGATTCTAGGCTGTCCCAACAGAGATAAATGTATATGTATATTTATCCATATACATACATATGCACACACATATGTACATATAAATATTAGATACAGACATATTTATCTACATCTTTATACATATAAATGTATACTTGCACATATAAACATATATATGTATATTTATTTGTGTATATATCTAAGTAAATACCTCCTCTTCCAATCCAATAGCACAAGACATAGTCTAGTTTCTCCTATTTTGATGTTTTTAACTTCCTTCTTCAAGGGTGAAAAACTGCCTTCTATTATCATCAATATATTTACACATTTTCCTCAAGCCCAGGATATACAATAATTAATTTCAAAATTGCTAACCCATAGCATTCTTAAAAGCAAATTGACTAATTAGTAAGTTTCATTTTGTTAGTATCTTTTTGAGGTTTAATTTATGCACAGTCAAGTACACAAATGCTTTGTGTACAATTTATTGGCGGTGGCTCCTACCGGCTGATAAGAGCTGATTACTAATTTTCAGGAATTTCATGAGCCAGTTGTTAAATGCAGGTATTCTTTAAATTACATAAACTTATAATTATATATACAATATTAACCACAAAACAATAAATATCCCAATCTCTTTCCTCCTAATTATCTTACTGCATATTATTATCATCTATACTTTTGAGGTTATTTATGTCTATTTTATGTGCATGGTGGAAATACTATATAATGATGCATTCTCTTTCCAATTTCCTGTTCAGTGATGGCATTTTGGTACCTTGAAATTGACACAGAGAGAGCATCTACACCACAGAAATGGGCAAATGCTGAAATCAGCACTTATTTATTGTTTGCTGATTGTTTGGACTTAGAGAGCAATGGAATAACATTAATAACAAAAACTAAATTTAAAATTGTGTTGTGCCTATAGCTTTCACACTGTAAATAGCACAAGAAAATGGGGAAATGATATTCTAGTATTCAAAAATTATTATCTGATTTAGGAAAGAAGATTCTCATGTCATTGATGAACAAATCAAACAGTAAGAATGAACACATTCAAAGATGGAGATGGTCAAAGACAGATGCATGTTACAAATTGTCCTTACTCTCCTCCACATCCTTGTCTCCTCAACTGTCATTCTTGCTGACATAAAGAGACTTCAAGATCAACACCAGATACAGAGGCAAGTCCCAAAACTGCATAATTTCTAACCCTTAAAAGAAAGCCCTTATTTGGAATGCTGGGTTATGATTTTCATCCATTTAATGGCACATATTTCTGATGAGTTTTGATTACTCATCAAATTTATGTTGGAAATTACGTAGGAAATTTATGTTGATTATTTTCTCTTTTCCTTACATAGTATCTTAGTAGGATGCCAAACGTACTCCTCTCACCTTTTTTTTTTTTTAATAAATTAGATTTTCCAGAACTGTGGTTGAGTGGTTCCCATAGGGATAGAGGATGTACTAGGATATTTGTCCAAACTTCACAATTCAAGACAATCTCTCCACTGTTGCTACAAAATGGCCCATTTTCTTAAAAAAGGGTTCCTCTCTGTAATCATTTCTCATCTGATTTCCACAACTTAACCTGGCTGAGAATAATTTGGGGGCTTTTCTATTTTCTTTATAAACTCTGTCACAGGCTGCTGTCATTAAGAGGCAAGCCTTTGCCTTCTAAGTTGATGGGATCACAGTTAAATGTGTATTTGATTGGTGCTTTTGAGATTTGCAATTTCCTTGCATCATGTACTTTCCATGACTTCTACCTCCATTTTACTAGGTCATGGTCTTGTAGGCCTCAGCCCAGCTGATAACGTCTCTCCCCACTTGTGGACTCTCTCTTCCTAGAAATAAGTATTTGCTAGAGCTTTCTGAGATGTGCCATTGGTTGGTCTGATCATTGGCCAAGACAGACATAACTGGCAACTGATAACAAGGGAGATCAAGACATTAAACCAGTCAGCCCTAAACTAGGGAAACATCAGTTCTATCATAAAGAATCCTACACAGTCTAAACTAAATGTCCAATAGAGTTTGTTACAGTTAATTTTAAACTTTTTTACTGCAATCACTAAGTCCAATCCCCCTGAAATATGTTGGAAAGTGGACTCATCATATGCCCCACGTTCCTGGTTTCTGTTTCCATTCTAGTGCTCCCATTGCGGAGTAGCCACTTACAACAGGGCTCTGTCTCTAATGCGCAACACCACGCATACATTCTGATGTTCATTCATGGATCTTAGCTGTTTGTTGCTTGTTCTAATCAGGAAAGGAAATGTGCAAGTGTTACCCTCCTGGCTTTTTCTACTGCATTCTGGCACTCCATATCCCTATCCACTACCAACTGCACACACCCTAATTTATCAAATTATATTGCCCCCAGGTTACCTCTTCCATGCACCAAAGGATAATGTTTGGTATTTTTCTATTTTAGGCAAAATGGTATGGTTTCTGTTTTAGAGTTTAGAAAAATTTCAGACTTGGCCAAATTATCCACATTGGTAAATCCTGCTTCTAACAATGATAATGACTATAATACTAATAAAAATAAATTATCTTTGCATTGAGTTTGCAAACTTTCCTGAAAATAACCGAAAATATGTGATTTTACTTAATTAAGTGATAGCTTTCTAGTTATGCTATGATAGAATTTGCTTAAGTTTATTTTTTGGTACTATTAGACATATAAGTAGAAATTTGTTTAAGTTTATTTTTTGGAACAATTAGACATTCATAAATCATATGAATAGAAACACCTTTATATTATCACAAATAGTGATTCATAAATTGCAAAATGAATTCAATTTTAAAGAAGGATAAAGTAATTTTCAAACATTCTAAGTCTAGTTTTCCTTGCTGCAGGTCACCATTTTAATATGTATTTAATTGTTTCCAAGTTCCAAAAGTACATATTTAGCTTACTTTGATATGTATGTTCAAAGTAAAGTATGTTTGACTGGACCTAATACAACACTGTGTGTCAACCACACTCAAATAAAACAATTAGTTTTAAAATTTTTTTAAGTATTTTTGGCTGGTTATTAATGAATGGAAAGTCAGAACCCCAATCCATTTCAAATTTTTTCTGTCATACTTAAAAATGTATTATGTTAGGCTTCACTGGATGAAAAGTGAGAGAGAATTCCAAATTAAGTCTCTTCTATGTCAAATATACAATTATTTTAAAGTGATTTCAAATACAAATTAGAACATCTGACCTTTCTTTAAAGCTGACAATTCAAAATTAGCTAAATGAAAGAGAGATGTTCTCACCAATTTGAGAATAACTATAAGATCCTGAAAAAATCTGGTGTTTCCTGATATAAACCTAATCGTACCTCTCAAAGAGAGCTGTGAGAGCTTAAATATGGTTTGCTATTGTTTTGAGTCAGGAATGTGCAGCTTCTCTGAATCCTAAAGGGCTCACCCCAAAAGATTAAGAATTACGATTTTTCTTTTCCAAAAATATGTTATAAAATGACAGATTAAGAAATTAAACACTCTGATGTTTTATGAAAAATTGTCCTGGCTCTCGACAAGAAGCAGAAAGAACCCTTTGTTTCTGAGCCAGTTTCAGTCCATAGGGGCTGTGAATTTAAGTAAGTTAGAATTATCCTGTTTTTCAGTTGCAGAAAAATAAGCACAAATAGGTTGTCTTTTCCACAACAGAACAGAAAATTTTGTATAATTGTATGTGCCTACTACTGACAACCAACTAAAATAAAAATAGTTTCCCTACCAACAGAATTCAGAGAGTAAGCGCAAATCATGTATAATAAAATACTTGATCAGAAATTTGGCAAGAATGTTCTACACAAAAGTCATTTCCCCAGGAATCTTTCTCTAGACACCCTGATTGAAATAAATCTGTGTTCTTTATCCTTCGAACCATTCTGTGCATCTCTCTACTTATTGGAATTTATCACCATTGAAAAAAATGTAATTATTTCTATAATTTACTCATCTCAAGCATTAAAATTGAAATTTCACTAAGCAAGACACGGCTGTATTGCAGCCCCTATAACAGTTTCTAGCACACAGTAGGTACTTAATAATTATTAGTTTAATAAACAATAAAGTTTTCAATAAGCAATATAGAAACTAGTAAGCAGTCATGCTAGAGGAAGATTATAGGTCAAATTATATTGTAAAAAATGAAAAATCTCTTAACACTATTAAGACTTCCAAGTTGTAGTCAGAAACTATGATGCTACTAGCCACTTTTGTTGCACTTAAATCTGTTTCCTCACTAACACAGGAACCACTGAGACCCAGTATGTTACCAAAGCTATATATAGGTAAGTACTTTGGAGGGGAAAACAGGAAAACAAACAAACAAAAATATATATAATTTTTTTTTTTTTGCGGGGGAAACCCAAACTTATCCCCCCCAGAGATTTTTTTTGAAAAAATAGAAATACATTCTTTAAAAATATATCATAATTAAATTTAAAAATTTCCTTCCAGTATTTTAGCTATTTTCCTATTCTTTATACTTAGCAGTGGAAAACATAATCTACAATAAATATTGATGCATGATGCACGTTGGTCAGTGTGTGGGATCAGCATCCAATAGACAAGATTCAGTAGGAGAGGACCAGAAGGAAGCAGTGGTACTTTCTGCTTTTCACATTAAAAGTTAATGAGATTTAAACAATCTCTGAATTTTTTGCTACATCATTATAATACATATTTATCATTAATGCAAAGGCTTACAAGTGGCTTGAAGCCCATAATGTTCTAATAAACACAGCTAGCTTCATGGAAGCACACAGGTAATGTCCAATTGGCCTTTGGAATCTAGAGTATCCACAAAATGTTGGACATCATGCCAAGAAGTAGTATATTGCCATTCATAAAGACACGATACAGAAATAGAAATCTTTGCTCGGGGAGGTGGGAAGGGGAAATGTATATCATCTCAAAACCACTGTGCCTCGGGGAATGCCATAATCATTCCCACATGCAAGGTATGTGCATACAAAATAAAAATGGTGAAGCACTAAGGAGCTCTGGGTGAACAAGAGCCAACTTCTAGGTAGTTCCAGCAGGAGACTTGAGAACTAGGGTTTCTGGGTGCTCTTTGAATCCTCCCAGAACAATTGAAAGTTTGAGCTATGTATATATACTTCCATTTCTCCCCCACCCCAAAACAAAGCAAAACAAGGTTTACTACCAAGGCTCCAATTGCTATCAGATGCCAGTAATTGTTATAATAAATTTTACTCAAAATAACTCCTTTTCTTCATTTTCAGAACTTCAAAAATTAACTTTTATCCCTGCCATAATTTTTTATTATAGAACATTCTACCTTAATTTTAGTTTATCTCGTGTACCGTTCCTTTCAGGTTTCTTCTTTAGTCCTGCTTTCTCTACCCAGTTCTCAGAAGACTGCCCAACAGAGGTAATGAGGAGATAGCCATTACCACGTTGTGTGGAACATGGCTGCTGGTTTGCTTGGGGGGTGCCTGCTTGACAGGAAATTTTTTTAAACTTACTGATTTGGCACAGTTAAAACATAATTTGAAATTATTTACAGATTTGGATTGTTTGTATCTTCAGTTTTCTTTTAACACTTACAGGTGGGCATGCTAAAGGCATAAATATATAGGCATAGCTAGATGAGGAAAGTATAACTCTTGGTAAAATAGCAGCACAAGTAGGTTCAAAATAGACGCATGATGTCTAAATATTTTCTAACTTTGTATTTTTAGACAAACATAAAGGACTTTACATTCTACAGCAAGCTGTATGGGTTCTCACATCATTTGACCTTAAGATGCAACTGTTTTTGGTCTTGGGTTGCCCCTCAATATTTGTAAAGAGTGTAAGGAGTAGCATTACCTTAAATACTAAGACACATTTCCAGTTTATGCTTTCAAAGATAATTCCTACTACCACTGGCTAGCCCCCATTATTTGTCTTCTACAGAAATATTTTCCTGACAATAATACAAAAAACAAGTAAAAAAATCCAATCCAATAAACTGGAAGTTTAATAGCTCTGCAGAAGTCTTGTCACTGATATTCAGAATACAGTTTTATTGCTATATAAACATAAGCCCACACTTAAGGAAAATTTTTTTTCTGGTTCACAAGGTGTGTTATTTAAGCTGGTGGCTAGGGGGAGCCCTTTTGTCTCAGAAACAATTATCTAAAGGAGAAATAAATCTAAGGTTAAAAAAAAAATCACACTTTATTTTTTAATAAAGGCAATAATACATAAGTACAATGGATAGCTGGCATTTGATTTAACATCTAGGTTCTTTTGTTTCTCCTTTGCATAAAGAAAGCAGATAAAGACAAATGGAGTCAAGTTCAACATTTTCAACGAGTAAGCAGACAAGTTCTGACGCAGTCCGTACCTCAGATTTATTATCTCGAAGTTGCCAGTCAGTTTATGCAAGCTTAAAGACTTGTTATCACAAGTTCATAGTTTTGTTTTAAAAAGAGGGAAAGTGGAAGGAGATCAGCCCTCTCATTTTAAATCTTTTTTTTTTTTAAGGAGGCTCCACATCCAGCATGGAGCTCAATGCTAGGCTTGAACGCCCAACCCTGAGATCAAGATCTGAACGGAGATCAAGAGTCCAATTTCTAACCCACTGGGCCAACCCAGTGCCCTCTCATTTTAGAAAGACAAGGTCTCTCCTCATGTGGCTGGTGAACACCTGGAACTTTAGAATGCTTTTTGCCAAACAAATCCTGTGTCTGGCCCTAGCAACAACACCCCAGAGCTGCGCTGTCACCTGCTGTCTGTCCTCTTTTCCTTCCACTGCTATGTGGGAAAGTCAGAGGCACATGTGAGAGAGAAATTGTTGCAAAAAAGGGATGAAGAGGGAAAAAGATTATCCTCTTACCAATTAGTTTGCTTACTTTTGCCTTTTCTGTCTCAGACCACCGGGTGCCTGGAATTAATATACTTAGGGCCAAATCCACTTCAACTCAGCCACAGTTTTGGCAAACTCAGTTTTTGCTGTGTGGTTTGGTGTGCCTTTGGCCTTCTCTGTCTGCCGGTCAGGTAGTTAGTTCTCTCTAACCATGAAATTTGTGGGCTGGATTCCTAAGTTTTTTCCTTATTCTTTCCATAACATAGAAATTGGAGCATTAATATTTATTTAAAAAATCAAAATCCTTGAGCACTGAAAAAATTTGTAGAGTTTAGATGCCTTACCCTGGTGGTACATGCTTGAGAGACTGATTGCTTAGGACTTCTGCCAGAGAAGGGTTCAACTTAATTATAAAAAGCCATCAGTGTCATCGAGCCCATCCTGGTATGAACTTGTAACTGTGATTCTAGAGGTCTTGACCACACACTAGGCCTTCTATAAAGCTGAGGTAGGCTCTGAGGGTGTGGTCTGTACTTTGCAGACTCCAGTGCCCGGGTTAGAAAAACAGGCAGCAGCGTTCTCAGAAAGTTATAGTCATTTTGTAATTTACCTCTGCCTCCGGTTAAAGGCCAATATTTTTATTCTTTTTTTAATGCTGCACATTTCAAATATTAACCAAGACACTAACACATACAAAAGGTACACTTTATTTGCAACAAAAGGAGAATAAATAAAAAAAAACAGCTTCTGATTTTTACTTGGAGATCTCAAAGCATGGCCAGTAGTAACCTAGTGAAGCATCCACTGATTTTCACGATGTGGCTCTTGGATAACTGGAACCCATGAAGGTGTTCCAGGTGGTCTGGGACAAGCCCAAAATGCAAGCTACACAGGCAACAACACATTTTTACAAATGTATTTTCCACTGCAGATCTGAGCCTCTGCTGGAAAGCATGAAAATGAACTTAAAAAAAAAATCTAACCACAATTATGATTACAGAGTCAAGCAAAAACACCACAAAATAGTATTGAGGGCTTTGTGATATCAGAGAAATGAATATACTTGGGTAGGTGGTCCGCAGGGCCTTATGCCCTGCCTAAGTGGTCTGTGGAACCACCATAATTTTCCCAATGACTCTTGCAGGTGAGTATCTCAGAGAAAGGGCCACATCTTCCAAAGCTTAGGGAGGTTTTTCTACACTCTTTTTTTTTTTTTTTTTAAGATTTTATTTATTTATTTGAGAGAGAGAATGAGAGACAGAGAGCATGAGAGGGGGGAGGGTCAGAGGGAGAAGCAGACTCCCTGCCGAGCAGGGAGCCCGATGCGGGACTCGATCCTGGGACTCCAGGATCATGACCTGAGCCAAAGGCAGTCGCTTAACCAACTGAGCCACCCAGGCGCCCCTTTTCTACACTCTTAATAACACTTGCATGGTGAATTAAAAATTCTGAGCATCTGATACTTAAAATTTATCTTTGAAAGCTCTCTAAACGTAAACATGTATAGAAGTGAAGTGTTTTGAGTTAGGGGATCCACAGGTATATGTCAATATCATTTTGAATCTTGCATTCATTTATCATATATATATATATATATGTATAGAGAGAGAGAGAGAGAGAGTCATGCTAAATTTGAAACTAATTTTGAGAGGAAGCCCGGTGCACAGTGGGGGTGTTCTTACAATGTTACCTATTGTTTTTTAGCAGACATTTTTTGCAGGATGGAAGCTGTGGCATTCTATCATAATAAAGGTAGGTTCATGCCAAACTAGTTCATATTTGGATATATGTAGAGTTGCGGAGGGAGCTGCTAGAGAAACATCTGTGGGAAACCTGCTATATTATAAGCATAATGCTACTGGCTTTACAGAAATTATCCTGTTTATATCTTCCAATAAATTCTAGGACAGGTATTATTATTTTCATCAAATGATTGAGAAACAGACGCTCAGAGAGATTAAGTAACTTGTCCAAAATCACATATCTGGTAGAAGTAAGGTGCAAACCCAGACCCCTGTAATAATGTAATTAAAGGTGTTTCCATTATAGTTCTTTTAAATCTGCCATCCTGACCTTTTTTCATAGAGTTTGATTTGTCTCTTGTCTTTTATATACATGATAGGGACTATGCCCCACCCACAAAAATTACATAGATTTTGACAGTCAGCCTTATTTCTACTCTCTTCCTTCTTAATTGAAATTCAAGGAGCACATTTTTCACTGCAACTGAAAGTCTGATCTGAAAGAGATCTTTTTACTTCATTGGGAATGACCTGTGTACTTGGAGATTGAAGGTTAATTTGTCATCTGGGTTCCTCAAGAATTTTAGGAGTCTGTTAAAATAGTCCTCTATAGGTCTTTTGCCTCCTACAATTCTTGCCAACCTTGCCAAGAATATAGTACCCTGGCCACTTTTTACAATAGCAATTTCTCAGGGCTGAATTTATGCAAATGAGAGATATAGCTTTAAAAGATGAGCTAATGTCTCTCTAGTAAACAAAGAGCAGTCTCACTGCTTGCTATAGAAGTGGTAGATTCCTCAAGCTTAGATTTTCTCATACAGGATGCAGACTCACTGCACGTAAGCAACCATCTGGACCATATTTATTGTCCTCGAGGGGCCTGAACAGCAGGACCTGTGGCAGGAGGAATTATGATCTAAAAAGATTCTACTCCTTAATCCCTGGGACTGTGACTATCATGAGATACTATGCTTATGGATATGTTGTCTTGCACACACAAAAAAAGAAATTCGCAGAGGTAATCAAGGTTACTAAGTAGTTTAATTTAAAATAGGGAGATTATACTGGATTATCAGTGTGAACTCAACGTATTGATATCAGTGTATACATACTCATGTATTCATGTCATTATTAGCAGAGGCAGAAGGTACAGTCAGGGAGATACAGGTGAAGAGAGGGTCAAAGAGATTCAGAGAAAAAGAAATATCTGATGGGTTATTACTCGCTTTGAAAATAGTAGGTCTCACAAGCCAATGAACACAGGGAACCTGAAGAAACTGAGAATAACCCCTGGCCAAGAGCCAGCAAAAAACAAGGGCCAGAGTCATATAATCACATGGATCTTAACTAAATTCTGCCAACAGAATTCTAAGTGTGCCTGTAAGCAGATTCTCCCACAGAGCATCCAAGGAAGATCCCAGAACCACTGACACCTCGATTTTGGCCTTGTGAGACCTTAAGCAGACTACCAGCCAGGTCTATTGGACTTCACTCTATAGAACTGTGAGATGATAAAGGAATATTGTTTTAAGCTGCTGATTTTGTAGCAATTTGTTATGTTGGTGCAAGACAGCTAATGCAGGAACTGAAGCAAATCTGATGTTCATGTTGCTTGCTATGCTGTAACAAATACCTTTGTCTCTGACCCAGGAGCTTCATGTCTTCTGCCAGCATCTACGAAACAGTAGCCAGCTAACTTATTAGCTTGCAACTAGAGTAAAATCAAAGATTCATCAGTGTCTAGAATGAGCAGATATTAGTGATAATGTCCCTGGTGTGTTGATAGAGGCTGCATTGCCCAAATGAAGATTCTCCAATCCAGGCTCCAACACTTACCCACAGCTATGTGATCTTACACTGCTTAATTGATCTTTACGAGCTCCCTTTTAAAAGTCTTATATTAGATATTATAAAATAGCTGTGAGCACTAAATGAAATTATAAATATATAATGCTTGCACAGTATCTGACAGTAGTAGAGTATTGCCTCCATCGCTTCTTTTACCTTGTCCATATGCCTGCCAAGAGGATAGTTTAGTGAACACGGCATGAGAAATAAGTGAAATTTCTGAAGTAAAAAGATCACACACACACACACACTAGATAGCTCCAATAGCTGATCTTACACAACCATAGATACAGACTGTTAATCTATTCTTAGATAATTTTCATGCGAAGACTTTTTGGTGTCACAATTGCATTGATGGCTTTCAGGTATTCTTATTCTTCTCACTGCATTTTCATGCTCTTTGTATGCTGCTCCCTGACTCTGGGCTTCTCACCAATAAATAGCCACAGCAGACAGAGGAAGCCCTTCCTCCTGTTCATTTCCAAATTCTTGTGTTATCTACAAATATTCACTCAGAGTTGCCAGGCAAAATCCATGACCAGTAGTTGGGCAGCTTTAGGCTCATTGAGGCCTAAAAGAGATCACTGAGGAAACATCTAGAGTAAGCATTCATTAGAAAATACTGACCAGATAACATTTGGGATTCATAGGCTTTGGGTTTTGTCACATTGCAGTCAACAAAGATTTGTAAAATAAGAAAGAATCTTAGATGAGCTAACAGTATCCATCTAATAGATGAGGAAACCCACAAGGTAGCAATAATAAGAATATAGTATTAGTGGCTACATGGAGATCAGAACCCAGGTTTTGGGGTTCCAAAGCAGTGGACTTTTTATTCTACCCTATCTCTACACATATGGATGGACAGTGCTTCTTCTTTATGATACATGCTACATAGAAAGACAATGAGGCTAACAAAAATTAGTGCCATTTTCCTCCCACTTTTCCATCATTTTTTTAAAATGTACTCCTTCTTTCCTTATCTATGCAAAACAACACATACAAACACTTTCATGGCAGCAGACTCTCAAGGACTGCCTTCTCTACCAGAATCTTGGAATTACTGACCCAGCAAATAGATGAGGGGGTAATAAAGAAAGGGACAAAATAAACTTGAACACTGAGGTCCTTGACAGGTCATAGTTTCTAGCTTGCCCAGAGGCCATCTTTCTTTCCTTTTGTACTCAACTAAGGAAAAAATTCAGGCTTCTACTGACAAGATTTTTCTCCATTTGCTCAACCATCCCTGGTTGCAAAGTAACTCTTTAAGAAAGTCTTATTTGAAAAACCCAGGCACTTGACCAGCACATAATTGAACTTGAGTTATTTGGGAGAACTAAATTAATGTGTCATGGAAGAAGTAAAAAAAAACATATTAGAAATTCTGTTGGTGGAGAACCTTTCTGAATGTTGAAATAGCCCAGGATGCAATGCATATTTCTCACATCATTAACTTACACAAAAACATGCCATTGTCAGCTACTTTTCAAATTAAGTAGGCTGGATGACTCTAAAAAATGTTTGGTTTGACCCACTCCACGAAACAGTCAAGTTCACCTCTGAAGTTGTAAATATAAATCATGCTTGATTTGGTAATCTGCACTGATTGAAAACATTTTTGTATAAATGGGAACAGGTAGTTAAAAAAAAAGGAAAAGAAAAATGGAGAAACCCAAAGCATGGAAAGTTGGCTCCCGTACTAGTTTTGCAGAAGGTTTTGGAAATTAAGGCCTATCAACATTCCTTATCCTTTTCTTCTACAGAAGTGTCAGTATCTTCATAGAGCTCATCTGTATTTGTTCCTCTTACATTTTGCATTCTTATCCATATGTATTTTCCCTGAATCTTGTAGAGACTAGCAGATTAGCAACAACAAAATAATAATAATCTAAAAAAGAGTTTGCTCAATATCACTTCCCAGAGAGCAAGACGTATGCATAGTCAAGAGCATGACAGCGAGGTCTATATTTTTAAACGTTTGCTTGCTTTCTTTGAACATCACTGGAAAATAACACCCTTTAGTCTTCTTTGGCGAAACAGTTTTAAACAGATAATATTTTTATTTATTCTAATTCAAACCCATATCTTTTTTTTCCCAATCAGATTGATCTGGATAGGCAACAGAATTTTTAAGATATATAAACATTTTATAAGTGACCTTCAGATAATCAATTATTTTTAGGCTAAACCACTTTCATGTCTTCTATTTTTCCTTTGAGGACATAATTTCCTATGCTTTTACCACCTTCATTTCTCTCCTTTGGAACCTCTTACAGATATTAAAATGTAGCTGAATTTATCGGATTCAATGCTTAAAATAAAAGGAATTCAAAAGTTCTTACATTTGGCACCTTTCATAAAGGTAAATTTCTTAAGTTAAAGGAGGATAAAGGAGCTAGACCTGTGCTTTAGCATATTGTATATGTTGCTTTAGTGGGGATAGCAATGTGATTTGTTGAAGAAGAAAAACTCAGATTTGGCTTGAAATTTTCTGATATAGCAAATGAGCTATCACAAATATTTCACCAAAGACAATTATCAAATGATTGTTTCTGATTAGATAAAGCTGATAATTTAATAAACAGTGGGCAGTAAAAAGTAAATAGATTCATACCTTTCTTTAGAAGTATATATTTAAAGCCTACAATATGCTTGATGATAGAAAGATATTGTTCTCTTTTCTTTGCTTTTCCATTGACCTCCCCCTCATTCCATTCCCACAATTTTATATAAGTGGGAATAAATAATTTAACTAAACTGAATTTCATAATAATATATTGGAATTATATAATTAAATATATATTGGCACTTATGATCAAAAGTCAATTACTCACATATCTGCAGCTTCCTTATTTTACTGTCATCTCCTATTACCCATCATTTGGTTATCCATTGTTACTTTATATCATTAGCAGAAGACAAGATAATGATAAAAAATGAAATAGTGTTTACTGACTGGTTAATATGGACTGCGTTTTTGCTTTTTTAGTATATAATTTAAATTAATCCTCAAAACAAACCCAAAAGCTAAGATCTTTTAATTTATAACAGATAAAGCAACTAAGTCTGGAAGAACATAATTAAATTGCCTAGTCATATAATTACTAAGCAAAGAAGTGACAGAAGTGAGACTCAAGCATAGATTTATCAGAATTTTAATTAAGTTAGTAATTTTAATTAAGTAACAATTAATGGCTTAAGTGAAAGATGTAGAACATCCGAAGCAAAATTTCTTAGCCAACATTCTCTATCAGTTTATCAAATAAAAATATCAGAGGGGTGCCTGGGTGGCTCAGTCGTTAATCGTCTGCCTTCAGCTCGGGTCATGATCCCAGGGTCCTGGGATCGAGTCCCACATTGGTCTCCCTGCTTGGCTGGAAGCCTGCTTCTCCCTCTCCCACTCCCCCTGCTTGTGTTCCTGCTCTCACTATCTCTCTCTCTGTCAAATAAATAAATAAAATCTTTAAAAAATATATCAGAAATAATTTGATAGAAATGTGGTTAAAATATATTAGTGATTTAACAATAAAAATGTATACTTCAGCTTCTCTATGATTTTATCATTTTTGGTAAACAGCAAACAATACTCCCATTGAGAAAACTTAGGAAAGCTGGATAAGACCCCTGCCTCCCTGAAACACACACTATAAAACTTGAATATATAAGAAGTGATGGGGCAGGCAGAATTGGAAAGGTCAAAATCCTGGAGAGAAGGGAACTTCAGAGAGATAAGCAGACTTTCTACCTGTATTTACCCTTAGAGTATTTGCTGTTTATTGGTGGTGGGAGACACTACAAATTCAGGCAGAGAATCATTACTAAAATAAAGAGAATCCATCAGGTTTTGGAAATCCTACAAAACTGGGAGAAAAAAATAGATTTTGTGTCTGTCAAGGCAGTCAGTACTTGCGGGATGAAGATGTCAGAGACAAAAGAAGTCAAGATTCAAGTAAAACACTCAGTGATCTTCCCCCCTTAACATTCTAGTCAAACTCCTCAGTTGCACAGGGTGAAAAGCTGAGAAGACTTAACAGAAATTTAATAAATACAGAGTGGAGTTTTAAGTAGTGTCACAGTGCTGAGGAGGAGACTCAAAAACAGGAGCTCAGTACCCATCAAGAAGGGCCCATTAGCAGACATTCTAGGCTCCTAGATATGAAGCCTAACTGGTAGGGGCTGGAACAGAGGTAGATTAAGTCTTACAAAGTCTATAAATTGACCCAATTATAATTGGTTATCAGAGAAAAGACTGAACTGTCTTTGAAGATAACTAAACTAATCCTAACCTTCTATAATGTTTCATAGAAAATATGCAGCATTCAATTGATAATTAGTAGAAAAATAAATAATCCCAAGACACAAAGGAACAAGACAGCAGAAATAAACACACAAATCACTCAGTTAATGAAGTTATCAGACCTAGACCTTAGACTTAAAATAGATAATAATAGTAATAGGGAAAATTTCTCTGGAGAGCTAGAATATTTAAAAATGAAACAAATGAGGAATATAGAACTGAAAAATGCAATATTGATATTAAGTACCAAATAGGAGGATTTTACAGCACAATGCATATAGCAAGAAAGAGATCAGTGGAAAATATCCAGGCTGAAGTGAGGAGAGAAAAGAAACTGGAAAATGGAGAAAAACTCCTAAGAAAATATGTAACACAACTAAAATATCTGATATATGTGCAATTAGTTACTCCACTGTGATAGGATTCACAAATAAAAATTGCATATATTTAGTTTGTACAATGTGGTATAGATAGATAGGTAGATATAGTGAAATGCTTACCACAATCAAATTAACATATCCATCATCTCCCATAGTTATTTCTTTTTTATTTTTTATGATGAGAACTTCTGAGACCTATTTTCTTAGAAAATTTCATGTATACAATATATTATTATTAAATATATAGCATGCTATACATTAGGTTTCCAGACTTATTCACCTTGTAAGTTTGTACACTCTGACAAACATCTCCTCTTTTCCCCATCTCATAGCACCTGTTAACCACCATCCTACTCTGTTGCTAGGAGTTTGATTTTTTTACTTTTAGATTTACATATAAGTGAAATTATGCAGCATTTGTCTTTCTGTGCTGGCTTATTTCACTTAGCATAATGTCCTACAGGTTTATCCACATTGCTGCAAATGACAGGATTTCCTTTCTTTTTTTAAGACTCCATAATATTCCACTATATATTACATATATGTTGTTTTTTGCGGGGAGAGGGCAAAAGCTGGTATCTACCACTCTGCGATCGCCTTTAGTCAAAATGAATAAATTTATAGAAAATACAATTACCAGAACTAACTTAAGAAGAAACAGAAAATCTGAAGAGTCCTGTATGTATTTTCAAAATTAAATTTGTAATTAAAAACTTTCCCACACAGCAATGACCTTTGGTGAATTCTTTCAAACATTTAAGAAGAATAAAATCAATCATACAAAAATAGAAATAGAGGAAACACTTCCTAACATGTTTATGAAGCCAACCTAAATCTGAACAAACAAACAAACAAAAACTAGCAAGGACACTATAAGAAATGAATACTAAAGGGTAAGCTCTTTCCTGAATAAAGATGAGAAATCATAAATAAATTTCAGCAAAGAGAGTCCAGGAAAATAAAAAACAGGATAAGAAATCATGATGAAGTTAGCTTTGGTCAGTGTTTACAAGGTTACTTTAACATATGAAAAATTATCAATAAAACTCACCAGCTTCAGTATAACCTGGAGAAAAATACAAATAATTGTTTTATTAGTTGTAGAATAAACATTTGATAAAACTGCTCTCTCATGATAAAAATTCATAGCAAACCAGGAAATTAAAAAGGATTTTTTTACTGTAAATGAGTAAATATTATGCTTAATAATCACATATTAAAACTTTCCCAACAAATCTAAGCATAAAGCTTTTATAGGTAGTGTACAGGTACTATGACAATTAAGTTAAAAAATATTCAAAAAGAAAAAAGAAAATCCATTATTCATGGATAATATATTTTTTAATGTAGAAAATCCAAAATGAAATACTGAGTGTTAGAATTTATAACTAAACTTAGAAAATCCCCAGCGAAAGTGTGTACATAAAGTGAACTGTATTAGTGTAAAGTGACGAGCAACAAACAATTTGAAAATGGAACTTAGAAATGATACCATTTTGCTTCTAGTTCTGGAGAAAATTGAGTAGATATGCTTCATCCTATTTTATTCTGCTTTAGTATATATGTAAACCTTGGAAAAAATACATGAAACAAACACCAGAGGACTTTGAAATAGGTGAAAAAGAAGACTGGGCTCTCTTGAGACCCTGGGACTCAGGAATGAGTTTCCTATTTTGTGTTGATTTGTTGTTGTTTGTTAATTTCTTGGTTTTCTCCTCCTACATATATCCCATATATCCTCCTACATATATCCCAGTTTACTTGACAAAGAAGTTTTTGCATCCTGGATATACCATAGGTACTAACCGAAAAAATAAAAAACCACCACACACACACTCACAGACTAAAGCAAGCTATGCCTTTTTTTTTTAAGTTCTACCTACAAGGCTGGTAGAGGATCAGCTGGAAGGACAAAAATGTTTTGAGCAGTTCTTTTTTTAAAGATTTTATTATTTATTTGACAGAGAGAGACACAGTGAGAGAGGGAACACAAGCAGGGGGAGTAGGAGAGGGAGAAGCAGCCTCCCGCGGAGCAGGGAGCCCGATGTGGGACTCAATCCCAGGACCCGGGGATCATGACCTGAGCCAAAGGCAGACGCTTAACAACTAAGCCACCCAGGCTCCCCGTTTTGAGCAGTTCTACTCCAGCCAAAGTGAGCAGAACTCTGACTTCCACTCCACCTCTCTAGTAAAGAGGTAGTTCTGTCTCCTGGTTGGTGGGCATTTATAGAGGATTTGTGTGTAAGCAGACTTATTACCATTCCAAGATGGCAGTAAGAAGACAGTTTCCTTCTCAACCAGTGTGCATGCACAGAGGCTGTAAGGGCAGACCCTGACTACGATCATATACAAATAGTAAGGATATAGCTCTCCTCCTGGCTAGGAGATATCTGCAGAGATTATCTGTGTGAACACAGCCCAAATTACCATTCTGGTTTGTCAATGATGAGCTTTAAATAGAAACCTGAGTCTCATATAATAATACTGAAAATGCTCAGTGTATAATAAAAAGAAAATAATTCATCATACATCAAACATCAACTCAAATAAAGAAGAACAATCAGGGTGCTGGGTGGCTCAGATGGTTGGGCAACCAACTCTTGGTTTTGGCTCAGGTCATAATCTCAGGGCCACAGGTCAAGCTTTGTGCTCAGCATGGAGTCTGCCTGAGATTTTCTCCTTCTCCCTCTCCCTCTGTCTGGGCTTCCACTTGCACTCCCTCTCTCTCTCAAATACATAAATAAAATCTTTAAAAAAGGAAGGATAATAGACACCAACACTGAGATGGCACAGATATCTGAATTTCTGACAAGGATTTTTAAATGCTATCAGAAAAATAATTCAATGAGAATTTATGAACACTCTTAAAACATGAAAAAGTAGAAAAGAAAGAAAATATATAAAGAACATGCAAATAAAAGTTTAAGAACTATAAATACTATAATCATAATTTTTTTTTAGAACTCATTGGGAGGAATCAAGAGTGAAGGAAAACAATTAGTAAACTTGAAGATATATCAATTAAAATTATTCAGTCTGAGCAACAGAGAGAAGATAGATTAAAACAAATGAACAGAACCTCAGGGATGTGTAGCACAATTTAAAAAAAAAAATCTTAACTCTATGTCATGAGAATCCCAAAAGGTGAAAGAGTATGGAGCTGAAAAAATATCAAATACCAAAATATCAATAAATGTCAAATATAATAAATGACATAAAACTCTAGATTCAAGAGACTGAGTGAAACTCAGAGGATAAACTAATAATAATAATAATATCCACTGCCAGACACATCAAAACTTCCAGGAAACAAACCGAGGGTTGTGGAAAAGGAGGTGGGTAGGGGGATGGGGTAACTGGGTGATGGGCATTAAGGAGGGCACGTGATGTGATGAGCACAGTTGTACACAACTGATGAATCATGAAAATTATATCAAAAAGTAATGATGTATTATATGTTGACTAATTGAATTTAAATTTAAAAAATGAAAAAAAAACTTCCAAAAATTTAAACAAAGAACTAAACTTAAAATCAGCTGGAAAAAACCTATCATGCCCAAGATATCCAAAGAATTCATAGAAATCAATGAAAAAAGGCAACTCAAAAGAAAGATGTCTTGAGATTTAAATCAGCATGTCAACAATAACAATAAAAGATCATATTTGAATGACTGATAAATACATGAGAAGGTATGCATGTTTAGTAGTGATGAGAAAGATGCCAATGTATCTTTTAAAATGGCCAAATTAAATATCAAAAATGCTAA
Organism: Leptonychotes weddellii; assembly: GCF_054177405.1. Lineage (NCBI taxonomy): Eukaryota > Metazoa > Chordata > Mammalia > Carnivora > Phocidae > Leptonychotes > Leptonychotes weddellii. The sequence continues at coordinate 50,256,256 of NC_138380.1, forward strand.
GTGTTGAAAAGTTCGTGAAGAAATTGCAACTCTCATACACTGTTGGTATTTGTGTTCTTTGGCATAGTATGGAACACTCTTTGACAGTATCTACCAAAGCAGTTCACATGCGTACTTCACAACCCTGGAATTTACCCTTCGTATGTATCTAACAGACAGGTACCCATCTGTCACCAAAGAACATGCAAAAGAAAGTTCATAGTAGCACTATTCTTAACACCCCAAAACTTCAAACAACCCACATATCTATCAAATGATAAAGTAAATTGTGGCATACTAATTGAGCAGAGAACTATATGGAAATGAGAAAGAACGAATTGTTGCTACATGCAACAACTGTATATCCCACAAACATAATGTCAGCCAAAAGAAGCCAGCCAGACATCAGAGTACAAACTATATTATTTCATTTCTATAAAGTTTAAACCCAGATAAAAATAATGTATTGTGAGTGTGGGCTTCTGGAGTACGGTAATACTCTCTTTCTTCATCAGAGTGCTGGTAAGTAGCTGGGTTCACTACACTAGGATCCACTTCACTGAACACTTATACATTATGTTACATTCTGTAATTATGTGGTACCTCTATAAATATGTTATACTTTATGTATACTTTATTTTTGAAGTTATTCTTACTTCCCCACAAAATTATCACTCAATCTTCTAAAAGCAGTTTTAAAGTTTCAGAACTGAAGTACTGACAAATCATATGTTAGGTTATAGAAGGGAGGAATAAAATATTACATATGCTGAAAGGTAGAAAGGTTTACAGAACATTTTTTCTATTTCTACTTTAATAATTTCTCTAAGAAAAATGTCAAGGAAGATATTAATATAAGCTTGGTAAAAGACTACTAACCAGTCTTCTAGTTAAGTGAGTTTTATCACCTCTGTTGATTTCTTAGAATTCTCTTTTGGAGAAACTCTAGGATCACATAATCTTGTGTCAAAACACTTGGACTTGAGGCTTGACTGTTTCTCTCATTTTATGACAAATCCTTTGTTGACTCTATGAAGACAGGTTTGTCAGTATTTTTTGATGATCTAACAAGAAGTGAATTTGACAGCTCTTTGTAAACTGATATTCGTCATTATCCCGATGACTTTTTCTAATTAGTTTTTTAAATGGCCACATATTTTGGAAATATTCCACAGGCAGAAATCCTCAAAATAAATTCAGTGTTTGTTAAGGAAAGGAGAGAATGCTACAATTTTCAGAACAAGTATACTAGAGCCAGAATTGCTTGGGGTGAAGGCAGCATGTGTTGCTTTCTCCGGAGGGAGTTGGGATTTAACTGAAATTCTCCCTGATGTTTTCCTATATTTCTATATTAACATTAAAAAGCAGTCTAATGTTAAGTCTCAAAAGTTTATATTCGGTTTTCACTTAGACCATTGAAATACTTTTTACTTTTTTTGCCAATATTATTAATACAGGCTTTTTTCCCTCAAAGTTACATATGTACATAGTTCAAACAATCAATAGTATTCCTGAGGCTATAGGGGAAAATAGAAGCCTCCGGCTCCATTGTGTATTCCCTGGGGTTGCTGCTTTCAACTCTTTTAGCCAGCATTTATTTCTATGTTTCTAAATCACATAATGTGGTTATGTATTTTATTTCAGTTATATCTTGATTTTCCTAGTGTGGAAAACGGTCAATTCGTTCTTGACTCAACTTCAGCACACTTTTCTCCAACATGTTATCACAGTTTGTAATTTTTTTTCACTCAGATTCAGTCTCATCAAGAAATCCCTGAGTTTGGTTCTTATGTGGTTCTCTTCTTAGCATTATCCCACACTTCGTTTCTTCTTGCTGCTTTCTCCCATACAGATGCTGGTATCATTAAGGTCTTGTGGCTTTCTGTGGGTTATCACCCCTGCGTGTATTTGGGGGTTTTGGAGTTTGTATGGAAACCTTCTCACCCAGTTTTGTTGTAAATGTACACAGATTTTGGGGATTGCAATTTAGTTGCTCTGCTTTTTTGTGGTGATTTGGCATCTCCACTACCATGCCATCTGTCCAGTATCCCTAGATTTACATATAAAGCTGAGATAATAATGCATGTTCCTAATTAATAAACATATAGCAATTAACTTAGAAGATCACAAATAACAATAAATACTGTTATTGCAGGAAACATAGGACAAATCACTGAAATGGGTCTTTATATAACAAAAAAGGAACTTTTCCCAATGAAGACTTATGTGATCATCACAGTCAAGGTAAAATTTTTTCATCATAATTCATCTGGAACTTACCACATGATGACTTGGATAATTGTCACATACAGACATAATGTCTCTTCTCTTCTGAGTTGCATGCTCATGAATGGCAGTGGTTGTATGTTCTTCATTATAACACTGACACCCTAGCACTGAGCAGAAGTGGTACTAATGCTGACTAGTAAATGTTTGTTGAATGAATTAACAAATAAACGAACACATAAGTTGATTAAAAATGATTTTTCTTTGATAAATAGTAAATTCTCACACATCTATAGGCAGGTAGGTTATCTATATGTCTTGGAGTTATCTTGCATGAAAATCCAAATACACATTGGTGAAATATTTGTTCTCTTGATATATAACCTCCTATTTTCTCTGAGTACAGAGATTCCCAAACAACTGGATCGGTGTTATGTTACAGGGAAGAATTAAGAGAGGAAAGAACTTACTCTATTTTCTTTCTGGGGACAATTATAGAACAAGATTGACTTTGAAATTAGATGGTGGAAGTAGGCTCCTTTCCAGTTCCTCCTGTGTCAGATCTTCACAACATAGCTTTATTATTCTGTTCAAAGTGAATTCTTACCCCATCAAATACACACATAATAACACGTATGTCTAAAATGTTACCCTTACTGACTGAGATAAATTAATTTTCCATTATGTAATGTTTTAGATTAATCATTTCTTCCTTGAGATCAAAGGATGACTGTTAATACCATCCTTAATTTTTAAAAATTGATTCGTTTATTATTCTGTCATACTCATTGGGCAAACTAAAATTAAAAAAAGAAAAAGGAAGAATTCTAGGGAAAGGTAGAAGATGCCTGCTGGAGGAGGGATATTGGTATCTAAATGACCCTTATATCATGATTGAAGAATTTCAAGGAATTTGGAATCAGAGAATATGGAAACCAGAAAGGGCCTTAGAACTCATTTGTTAAAAAAAAACATTATTTACAGCTCATATTTTGAGGCCCAGAAAGATTAAGTAATTAAGCCAAAATTTCACATGGAGGCAGAACTGAAACTAGAATCTGGACCGCCTGTTCAATGTTTTTTTTCCTTCCTTTTCTGAATTTGTCCCATAGAAAATATGCTTTGATTAAACTTCTGGTCTAAATTATTCATGCCTGAAAACCAAACAGAGATTATTCCAGAAAAAAAAAAAAAAAAACAAACTTCTACAGCAGTCAGATAACAAAAATTGTGAGAAAGTCCACTGAGTTTGAGGGGAGCGCTCCATAATTGAGAGGTGGCATAATATAGACTTGTGCCATCTATGCTCCCCACTTTGTTCCAAAGTATAAAACTCAACTTCTCCCTGAAATGTTCTAATGTTGGACAGAAAATGCTATTAATTATAATTCTCAAATGGCATCACTTACAATTATCTTTATCATGCTTATTCCCAAAATACAGTAAGTAATTCTATCATCCCCCAGTCCAGGCATAGACCCAGACAGCAGTAGTTGGTTACAGTTCATATGTATTTTCTCTTGATTTTTATCACTTCTTCTAACAGATGTTTTATATATGTAGCATAAACCTCACGGAGTTTGAAATTTAAAAAGATTCTTTCAGCTTTAAAAACAATTATCACTCCACTCACAAAGATTGTTTTTATTTGGCGTACTTGTGACCATTAAAAAAAAAATGCTATTTTAAAGGAGAATACTTACTTTTAAAATCTTGACTAAAGTTTAGAATTTACAACACAGCTAAAATATTGTTCTTTATTTTAAGGTAAGTTATTAAACTGGATAATCTATGCTATTAAAACATTGCACAAATGAAATAATCTATGGTTCATCATGGTTTTATTTGCTTTTCTTAACACAATCTAAAAATGTTTCTTTAACCCATTTCTATTTTAGAATCAACCATATTATTTCTATAGCCCAGAATGAAGAACAATAAATATCTTGATAAAGATTAATATTCTTGATAAAGATTAATACTGAAAGAGTTTACATCATTTTTCTTTTCCCTGTTTTTCTTAATGTTTTTAATTTTTTCATTCAAACTTGATTCTTCTCAAATTCAAAAGTACAAATAAAATAAAGTGAACATTACAACTCACACTATTCTTACTTTCCAAATTTCCAGTCTATAAATAACCACAATTGATATTTTTGTAGGTGTATTTAAATATTGTAATCACAAGCAAACATATGTATGACATTTCCCTACAGATGGGATCCTACTATATACATGAATCTATAACTTGATAATCTACTTATCTCTACTTTGAGGACATCTTTATTGCAGTGACTTCATTTTGTATTTCAATAGCAAGGGTACTTTAAACTCTAATTTAACTGCAGTTAAATGCAAGCTGTTGAAGATACTTGTATTAGAAGAACATGGTACTGAGGGTAGTATGTGAGCAATTAGAAAGTTTCAATTTAGTTGATCATACTTTCCATATTGGAAAATTTACTGGATTTGGAATAATGATGTTAAAAAAGATCACTTTACATCATAAACACTAATCCCAAGCTATCTCTTTCCCAAATCTAAATTAATGTATTTCATGTTGTCTCTGTGTTCCCTTTTGAAAAATTTCCTGTGGTTCTTCAGATAATATCAACTTCATCACTAAAATCTGAGACTCGGTCAATGGTTTACTACATCCAGAAATGGAGCTCACAAAAACATGGGAGACGATCCACTGATGAAAGAAGACCCAGGGAAGGATACTTTCATCTTTTAGAGTTGTGGGAAATATTTGAGATCTTATTAGTATACTTGCCAGGAAAGAAAAGGAGGTAAAAGAAAATCCGATCAGTACCATTAGGCATTAGTTCATGGACCAACTGGTGTGCTTAAGCATTCTTTTCGCTTTTATTGTGAGGAGAATTTGCCAATGGCCAGAAAATCTGGCAACTACTTAGTGGTTGGCATGATGAAAATGCTGGGCTCCTTTATGGAGATTATTCAGTTCTGAAAAGTGATGCAGGAACTGTGAAAAGAGTTTCACAGCCAGGAACTCCCCACTCTCATTTGAAAAGCTACTCCATATATATGTATTTTTTAACATAACTAACCTTATTATACGCCTTTTGTAAATACTTGTTTTCATGTCATTCAGCTAAATCAAAGCTCACCAGGCTACATTGGAAAATTAAGGAAAAACATATTTTCTCATCATATAGATGTCCTCAGATTGCCCAATCTCATTTAGAATATTTTTAGTGTATGTAAAAATGTACTCTGGCCATTATTTTTAAAAGATAGAACATTCCAGAAATCCCCTGGTAGAGATCATGTTATTAACCAATTGGTGCAATGTATACAAGAGACATGGGATTATTTGTATAAAAACTTACAGCCAAAGAATTTATGGCAGTAATATAAACTCATGAATGTCCTGTTCTGCCGGGGGGAATTCTCTGCAGTAGCTAGATGACTGATGATGTGGCAGAGTGCGATAACAAGTACAGCTGCTTCTATAAAAAAGAAATCATAACAAGCTAAAGAATAAATCCTCCATAAGAAATCTCTTAAAGTGACAATCCAGTTTACTTGTTTTCCTGTAATGGAATTCTATCATCTACTTTTCCCACCCAATGTACAATTCAAGCATACAATACTTTTGTTCCTGGGTCTTCAAATGCTGCCAACAAGATAATTTTATAAATGTAGCATTTTTAGCTGATTATACAAAGTAATAATATAAACTGAAGAAAACTGAACCAAACATGGGGGTGTGTGACACGTACATTCAAGGAAAGATTTTTCAGATAAAATCAGAAAAATGCATCATTAATAACAGAAGGACCCATGTTTCTTGAGTTTGCTGTAAAATTTGAAGACTCCATATCACTTTGGGGGATCCCAGGGTATGAAATATTTTGAACCTTTAATGTTATGAGTGAAAATTCTCTTCATGCATACATCTTATGAACAGAAAACTAGGGAATATTACATATTATATATATATAATTTATATATATGTATTTATATATATATATATAAATCCTGACTTTTTGAAGATCTTAGGCTGGCTATAAAGAAATAATATTTAAGTATTCCCTATAGGATTTGAGGGCTAGTATTTGACTTCCCAAAATTAATAGTGCAAATCCAATCTTTTCAAGCTTACTCAATTTAAGGTTAATTTAAAGTTTAATCCTGAAGGAGACTTATACAAATATTCTCTTTATAACTGTCAAAATATGCTTGGCTGGGGTAAGAATTAAAATGTTACTATTAATTTTACTGGCCTCAACTATGATGCAATAGTGACTAAGACTTGAACAAAGTGATGTGATGCTGCCTAAACCAAGGGAAAAAATCATATGGGTTATGGCAATAGAGGCTGGAGTGCTCAGTAAAGGTGCCAACTTCCAAACAGAAGGTGGAGGTAACTTTTCATACCCACATCAGCAGTAGATGCTCCAGTGGAGGCAGGATGAGAATGGTTGTATCCATTCGTTTATCCAGTTAAGAAAATTCTCTTCACTTGCATACGTTGAAATAGTTGTTATAAATGACCTTACATTGTACAAAACTTACTCCTTAATTCTCAAAGACCTTAAAAGTAGATACATTACTATATGTTAACAATAACCTTTAATTTTAGATAATTTCTCAATATCCTCACTAAACTGAAATGCTATCCTAGTCAAAGTAATTGGATTTTACTATGCTACACATTAGTTTGACACCTACCTATATATGTGACTTTTTTAAGCTCAATATATATGTAATACGAAGGATAACCACATATCCCAGTTCACCAAAGTCCTACTTTCTAATTGTTGTCTTGACATAATTATTACAAGTATCCCTTTCACTCTCAAACACCTTTGGATGATTAAATCATATGGTTATCCCGGCATGAATATATACTTGGATATTTTTGGTTCCTTTATATCTATCTGGCTTTTCATTTCAGAATGCAAGCAACTTGCTTGTAAGGCAGTAGTCTTTGATGTATATAAAATACTCACAGAAAACAAGAGTCATTCAAGCCATTGTAGTATGTGTTAACAATTCCATGTTAATTATCACATATTGCTGCTTCTAGTAAAAAAAAAAAGAAAACCTAACTCTAAATATGATGTAAAATCAAATAAGGGAGTCAGGACATCTCAGATACAGATTTATAAGCTGCCAGGTTATCACACACACGCGTGCACACACACACACACACACAAACACATGGTAATGAGAATAGAAAGTGTCCCTTTTCTTTTTTCCTTTTAAGATTTATTTATTTATTTGAGAGGGAGAGAGAGAGAAAGAGCATGCACAAGCTTTGGGGGGAGGGGTGGGGGCAGAGGGAGAGGGAGAGAGAGAATCCCAAGCAGACTCTTGGCTGAGCACAGAGCCTGAAGCTGGCTGGATCTCAGGACTCTGAGATCATGACCTGAGCCAAAATCAAGAGTTGGACGCTTAACTGACTGAGCCACCCAAGCACCCCAAAAGTGTTCCCTTTTCTAAGCATCAACTCCAACAAGATCATTTTAGTAAAAAATTTCTGAGGAAGTGTTTCATTCAGATGAGTTATACAGATTCAGTCTCAGACTAATGGACCTTAGAGAATCATCTCTTCCTGCAATACTTATAAAAAAAAAAAAAAGGAATTGAGGGGCGCTGAGGTGACTCAGACAGCTGAACACCCAACTCTTGGTTTCGGCTCAGGTAGTGATCTCATGGGTCGTGGGATCAAGCCCTTCATCAAGATTCATGCTCATCAGGGAGTCTGCTTGAGATTCTTTCCCTCTGTCCCTTCCCCTGCTCATGTGTGTGCTCTCTCTATCAAACAAATAAGTAAATCTTTAAAAAAAGAAAAGAAAGAAAAGAGAATTGAATGATTTTCCTTAGGCACTAGTCAAAGCTTCTGAACACAGAATGTTTGTGGTACATTTCCCATATACAATAAGTGTTAAATATGTGATGAATGAATGAGGTATGGATAACATTTTTATCCTATATTTCCCTCTTAAACTTATAATTTTTCCCAACAAAAAATAATACTGTAAAATACGCATTAGTTCCATATTTCTTTGTTATAATGTAAATTAAATAAACTTCCTTTGGACTTACTGTATATTAATCTTAAAATGATGATACTTGACAGAATGTTTGAGAATGAGTTACAGAATGTAAGGAGGAAAATGAGGAGCTAGATTATAATAATCGACTGCTTAGAGTAAATATCACCCTAAATACAACAATTACTGAAAATTAAAGAAAATAGATACAAAGGCTAGTCTATTTTTGCTGATGTTTTATTTTTTCCATTTAAATTAATAAAAGTACTGCTTTCTATCCTCAAAATTTGCTTGTAACCAGTCCTTTAGAATCAGTTAAGAAGTTAACCTATTTCTGAAGAGGTTGTGTTAATATCAGTGACATGTCAACTCATTTATTTAATATGTCTTTAAGAGGTATAAGGAAACCCCTTAATTTACTATGAGAATTCAGACTAAGTAGCTAGTATACACATATACTATAGTATATATATGTATATATACATATACATATATATATACAGTTTTTTTTTCTTTTACTGGCAGGTAATAAATGTAAATTGTAAGCATACTAATGCTGTCTTAAAATGGAATCTCTTAAGTTCCCTATGCTGTATCAACTAATAGAATATCAACTCTTATAGTCAAATCTTACAAATAGGTTAACTGCAAATAGCTGGGTATGAATTACCTGGTAAGTGTTCTTTATATTTGAGTGGGAGTAAAAATAAGATTGTCCCAATTCTCCGCTGTCTTTCTCTTCATGGATTTAGGGATATTATGTGTTTTAAATAAATGACCATGTTTGAATTAAACCTGGGCTGCCCCTTTCCAATAAACTGGGTTTTATTATGGGATAGGGGATTTAAACTCTTATTTGGTTTGTGAAGTCTGGCTTGAGATTTTTTACCTTTGCTTTAGTTATTTTTTGGTTTGGAGTGTTGGTTTATTTCATGATTAATTTTTCTGTGTTTAGCAGCTGAAAGGCCTGATTCATAATGAAATATCTACAAGCAGTATGCATAGGACCAAGGGTTTTACTAGGTGGCTACCAAGGTCTGCATGCAAAATGGTCAAAGATAAAATGAGCCTTTTGAAGAATATTTGTTGGCATGGAAATGGAGGTTAATGAGGAAATGTGTTTCCATAATGATAATATTAATGCTTTGCATTTATATAGCTCCATTTCTTAGAATGCTCAGAGCACTTAACCTCTGCCTCCATTTCCTGATATTTTTCATATATTTTGAGTGGTTTTCACAAAACTAAGTTAGATAAAAGAGAAATGCTCCAAATTTACTATTTTTCAGACAGCAATATGAGAGAACCATGAGTCTTGGTCTAGGGAGCTACCAGGTATGGCACATAAATTGGTATGTGGATTTAAACTTTTTCTTAGAGCTATAGACATGACTCTTTTTTTTTAAGATTTTATTTATTTATTTGACAGAGAGACACAGCAAGAGAGGGAACACAAGCAGGGGGAGTGGGAGAGGGAGAAGCAGGCCTCCCGCTGAGCAGGGAGCCCGATGAGGGGCTCGATCCCAGGACCCTGGGATCATGACCTGAGCTGAAGGCAGAGGCTTAATGACTGAGCCACCCAGGCGCCCTATAGACATGACTCTTAGAGCTATAATCAAATTATAAATATTAGCCTAAGTATTGTTGTGTTGGGTCAGTAAAGATGAGAAGCCTCCTAAAAGTGCCCAGATACCTGAAGAACAGAAAGATATATGCTGGTTACACAGTTCAGACCTCACCAATGGGAGTCCCAGTTTCCTTATCTAGTTCCCTGGTAATTTTCCTTTGCTCCCTACCCCAAAAGAAGTCTTCTTATAATGTTTCACACATGTGTACATCAAGACTATATGAACAGTTTCAAGAAAGAAAACTCATACTGCAGCCAAATTCCCCAGAAACCGTGAACCCATAAAGAGCAATCGTTTGCAGCCAAAAGAAAATCCATCTAGCCTCAAAATTAACTATTGTTCAGTTGTTCATTTTTTCAATGTGCCACAGAATAAATATTTCATGAATTGAAACTGTAGATTTTTTTCTACTTAGTGCTTGAAAAGGCCAATCAAAACCTTAAGAGGGAAGAGAAATCATTAGACATTTTTTAAAAGATGCTTAAAAAAAAAAAAAGATGCACAAAGAACTCCTTTTAGAAAACAGTTAATAATGCCTCTTGGAACCTCTGAGTAAAAGGCAATGCTCTTACAAACTCATCACCTTAAATGGAAAAGGTTAAGGTAATTTCATAGGAGCACACTAAGAAGTCATGGTAAGATGAGTGGGGAAAGGGAGCTTAGCTCCCACGCCCGCTTTCCAACAGAAAGTCATGTTCTCTCCCAAGAGTATAGGAAAAAGCACCTGACCATTATCTGTTTTCCCAAACAGCTTTATTACACTATTATGCACTTTTTTCATGATTGGAATGAAAGATATTTCCTTCCAAGGACAACTCTGCTTATAGTTAACCTTTGGGACTTATTTTTTCAACTCTAGAGATAAAGTTAATACAATGTTAAAAATCTTGTGCCAAAGGATCACAGGAGTATAAAAGTTGGAGTGAATTCCCAGCCTAGCCAATCTAAATGTAAGAAGTCATTCCTTACCTTCTCTTGGGGCAAGGAAGTATACTATTGCTATGACCCAAAGGTCTTCTATTTTTATTTGAATTTCTCTAGGTAATTCTGTACTTGATCGATGTTCACAATGCAGATGGAAGGATTGGGAATAGAGGGCTTATGTTTATTAGCAGTAGGTCTGTAAAAGGTGAAGTGCACTTTTTTTTGGTATTGTAGATCACATTTGCAACAATTAAGTAGGAAATGATGATTCTCTTTAATGTGACATTAGCCTTCTTTTAAATTCTTTCTTTAAAATTCATCTTATTATGCAAACTCAGTTGCATAGATTCTGTTTTTATATTACCAAACTACACAATGGATTGAAATTTAAAATAAAACAATAAAATGAAACCTTAAATTTAAGGAATGTCTGAAACTACTATTGGTGCCAGCCAAAGCTTATAAAATAGCAGAAAGTCATGGACAGAATGATGTACAGGGAGCAACACTGACTAAAATGTTAAGTATAGTAATCTTCTATCTACGGCAGGCATCAGAACACTGGGGCCCTGGCCCACCTGCCTCCTATATTTGTAAATAAAGTGTTACTGGAACGCAGTCACACTCATTTGCTTACATATTGTCCATGGCTGCCCTCGGCCTTACAACAACAGTGTTGAGTAGTCACAACAGAGACTCCATGGTGCACAAAGCTGTAAAATTTCACTATTTGACCCTTTACAGAAAAAGCTTGTCCACCCGATCTATAGACCAATTGTTTTCAACAAGACCAACCCCAGACCAACTCCCTGACCATCTACTGAGCAAACTCTGCTCCAGGCTGTATGGGCATAGGTTTGTTTTGCTTATTTTTGAGTTTTATAGAGATGGAATTACAAAACTTGTTATTTTTGTCTTTCACTCAAAATTATGATTATGAGAATTATTCATGTTCATTTGTGTAGATTTTTCAATCGTATTGTATTTCACTGAGTAAATCAACAGGACATATATATCTGTATACGTATAGATAGATATATGTATCTACACTCCTGTTAAGTCAGATTCAAATGGCTTTCAGCTATTGTATATTACAAACTGCACCTTTCGAACATTATTGAACACGTCTTTTGATGTACGTTTATATGTATTTCTGGCAAATGTTTATCCAGTGATTAAATCACTGGGTCACAGAGTATGCAAAAGTTCAGCTGTAACAGATATTGCCAAAGTTTCATTTACATTCCCACTAACAATCTATGAGTTTCATTTATTCCATGTCCTTGAAGATCCTTTATAATATAAAAAAAAAACGGGGAGCAACCCTGGAAGGTGTATTGTAACATTGCATTTTAGTTTTAATTTGCATATCCCAGGTATATAATGAGATTAAGCAACTGTGTATGTTTATCAGTCATTTGGATATTTATTTTGTGAAATGACTCTGCAAGTCATTTGCATAGTTTTAAAAGTGGATTATCTGTATTTCTCTTACTGATTTGTAGATTGTGGTATCAATGTTTTGCCACCCTCAGTAAAACACATTGGAAAATTTCTCCCTTTTTCTAATCTCTAGGAAAGAAAGAAAATTTGAATTATAGATTTAATTTCTTTAAATATTCATATTTTTTACTTCTGATGTCAGTATTGGTAAGTTGTGTTTTTCAAGTTATCAATTTTATTTTAATTTTCAAGTTTATTGATGTAAAGTTGTTTATAATAGCCTCTTGCTCCCTTCTTAGTAGCTGAAGGTGCCAAAAAATGATATCCTATTTTTTATTCCTGATATCAGTCATTCGTGCCTTCTTTTTTTCTTGATTACTTTTGCTAAAGGTGTGTATATTTTATTATTCTTCTCAAATAACATTTTGGTTTTATTGATTCTCTTAGTAGTATGTTAATTTTCTACTTCATTAATTTTTACTCTTACCTTTTTCAATTTTGTTTTCCTAGTTTCTTTGGGTATAATGTATTATTCTTTTGCTTGCTTTTTTCAGATGTATAATTAGATCATTGATTTTCATCATTTCTTCTTTTCTAAATTTACAGTTAGGGCATTGGATTTCTCTCTAATGTAGGATTGCACAACCATTGCACTAATGACATTTTGGGCCAGGTAATTCTTTCTTGTGGGGTACTGACTTGTATATTGGAGTATGCTTAGAAATATCCTTGGCCTCTGCCCACTGGAAGCCATAACAACTCTACACCTTCAGTTGTGACAACCAGAACTGTCCTCAGACATTACCAGAGGTTCCCTTGGGGGGAAATATCCCCCAGGTAGGGACCACCGTTCTAATCACAAATTTAGCTATACCCCACACATTTGATATAAATACATTTTCATTATCAATCAGTTCAAATTGTTTTCTAATTTCCAATGTGATTTTTTATTTGACTTATGTGTCACTAATGTATAATATTTAATTTTCAAACACTGATGAATTTTCTAGTTACAGTTTTGTAGTGGCTTTCTAGTTTAATTCCACTACAGTCAGAGAATATGTTGTGTTTAAATCCTACCCTTTGAATTTTGTTTAGACTTGCTTTATAGGTTGGTAATTGATCCACACACACTTTTTTAAAAATGTGTTTTTGGCAATTATTGAATGCAATGTTGTATATATTTCAACTATAGTTTTGAATTTGTCTCCTTTCTCCTTTTGTCTCTGTTTATTTTTAAAAATATATTTTTAGGTGCATATTAACATAGAATTGTTATATCTTCCTCTTGCTGTCTCATTTATTATAATGTAATGAATGCTCTTTAACTCTGATACTGTTTCTGCCCTTAAACTGTTTCATCTGTTATCAGAAGAGCTACACCAACTTTCTCTTGTTTATTTATTGTATTACACATGTTTTTTTCCCAAAGATTTCATTTATTTATTTGAGAGAGCATGCATGAGAGAGAGCATGAACTGGGGGGAGGGGCAGAGGGGGAAGGAGAAGCAGACTCCGCACTCAGCAGGGATCCCAACGCAGGGCTTGATCCCAGGACCCCGAGATCATGACCTGAGCCGAAGGTAGATGCTTAACCGACTGAGCCACCCAGGCGCCCCTATTTATTTATTTATTTGAGAGAGATAGTGAGAGAGCATAAGCAGGGGAGAGAGTAAGAAGCAGGCTCCCCACTGAGCAGGGAGCCCCATGTGGGGTTCGATCCCAGGACCCTAGGATCATGACCTGAGCCAAAGGCTGACGCTTAACCAACTGAGCCACCCAGGTGTCCTGCCCCTATTTATTTTTACTTTCAAGTAAACTCCACAGCCAACGTGGATCTCTAATTCATGACCCCAAGATCAGGAGTCATATGCTCTATTGACTGAGCCAGACTGTTGCCCCAAACTATCTTAATTTTTAAAGCTAACTTTGTTGGGGTCTCTAGCAGGCTCAGTCGGTAGAGCATCCAACTTGATCTCTCTGTCTTTGAGACCCATATTGAGTGTGGAACCTACTTAAAAAAAAAAAAAGAAAAGAAAAAGAAAAAAGGTAACTTTGTTATTTCTCCAACCTTTTTTTTGGATCATGCATTCATTTGGAGCCAACAAATGCTCCAAAGAAAAATCTCCCAATTGTGAAAAAAATAGGCATATTTCCTTTCAGAAAAATTACACGTTTTTATATCTGTATATTTATGGTGTGGTTCTTAAAAGCAGCATGTATGTTTTTTATTCCCAACAGAATAATACTTGCTTTAATTGAAGTGTTTAGTCCATTTATATTTAATGTAATCACTGATGTATATGAGCTTAAACATACATTTCAATATTTGCTTTCTATTTGCCCCATTATTTTTTACTTTATGTCTCCTTTCCTGCCTTCTTTTAGAGTAAGTAGTATTTTTATTCTTCCAATTCTCCCTTTATTAGGTTTTTAGGAGTACATTATTTCATTTTTTTATTTGTAGTTACTCTAGAGATTTCAACACACATCTTGGAATTATTAAAGTCTCTCTTAATTTTTACTTTAAAAATTTTCCAGAACAAAATAAAAAACTTACAGTATTTTAATGCCCTCTTTCTTTTGTGTTATTATTGTCATGTATTTTAATTCCACACAGACTTAAACCCCATAAAATATTTTTGTTGTTATTGTTTTAAACAACACAAAAAGCTACTTCTATTTACTCACGTATTTAAGAGTTCCAGAGATTTTTATTGCCTCCTGCATTACCAATCTTCCATCTGGAATCAGTACATGTCACCACTAAAAATAATGCCACTTGTCAAAATAGTCATGTTATCTACCATGCACCAATATTCTATGATTTCCCAGTTTCCATATAATAAAGTCCAGATGCCTTAGCCTGACATTCATGATACTTAACTAATTTCCAATCCTATCAACGTCTCTAGCCAAACTCTTTCTTCTGAACTCACTGAAATTATCTTTATTATACAAATATATGTACCCAATACATTGACAAATGATGATTCATAAAATGTGCTTTAAAAAATCTTTTTTTTTCCAGTGATCTTTGAAAGCTTCTTCCATGGTGGTCACCTTTGATGAAAACCTAGGTGGGTCCTATAGTCGTGTAGTCACTTTTATACAGCTAAACAGTATCAATTGAGCAGTGTGAATATCAGAACAATGTATTAATCTACACTCAGTCTCCATGCAAAGCTAAGATTTCTTTGCCTTCTCCCAGTTATGTCTCCCTGCTACCTAGTTGTATGCAACAGAAGGGGTGGGGATGGGGACAGTAATTGGCTTCTTGTTCCCTTTTTGTACATCCCTCCTCCCCCACTCCTACCTGCTATTTCAGACCCATTCTGGGCTGGGACTGAGGCATGACATGAAGAATATTTAAAGCAGATCTCTTCTCTCATGGGACACTTTCATGGATTCTACAAAGACTCCTGTTACTGGAGATCTCATCAACAGGCTTCTTGACCATTTTATCTTCAATGATTCTCAAACTTTCAGAACTCATTCAGCCACCTTCAGCTTCCCCTCTAGGTGGCCCTATTGGACAAGCTCTAAGATGGTCTGTAATTATGCATTGCCTCTGGTCCTCAGGAAGCACTCAAGCATACTTCACCTGTACAAACCCTCAAAGCACAGTCCAATCACAACATAGTAAGCACATTCCTCACACTGCTCACAGGTGGCTGGGTGGCTTTCTCTGCCTTAGATTTCCCTGGCAGGCATCAGGTAGCTTCAGGAGACCCAGGAAGCTCCCTGAGTGGTAACACTAAAAGCCCTCTCTTTTGTCTTGACATGAAATGGGGAATTACCTTTCACTTTAAAAATTTAGAGAGCAGTATTCAAAACACAGTTCTCTCTAAAGAAACCTCATCAACAATCTCCCTACTCTTCAACTGTCTTAATGTGTATGAAGTTTTTAAGGTGTGCAACAGTTTTTGATTAGTCTTTTGTAACCTGTCTTCAGAATCAGTCTTGATTGTATCCAGTGCCTAAATTGAAACTTCCAATTTAATATCTGGTTACATACATTTGGCACTTCCTCATTACCAATTCTCTTCCTAACCTTCTCCTTTCTCAATCCACATTCTATTCATACTTCCATGTTGTAATTACAGTGTATGTTTGAATACAGCAACAATATTTAGGAAAGAATTATCAAAAATGCAAAACACCTGCAGTTTACAAATTTCTAATTGCTAAAGAATGTATTTTACTATTTTTCTAGAAACACCACAAGCATAGGAGGTATTTTGGTTCCAAAATGTAAATGGTATAAATTGGGTGGATGCAAACCTTACTTGGACAAAGTTCAGAATATTCACAGCTAACTCAGTCCACATGCATATAATACTTTGTCACTAGTGCAAGCTCTGAAGATATTTAGAAATTGGTGTATCAGGTTTCTTCCTCTGAAGAAAGTATGGATAAAGCATCTTAGGTGGGTTGCAATTAAAATAAAGTATAGAAGTTACTGTCCTGTTAGGCCAATCTGCAGGTTTTATATATGTTTTCAATATAGTATAAAGAGTAAAAAAGAGTTTAGGGTCAGAATGAATTGGATTAGAATCTCAGTACACTATTCAATAGTTGTATGTCCTACATAAGATATTTAAGCTCTCTGAACTTCAGTTCCCTTACTACAAAATGGTAATCAACCAAACTCAGCTTGCAGAGAATTAGTGATTAAACAATTAACATATGTAAAATGCTTTACAAGATCACTAGCAATAGAAAGTGTTAAATAAAAGTTATTTCCCTTCCATTCTCTAAATTCTCTTTTTATCCTCTCTCTTGATTTCAACCATGCCTACCGTAATTCTATTTATGACTTTGAAATCATTCAGGAGAAAGCAATTTGGAAAAAAATAAAATTGGCATTTCCTTTAAATGCAATTCATTGTCTTTTTCCAAGATCATCTTATGCCACACTGTTAACTACCTCCTCTAAGCTTTCCTCACCATCCGTTGGGCACTTCCCATTTTTTAGGAAGCATTAGTTTCCTTTTCATTTGCCTCATCTTTATTACCGAGTTTTAAATTCATGTGGCACACAAATGTGATCTTATATTCATTTCTTGTATATACCAGCGTTCCACGAAGCCTCTTTTGAAAGCATAAACTTGTTGAAGATTTATTTGTCTCTTCTGGTGGAGACTTAAAACTTTCAAGATTGTTAGGGCAATGTTTTAGTGCCTGTCTGCACCAGTAAGCACATAGTGCTGCTCTAGTAATTACGAGAATTGTGAGAACCATGAGGTGATATAAATGATAAGCAACTAGTGTGGTTACTTAAGATCTACTGTAATAGATGAGCTTCAGTAATTTGGAAAGACAAAGTGAGTCCACATGAACTTCTAATAAAAGAACCAGAGTTCAATATCATACCTCATAGGTTAGGCCATGTGTAAGATCAGTTGAAGGCAGGTAAAACTTGAATGGATATCATTAATATGACTGTTGTTGTCATAATTAGAGTAAAAATATTATTCTTATTGTTTCAGGTTGCATTCATTAGAAAGCAGATTCTGTGATAGAGATTAGAGTACAGAGGGGTTATTAAGGAGAAGTCTGGGATCAACACTTGGGGAAGAAAAGAAGAAAGATTGAGAAAAGAGAGAGATTAGCTGAAATGCAGTCTCAATAAAGCCACAGCCAGGAACTCTAAAGCTGAGATGACTTTCAGGGTTGTCCTTTGTTAGGATGAAAAGGCTAGGCCTTCTACCTCCGTGTTGACCAATCACTGGATTCAGAGCATGATGGGAAGGAGGCATGGTCTTTGGAGAGGTGGTTCTCTTCCAGCTAAGTAATCTCCAAAGGGGGTTCAGCTGAGGGCTGTCTGTCAGCAGACTCCCAGGATTTGCGGTAATAGGCCCCTAATTCTTGAAAGAATATCTGGGCAGCCACGACCCCTATGAATGCTGACTCTATTTTCAATTTTATGTTAATGCCTATAAGTATTATGATTAATTGATCATAAAAATAATGAATCTGAGATTGAACAGAACCCTTAAAGGTTTTTATTCATGACCTCAGAAAAAAATGAAGCAACTACCAAATACTAGAACATAGTTAGGTACTGAAGTTCAAAAGGGAATAGGACAGTTCTTGCTCTTGAGGACCCAGTACACTAAATTTCTAAAATAATAAATCTATCTTGTGTTTGGGAGGACTGTAATATTTTCATCCAAGTACAAATGCACATATATGTGTACTTGCTGCCCTTAGAAAAACCATCTTATACATAGATGGACCTGTGGGCCAAATCTGGCCACATGTTTTTATAAATAAAATTTTATTGGAACACAGTAATGCCCATTTATTTATGTGTTGTCTAGGGCTGATTTTGTGCTACAAGGGCAAAGTAACATCATTGCAGTAGAGACCATAGGGCTTGCAAAGTCTAAAATATTTATTGTCTGGTCTTTCAAAGAAAATGTTTGCTGGCCCCTGCTCTAATAACACTCTGAGGTTCATAGGTATATAATATTAAGACTGATCTTTAATGTACAAGTAATAGTGATCTGGGTTACTTTAATTTTACTTTTTGGAGAATTATGTGGTCCACACATTGGAGAATGTTTAATACTTAATTCTTAATCACCACTTTCTGTATAATGCTCACACTCTAAAGAATTTTTCCTTTGAATACTTTTCATCTATTTCTTTTCACCATCATCATCATCATGTAAGCCAAAAGAATGAACACGTGTTTAATATAATCCTACATAAAGTCAGTGTAGTCAATATGGTGTAACATATTAATTAATGGTTAGATGGCACCCTTGATGAAAATATTCTGTGGTATTCTACAATACTTTCTACTCTTTTCAACATTTTTTTATCAGAGATTTGGATGAAAATGAAAAGCATATTTATCCAATTTGTGTATGACACAAAGCTGTGGAATGATAGTTACTATATTGAATGACAAAAACAGTATTCAAGAGAATTGCAAAAAGTTGGAAAAATGAGCCAAAACTAACAGAGTGAAATTTAACAGGGCTAAATAAAGTTCTGTATTTGGGTTTAAAAAATTTGAAACACAATGGTACAAATATAAGATGGAGAACACATGGCTAGACAGCAGTGAAAGGTGAGCAAGTTTTAGGGTTATAGTTAACTACAAGCTTAATTATGAACCAACACTTTGATGAGAATCTGAAAAATGTTCACGTAATCTTAGTATGGGCTTTAATATCATTATGTATTCTATCCAGATGAAGGTTGCTAATTGCGTTGCATACTGCATTGGTCATAAGCCATCTGGAATGATGCGTTCGATTTAGGGAGCCCCTTTTAATAGGGACCTTGACAAATGCAGTGAATGTCTGACATTTTTCCCCCACCATAGACATCAGATACCTGCTTGCTCAAACCTTTGAAGCTAGGTTGCAGGGATAAAGCTAGGCTCTAATCAGAAGCACCTGCAATTGAGTTTAGTTTGGGAACCAGAAATGCAAAGCAGAGGGAATACTTAGAACACACTCTAGCAAGGATAAAATCAGGGGCTGTAGATTTAATTTCTTGAAGCATCGCAGTTAAGTCATGCACTAGGAGTTGCCAGCAGGGAAAGTCATGGTATCTGTAGAGAAGTTAAGTCTTCCCAAGATCAGTTCAGTGTACAATTTCAGACTTTGCTCTTGTCTCTATATATCCCAGGCATTATGAGGAATGTTGGTCCAGATCACCTCTATGGGCCTTCTCAATTCTAAATTTCTCTAATCCATATTTTCCAGCAGTTACTCTTTACAGACTCACAAAGGTATGTGTGTACATGGAAAGGTTTTACTGCCTGGAATAAAGAAAAATGAATGGAAGTGGAATAGGGAAGGAAAGTGGGTAGAATCTACCTACTGCTAAATGACCAATATTGAGTCCTTATTTTATAAAAAGAAATTAAGGTTTTTAATTACCTTGCTAATAAAATCTTTCACAGGAAAAAAAACACGCAGCACATGCCATAGGCAGACAGCATGACTGAGCATTAAACAGCAAGTATATAATGTAGAAGCAGTGGTGTTTACACTATTTGTACTGTGGAATGTGATATGCTTGGCAAGATTGCCTATAGGATATAGTAGAAAAGATGTCACTTTTTTTACATTTTATTTAGGTATATTATTCATTTTTGTTGTTGTTACTCTGGTTTATTGCCTGCAGTCCTTTATCTAGTATTCTTCCCATTTGTAGACACTGGTTTCCTAGTGGCATAGTGGTCCTATGAAAAGAGCATGGGCTTTGGAGTCTGGCTACACCTAAATTCAAGCCCTCAGCCTTCATCACTAAGTCTGCGATTTTCACCTTAGGAAACTGACTCTAGCATTCCGGGCTTATGTTTTCTGCTCTGTAAAAGAACAAATAATGTATCTCATGATGATACTCTGAAGTATATATCAGTTGCAGCCCAGAAAAGTACACAGTGTTAGTTCTCACACTCACCTTCGTATTTTTGTCATGGTCTTCATTTTTTTGTTTGTCCCCAAAATACAGAAAATCAATCAATTTTGGATAAAGTAAATTTATCTTTTTAAATCTATGTTCCCACTCAACTACCTCATCCCCAAGCCCCACACTACCTCACCCCATCCAATCCAGAAAATCATCCTCTTACGTTGGGTAATATCTGTGATAACAGTCAAACCTGGAATTACAGAGAAGCCAGTTCCTTCTATAAATAGAACTTCATAAATTTTATCTCATTAAGAAAGGTTCAAAGTTCAAATGTTTTCTAGTAAGGGTGTGAAGAAAGAACAGAATAGAGGTAAATCTTCACTGCATATCAATAGCTTTAAGTTAACTCAATCATGAAGGGTTTCTAGGATTGCCACTAACATAACACAATCTTTTTTTGAACAGTTTCTATGAAAATAATTACTGATAGGAGGCAAAAAAAAATTTTAACTTTCAAGTAAGCAATATGTTCCTTAGATAATCTCAAGGCGTATTTTCACAGAATTGAATTGTTACTATTTAAAAGACCATGAGAGATAATATTTCTAGAAATAAGACTAATATATGTGTGTATGTATTATATATATGACTTAAACTGAGAAAAATTTCTAAATCTTCTAAGAACAGAATCAAGTGAGAACTGACACTATATTTATTAATGGAAAGACAATATTTTAAAGATATCACTGTTCTTTATTTTGTAAATATAATATGATACTCAGTAATATTCTAATTGTTAATCAATTATAAAATATTCCACATTAGTGCAAAATGTTAATAATAGGAGCAACTATGTTTTAATGTGACTATTATTGTCAAGTTCATCTAGAAAAAAGTGCTAAAAGAGTCAAGAAAATATTTTTAAAAATAATGAAACAGTCTAACTCCTATGCTGCCAAAGTAGAATATAAAATGATTCTTTGGGGCACCTGGGTGGCTCAGTCGTTAAGCGTCTGCCTTTGGCTCAGGTCATGGTCCCAGGGTCCTGGGATCGAGCCCCGCGTCAGGCTCCCTGCTCCGCGGGAAGCCTGCTTCTCCCTATCCCCCTGCTTGTGTTCCCTCTCTCACTGTGTCTCTCTCTGTCAAATAAATAAATAAAATCTTTAAAAAAAATAAATAAAATGATTCTTTACAAAAAAAGTACAAAAATTTGATAAATATGAAAGAATAGTCAATCTAACTCATAATTACATAAACACAATGGAAATGAGTGTGCCATTTGCAATGACATGGATGGACCTACATGGTATTATACTAAGTGAAATAAGTCAGACTGAGAAAGACAATTATGATCTCACTCATATGTGGAATCTAAAAAACAAAACAAATGAATTTTAACAAATGAAATGCAGAATCAGACCTATAAATTACAGAGAACAAACTGGTGGTCGACAAAGGGAAAGGGGGTTGGGGAATAGACAAAATGGATGAAGGAGAGTGGGAGATGCAGGCTTCCAGTTACTAAATGAATAAGTCACTAGGATAAAAGGCACAGCATAGGGAATATGGTTACTGATACTGTAATAACATTGTATGGTGACAGACAGTAGCTACAGCTGTAGTGAGCGTAGTATAAGGTATAAAGAAGTTGAATCACTATGCTGTACACTTGAAACTAATGTAACATTGTGTGTTACCTATACTCAAATTTTAAAAATTCAAAAAATAATCTTCTGTGATTAATTTAATAAATTAATTATTACATAAAACTTGAAATAAGATATCAATTTTCACCTATTGGATAGGTAAAAATGGATGTGGGAAAGTAGATGTCATAAATTGCTACAAAATGTAGAGAGGAATTTGGTAACAATTATTGAAATTTAAAATGCACATGCCCCTTGACCAAACAATTCCACAGCCAGGAATCTTTGCTGTGGACACACTTAAAAAAGTATGACAAGACATTTGGACAAGGATTCTTATAGAGAATTGTTTATAGTGGAAAAAAAAGAAAATGACAACAATGAAAAAATATTCATCAACATAGGACAAATGTTACTCAATTTTTAAGGAATGATGAGATATCCTCTATGTGCTTATACAAAAGATTTCCAAATTATATTATTAATAAAATCATCCTCAGGTTGTATAAATAGAAGTTATAGATATGCACATATATAAATGTACATAAAACATGCACATGTGCTTATGTTAGTGAATAGATAATGTTCCACAAGGAAATACAAGAATATTTCTATAATTAAAAGTAGGACTATAGGGGCGCCTGGGTGGCTCAGTTGGTTAAGCGACTGCCTTCGGCTCAGGTCATGATCCTGGAGTCCCTGGATCGAGTCCCGCATC
>NC_138380.1:50279327-50300281 GCF_054177405.1 Leptonychotes weddellii
TGTTATCAACATTTTGCATTAATGTGGTATATTTATTACAGCTGATGAACCAATATTGATACATTATTAACTGAAGTCCATAGTTACAATAAGATTCACTTCTTGTGTTGTATAGTTTTATGGGTTTTGACAAATACATAATGTTACATATTCACCATTTATAGTATACTAAATAGTTTTATTTCCCTAAAAATGCCCTGAGCTCCACCTATTCATCTCTTCTTCTCTCTCCCTGAATCCCCCCAAACTGATCTTTTTGCTATCTATATAGTTTGCCTTTTCTGAAACATGATATAGTTAGAGTCATATAGCATACAGCTTTTGCAGATTGGCTTCTTTAACTTGGCTATATGCATTTAAGGTTCCTCCACGTCTTTTTGTAGCTTGGATAGCTCATTCCTTTTTATTACTGAATTGTATGAATGTATTTATTGCTCCATTAAATGGATGTCCACTCTATAGATGTATGTTTGTTTATCCATCCACCCATTAAAGAATACCTTGTTTGTTTTTCTGGCACTTATAAATAAAGCTGCTATACCCTACCATGTGCAAGCTGTTGTGTGAACATAAGTTTTCATCTCATTTGAGTAAAAACCTAAGAGCACAATTGCTGTCTTGTACGGTAAACCTATGTATAGCTTTGTAAGAAACTGCCAGATTGTCTCCCAAAGTGGCTATACCATTTTGCATTCCCATTAGCAACAAATCAGAATTCCTGTTGTTCTACATCATTGCTAGAATTTGATGATGAATGTGATCTGGAACTTAGCCATTTTAAAATATGTGCACTGGTATCTCACTGTTGTTTTAATCTGCAATCCCCTAGTGACATATGATGCTGAACTTCTTTTTTTAAAAGATTTTATTTATTTATTTATTAGAGAGCGAGCGAGAGAGAAACAGCATGAGACGGGGGAGGGTCAGAGGGAGAAGCAGGCTCCCCGCCGAGCCGGGAGCCCGATGTGGGGCTCGATCCCAGGACTCCGGGATCATGACCTGAGCCGAAGGTAGTCGCTCAACCGACTGAGCCACCCAGGCGCCCCTGAACTTCTTTTAATACACCAATTTACCATTTATATATTTTCTTTTTTAAAAAATATTTTATTTATTTGACAGAGAAAGAGACAGCCAGAGAGGGAACACAAGCAGGGGTGGGCAGGGGGAGAAGCAGGCTCCTCGCTGATCAGGGAGCCCGACGCGGGGCTTGATTCCAGGACCCTGGGATCAGGGCCTGAGCCGAAGGCAGACATCTAATGACTGAGCCACCCAGGCGCCCCCCACCGCCCATTTATATATCTTCTTTGGTAAAGTGTCTATTTAGATCTTTTGTCCATTTTGTAATTGGATTGATTGTTTTCTTACTGAGTTTTAAGAGCTCTTCGTATATTTTGGGTATAATTTCTTTATCAGACGTGTGTTTTGCAAATATTTTCTCCTAGTTTGTTTGTCTTTTTATTCTTTTAACATTGTTTCTCAGAAAGCAGGAGTTTCTAATTTTGAAGAAACTCAGTTTATCAACTTTTGCTTTCATATTTATGTTTTTTATATTGTACCTAAAAAGACATTGATAAACAGAAGATCATCCAGTTTTTCTCCAATGCTATATTTTACAAGTTGTGTAGTATTTCATTTAGGTCTATGATCCACTTTAACTTAATTTTTAGGAAAAGTGTAAGATCTGTGTCTAGATTCAATTTTTTGCACATGTTTAGATTCATTTTTTGATGTCCAATTGTACCACAACCACTTACTAGAAAGACTATCCCACCTCTGTTGAATTGCTCTCTATTCTGTTGTTCTATTTATCTATTTGTCTATTTTTTTCTATACTACACTGTCTTGATTACTGTAGCTTTATAGTTAATCTTTAAGTCTGTTAGTGTGAGTCTTCCAGTTTATTATTCTTCAGTGTTCTGTTGGGTATTCTGCCTTTTTGCATCCATATAAACTTTAGAATCAGTTTGTGAAAATCCAAAAATAAGTTGTTGGAATTTTGATTAGGATTTCATTGAATTTATAGATAAAGTTGGGAAGAACTGATACTTAATAATATTGAATTTATCTATCAAACATAGAATATCTCTCCAGTTATTTTGGTCTTCATTAATTTTTCATTAGAGCTTTGTAGTTTTTCTCATATTGCTCCTGTACATATTTTATTAGATTTATACTAAGTATTTCAGGTCTTGTGGTACTAATGTAAATGATTTTGTGGGTTTTTTTTTTTAAGATTTTATTTATTTATTTGACACAGAGAGACACAGCGAGAGAGGGAACACAAGCAGGGGGAGTGGGAGAGGGAGAAGCAGGCTTCCCACTGAGGAGGGAGCCTGATGTGGGGCTTGACCCCTGGACCCTGGGATCATGACCTGAGCCGAAGGCAGACGCTTAACCGACTGAGCCACCCAGGCACCCCTGATTTTGTGTTTTTCAGTTCAAATTCCAACTGCTAATTATTGCAATTGACTTTTGTATATTAAGATTATATTAATTAATATTGCATCCTGCTACCTTCCAGTAGGTTTTATGTCTATTCTTTGGGAATTTGTATAGAGAGAATTATATCATCAGTGAACAAAGACAGCTTTACTTCTTCTCTCTCAAACTGAATATATTTTATCTCTTTTTCTAATTGCATTAGCTTGGACTTCTTGTCTGATTTTGAATAAGAGTAATAAGAGGAGCATAGCTTTTCTTGTTCTGATCTAAGAAGGAAAAATCCACCTTCTTACCAGTTGAGTATAATGTTTGTTCTTTTCCTAATTTCCTAAGAATTTTTAGCATGAATGCATGTTGGATTTCATCAAATGCTTTTTATTCACCTATTGATATGATTACGTATTTTTCTTCTTTAGCTTGTTGATGTGATGAATTACATGAACTGATTTTTTAATGTATAACCAACCTTGAATACCTGGAATAAATTCTATTTGGTCATGGTATGTAATTCTTTTTATAAATTGTTGGATTTTCTTTCCTAATATTTTGTTGAGAATTTTTACATGCATGCTTATTAAAGATATGGGTCTATAGTTTTCCTCTTTAGTATTATATTTGTTTGGTTTTGGTATGAGAGTGATGTTGTCCTTATAGAATGAGTTAGAAAGTATTTCCTCCATTTTGATTTTCTGGAAGAGACTGTAAAGATTAGTATCATTTCTTCTTTGAACGTTATAATTCACCAGTGAAACCATTTGGACTTGGACCTTTCTGTTTTAGAAGATTATTAATTATTGATGAAAATTATTTAACTGATGCAGGCCTGTTCAGACTGTATCTTTCCCTAATAGATACATAAGTTCAGTTTTATTAGATTATGTTTTTGAAGGTATTAATCTATTACATAATTTTTGTCTCCTCTCTTTTTTTCTTGATTAACCTAGCTAAAGGCTTATCAATTTTATTGATATTTTCAAAGAACCATTTTTTTGTTTTTTTTATTTTCTGTATTAATGTCCTACTTTCAATTTCATTGATCTCTGCTTTAATTTTTATTATTTATTTTCTTATTATTATTTTGGATTTAATTTGCTTTGTTTTCCTACTTTCCTAAGATAGAAACGTAGATTCCTGATTTTAGATTTATCTTCTTTTCTAACAAATGCATTCAATGCTATGAATAGCCCTCTAAAATACTGCATTTGCTTTATCTCACAAATTTTGACAGTTGTATTCTCATTTTCATTTACTTTGGAATATTTAATAGTTTCTCTTAAGGATTTTTCTTTGATCCATGTGTTATTTATTTATTTTTATTTTCATTTTTATTTTTAGACAGAGAAAGACAGCAAGAACACAAGCAGGAGGGGCAGGGGAGAGGGAGAGAGGATCTCAAGCAGACTCTGTGTGGGGCAATGCAAGAGGTGGGGCTTGATTTCAGGACCCTGAGATCACGACCTGAGCCGAAACCAGGAGTTGGATGCTTAACTGACTAAGCCACCCAGACACTCCTATCCATGTATTATTTAGAAGTGCATTTTAAAATGTGGAAATGTTTTGGGACTTTCTACCTATTTTTCTGTTATTAATTTCTAGTTTAATTCTATTGTGGGGTGAGAGCATACATTGTATAATTTCTTTATTTTAAATTTGTTAAGATGTGTTTTATGGCCCTGACCATGATCAATCTTGGTGACTGTTCCATGTGAGCTTGTGAAGAATGTGTATTCTGTTGTTGAGTGAAGTGTTCCATAAATGTCAATTAGATACCGTTGAGTGATGGTGCTTTTCAGTTTAACTTTACTCTTACTGATTTTCTGTCAAGATTTAACAATTTTTGCCTTATGTATTTTGATACTCTCTTGCTGGAATACATACATTTGGCATTGTTATGACTTTTTGGAAAATCTACCCCTTTATCGTTAGGTAATTCCCTCTTTATTCCTAATAATTTGCCTTGTTCTGAAGTCTGCTCTGTGTGAAATGAATACAGCTATACCAGCTTTTGTTTGGTATTAGGATGATATATCTTTTCCATCCCTTCACTTTTAATATATTTTTGTCTATACCTTACATAGGCAAGATGGTATGTAATAAGAAAGATATAGAATAAGCTTCTTGGTCTTTCAGGTGGTTAATTTTATGTGTCAATTTGACCGGACTAAGGGATGCCCAGATGGCTGGTAAAATATTATTTGGGGGTTTGTCTGTGAGGGTGTTTTCAGAAGAGATTATCTATTAAATTAGTGAACTGAATAAAGCAGACGGCACTCCTCCATGTGGCTCAATATTGTCCAAGTCCAATCCTTTGAGGGCCCAAACAGAACAAGGGCGAATTTGCTCTCTCTCTGTTTGAGCCTAGACATCCATCTTCTCCTGAACTTGGACTGAATTACTCCACCAGTTCATGGGTCTCCAGCTTGCAGCACCAGATCATGGGACTACTTGCCCTCTGTAATTGTGTAAGCCAATTTCTATTATAAATCTCCTCTTCTATATATCCTAGTGGTTCTGTTTCTCTGGAGACCCCTGACTAACACAGTCTTAATCATATTGTAAATAATATTAACCATGTAAAAAAAAAGCCTAGAAATTACAAAAGATATTATCTCAAGAAAAAAAAATCAGCTAAATAGAACATTTTTATTTTGCCCCTGGATGAAAAGCAGCGTTTGTCTTCATAAAGTTCTTGAAAAGAGTTCATCTGAATACACTCTGCAAATACTTTTATTTATTATGCTTCTTAAATTGCAACTACAGCAAGAAGAAGGAAATTATCCACATTATTCTTGATGTCAAAAAAGATACTTTAAAACATAAAGTATTTTTTTCATTCATGTGTTAACATTATTGTCTGCAATTTCAGCACTCATATTCCAGAAGACTATTGCTTCATAAAAGGCTAATTTTTAAGTACATTTTAAAAGGTAGGGAGCAAATTTGGCCTTTTAGGTCTAGAAACTATTTCTTGGCTAGACCTTATCAAAATGGGTCCAACCAGCAAATATATTTATAGTAGCTTTACCTTGAACAAATATAATTATCTAATGAATATTTCTGAAAATACAAAGTGTATATTTTTAAACTTATCAAATTCATTACCACTTCTCCTTACTTAAGAAGGAAACTGAAACCCATTTTAAAGGTGTGAAAACAGGTCCAGAGTCACTTAGTGACTGGAAGATGACACTGGGCCCTTGTAAGTCCATTCTAAATAACTAGACATTTGAGAAAAGCATAATAATTATTATAGGGTCAAATGGTAGCATACACTCATGCATAGGTATATCCATTTTTTTTTACTCATGGTGTCAATTAAATATTTATTTTAAACACCTAATTTAAGTACTAAACTATAGCACGATATATTTTGTTGGTTTGTCACTCATTCATTCATGAATGCATTTGTTTGAAATGTTGTGCTTGTGCAGTTTTGATACTGGCTAGACACCAGTCAGACTCCCTTCTAGGGCAGGTAATTTATGTCCACACCCTGACCACTTTCCTCACTGGGTTACACTCAGGGATCACTATGCACTTTCCTAATCACTCAGGGGCTGGATACCAGACACCTTGGGGCAAATTAGCCAATCTACAGGAGACTGGGAAATCCAGCTAATTTCATCCTACTTGCCATACATAAGCTGCTCCCAACAGCTCTAGCTTGTTGCTCACCTGTCCCAGGGTGACGCTGTGTGACGCTGCCTGTCAGCTTAATCTCTTTTGGAGCTATAAATAACAAAGATCTACCTTTCATTCATTTGAGTGTCATTCTGCTGTGTCTTGCCATCAAAAGAATCTTTAAATCTCATAAATTAGGGAGATATAATGGTGAGCAAGGACCCACTCCTTGATCTAAGTGACTTTCATACTTAGTGGGAGGACAGACAAATAAGCTATCATCTGTAACCCAGGAGATTCTTCATTTCCAAGACATAACTGGAGCCATTTTTGGAACTTAGTCAGATGACAGGTATGCAAGTCGGGGGGGAAGATAATTCAGGAAGAGTTTAAAAATACTGCAAAGACCAAGAGATAAGAGAAAGCTCCACACATTCATAGAGCATAAAGTGAGTAAGTGGAAGAGGTACCCAGAAAAGGGTAGTGAGGGATCACATTAGTTGAGCTGGGACAGACCCTATCTGCTATACCAAGGCAAAGAACTTGGACTCCATCTTAAGGCCAATGGAAAAGTACAAGAGGTGTTAGAGAACTGGCCATGATCAGAATGCTATCTTAGATCATTTTGATTTTAGTGTGAAAAAATGAATCAGAAATTTTAAGGCAGAATGCAAACTGTACATAGGGGAGGCTGGTCAGTAAACCAGAAGTGTTGGCCATAGTGGATGGTGGCATGAATCCAAGTAATGGGAGTAAGGTAAGAGAAGGGTACAAGCACATTGAACTGTGGAAGATGGGGGTAGGTTTTACAACACACACAAACACAGTTTGTTTCCTGATTAAAGGTTTTCAGAAACTTTATTTTCAAACATCTAATATGGCTTTAATATATCCTGTTATCTTTTAGCAGGTATTGGCTCCAATTCAGAGTTTTATGAAAATTATCTTATTGAAACTCTTCAGCCTAAACCAAACCTTAATCAAAAACATAGTTCCTTCTGATTCTTCCAATGCTAATTTAAACAGTAGTAAAAAAATGCTGCCTTAAATTAGCTTTAATCTTCATTTATATCATATCATTTAAAATTGAGTTAACTTGTTAAATATAATTGATTACAGATTAAGCTTTCCAGGGAATAAATATATCCTCTCATGTAAAATGAAGAGAGGGGAAAATCAAAGCACTTGATGCAAGCAAATCCTAAACAGTCTACTAGAACAGAAGGAAGAAAAGTTTTTCTTGTCTTATATATTTCATCTATTATTGGGTCCCATCTTTATTTGTGTTTAAATCACCAAAAAGGACCATGTTCCCCTCAAACAAGTGGTAGATGGACATTCCACTCACAAACCAAGAGCTCACCCAAATACTGTTTGTTTTTTTTTAATTCTAAGTAGTTGTAAATTTATCAGTTGCAAAAAAAAAAAATTAGCAGCATGTTTTGCTTATTTTCTTTAAGTAAGCATTAGATTGAGGAATTATGGATATACTTCTTGGAGTATGGTACAACTTTAATAGGCTGAGAGTTTATTTTGGTAAAGTTGACCTTCATTTTGATTTCTTCATCTATTTCTAACAAACCACATCCCCAAACATTACATAGAAAGAAGCAGGCATACTATTCCTCACTATATCTTGCCATTCTGAGGTCTTCAGATGGTCTTAGAGATAATACTATAATCCAGCATACAGAAACTATTCAAGCAATTGAAGGCTTGGTCATCAAGCAGAAAACAGAATCCATAAATAGAATCATCTTAATCTTCTACAGTACTCCTTGAGAAATCTGAGATACAAAGTGACTCACACATAATTAGAAAAATCACATTGCATTTCAGGAGGGGAAGGTAAAGGCCTCTCAATGCTAGAATTACATGCTAAAAGAAGAAACCTACTAAGTGCAAGCTTAGCACTGAAAGCATGCTTGGTCAACTAAGAGCCAGCCATGTGCCTATTTTTTTGTATAGGATATCAAACAGTACCCTAGGACTATGGTTTATCTGATTTACTCCTCAATACTCTGAAAAACCAAAGGACTAGAGTAACAGAAGAAAAATATTTTTAAAGAGCACTGGGTGTTATAGGCAACTAATGGATCGTTGAGCACTACATCAAAAACTAATGATGTACTGTATGTTGGCTAACAGAACATAATAAAAAAATAAAGTTAGCTGTCACATTTTATACATTCATCTATCATATGGTGAAAATAGAATTTATGCTTAAAAGAGCACTGTTGATGTGCATTTCTATACCTGAATCAAGAGACTAATTTTTTACTTTTTATTATTATGAGATAATTATAGATTCACATGAAGTTGTAAGAAATAAAAGAGAGAGATCCTGTATACCTATTACCCAGTTTCACTCCATAATAATGCCTTGTAAAACTACAGTATAAAATCACAACCAGGATATTGACATTGATACAATCCACTGGTCTTGTTAAAGCCATATTTTTAACTATCTGGTGAGCATGACCCAGACTTCACCAAGTGTCTCCCACTCTCCTCATATTGTTCCTCACACTATATTCCCATGTTTATGTTTTGGATGCCTGGGTAAATCATTTGCCACTTGCTGAATGAGGAATGAAGGAGAAATATCAAGAACTTGCGGGGAGTGGGGCGTTGGAGGCAAGAGTTTGGGCTCGTTAAGCTGGGGCTCCGCAGGACATCCAGTTTGAGATGTCTAGCAGGTATTTGGCTTGACAACTCTGCAACGCAAATCTCAACACTGCCATGCCTAGCTGAAAGCAAGCATTATAATTAGGTCAAAGAAGCCAAGGAAAACTTGGCCACCTTTAGAAAAAAACACCATCAACAATAGCCAGCATATCTCCTCCAGAATGCCCCTCCAGGAAAAATACTTCCTCTATCCCTTGGGACTTCTATTTACACCTCTCATTGGCCTCTGTAGTGAAATGTCAAGAATACAAAGATTTATTTGGTTTTGTCTGGGGATAGAGTTTATTTTAAAGATGCTAACAAATTCAAGTGGTGGCAGAGTATAGTTTCTATAATATAAAATTTCAAACAACCAGTTACTGTTCCTCCATCCCTTTGATGGGGCCCAAACTAAACAGTTCCACATTCATTACAAAAGACCTCTGTAGAGTACCTTATTATGCATCATTTAAAGAGAGGAGAAGAACACAAATCCAGGAATCCTTTGGAATTTCAGACTGTATAAATAGCCCTTCGGTGAATGACAGCTTAAGCTGTGCTATGCAAAAAGCATGGCAGAGACAATAAATTATTTGAACTGAGTTGGTTTTTCCATATTATTCTAACCCTTGAGCATCATAGGGACAATTTCCCTTTGCTATATTTCTATACTAAAGTCCAAGGGTAATATTTAGAGTGATTTCCCACGAGCTCTTGTGATGATCTGCATTATTAAAAATGATTATTTCCAACCAACGGCCATTTCTGCTAGTAGCAAGGCAGGCAGGAAGCATTGTGTGAGCTTCTGGCTCGGGGAACACTGCTGTAGATCCCTGAACAAAGTGCCAGCAACTTTTTTCACCTGACTGGAGGGTTTGGAAATAGTTTTTCTTTGTGTCTGCAATCCATTTTAACAAAATAGTTTCTGTGTTTAGTTAAAACTGGGATAATGGAGAAGAGAGGCCTTTGCGAATGGTTGTTTCATCGACTAAGGATTCCTGGCAAATTTTAAACAATGCAGAATTTCATTCCTTCTTGATTTTCCTGACTAAAATAATATAATTGAATAATCTATAATTGGTGATACAACTGCAGCTAGACCCAAGGCTTGGCTATGGCATAATACCATGCAATGGAGATTTATACAGACATTGATGAAATTAATGTACTTGACGAAACACTTGTTAATACCCATTGGTGTCTGCACCTTGCTGTGCCTCTGACCCTCTCATACTTGTCTGAGGCTCTTTCTAAGAACATTTCTTACCTGAATCTGGTGCCTATGCTGTGGGTGTACATGCATGTGGGTGTACTTCTAAAGCTGAGAGAAATTTTCTCCAGAAATCCATTAAAAACCTTGGCCTCAGAATAATAACACCATGACGTCAACTGTTCCTTTCCATTTTTTTGGATATGTTCCAGTCAATGCCAATCTTGTCCTGAAACACAACTCCTTCCACTGTCTTGCATAAGAAATGCAAGCATATTTAGTATATTATTTTTGAATTTTTATGGAACTGTGGCTTGGGGTGGGTAGGTAACATCTCACAGCCCACTGGCATTTCATTTAAAAAAATAGACATTTCTCTTTGCCAAGTCTTTCCTTCCTGCTGCCAACCACAAGTTCACACAGCTCTAACCATTCTTCCCACATGGTGTTCAGCACCAATTCTTTTCCTTTCCCTCTTTGAAGTGTTCCTTCACCAACCTAAATGCCAGTCCCAGTCTAGCTTCTTCCCCACCATTGCCTTTTCAAAATATCTTCTCAGCAGAGCTCAGCTTGCCCTACAAAGAAATTCTCACATTAGCTGTTCAGAAAACTCCATTTTCTCCATATCATTAGATTCAGAATAATGACAATAATATCAGAAGAAAAGGAAGGAGAGGAGAGCTTACATCCCATTTCATCTCAGAATTCTTCAAAGCAGAAAGTAATACCACTCACACATACACAGAGGGTACTATGAACGGGGAAGGAGGCAGGGGTCAGAGCCCTGCGGTTGAAATAGTTACTGACTCCACAAAAGAGGGCACAGGTCTGGCCCTCTGATTTGTTACTTTCTGCTGCATATTATTATGGTGTATTTAAGAAAGCCAGGGAGAGTGGCTATTTAGAAAAATTATGCAGGAGATGTCTTTTACCTTTCCTAATTACCAACATTTCAGAATATACATTTAACCTCTCTAAATTAGCACCTCTTTACCTCAATTGATATACCCATTACTGTAAGGATTTATCCAGTTTTAGGACTTATAGGCAAACCTCTTTATATATAGAAAGGAAGCATAGGGTACCTTTAGAAAAAGCAAAATTCATGAATACTGAATGCTGCCTATGCTAAGAGAAAAAAGAGAAACCCTCAATTAGAGCCCAAACTTCAATAGGTTAGAGTAGAAAAATAACTCTATCTGCAAACTATTACTTGATAGATTACTTCAACATGCAGTGCGCTCACAAAATTTGTCTCCTGCTTTTTCTCTTTTTTCACTATCTCCCTCCTTCTGAATCTCCTCCACCCTTTCCATCTACATCTTGAGTAACATTAACTTCTATCATCCACGGTGAAGAGAATTTCATTTCCAATTTCTATCTATTTGTGGCATGCCCAGAAACTACTGATAAAATTCAGAGCTGATTCCTCTTTCACATCTCTTTCCCTATACTGGGGCTGAAAAGTGCCCTTGACAGTGAATGGTGACTACTCAAAGTGAGGCCGGGCTTGAGGCTGTGATGCAAGCTTTCAGGTGCCTTTAGCAGTTCCTTTTCTTTTAAGAGATACACTGAGAATCAGATGGGAGTGAAGAGGTATTGATATTAAACCTTTTGCATCTGGGCGAGGAAGGAACAGGAAGTGCATTAGGCCTGGTTTGCTTAAGGACAGCAGGAAGCAAGTGAGGAAAGGACAGAGTGTGAAAAAGTTGAGTAGTTATCAAAGGATGATGGCTTAGAAGTTCCTCCCTCCTCTGCCTTTCTGTTTCTACCAACGGGCAGCTTCTCCTTGGAATTAACTCTCTTCTACACTGCCATCAATACAGAAGTTCAGTTAAGAAGTCTCTCTGTGCACCCTGGGCCCGAGCCTGCTCACACGCCCCAGCTCGGGAGGGTCCTCCTGGACCTGGGAGCAGACCCTGGTTGTAGTGAAGCCAGACGGGGTGCAGTGGCGGCTTGTTGGGGATGTGATCCAGCGTTTTGAGAGGAGGGGCTTCAAGCTGGTGGGGATGAAGATGCTGCAGGCACCAGAGAGAGTCCTTGCTGAGCACTACCATGATCTGCAGAGGAAGCCCTTCTACCCAGCCCTCATCAGCTACATGACCTCTGGCCCCATGGTGGCCATGGTCTGGGAAGGCCCCAATGTGGTCTGCTCCTCAAGGGCCATGGTAGGACACACCAACTCAGCTGAGGCTGCCCCTGGCACCATCAGGGGGGACTTCAGCATCCACATCAGCAGGAACATCATCCATGCCAGCGATTCCATGGAGGGGGCCCAGAAGGAGATCCAGCTATGGTTTCAGAGCAGTGAGCTGGTAGACTGGGCAGACAAAGGCCACCAGAGAAGCATCTACCCACCCTGAGCACTCAGGCTGTCCTCAGCCACCCCAGCAGCCACTCAGGATTAACTACCTCTGTCGTCCAGAACTTGAGCCCACACCCATGGTCTGCCCTTCTGTCCCAGACCACCTCCCTGTCTACCTTCTGCCCCACCCTAGCCCAGAGGGGTTGAACAACCAACTTTCTGTGCCTTTTAGTATCCTAAGCCAGTAAGAAATCGGACCAAATCCTTTCTGTACCAAAGTGCCAGACAACCTTTGGGGCGTCTCCAAAAGTGTGTAGTGTAACCTCCCTTCCCCCAAAGGGGGGTGGGACATTAAAATTCGCTGTGTTGTGTAGGGGGGGTGGATCATTTATTACAGTTTCTGCCATCTCTGAGGTAGGGCTTTATGCAAAGTTGTAAGCGTTTGAGAGTAGAAATAAAGCTTACTCTCACACACCAAAAAAAAAAAAAAAAAAGAAGAAGTCTCTCTGTGCAAAGCCACTGTTATCTCAGAAAAGCTAAGTGAGGAAGAATAGAGTAGCCGAATGGAATCAAATGGGAAGAAATGGATGGCAAGAAACAGATAAGCAGGGAGCTATACGCAAGACTTCTAAAGCTACAGTTTTATTTGGGCACACAACCAAGATTTTTTAAAACTTAAAAACTTCATAGAATTTTGAAATTATAAGTTATCTTAGGGACAGTAAAACTCAACTATTCTCTTTTACTCTTACATAAAGAAATTGGAGTCCACAGACATGAAGAGATTTGTCCAGGGTCATACATGTAATAATAGCGATTAATTTGGACCTTGAACCCAAGTCACATGAAATACAGACCACTGGTCTTTTGCAAAAAGCTTAGTGCCAGATACCAATATGAATATTTTCATATTCTACAGCCATACACATAAGGAATTGTGTACAAGGCATTTGTCAGTCAAGGGACAGTATTTATTAGGATAAGTAATCACTCAAAAATTATCCTGAAACTAAAGAAGACATACAAATGTCTAACAGACACATGAAAAAATGTTCATCATCATTAGCCATCAGGGAAATCCAAATCAAAACCACATTGAGATACCACTTTACACCAGTTAGAATGGCAAAAATTGACAAGGCAAGAAACAACAAATGTTGGAGAGGTTGTAGAGAAAGGGGAACCCTCTTACACTGTTTTGGGAATGTAAGTTGGTACAGCCACTTTGGAAAACAGTGTGGAGGATCCTCAAAAAATTAAAGATAGAGCTACCCTATGACCCAGCAATTGCACTCTGGGGTATTTACCCCAAAGACACAGATGTAGTGAAAAGAAGGGCCATATGCAACCCAATGTTCATAGCAGCAAGTCTGCAATAGCCAAACTGTGGAAAGAGCCGAGATACCCTTCAACAGATGAATGGATAAAGAAGATGTGGTCCATATATACAATGGAATATTACTCAGCCATCAGAAAGGATGAAATACCCAACTTTTACATCAACATGGATGGGACTGGAGGAGATTATGCTAAGTGAAATAAGTCAAGCAGAGAAAGTCAATTATATGGTTTCACTTATTTGTGGAACATAAGGAATAGCATGGAGGACATTAGGAGAAGGAAGGGAAAATGAAGGGGGGAAATCAGAGGGGGAGATGAACCATGAGAGACTATGGACTCTGAGAAACAAACTGAGGGTTTTAGAGGGGAGGGGGGTGGGGAGAGGGGTTAGCCTGGTGATGGGTATTAAAGAGGGCATGTATTGCATGGAGCAAAGGGTGTTATACGAAAACAATGAATCATGGATCTCTACATCAAAAATGAATGCTGTATTGTATGGTAACTAATATAATAAAATTAAACTAAAAAAAATTATCCTGAGACTTACACTGAAATAATAATAAGAATAATCTATAAATCATGTTACTTTGACATATTTTCAATTTGATCTGTTTCATATATGCAAAGAGAAGAAAAGAAAAAACACCAAAATCACACAAGTCAGTATCCTGACATTTAAATGATGGAAATATTTGTCATTTTTTAAAAAAGAAAATAATTGCTATATCTGATTTCCTCATGTTTTTAATATGTTCTTTACTATCTCAATCTCTAGCAAGCTCAAGCGCCACATTTTTTTAATCTTTAATTAAGAGTTAAGAGACCTTGGGTAAGTTACTTAACTTATGAATACCAGATGAGGTAGTTTATGCAAAAGTGCTTACTGAGCCTGGCATCTGGTGTATAATCAGCACAGTGTTAGCTGTTTTTATTAGTAGTAAACATTGTTTTAAGGAAAAGAATAAAAAGGGAAGGATCATCTATATCAGGGAAAATGCAGGATTTGGCTACAAGCATCAGTTCACTGGGAGTAACAGCTGGTCTCTTTATAGGACTTAGGATACAGATTACATAAAATATATATATAGGAAAAGGAAAAGGGTAAAAACTTTCAAAGTTCACCAGTTGTAGCCCACAGCGTTTCACTCAAGCTCATTAGGAAGTTTACATTTATAATGTAATCTCTTTGAAACAGATTTGATTTTTTTAGTAAGGATCTTGTAAATTAGAACTTTCCCAGAGGGCTAACCTAATACAAGTTGTTCCAGAGGTGGAATTCCTTCTGATCAAATATCTCAGAGCAGAAGAAAAATGGTTCACTAAGACTGAAGTATGCTGGTTTATATAATTAGCAGTGAATATCGGAATACCAGGGGCAGCATTAGCAATTAATAATACCCTTGCCTTCAGAACTGCATTAAGCAAAAGAAATACATTTAACTTACATAAAAGAACTGTGCAAATGAGCAGTACACTATCTCAGCCCAGCTGTTGTAAAGTATTACCATATGGCTTTATAGTACACCTTTATTTTACCTTGGAGATTAAAAGCCCTTTTTAAAAAATACTATTTCCTAAGGTTGTTCTGTGCTACACAAAAAAATACCAGTACCTTTATACATTTTGGGTAAACTGGCTAATGTATGAAGGTTATGGTTTTATACGCTTACCTTTTCCTACTACCTCACCTAGCCAAGATTCTAATGAATGAAGTCATACTTACATCAAGCAAAGTAATTGAGAAGTGAATTAAATTCTCCTTCCAAACAACGCATGCAGGGTCACTTGCTGTGGAAAGGACCAACGCAGGAAGGAGAGAAAGCAGATGCAGGGGTTTTTCCTTAGTTCAGCTTGATATGAAAATGAGGCTCTGAGGTAAGAGACATGGAAGGTCATAGGAAACAATGACCAGCACATTGCCTGGCACCAAGCTGATACCTGATTAATAATGGATAAGTCAATGAATATACTCAAAAATGTGGTTAGGGTAAAACTGTATGAATTTGTGATTATTTGTAAGGAACATCCAAACCCACAGGAGCAGATTCGATTCAGACAGACCGATGATGAAGATTGCTCTTTCGGGAATAAAGCCTTGGAAGAATCCTGCCACTAAAGGGAGGTAAACAGATCTGAGTTCAATCAGGCAAATGAACAGAGACCAGTCTTTTTTTGAGCACCCTCTATACGTGGAAAACTTTTTTTCCAACGTATCAAGACAGTTTAAGTAAGAGAAAAATAAATAAATTAAAGCTGTCTTTCAGTTTTTTTAAGAAAGACATATGCAAGTCTAGAATATTTTAATTTACAGCATAAATAAATGTGCATTCTGGAGACAAACCGTGCAAGTGGGACAACGTCCTTTTTTATTGCATAATGTGGGTCTTCACACTTGTTCTATAAAAGGATAGTAAATACTTTTGGTTCTGAGGGCCCCATTTGTCCTCTGTCACTGCTGCTGCTGGGGTTCCTGCTCCCCCTCCTCCACTACCCTCACCCCCTCCTCTTCCTCCTCCTCCTTCTTCTTTTCCTTCTTCTCCTTTTTTCTCCTTCTTTTCCTCCTCCTCTTCCTTTTCCTTCTTGTGCTTTTTCTCCTCGTCATCCTCTTCCTCCTCCCCCCTCTTCTGCTTCTTCTTTTTCTCCTTCTCCTTCTTTTTATAGCCCTTTAAAATGTAAAAATCATTCTTAGTTCATGGTCTTTGCAAATACAGGCCATGGCCATTTCCGACCTCAGCAATAGTTTGCCAGCCTCTAGTGTGTGGGTTCAGTGTTGGTGCTCTGTTTTCTTCTTTGCACAAATCACATCCGTGATGGATCAAGTGTGACTTTCAAGCTCTGTTTCTTTTAACTTTAAGCTTAAATGTTAAATACATCATCTAAAAAATGCAAAGCAATGTAAATGAAGAGTTTTAATATATTTTTGTGATTGTTTTTCTGATTCTATCATAGTTTCCTCTCTCGAACCTTATATTGGCACCTGGAAACCTATGTTTTAACAAGCCCTCAGATGGCTCTGATGCATGCTCAGGTTTGAGAACCACTGGTTTAGAATGTAACGTCCTGTCCTAAGATTACATTATAACAGGTTATTGTAAGCATTTTTTCAGTTAATCCCTGTGGAAGCACTCAGGGTTTTGCCAGACACAAACTTCGTCATCATTAAATATTTGCTATTATTACTAATATTCCTGCTAGTAGTGGTAATAACGGTATCATAACTACGAAGTGGGGTACTACTCTAGAATTCCTTTCATTAGACATAAACAACTTCTATCTGTATTGTTATAAATATAGCACAACATTAGTCAGAAATAGATGACTCTGAAAACAAAATTTAAAAAGTGGTTTTAGAAATTTCAGAGAAGACAATGGTCATTTGAGGGTAGAACAGCTTCCTAAATTACCTCTATAAGACCTGTCCTCAAGAGGAGACTGCCTGCTCTATCTACATAAGAGGCCACTGCGACTCAGCAGCACCCGGTTGATGCTATGTGGAAATGCCAGCCCACTAGTGGCAGATTTTACAATTTTTTTTTTCAAGTGAAGTCGGAAATCTGGAACTTTATATAAAATGTCCTTGCTTTTAAGTACTGAAACCTAATTCGAATTGTGGATCCAGCCCAACATGTCTGCAGGCCACACTTAGCTCTAGGGTCATCTGTCTGCAACTTCTGATGCTATTCATTCCTTTTCATTTTATATGCACACAAATGAGGGCCCAGGAAGCTCAGAAAGTTACACAGGTTGCCAGCATTCAACAAGAGATAGGAAATATCATTTATAAGTCTTTTTTTCATCACCCCAATGCTTTGTTTAGCCCTCTTCCCATTCTAAAACACGTCTTCCTGAATTGCTGATTGGATTGGTGAGGAGGGGATCAGAGGTAAAAGTATATGAAATGAGAAGATGCAGCATATGATAGGATTTAATAAATGCTCACTGAATTAAATTCCAACATGAATCAGAGACTTTAAAAAACCCTCGTATTTCACCTATTCAGGTTCCCAGGAAAGTCTAGTGTTTTGGTTTTTTTTCTTTTAATATGCCAACTTGGTCTGATTCTTAGAAAGGGGTTTTAGTTTTGTTGAGAAAAATTCAGATTGCTTCTTATTGTCTCAGAATGTTTTCTCCCTCTTTATTCCTTTTCTTTGTCCCTGGTGGCTCAGATCTTACATTATAAAACTGTAAGAATTTTGATTTGTAAATGCTATGCTTGCATGCAAACGAGAAGAGGTCACTTCGTTTGTATGGAGAGAGTTGAAAGCCCAGCCGATCTGCGCAAGGCCAGATTCCATACGAGGCACCTCACGCTGCACCCAATATGGCATTTCCAGGCCCCAAGCGGAGTTAAACTTAGCCATACTATACACCATCATTCAAACTTGTTTAGGTTTTTTCTTTTGATTCATGCCTTTGCTGTATTTTGTACATCCTCCTGACCATTCTTAGCAGCTGTAACAACACTTGTGGTATTACCAGTAATTTGCAACTTATCAAACATGATTGAACCTTGTTCTTTTGTGTAAACGAAACGGAACTCTTTGGTTGGCTTTCTTTATACTTTGGACATAGTGTAAAGGAAACGGAGACTATATTTGCATGCCAGACAATGAAACATAACTCACAGTGTATACATGCCTTTGACATTGTAATTACTAGCTGTTGTTTAGATTCCATGTATGGTCACTGGCTTTGGCTGTGTTGAAATCAGCTGTATCAACATTTAATCAAAGTCTTATAGATTTTGGTTGTATATTTTTCTAACGTCAAAATAGAAATGCTGAGACTAAAAAATAGGTTGGAAGGAATGGAAATGTGTGTGTGATACATTGCAAAAATAATGAACATTCACGGCATAATAAATGAAGTTCATTCTAAATTTGTCAGTAATGAAATCAAACATCACATGGAGCCCATTTAAAATTAGGATTATTTCTCTAGCATTTCAGCAACTTCTAATTAATTTTGCTTCAGTTTACATTCAAAAGAGCTCCCTTTGCAACATAGTCTGTTGAAGTATCTTTTGATTTAACATGAAATATTAAAAAGAAAACAATTGTAGGATTTTTCTCCTGAAAAAAATGTAATATATAACTCTTGGAAATCATATGTAGAATATGCAACCAACACTATATCATTTAACACCATATAATATGATGGCATTCGGCAATGTAATGACCAGTATTACTTTGTTTCTGAAGAGTGGGATAGATTTCTGTAGATTTAAACCTGGGACTTCTGAAGTTTCACGTACAAGATTTGGCGGGGTGGGGGGAGCAGTTGTGGGTGTGTGATAGCAGTTGTGAGGGAGGATGGGAGCGCAATGGTCTGTGATGCCAAATTCAGTCCTTTTGCTCTATGCATTTTAAGAAGACTCCCAGGATAATGGTCTTCTCCCCCCTTTACTTGTGTCCTTTTTAAATTATATAAAGATTCCCATAAAATTTAAAGCTATAAAATCATATGCCCGTAACAAAATTATGATTCATACACTATATGATGCTATACTGAGAAATTATCTTTCATACTTAGAGAATGAAAAGACTCTTACAATGCCGTATAAAACAACTGTGGTATAAAAGTAATGCATATTTGATTGCAATTTATTCATTCAACAATTCTCATGTACCTATGATATCTAAAGCACTGAAATAGTCACTATAGGATATATAAAAATAACTAAGTCTGAAATCTGTCTCCTGTGAGTTTATAATCCTACAATAAATAGTAATTATACAACATATACAACAAAGTCAGCCAGAACATGACGATATTATGCGCGAGTTCAGATGGGAGAGGAATCTTTTCCAAACACAATGATCAGGGAAGTTTTCATGGAAGATGAATAGATATAGTTGGGACATACAAGGTTAAAGAGACTAACATTCATATTCTCTCAAAATGCCAAGGCGGCAAAGATGAGTTTCAGGAGACTGGGTCCATGAGTCTAGATATCTGATCTAAAACCAGAAACATAATTTAAGAGTAGATGAATATATGGGCAATTAGAGAATAAAATTAGAGGTACAAAAAAAATTAAGAGGCTGTTGCAATAATTTTAGATAGAAATTAAGAGAGAATAGTCAGGGCAGTTGATG
The DNA here is from genome assembly GCF_054177405.1 of Leptonychotes weddellii. Classification (NCBI taxonomy): domain Eukaryota; kingdom Metazoa; phylum Chordata; class Mammalia; order Carnivora; family Phocidae; genus Leptonychotes; species Leptonychotes weddellii. The sequence continues at coordinate 50,299,012 of NC_138380.1, forward strand.
TTTGAATAAAGGAATACAGCTAGGAGACAGTGATAAGTCTAACAAAGGACCCTAGAAAAATTTAAATGATTAAAATTTCAGACTTGAATGACTTGGGGAATGGTGGACCATTATTAGAAATAAGAAACCTGGACTGGTAAGACAGAAACAAGTTTAGGTGGGGGCATGCAAAATTTACAAATAGGAGTCAGCTAGCTGTCAGGATCAATTGGAACCTTGACAAAAACAAACAAAACCAGCACCAGAGATGCAGATTCAGGAAAGGGCTGTCCATTGGTTGAGGACATCACCAAAGAGTTATAAGAAGTCAAGGATAAAATCTTGAATAGAAGATGAAAGATCCCAGAACATTTGTTGTTGAAACAGCCAGACGTAGAGAAAGATACAGGAGACTCTCGTGCAAAAAGTCAAGAGAAAAGATTTCTGAGAGGAGATTAATTTCAACAATATCAAAAAATTTTAACAATATGAGAAAAGAGTGTGGACTAAAAGTGAATTTGGTGATTAAGGAATTATTGGAAAGCTTTTATAAGGTCTCTTACAAAAAGTTCTTTTTTTTAGATTCCTAGACAGACATCAGTGAAAGAGTAAGTAATGAAAAAAGAGAAATAGTAAGTAGATGATAGATGACAGACATTTTTAAGATAATTCTAGACTGAAAATACACAGAAGATTTTTTCTATTCCCATTAATATACCTAAAATACCCCCTTTTACTGAAAAGAATTTTAAAAATCAATAACAATTTTAAACTAAAATCTGCTTGGAACAGAACTATGTAGGAATCTCCAATAATGAATAAACCAATGCTTCTAAAAGTGACTTATAAAATGTAAAGCACAATTAAAATCTATTACTTACTATCACCATCTATACCGTAAACTGGCCCACAAGTCACCTCTTCCACTTAGGATGTTCTCTAACCTCAAAATCAGTAAATGGATTTTAAAATTAGTCCTTAAAACTTAGCAAATTAAACTCCAGGTATGAGGCAAATGTACTTTAATTGAAAAAACATTAAAAGAGTTATGTTTGTGTCATAAAGGACTAAAAGGGAACAGGAATTATTGTTTTCTTTCATTGAAAGTATCATAGACTTTAGATTAAAAAGAGGGAATGAAATCTTGCCATTTGCAACAACGTGGATGGAACTGGAGGGTATTATGCTGAGCGAAATAAGTCAATCAGAGAAAGACATGTATCATATGACCTCACTGATATGAGGAATTCTTAATCTCAGGAAACAAACGGAGGGTTGCTGGAGTGGTGGG
>NC_138380.1:50300781-50306368 GCF_054177405.1 Leptonychotes weddellii
GGTGATGGGTATTAAAGAGGGCACATTCTGCACGGAGCACTGGGTGTTATGCACAAACAATGAATCATGGAACACTACATCTAAAACTAATGATGTAATGTATGGGGATTAACATAACAATAAAAAATTAAAAAATACTAATGATGTAATGTATGGTGATATAACATAACAATAAAAATAAATAAATAAAATAAAAAGAGGGATTCTTTATAAAGACAGATGGCCCAGAGGAACACTTGATGGAATAAAATCTTTTAGAACATAAGAAAAAAATGGAACCAAGGGACACTATCAAAGTCTCACATTTGGAGAAAGGGCCTATTTGTTCCCCTGTTACAAGATGGGAGAAAAGCATGATGGCACATGGAAGTAAAAAAAATGAATAGAGAAGTCACATAATTATATATGCATATAAAAAGGTGAGATTTAGAGTTCAATATAAATACAATTCTATGTAGAACCAAAGAATCCATGGCACAATTTAAAAAAATAATTGTGCTACAGCATCAATTTAAAAAATATCAAATCCCTTGGTAATATTTAAAAATATTAAATAGCACAATTCTATATTCGGTATGAAGTATAGCCAGCTTTTGTATTTTGGAATACATATGAATAATGTTAATCATTTGATGTTTAGCCAAAAGCCACTATCTGGGGCTACTGTGGACTGGTTCTTTGTGCTGGCAAAGTTCCTCAAAGCAAGAGAGCAATTTAACAGGAAGTCTGACTTATTATTTAGTCTTAATTTTTAGATCGGACTTTTTTGAGGGCAAAGTTTACAGTATTTTCTAATTACAAGACGAATCTAAATATATAATAATTATAAACATAAAATATATTTACATATTAATCTTACTAACAAGATGTTAAATGCCTAGATTTTATAAAGGCAGAGTTAGCAACAAATTTACAACTGCTCCATGGAGTTTGAATGGGATTTCTTCTGTCAATAGGTAGAGATTAAAGAGTCAAAATAAGGCAAAATGGAATGGGTATAAACCCCTCTGGGAGAGGATTTAAAAGATGATTTTTTAACTTTCATGGATATTGAAAAAAGCTATCTTTGTTTTCTGAAAATGGGAAATGAATTTTCAAATCTACAATGCTCCCTTGTAATAACTAACCTCTTTCTAAAGAGGACCTCTCTATGGAATAAAAGCTTCTTTTTTTGTTTGTTTTAATCAGAACATGTCAATGTTTTGAGATAATGACAGGAGTTTCTCTGGCTAAAGCAACTCAAAGGCAGACAGAGAGCTGCACTGGTAACTGTTAATCCAAGACATAAGAAGACATTTTGTGGGGAAAGCACTGTAACAACACAGTATTTCTGAATGATGGCAAAAGTCAGCACTACTTTCTTTTAATCTAGTAGAGCAAAGGAGGAGAAAAAAAAAAAAGAATGACAAGTGACAGATAATATCACCCTCAGGGAGTGATGTTGACTTCGGGAGAGATAACATTGGGTTGAAATTGCTTTATCCAGAGAAACTCTTCTCATCCAGAAGTCATAGGTTTCGAGTCTCTAGTTCTATGGTTTAAAACAGTAAACACAATGAAAAAATCTCTGAACTCATTAAGCTTACATTTCAGTGGAAAGACAGAGACAGTAATCAAAATAACCCAGGTAGAAATTGTCACTTCGGGAGTCATAAACGCTATGGAGAACATTAAATCAGGAAAGTAAGATGAGGGAGGAAGTCCTAAGAGGAAAAGAATTAAAACCTGAGGAGATAAAGGAAGGAGCCACGTGAATATCATGGGAGTATTCCAGGCAAACAGAACTAAAAATACAAAGGCTCCATGGCATAAATATGACTGGCAGTTTCATGAAAAAGCAAAGAGGTGAAGGCTGTTGAGTTGAGTGAACAAGAGGAGAGGAGTAGGGGATAAGTCATATAGATGGTGCATAGCTCCTTATAGTCCATAGGAAACACATTGGCTTTTACTCTGAGTGAAATGGAAAGTCATTGAAGGATGTATAGAGTGCCAAGGTATTCTAATGGTATCATTGGCTGCTGCAGTGAAAATAGTAAAGGATGAAAAGAACAGAAAGCAGGAATACTCATCACAATGCTATTACAATAATCCAGGTGAGAGATGGTGGTAGAATGGACAAGGATGGTGGCTATTAAGTGAAGAAATGTGGTTGGATTCCAGATGTATCTTAAAGCAAGTGTTGACAGGATGGTTTTGATGGATTGGATATGGGGTGTGAAAGAAAGAAGAATCAGGAATCATTCCAAGCTCTTCAGTTTGAGCAACTGTAAAAATGAAATTACCATTCACTGAGATAAATAAGACAGAAGGATAAGGTTTAGGGTGAAAGAGAAAGTCAGCAATTTAGTTGTGGGCACATTAAGTTTGAGATGCCCACTGGATATCTAAATGGAGATGGTATGTGGACAGTTGGATTTAAAACTCCAGAGTTATAGAGAAGTTTGGGCTGGAGATACAAATCTTGAAGCCATCCTCATAAAAGTGCTATTATAAACCATGATTCATGAAATGATTGAGTGTAAATAAAGAAAGGAAGAGGATCCATATTTGGAGGTCAAGTAAATGAAAAGAAAATAGCAAAAGGAGTGGGGGGGGGATGGTTAGAGTAATAGAAGGAAGATAAGAAGAGTGTGAGTTTTAGACACCAAGGGATGAATACATTACAAAATAAATGACTGCTCAGCTGTGTAAACGGCCATTGACAAATTTGGCATTGAGAATGGCCATTGAAATTTGTATTGGGAAGATCACGGTGGCCCTAACAAGAACAATTTCAGGGTAAGCATTGGGATAAAATCTTAAGGCAGGCTTAACAGAGAATGGAAGACGAAATCTGGAGACTAAGTATAGACATCTCTTTCAAAGGCATTTGCGGTCAAGGGAAGGAAAGAAAATGGACACTTATGAAGAGGCAAGTGGAGTCAAGAAAGTTTAGTCTTTCTTTTATTTTAAGATGAAAGAAATAAGAACATGTTTGTATAATGATGGGAAAAATCCGGTAGAGTGGCCAAATTTGACAAAGCAGGAGCAAGAAAAAAGTGCTGCCATGATGTCCTGAAGTAGGTGATAAAGGTAAGGATGTGGTGTGCACAAGTGAAGAGACTGGTCTTTGTGAAGAGGACAAAAAATTCATCTGGTGTAACAAAACAAAACCAGAGTTTGGAGCTGAGATGAGGTAAGAGAGAATGTAGTGACAAAAACAAACAGAAGTTCTCTTCTGATAGATTTTATTTTTTTAGTAGAAAACAAGTGGTCCTCGCTTAAGTCTGAGAATGGAATATGAGGTGTTGAAAGTTTGAGGAAAAGGCATGGATAGTCATCTAGGAGTGTGGGAATGCAAATAGATTTGAGAATTAATTCCTGTGATTCATTAAGGGTCTAGTTGAGTGTAGTGATCATAAAATTATTGTGTGACAATTGCTTTTTTTTCCAGTCATACTCAGCTCCTTGGGTGCATTCATAGAATTAACAGATTGTTGAGTTAAACCAAACTTTAAATGTTCAAGTAGTTGAAAATATTGACTATACTTTTATCCTTTGGTTGTACTCTCATTAAAAAGTGGTACTGTATGTTATGACCTCACTGATATGAGGAATTCTTAATCTCAGGAAACAAACTGAGGGTTGCTGGAGTGGGGGGTGGGGTGGGAGGGATGGGGTGACTGGGTGATAGACACTGGGGAGGGTATGTGCTCTGGTAAGTGCTGTGAATTCTGCAAGACTGTTGAATCTCAGATCTGTACCTCTGAAACAAATAATGCAATATATGTTAAGAAAAAAAAAAGAAGAAGAAGATAGCAGGAGGGGAAGAATGAAGGGGGGGAAATCGGAGGGGGAGACGAACCATGAGAGACGATGTACTCTGAAAAACAAACTGAGGGTTCTAGAGGGGAGGAGGGTGGGAGGATGGGTTAGCCTGGTGATGGGTATTAAAGAGGGCACGTTCTGCATGGAGCACTGGGTGTTATGCACAAACAATGAATCATGGAACACTACATCTAAAACTAATGATGTAATGTATGGGGATTAACATAACAATAAAAAATTTTTTAAAAGTGGTACTGTATGAAAGTTCTTGACGAACATCAATTTCATCTTGATGAAATGTGCTTAGTGATTATTGCAGTTCTATACCCTAAGTTCTTTAGTCTATGCATAGATTTTTGCTTTAGTAAATTGATTTAAATTGTTTCATAACATAGGAAGTCTTTAAGCCAGGGGTGGGCAATTTTTTTCCTGTAAAGGGCTAGAGAGTAGTTATATCAGACTTTGTAAACCATGTGGTCTTTGTCACAATTAGCAAGCCATATTGTTTCTGTAAGAGTTACTCAACTCTGCTGTTGTGGTCTAAAGCAGCCATAGACAACATGCAAATGAATGTGTGTGGCTAGGTTCTAATAAAATTTTATTTACAAAAACAGGTGGCAGGCAAAAATCACAGGTCTTAGGTTGCCAACCTTTGTTTTAAACTACACCTTGCTTAAATACTATGTGAAAGTAGTTGGGCATGTATTAAATAGCTGTTAATGAAATATTTAGATAAATATAAAATTTGTGACAGCATCTACAAGTGTGCCTGGCATGAACTAGACTATTTAGAATATTCTCTTTCAATGGAACATACAGTCAGAATCCTTGGTACACAAGTTGTAGTCTACGGATTAGCAGCATCAGTATCACCTGGGAACCTGTTAAATGCAGAATCACGGGCTTACTCCTTGAGCTATTGAATCAGAGTCTGCATTTTTAAAGAGGCCCTGGGGCACCTGGGTGGCTCAGTCAGTTAAGTGTCGGATTCATTGTTTGTCAGGTTATGATCTTCGGGTCGTGAGATCAATTCCCCTGTCGGGCACCATGGTCAGTGTGGAGTCTGCTTGAGATTCTCTCTCTCCCTCTCCCTCTGCTCCTACCCCCGCTTGCATTCTCCCTCTCTAAAATAAATAAATAAATTTTCAAAAAAAAATAAAAGGAGCCCTATATGTTTTATATACACATTGAAGTTTGAGAAGCATTAATGTAGAAGTTAATAGAAGGATTTTCAATGTGTGAAATTAACCTGTAACAAATATCTAAGGAGAACAAAAACTAGAATAACATGAGGCAAAAAAGAGAGAGAAAACTAAGAAGAGAGAAAAGGAAAAACATTTCTCCTGAAATGTCCATCAAATGATAAATGGATAAATAAAATGTATTATATCCATACAATGGAATATTACTCAGCCATGGATGAATGTTGAAAATATTATGCCTAGTGAAAGAAGCCAGTCACAAAAGGCCACCTATTTTATGATTCCATTTATATGAAGTATTCAGTCTAGGCAAATCCATAGAGACAGAAAGTAGATTAATGGTTGCCAGAGGCTGGGAAGAGGGGAGAATGGGGAGTAACTGCTAATGGTCACAGGGCTTCTTTCTGGGATGACAAACATGTACTGGAGTTAGATAGTGGTGATGCCTGGACAACTTTGTGAATATACTTAAAACCACTGAATTGTACACTTTAAAGTGGTGAATTGGAATTATTTTCAAATTTTAAAAGTCCAAAAATTAGAAAACAAAGGCAGCATAATGAAAGGCTTCTATCCAC
>NC_138380.1:50306468-50338152 GCF_054177405.1 Leptonychotes weddellii
GAAAAGAAAAAGAGGGAGAGAGATTTTCCAAGTTTGGTATGTTACACTGGTTGTAACTTGAGTACCTTCCTGTATTAACTAACACCCTAGAACTGCACCACCAACCCCACAACACCACACCCCGTAGCCACAGACAGCCTTCAGGTTTTTCCTCCCTGTCTTCAAAACAGTCTTAGGCCCAACCACATAATCTGAATTGGAATATTTGTGTTGTTTGTATGTGTTCCAAAAGGAATCCCAACTGTTTGAGTGTTTCACATAGTTGGGAGTCAGTAATAACGCAAACCAGGTGATGACTGAGTGAGTCACACTGGGGAAAACACAGAGAGAGGCTGAATCTACAATTTGCAGATGTGCCCTCATACTCACAAGAAATCTCCATTTATTTACAGCCACATCTATAACTTAGTACCCATTCACTTATATTCACAATTTACAAAGCCCAAAGTTTCTGAGTTGAAAACTGATTCTCAAATATTGCTGAAAATTTAAGTAGCAAAGTGCTTACAGTTTGAAAAATATAAGCAGGACATTAATTCATTAGATGTTGATTTCTAGCAGCTGTAATTTTAAGCCCTTTGAGGATCATTTTTCTCCTTAAGTCAATAGCATCAAACTCATCTATTTATGTGAAATCTCATTTATTTCTTATTCCTGCACTCAGTAAAATCATATCAGTACTATAAACTACAATAATTTTCACAAACAAAACCCAACATCTTAAAAGAATTCCATTTCAGATTAACTCAAAAATACGATTAACTCATTTTGTGCGACAGTGAACACAGAATGAGCAATAATGATTTAGAAGGAAATTATAATCTTTTAGAGAAATTTTGATAAAGTCTCTTTCAATCCAAATGGGTTTATCATGGGTAGTCCTAAAGCTTTAGAAGGAAAAGTTGCACCATGTCTTCATATAGCCCTTCTTTAGGACTGGTTCTCATGCCAATGAAGGAGAAAGTGATGTTATCATCTCCATGGAAGAGAGGAAGAGTAAATATTAAAGCTTAGAATATGAATCTAATGCAGGATGGCAAATAGATTTCACCATTTGAGCCAATTTAAGAGATTAATGGTAGCTGCCTGGATCTCAGCATCAAGGAAGATTCTGCGGGTGTATCCAAGATCCTTAGCTCATTTACATATGTCTGCCATGGGCCTCAGAAGTGAGGAGTAGGTAGAATCCCTATACGGTATCAAATGCTCTGGCTGTAATTTTAGTCCCTAATACCTAACCCTTCTCTACCTCAGTTAACCCTTCAGAAATTACCTCCTTAGAAAGCCGTACTCGGTCTGGGTGACAACTTAGCCCTCAGTTTAAATGATCTTATAAGAAGTGAGAGAATTTTCAAGAAACCTAGGAATCATCAAAATGAAAATCTCTTGATCAAAAAAAAAAATCAAATGATCAATAAATAAAAGCCTAAAAATTACATGTCTGAAAGATGGGTGAATCATCCAGAGAATACTTTCCAGGGAAGTTAATGTATTTAGCCTAGGTATGCATGCAATGCATCTGAATGCAAGTCCTTAGAAGAAAAGCAGCCATGCTCACCATCTTTATGTATATGTTCTCTCTTCTCCTCTAATTTATCTACCGACTTTAAGATTCTCAAGATCACTTTCTTGCTTTTGCTGCTCAGTCATTTTCTCATAAAGTTGCCCATTTCTCTTAAGGACTTTTTATCATCTTTTCCAGCAAATCAAAATATTTGACATGGAAAAATAATCAATCAAAACTATGTTTTGGGATACATAATATATAGACATACATTCTTGGTTGTCTGAATAGTGTTATATAGCTGTGGTCACTAAATAACTTAAAAAATACATTTTTTTTGTTTTACTTGTACAGCATTTGCAATTTTAGTCATTAAATGAGCTTTGCAGGTGTGCAAATACCCTGTTAATCCTGCTGTTTTCTGAAAGACTGCTAGCCACATCAACCAATACTTTGGAAGACCGGCAAAATGGAGAAGCTTTTTCAAAGCCCAACAATAAATTAGTAAGACGACTTATATAACAAGTGGAACTTTGTTGAGTTAAAAAATAAGACCACCTGAAGTTTTATTTTTTTAAGCATCAAGGATTGGACTTTTAAATGCAAAACCAGATATGACCATTCTTGTCTGTCTCTTGCTCTGCTTTTCATGTAAACAATATTTTCTTGATACAGTGAGAAATAAAAAAAGTTCCTAACCTGTACTTCTCATTACTAAAAATAACATTAAGAGTGCTTTGGTGAGTTTTAGTCTAGGATATCTCCTTTAAGGGGTACTTGTGCACAGGAGAGAGAAATCATCTTTACATCTTTAGGACGTTATGTGGTTTTTAGGAAATGCTAATAAAACAGTTTAGATGATAAGCAGTAACTAGTAAAAAACACACCTATCTTTTCAGTGTTGTTTAAATGACCTTTCCACACTGTATTCTTGGTGATCACACACCAGTTTTGCAGTAACTTTGCTCTTTTCCATTTCTACAAAAGTAATCTGATATGTAATTTCCATTGTAGAGTCAGTCTGAGCTGTGAACTTCTAAAATGTGTCAGTAACAGAAGTCAGGCTTTATATTACCTTGTTGCAGCCAAGAATTCAGGTTATATTTTGGACCCAAATTCTATAAATTATACTGGGGAATAATTCAACTCAAGTCTACATAAGTAAGTTAGGAATACCTCTTATACTTGGATGTCATGAAAATGACTTGAAAAATATAGCAAGTTCCTAAGTATGATTACCACCCCAGTGGTGCTGGGACTTCAATTGTTTTAAAATAATCCCATACATATTAGTTCTTATGAATTTACAGTAATTGACTCACTATGAATTTGGTAACCCTCTGTATAAACAATTCTCAAAAGAGAGTATGAACTTAGCACTAAGAAGCATATATAGGCATCTTAAACATCCTTTGATGATCAGCTTAAGAGAATAGTGTTTATTTTTTTGCTACATGTGAAAGTTCATTCTCAGTATCAAGTTTATTTTGTCCACTAACTTTGTTAACCTTTCCAATTTCTTCAGTATTTGGTGTCCTTTCACAAAGAGCTGTTAGCATAGAACAGTTGCATCAGGGTTAAAGGTCAGAGCCATTACCGTGTTAACCTGAAGCATATATGCTGTTCCTTGAGCTCACAATGTGTTTTTGATTACTTCTTAAAAATAAAAAATGCCAACAAGAGTATATAGCAAATTATAAGGCATCTATGAAACCTGTATCTACCAAATTTTTGACAAAATACTTAAAATATTTCAATTTGTAAAGTCACTAAGAAAGCCAGAACAATGCTGTGTTTCATTTAAAAAAAAATCATTTTTAATGAATTTATTTTAAAATAGCCAAACTTGTGATTAAATTTCAGCAATTTGAACTTTTCCAAAAAATAGTATATTTCTTCTGATCTTTTAAAATAATATTTATATGACAGTCTGGTTAATGAGTGAAACAATATCCATTTTTATTGAAATAATGCTATCATAATGGATAACTAACTGAGAGATATTTTCCTGTAAAGATTTACTGCTAATCCCTTAGTTGAAATTCATTTTACTTGAGAGACATTGAACCCATCACTTAGAAACAGTATTTGCAGACTTCACCAGGGTAACAGCTCTAATCCTTAAGGTAATCATCTTTCACCCCCTCTCCAGGTCTTTCTCCTTTTAAGTTCTCACTGGTCTTTTTAGAAAAACAGAAACTAGAAGACAGCTATTATTCTCCTCCATGGGATAGTCTACTCCATTCAGGCAAGTAATATCGTTTTCTGTTTACCCTCATCTAAAACAAGTGCACAGGGTCACCGTCTTCACGCTGATGTTTTCTCAGAGAAAAAAAAAAAAAGAAAAGAAGACTAATGTCAGGAGACAGCCAGATCACCAAGTATAAGAACCTGAGAAGCAAACTCCATTTGCCTTTTATATTTTTGCATTTGATACCCATAGGGGAGGAGGGAGAGAAGAGGAAGAAGAGGAGGAGGAAAAAAAATGAAAAGGAGAATGAGGATGGAAAAGGCCATATTTCTTTGTGAGAATTCACATCCTGAGTTAGTCTGAATATCTTCTTTTACTTCTGTTAATAGTCATTGACAACATTCCAAAGGTACCATGATTAGCAATAAGACAAAAAGAAATTTAATTTTCTTTTTAATTAAATTTAATTTCTTTTTAATTAAATTAAATTTCATTTAATTCCAGCTTTTTCCAATATAATTTCAGGTCAAAGACACACTAGTACAAAAAGAATGGATTCCATGTTTCACATAGCAAAGCAGAGAACAGGACCACATACAGATTTTGTATGCTTGTTTGTGTCAAAGGAACATTTGTTGAGTAAATGAAGGGGATTTCAGAATTCTAGAGCAGGAATGAGTTCTTTAGTAGGACTCTGAAACTACTTAGTTCCTTTATTTTTTTCAAATCATCTACCCACATTCATCATTGGCATTGGCTGAAGAAATTCAAGGCATTCACAGGCATGACCAATAATATATAATTGACTAAAATTATAAAGCTTGCAATTTGGTAATGAATACCAGCCTTTCTCCAAGTAAGTAGACAATGTCTGTTATCAAAAAAAAAAAAAAAAAACTTCCTAGATAATATCAAGGTAAATTTTTTATTCTAAATCTCTATTAGGTTCTGGAAGTTATTTAAATCACCACTTTCAAAAATACAACCTTAGTCTATATAAATCTAGAAAAAAAATTCTCCTACCACCAGGAAACTTACTTTTGAACTGATTCAATGTGATGCAATAAGAATCTACATTTTAGACTGACCATATGTTTCCCTTACCATTCCATTACCATTGCTTTTTTCCTATGTCCTTTTATTTTAATCTACCCATGGTTCTAAGCTAGAAACATCCAAATCCCTGACCCTCTCCTTTGCCAGACAGCCACCAAGTTCTTTCAACTCTATCTTCTAAAATTTTCTGCTGTCCATGCATCCCCACTGTTACTGCCTTCGTTGAAATTCTCATGGAATGCTCTAGATCACCCAGTGGGTGATAAAATCATATTCTTAGGGTGTCAGTAAAGCAAACACAATATAAAATATGAGAAAAGTTTAGGTTCAGTGAATTTACCCAGATTTTTAAAAAGTAGAATATCTGGAAAGAAGTTATAATTATGACATTTAAGTTTTAGGCATTATTTTAATTTCAACATTTGTATATGCTTTGTATATTAGTTTAAATTGTAAAATTAGTGAAATTGCATAATTCTGGTGCCACCAGAATCTTTTCAACGTTCAGATCTATAAAAAATTCTAATCAGGTCTTCCTCTGTCCTGCTTACTATCACCAGTGCAAATTATCCAGAAACTGAACAATTCTGTCCCTCACTTGCTTAAACATCTTGATGGATCCATAACACCCATAAGAGGCAGTTCACGTTCCCTAATTTCACAAGCAAGGCCCTCAATGATAAAGCCAGAGCTTGTCTTTTCAGTCTCATTTCTACGCATTCACCCTAACCACACCAAACAATATGTTCTTAGGCACTTTCTCTTGAATCCTGCCATAGAATCCCATACATTACTCTTCTCCTTAAAGGCAATCATAAAAACTGACAATGCAGTCTTAAGTGTTCATTAAATTTAGATCATTTTCCTTTGGACCAATACTGAAAACTTTTTCGACTACTCTCTTTTGACATTTTATACATTCAGGTTCCAAACTATCCCACTTTTAATATACTCTAAAGATGACATTTCACCTGGCAACAGTCTACCTCAGATACTTTGTTTTTCCAAAGGCAGGATGTGGCTTCTTCAACCTGTCCTTCAGACACTCCTATTATTATGCAAATAGATCAACGAATTATAAAAATCCACTTATTGACTCACATGTTGGTTCACCATATAAAATCAGCAAAAATGTCACCACAAATTCTACATACCACAGCCAAATGGAGAAACTTCATGTACCACCATACTATTAAGTAGCCTCAGAGATTCCTACCCACTGTTTTAATGCTGAGTTCCACAATGAGGTCATGTGAACAAAGACTTCAGATTCCCACAGAGTGTGGTTCTCTCTTAAAGAAAAGGGAACTTTCACTCTCTTGAGTTTCTAAGGGCCACATGCACAAACCTTAGGAACAGGGCCAGACCAAGATCCGTGGGCACTCAAGACAAGCTAATAATTTGGTATCCCTTTAAACCTATATTCTTCAAAGTTTGGCTGGCTCACTATTTATTTAGAAAAGAGGTTGGGAATTCAGTAAGAAAAAGAAAAGGAGTATTCACTCAGCTTCTCTTTTCTTGTCATAAAAAGTCAAGACAAAAACAAACAAAACCAGGGCTTATAATAACCAATTTTAATATCTCAGTTTGACTGGGTCACAGAGTGCCCATGTATTTGGTCAAACATTATTCTGGGTGTTTCTGTGAAAATGTTTTTGGATGAGATTAACATTTAAATGGGTAGACTGAGTAAAGTAGATTGTCCTCCCTTGTATGAGTGGCCTCATCCAACCAAGGCCTGAATAAAACAAAAAAGCTGACCCTCTCTGTGTAAGAAAGAATTCTGCCTGCCTGATGTCCTTCAAACTGGGACACAACTTTTCTCCTTCCTTCAGATTTTAACTGAAACTTCTGTTCTTCCTGGGTATCATGGCTGTTAGCCTTCAGACTAGAACTACATCATCAATTCTCCTGGGTCTCCAGCTTGCCCACTCACCCTGCAGATCTTGGGACTTGCCAGTCTTTATGTGTGCATAAAACACATTCACAAACAGACACACACATACACATCGGGAGAAACAGAACCAATACAGGGCATAATCTATAACCCTAACTCAACAAAAGAATCACCCTGTAGCTCCTAACCTCAACTTAGAAATAGTTTAGCATATGTATGTTGCTACTCGATGTGGATGACTGAATCTTTGCTTCCAATTCTTCACCTACCCTTAAGTTAGAATTATACATCCACATCTTTAGCCCTGAGACTCTCCATTTTCTCCATGAAAGGTAAAGGATATTTCCCCATACCATAGACATTGGGTTGATTATGCTTCAATAAATGAAATATGGAAGAAAGTAACAGTGTGAAATTTCTAGACCAAGACTCAAGGAGGCACCACATATCTCCAGGCATACATGTTGAGCAGAACTAAATCCTCAGCTTAGAGCTACACCCAGATGAAGCCCCTTGTATACTGGTTGAACATCAACCAGAAGACCCAGAAATATAGAAATAAATGCTTATTGTTGCTAGCCACTATGGTTTGGGTAGTTTATTATACATCATTTGCAGTAGCTGATCATTACACTCAAGTCTTTCCATTTGGCTGAGGTTTCATTTCCAACTCTAAGCTGCATTTTAAAATTTTCCTTTTAACAACACACAATACTTCAAAAAATACAAATTGTTTTATTATTATGCAAATGCATAAGCAAACTACAAAATCCACTTATTGACTCACATGTTGGTTCACCATATAAAATCAGCAAAAATGTCACCACAGCTTCTATGTACCATAGCCAAATGGAGAAATATCATGTACCGCCATACTATTAAGTAGCCTCCAAGATCCCTACCCACTGTTTTAAAATCATTTTAGATTTCTAATATGGTTTAAAGACTTCAGTAATGTTTTAGTGCTTCTGGTAGATTGACGTCTTGGGAAGCCTAACCTTAATTTTGATTATGCTTAAAAAATAGGTAGTAAATATCGCCAAGGCAGGACAAGAACAGGCACGATCCCCACCTAGACTACATCTTCATTTTTCCAACTGTCCCAGAGAACTCTATGGATTTGCCATAGCTGATCCCTTGACTGAAGCTGACTTTCTCCTATAAAAGGAGCAGGGGAAGGACAATTATCTGGAGATCCTAAAGAAAAACAAAATTAAATTTAAAAATATAATTTCAAAGAGTAAAAATCACTTTTCACACACGTCTCCAGTATTTAAGTAAAAATGAAGCATTTGCAAAGTTGTAATTATTAAGCAAAGAAAATGATTGTGAGAAACATGATCAACCAGTATTTATGGACCACCTAGGCACTTTATATAGTATTTATTATACTATATACTATATACTATTTCTTTGGTCTTACTGTTTAACCACTTTCTTCTCCACTCACAGACTATGTGGTCCTGGCAACTACTTCCTGACTTCAAGGGTAGGGCATGAGCTTAGTTAGTCCTTAGACAAACAGAAGACACCTGGATATGGCTAGAGAAACTGGTTGATGAGTGGAGTAATCAGAGGTTTACAAGTCCCAGTTCCAGGACACTGTTGATTGGGTGAGGCTGAAGCTACTGGAGAACTGGACTTGATTCTTCTCTCAAGACTTAAAACCTGAGTGTATACAGGCCTAAAAGCTGCTCTTCAGCCAGACTGACACCAACAAAATGGAAGCAAAGCCAGAGGCTGATTTCTGACTCAAATAATGTCAATTCTGACTTAAGCAATGTGGAAATCTTTTCACATAGATTAATTACATAGCCAATTTTTGGCTAGGTCAATCTTTTACTCACAAATTAAAGAGTTCCAACTGATAAAATGCAAATAAATAGTTCCTGCCTTTGAAAACTTACTGTATTGAATCAAAATTATGATAATAATTTAAAAGTTGATCTGCATTTCTGACCATAGTGGTAATTAATCAGATATTGACTAAGTGGGACAGACAATACTTTCATTCAGTCAACAAACATTTTATGGAGCATCTATTATATGCCAGGAACTGTGATAGAAATCAAGGATATAGTAGCAAATAAAATAGGGAAAAATGTCCTTCTCCCATGAGGTTTATGTTTTATTTTAATGGTGGAAAATAAGTGATAGACAAAAAAATGATAAAGTATATTAAAAAGGAAAAAGAGCTATAAAGAAAAATAAGGGAACTAGGGAGAATAAGCAGGTGGTAATAGAGGTTGGGGAGAGCAATGTTGCTATTTAAATAGAGTAGTCCTGAGAGGGTGATATTTGGGCAGAGGCTTGAAGAAGGCAAGAAGCAAGCCATGTGGACATGAGGAAAGGCGTTCTAGCTATAGAGAACACAAATATAAAAGAAGCTCTGAGTCTAAAATAAGCTTATCATGATTGAGGAATAGCAAGGAAGCCAGTGTGGCTGGAGCAGAATGAGTGAGGGCAAGAGAAATAGGATATGTGATCAGAAAGTGTTTAATAGGAGTCCATATAGAGACCATTTTAATGACAAAATCAAAATCAGTATGTTTAGATCTAATATATTTTTCCATTGTAAAATTAAAAAGAGTAGCTATATCGCCTTCCCAAAAGAAGAGGTATGCTCTGGAAAAGAAATGAGTTGTTCATAATGTTTTTTGCCTACACAAATATCTAATGTTTTTAAACAACGGAATCAGTAAAACAATGACTGGCCTTAGTACTTGATGGGAGGTATCCTTAAGAATGTCACTCTTTCCCAATCAGCATGCTAAAACTACTTAGGATTGTGATCCTCTTACTGGTGGATTCTGGAATTTTGAAAAATAAGTTAAACATATTTTCTCTGAAACCGAGTAAACAATCCATAGTTGTAACGTGTGTTACAATGTCAATGAGCTAATGAAGTCACACGACCTGTAGGCCAGCTCGCTCAAGTAAGAAGTGAGAAGCACATTCTAATGCAAGGTCATAAGACACATAAAATAAATTTATCTTAATACTTAGTGCTTAATATCTTCAAATATGAAGAAGGGAAATAATTAAGATCAGAGCAGAAATAAGTGATATAGAAATCAAAAAAACAGTAGAACAGATCAACAAAACTAGATGGGTCTTTGAAAGAATTAACAAAATTGATAAACTCCTAGCCAGACTTATCAAATAGAAAAGAGAAAGGACCCAGATAAATAAAATCACAAATAAAAGAGGAGAGATTACAACCAACACCACAGAAATACAAGCAATTATAACAGAATATTATGAACAATTATATACCAACAAATCAGGCAATCTGGAAGAAATGGATAAATTCCTAGAAACATATAAATTACCAAAACTGAAACATGAAGAAATAGAAAATTTGAACAGACCCATAACCAGCAAAGAAATTGAATCAGTACTCAAAAATCTCTCAATAAACATGAGTCCAGGACTGAATGGCTTCCCAGCGAAATTCTACCAAACATTTAAAGAAGAATTCATATCTATTCTTCTGAAGCAGTTCCAAAAAGTAGAAATAGAAGGAAAATTTCCAAACTCATTTTATGAGGCCAGCATTACCTTGATCCCAAAACCAAAGACCCCAATAAAAAGGAGAATTACAGACCAATATCACTGATGAACATGGATGAAAAAATTCTCAACAAGATAGTAGCTAATCAAATACAACAGTACATTAAAAGGATTATTCACCATGATCAAGTGGGATTTATTCCTCAGTTTCAGGGGTGGCTCAATATCCACAGATCAATCAACATGATATACCACATTCATAAAAGAAAGGATAAGAACCATATGATCCTCTCAATAGATGCAAAAAAGCATCTGACAAAATACAGCATCCTTTCTTGATAAAAACCCTCAATGTCATAAAGGCCACATAAGAAAGACCTGCAGTTGATATCATCCTCAATGGAGAAAAACTGAGAGCTTTTCCCCTAAGGTAAGGAACACAACAGGGATGTCCACTCGCACCACTGTTGTTCAACATAGTACTGGAAGTCCTAGCCTCAGCAATCAAACAATAAAACAAAATAAAAGGCATCCAAATCGGCAAGGAAGAAGTCAAAGTTTCACTATTTACAGACAACATTATACTCTATGTAGAACACCTGAAAGAGGGGCTCCTGGGTGGCTCAGTCGGTTAAGCGTCCGACTCTTGATTTCTGCTCAGGTCATGATCTTAGGGTGTGAGATCAAACCCCATGTTGGGCTCCACACTGGGCGTGGAGCCTGCTTCAGAGTCTCTCTATCCCTCTCCCTCTGCCCCTCTTCCCCCTGCTCACTCTCTCTCTCTCAAGAAAAAAAGAAAAGAGAAGAAGGAAAACCTGAAAGCCTCCACCAAAAAATTGCTAGACCTGATACAAGAATTCAGAAAAGTTGCAGGATATAAAATCAACATACAAACATCTGTGTCATTTCTATACACCAATAATGAAACAGCAGAAAGAGAAATCAAGGAATCGATCCCATTTACAATTGCACCAAAAACCGTAAGATACTTAGAAATAAACCTAACCAAAGAGGTAAAAGATCTGTACACTGAAAACTATAGAATGTTCATGAAAGTAATTGAACAAGACACAAGGAAATGGAAAAATATTCTATGCTCATGGAGTGGAAGAACAAATATGTTAAAATGTCTATACTACCTAAAGCAATCTACACAATCAAAGCAATCCCTATCAAAATAACACCAGCATTTTTCACAGAGCTAGAACAAACAATTCTAAAATTTGTATGGAACCAGAAAAGACCCCGAATAGCCAAAGTAATGGTGAAAAAGAAAACCAAACCTGGTGGCATCACAATTCTGGACTTCAAGCTGTATTACAAAGCTGTAATCATCAAGACAATATGGTACTGGCACAAAAACAGACACATAGATCAATGGAACAGAATAGAGAACCCAGAAATGGACCCACAACGATATGGTCAACTAATCTTCGACAAAGCAGGAAAGAATGTCCAATGGGAAAAAAAAACAATCTCTATAACAAATGGTGTTAGGAAAACTGGACAGCCACATGCAGAACAATGAAACTGGACCACTTTCTTATACCATAAACAAAAATACTCAAAACGGATGAAAGACCTAAATCTAAGACAGGAAATCATCAAAATCCTAGAGGAGAACACTGGCAGCAACCCCTATCTGACTGGGCTGCAGCAACTTCTTACTAGACACATCTCTGAAGGCAAAGGAAATAAAAGCAAAAATAAACTATTGGGACTTCATCAAGATAAAAAGCTTCTGCACAGCAAAGGAAACAATCAACAAAACTAAAAGGAGAAGATATTTTCAAAGGACAGATAAAGGGTTAGTATCCAAAATCTATAAAGAACTTAACAAACTCAACATCCAAAAAACAAATAATCCTGTTAAGAAATGGACAGAAGACACGAATAGATCTTTTTCCAAAGACGTACATATGGCTAACAGACACATGAAAAGATGCTCAACATCACTCATCATCAGGGAAATACAAATCAAAAGCACAGTGAGACACCACCTCACACTTGTCAGAATGGCTAAAATGAACAACTTGGGAAACAAAAGGTGTTGGCGAGGATTCAGAGAAAGGGAACTGTTTTGCATTGTTGGTGGGAACGCAAACTGGTGCAGCCGCTCTGGAAAACAATATGGAGGTTCCTCAAAAAGTTAAAAATAGAGCTACCCTATGACCCAGCAATTATACTGCTAAGTATTTATCCAAAGGATACAAAAATGCTGATTCGAAGAGGCACATGCACCTCCATGGTTATAGCAGCACTACCAACAATAGACAAATTCTAGAAAGAGCCCAAATGTCCGTTGACTGATGAATGAATAAAGAAGATATGGTATATATATATACAATGGAATATTACTCGGTGATCTAAAAGAAAGAAATCTTGTCATTTGCAACAACATGGATGGAACTAGAAGTATTATGCTAAGTGAAATAAGTCAGTCAGGGAAAGACCAATATCATATGATTTCACTCACATGTAGAATTTAAGAAACAAGACAGATGAACATAGTGGAAGAGGAGGAAAAATAAAATAAGATAAAAACAGAGAGGGAGGCAAACCATAAGAGACTCTTAACTATAGAGAACAAACTGATGGTTGCTGGCGAGGAGGTGGGTGGGGGGATAGGCTAAATGGGTGATGGGCATTAAGAAGGACACTTAGGATGAGCACTGGGTGTTATATGCAAGTGATGAATCACTAAATTCTACTCCTGAAACAATTACTACGCTATATATTAACTAACTTGAATTTAGATTAAAAAAATCTTCAAATATATTGCCAAAATTCTCTTAATAGAAAATTTGACTCAGATGAAGACTTCTGGTTTGAAAATGGAGAAGAAAGGCCACAATTTCCCCTTTCTTCACAAAAAAAGAATCAAACTGAGGGTTTTAGAGAGGAGAGAGTTGGGAGGATGGGTTAGCCCAGTGATGGGTATTAAGGAGGGCACATATTGCATGGAGCACTGGGTGTTATTCGAAAACAATGAATCATGGAACACTACGTCAAAAACTAATGATGTACTGTATAGGGACTAACATAACATAATAAAATAAATTAAATTTTTAAAAATTCACTTAAAAAAAAGAATTTGAAATCAACAAGGACAAAACAAAACACAAACAATATTTATTTACTCACTTAATCCTGAGAGTAATCTTATAAGGTAGTATATGATTCTATTTTATAGATGAATTAAACTGAGGAATATAGAATTTAGAGAAATTTCTCCAAAGTGTCCGAGATAGTAAGTACATCTTGAAACATGCTTTTAACCACATTTGAACGAAGCAGATACATTTTAAGGGATGTGTTATTTATTTAAATTTGTTCCAAAAGGGAAAGAAACTATGAGTGGGCTAATTTAATTATTGAAAGAAATAGAAAACTTGCCAAACAGCTACCTTCTCCACTGTCAGAAAAAAGACCCAAGCCAACACTATTCACAGTTAAAATCTACTGAACAATTATGGCATAGAAAATTCCAATGATATATACACTTTCACAAAACATAGAAGAAAAGACACATCTAGTTATATTAAGTTAAGCTGAAATTACACTGAAAACAAAATCTGAAAGAGAGCAAAAAGCTAAAACAAAAATCACAATCTCACTAATGAATAGTGCTGCAAAAATTAGTAATATATTATAGCCAAACATGCAACATAATATTAAAAGAACAATACAAGATATGAAAGAGGCTTATTTCAGGAAAGTTTCTAATCAGTTAACTTTGAATTAGAAAGATTATCTTGGATAATCTTTGTGACTTGACTGAATCTATTAGAAGGCAAAAAAAAAGCAGGGCTGAGATTTCTCTGAGAGAAAAAAGAAAATCCACCTGAGAAGAGCTTCTGCCCGGGTCTGTGGAGTTTCAACCTGTTCATGATCTTCCCTTCCTGACTGGTTGCCCTACAAATTTGGGGCTTGCTTAGTCAGACTCCACAATCAGATAAGCAAATGTCTTGTGATAAATCTCTTTATATACACATATATTATATATCTTATGTATATATACATATGATATGTATGTCATAGAGACATTTGAGATAGAAATTATCTATCTTCTTTCTTTCCATCCTTTTATCTCCTATGTCCTATTGGTTTACCTCTCTTGTTGAAAACTGGCTGATATAGGAGGGTAACTATGTGCAGAAACTTTTTGCTGTGTCCTATCTTATATCTTTTCAACTGGAAAAATGTGAACATATTACTAATTCAACAAATAAGCAAGTAAAGTTAGAAAAAATGCCCTAAACACAAAGCATTAGGACCTATGCATTAATTGATACAAGTATTCTAGTCCTTTAAAAGAACTTAGAAATCTGCTATTTTTGCATTTTATAGCAAAATTAATTCCAGTATTTTCTCAAGCTCCTGATATTTATTTGCATATATATGGTTTTTATTCCTAATTTTATCTCAGTACCTGCATTTTTTAAACAACTTGGGTTGAAAAATTATCATCTATCTTGACACATAAAATTAGCACTGGCTTATGCTATCATTCTACCCTTATCTGCTAGCATGAATTTGCCCTTCATCTGTCTACTTATCTTGCTCTCCCTAAGCCCACCCAGCTGCCAACAGCAGTATAGAATGGTAGAGAGTCCTGTCCTTAGTGTAAGGACATCTGGGTTTCAATCTGGCCATAACATTTATTAATTTTGTGATCTGCGATATTTCTCCGAACTGCTTAGGTCTCAGAATAATCTTCGGTGTTAACAGTGATGGTAATAGTTGCTCTGTCCGTACCAAGTAACATAGTAAGCTTGGGAGCATTTATAAACCGCAGAGTGCTGGGAAAATACAAATGATTGTTTTCAGTATCGTTAGTTATCTTAGGCTTGTGTCTGTTTGTACTTGGACTGACGCTGTAAGTAAGAATACAGAAGAGAAAGGAGAGAAGAGGGTGAGTTATTTGATGAGTGTGTTCTCTGCAGTGGCTGCTTTCCACCTCATTTAATGGAGCAATTCTGGAGGTCAGGTTGACACTGCCACAGTCCCAGAATCAGTAAGGAGAGAAGATGAACTGCAAAAACAGACTAACTTAAAAGTTGATACTCCAAGAGAACGATCACACAAAAACCTTCCCTTGTTTATTTACATGTCACAAACATAAATACATATTCAAAAGACTGAAATCCTTAAACTTAAAGAACTATAAAATTAAAGTGAGTTAAAACAATGTTCCACATGAGAACCATTCAACTCAGGAGGGTTTTTGAAAAAAATCTTGTTAGGTTTTGCTTTGTTTTATACATTCAACTTTTAAAAAGGATTGGTACTTTCTTGAGATTTTATTTGATAAGGAAAGATAAATCAGACTACATTATATTATGAAATTACATTAATGGAATTACATTAAGACAGCCATTTGACTGGTTGAAAAGAAACGCTGACAGCTTTGTGCAAAATGATTCTGTCACAGCCCTCTAGATTTTTTCAGCAATAAGATCACTTTAAAAACATAGATTTACTATAGATTCATCCTAACTTGGCAAAAATTGGAATGCTATTGTAAAGGTATATCTTTTTTTCTTTTGTGAATGTGAGATGGTCCTGTATAGTTCTTGCTGAATGTAAATTTTCTCTGGATAACCTTACTATAAAACCAAAATATCTATTTACAAAAAAAATAACTTTATTTTTGAGGCCATATATTAAACTGTTATTGTAATTGTCATAATTGGATTTGTATTTTATTTTTTTTAAGATTTTGAATTTATTTTTTGACAGAGAGAGACACAGCGAGAGAGGGAACACAAGCAGGGGGAGTGGGAGAGGGAGAAGCAGGCTTCCCGCGGAGCAGGGAGCCCAACGTGGGGCTCGATCCCAGGACCCTGGGACCATGACCTGAGCCGAAGGCAGACGCTTAACGACTGAGCCACCCAGGCGCCCCTGGATTTGTATTTTAGATTCAGATTAAACTAAGCCATTTGAGTGTCTATCACATGCCATATGTTTTTATATTATTTCATCAATCTTCATAACAATCTTTCATTATAAATATAATTGTCTTGATGAGTTAACAGGCACACAGAGTGGGTGTAATTAACTTAAAGCCAACCCTACCTCTTCTGATCTGTCCTGAACCGTCCAATATAATTAGAAGGATCAGTTTTTCTCTTCATACCTTCAAGCAGTGAGACCAGCCTGCCTCTAGTGTCTAAATCATTTGTCCCACAAATAGAAGATGGAAGAGCCTTCTTTAAGTGAATTTTTATTTATATCCCTCCACGCTCGAAACCTTCTAACTAACTGCTCCCAATTAGTTTCAAAATCAAGTTAATATTTTGAATTGGGAAGCTAACAGATAATTACTTGATTATTTGATTACTACACTTTGACACAGCATTTATTTTCCCAACAGTCACATCACTCAGAATTCTGTCCCTGAACTACAAAGCCTCTTTCTTGTTTCCTACCATTTCTTCAGAAATCTGTTTCAACTTCCATTGTTCCCTAAAGCTATTCCAGACTAAGGACAAATGCCCCCCTTCTGCATGTGCACACACTCACTCACGTGCACACACACATACCTATAACTGATCATGTATGTATATCTCCTTGCTGTTGATGATGATGGTATTGTATGTAATGATCCAGCTCCAGCCATCATTTGTAAATGTACGTGAAATAGCGTAAACCGGGAGGCCCTTGTACATTTTAGCTGCCATCCTCTTCATTTTCTTCTGATTATAAGCACCTTGAGGGCAGTGTTGCCATTTCAGTTCACCACCTGGCTTGTTATGGCTCTTCTAATATGGCAGGTGTTCAATAAATCGCATTGAATAAGGATCTGTGGTTGACTGATTAACTTCTTGGCAAGTGAAATATATTTAATATTCCCCTTGAGTTCACAAATGGTTTATGCACTTCACAAAGCACCATACTCAGAATCATTCTAGCCTTGCAAGAATCTGACCAACAACTTTTAAATAAAGCATAAAGAGCCCTAAAACAAAGACAGTCTCCTATCCACATGGAGTGTTTTAGTTTTTATGACCCTATTGTTGCCCACATTATCAGACTGGAATATGGTTTACACACTAGAACCTTCCAATCTCCAACCCAGCAGTCTTGCACTGGTCTTTGTGTGCTCTGTTTTCTTTGTGAATCATGGATTAGAACTGCCGCCTTTCTGACCTGCAATAAAACTCACACATTCCCTTAAACATATGCTACTATACAATGAATTTCATCGAAGGAAAAAATAAATGTGAATTCTTCCTGACTGATTCTTTTCAGCTTTGGGGTGCTGTGGTTAGAAAGATCAAATAATGCCAGTTATGTCAGGTAGTGCCAGGAACTTCGGGCCTCTAAATTCTGATACTGGAAATCGCATGACAGAATTAGAAAGAATATTCTTCTTTGTCAAGACTTCAGACTTTTTTTTTTTAACTTCAGGACTTTCTACTCAACTTGCTGTTATTTCTCAGACAAAGTAAAATCAGAAGTCATATTTAAAGAAAGGAAGTGGTACAAGATAAATGGCTGGAAATAAAGCTCGCTACTGAAAAATGCCTTTAATAGTTTCCACTAGAATATCACACTTTGGTTAATGTGTTCTTCTCTCTCTCTCTCTCTCTTTCTAGGAATAGATTTTGGAAAAAGCACGTTATCCATACCCATACCAACACACGGTGAGGGCTAATTTGAATATATTCGTACTTAACTAAATTACTCAGTAGAAGGATTTTAAAATCAACTTTTGTAGATATATCTTTGTCATTGCTGAAAAATACTATTACAAAACCTTTCCCTAACCACACAGAGAAGATATATATATGTATAAACATATACATATATACATATATATACACACATGTATATATACATATATACATATATGTATATAAACATGTGTGTGTGTGCGTGTATACACACATATTAATTCTGTCTGCCTTTTTCTACACAAAACCCCTGAGAGGGCAGGTTCTTATTTTTAAAAATATATTTCATATATACTTTAGTGTCATCTATTTTCTTAAGGAAACGTTCCTACAGGTTACATAATATTCATTTGTTTCCATTATAAACACATACAAAGCACTTCTAAACTTTTTGACTTTATGACAGTAGATAGTGAGAGTTATCTCATCATGAATTATGGTATTGGTTTTAATATCCTTTTAAAAATATTTTAAAAATTAGGGACACCTGGGTGGCTCTGTCGGTTAAGCATCTACCTTCGGCTCAGGTCATGATCCCAGGGTCTTGGGATCGAGCCCCTTATCTAGCTCCTCATTGGGCTCCCTGCTCAGCGGGGAGGCTGCTTCTCTCTCTCTCTGCCCCTCCTACCTGCTCATGCTCTCTATCAAATAAGTAAAATCTTAAAAAAATAAAAACATTTAAAAAATTAATATACTTTGGGTTTTTAGAACAGTGTTAGGTAACAGAGTCACCATATATTACTCCTTCCCCAGTTTCTCCTATTATTACCTTGCATTGGTGTGACACATTTTTAATATCCTTTTAACATATGCTTTTGGTAAAATGAATACCAAGGCCCAGGCTATGCTTAATAGAAACTAAATGCACACTACTTTTAAACAGACATTTCACCTTTATATTACAGATACACAGAGGTAGTGCATGTTATAAGTACATTTTTTTTTTGCAAAAGATATAAATAGAACATATCGAATCCTTCCCATTTTCATGATCTCTCATAAAATTTTAAGCCTACTTTGAAGCTTTCTTTTAAAAACACATGCACACAACAGTTTGTTTATTCTCTGGGGCCTGCTTGGGTACTTTGCTTCACAATGTGCTAACTGCTCGGACTTTGGCCCAGGCTCTCTGCTGGGCTGCTTGCCTATGCCTGCTGCATCTGTGTTTACATCTCTTGTGGGATCACTCAGAGCCCTGCTGAAGGTCCTTTCAGCTTCTTTCAAGACTAGGCCTCAAGGAGTCCAACCAAAGTCCAAGTCACCCAGATCAATTACTCCAAAAACCTTACCCTGGTCAGAGTCTGCCTTCCACTGACATTTTGATGCAAAATCTCAGGCAACATATTCCCTCAACTGAGGATACATGGTTTGTAAAAGTGTGAATTCAGAAGGTTGTTGATAAATGGCTCCAGAAGACCTTCACTATTAATTTCTGTCAGGAGACAGTAAAATAGTAGAGAGTGTCTAACATTGTTCCAAAAACAACACTTTCTGCTACAGAGTAGAATTCTCTGCAGTGCCAGGTGGAAATTAATCTTGCTCAATTGGTTATTGAGTGTTGTCCCAAATTATTCAGCTGGAGTTGAACAGAGGTATTGTTCTTATTTAAGAGGATAAAACCCAAATTCATAGACCAGTGTATAATGTCAGCAACACAGGTCTGAGATGGAGGCGAGGACAAAATGGTAAAGATTAGAAGCCAGACCCACAAATAAAATTAAATAAAAAGGAGTTGGTGTCTATGCCTATTCTAATGGATCAAAGATATTTATTCCAGTGTGGGATTCTTTTAAGTAAAGTGAAAACTGACTTGTCTGTAAAATATATTTAGAAATGACACTTGTTATTCACAGACCTAACCTAGAGTGCATACAAATTCATAAAATGCATTTCCAGTACCATGGGAAAGAGCCATAATTAAGAAAATTTAATATAATTCTAAATATAAAAGTAATCTACTTTGTGGATTGATACATTTTTAATCCTTCAATAGTTTTTTGTTTGTTTTGTTTTGTCTTTTTAGGAAGGGAGAGAAAGAAAGGGGAGAGGGTGAGGGCCGGAGGGAGAGGGGAAGAGAGAGAGAGAGAAAATCTTAAGCAGGCTCTGACCCTAGTGCAGAGCCCAACGCAGGGCTCAATCCCACCACCCTGAGATCAAAACCTGAGCTGAAATCTAGGACGCTCAACCAACTGAGCCACCCAGGGGCCCCAATCCTTCAGTAGGTTTTATAAAGATCAGCAGGCTTCAAAGCTGATTGTAATTTTGTTAATAATTATGCTAATGTAGGGGCGCCTGGGTGGCTCAGCCTGTTAAGCCTCTGACTCTTGATTTCAGCTCAGGTCATGATCTCAGGGTCCCGGGATTGAGCCCTGCCTCGGGCTCTGTGCTCAGCGCAGAGTCTGCTTGGGATTCTTTCTCTCCTCTCTCTCTGCCCCTCCCCCCGGCTCACACGTGTGCTCTCTCTCCCTCTGTCTCAAATAAATAAATAAAAATCTAAAAAGAAATTATGCTAAAGTAGACTGATAAATTGGTTTTCTGCTTATCATGATATGGCAGTGAGATTAAATATGTCTTCCTAATTGCCTTTTGTTTGGGAATCACTTCAGTTACTGCTGTTCTCTAACACTGCTAGTAATTCAACATCCATATCACATTATTTCCTCTTCAAAATATTGCTCAAAGAGCTTACCTAACCTACGCAGAATATGTAAGGATTAAAGAAGCATATAAATTGTAGTCTTAAAAGTTGCTTACTATTTATTTTAGCAAGTATTTCCACCCAAAATCTGTGTCACATGGTAGAAATAGCTTACATTATGTCTACATGGTAGAACTGGATTCTGTTGAATGTTGATGCTATTTCTTCATTGGCTTTTGACCACATTCAAGGCTTAGAACACAGTTAGACTAATAGGGTATCAAGAGAGCCCTTGATTTACCTTGAGGATGGCCCAGTGCAGATTGATCCAAGGCAAGAAGAAAACACAGGATCATGGATTTCCCTGATGTGTGCTATCATGGTACCTCATTTCATCTACTGACCAAAAGGCTAAAGCTGAGCATATGGATCTCACAACCCATTGCTCCTCTTACTTGCTGTGAGATGCACCTGGCTTCTTCGCAGAGCCACATCCATTATAGCTTCTGCCACCATCTAGCTCCTAGAATAGCCCCTAACCAGCCCCCCATCTTTCCCTGGCTTTCCTGAAGCTGCCGAACTGTTTCCTCTCCCATTGGGTTTCTCTTATTCTCCCTCTCATCTGAATCCTACCCACCCCAACAGTAAGTCCATCCTTCTGTTTAACTGGCTCAGACTAAAAGCATTTATTTTATATCTGAAAGCACCCTAGGTCTTAGGAAACTAGAATTGGCTGCATGTTGATTTTAACTCAAGAATGCTTGTTATAGGGAGAAAGAATGATAACAAGGAAAAGAAATAAGTGCTTCATTTCATACGAGACTTAATGACTATGTGAGGAGTTTTTCTATTTTGTTTTTACTCAAAGGGCAATCCAAATCTTTAGCTTTACTGGTCACTCTCTTAGGAGAATTCTAATAAGATTAGAAACTGCTTTCCCAAAAAAAGAAATAAACAATCGCACTCTTATTTTTTAAGACAAATGATAAACCTACTGCATATTTTATAAGCAGCTTAGGATGACAATAAAATAACAACTAATTTAACCTGATTTATTTGAAAACCTAGATGTATGATATGTGTGCAAACTTTAAAAACCATTGTTTACCTCATGCTGTATTTCATTTTGATTTCTTCAGAGTTCAACTTTAACCTACTTGAACAAATGAACTAAATATACAGTTTTGTTTTCATTGTAAAAGGTATAAATGCATATTCATTTTTCCACACATAAGG
Source organism: Leptonychotes weddellii (assembly GCF_054177405.1). Taxonomy (NCBI): domain Eukaryota; kingdom Metazoa; phylum Chordata; class Mammalia; order Carnivora; family Phocidae; genus Leptonychotes; species Leptonychotes weddellii. The sequence continues at coordinate 50,328,183 of NC_138380.1, forward strand.
TTTGAATTCTCTTGCCCAAACTTGTGATCATTTTATCAGAACTCAGTAGCATTCTAAAAGAGAAAGAAAAGCATCAAATGGAGCATTTATAGATTTTATGCATGGGGAAGACACTGAACAAATTCCTATTAACTGTTGGACAACAAGGCTTTTTGTTTTGTATTGTTTTGTTTTGTCTTGCAAGACTTATGGCATCTGTTAAAATAGGATCATCCTGATACTTCCAAAATACAATTGCCTAGTGGAGGGAAGTTTATATGTAGGATGAATTGTATTTTAACTTTGATTTTTTTTTCTTGGTTCCTCAAATTCTGTAACTCTGATTCCTACTCATGTTTAAGATAGATGAAATTTTTCTCTACCAGTAGATAGATATTTACTACCCCAAGTGATAAAATTAAAAGGAACAGAAAGTGTATAGATAAAGCATTCAGTTTACTTCCTCCTTAATTTCCCTATCCAGAGCTTCTTTTCTGAGTAAACCCCTTTGGCCGTAAGACTCACTGAATCTGGAATACAACAGATAGGTTGCCAGGATTACAAAGAAATTGATTTAGAAAGTTGTTCATTATACTTGGAAAAGGTATCTTCAACTAAAGTCATTAATTTGTTTCAATAAGGAGACTGGAAAAGGAATTAAAACTAATCCTTAGCTATGTTTGTTTTATACTTTTACCTCCATTTTACATTAATTAATTAACTTTCCTCTTATTTTCATATAGTGGTTACATAATTCACCTGTTCTTACTTCTGGTGAAAGTTAACAAAATATTTTTTCCCAAAAGAGATACTTGTGTTCGGTAGACTATAAACTGTAGAACTGATAAAGATATTTTTACCCTGAAGATATTTTCTTATTCCTCTTTTTCCTCAATTTGCAAGGGGGGAAAAGGTATGTCTACCCTATGTTTAAAATTCTCCCTGAGCTCTGAAAATCTTCCAGCTGTATCTTGAAAAAAAGGAGACTTTGGCTTTTGACTCTCTTTCCTGTATTATGGATAAGAGCCTGGCTGTTTTCATAAACAGTGGCCAGCTGTTCAACTTTTAATACTCTACAGCAATCTTCCACTTTTCACAGGGGAAACACAACTTGATTGCATCTTCTTCTGCCTCAGTTAAGAAACTCATTAAAGATTTTGAATGTAAATGCTTCCTTAACCAAGATACTCAAAAAATGTACTTAGCTGCTGGTCTGAACCTAGAAGTTGCCTGTAAGTTTCAACGACCTCCTCTTATTTATTAAGCAGATTGTTCAAGGATGTTTTGGAATCTATTAGAGTAAGAAACTAATAAAGTAAGAGGACAGCTGAAGGACAAGTAAATACTGGGCACTTACAAGAACTATGTGCCAAACCACGTAAATTCATCTCACACAATTAGCATATTAGTCAGCCTCATGGAAATGTTATGAGAGCAACAGATACTTCTGGTGTCTACTACCCGTTCCACCATGTAAGTGCCTTAAGAACAGCAGTACAATTGTACAGTGTGGTCAAACATACTCTCAAAAAGATTCTGCTTCACAGAATGATTACAGCACAAGGAGTACAAAGCCCTAAGTTGATCCATCACATAGGAATATAAATGTTTTATTTTTTAAATAAAGATTTACTGCAAAGATTGATCAAATGTCAAGTGGAGTAGAAAAGAATGGAAGGAGAAGGAATAAACAAAAATACAGATAACGTTTTTAAGGAAAATAAAAATAAATGTTTTTACTAGACTTTCCAAATTGAAGAACAATGTTAATTATGCTCAAATAAAATATTTACTTTTGAGCAAAAGCTATCAGCTAAAGAAAATGCCACGATTATAATAGAATCCAAATGATGAGAATAAATATTCTGGGAAGACCTCCTATTCTTATTAGACAAAGGATGGATTTGGATTTGGATGTGGTTATGGATATGTATAAGGACATGAAAGTGGACATTGACATAAACATTGTTCTAGAGATACCTACTTTTCAAATGTAGACAACCATAGACAGGGATCACATAGGGATGGGAAGAGAAAGGAGATGAGAGGGGGAAACTGAAAAATATGTTCCACATGATAATTCAAATATTTAATGAAGAAAAATTCCTGAGTGAAAAGTTGTTCAACCATTATTCCTTCAGAATAGTATGAATTGCTTTTCAGTGCAACATGTGGATTTTTCTTTTTTGCAATATGTAGATTTTTTAAGAAGTCTTTCTAATAGTCCTTAATGGCAAAGGTGTTACATGAAGTCCAATGTAACTCAGAGCCTATTTCTTGTGTATTTTCCTTACTAAATCAGTGCCTCTAAGTTTGCAATTCCATAGGGGATTTTGAACTAAGGAACTTTAGCAAATGGAAGGATAAATATCAGAAGGTTTCCTGCTAAGTAATTTAAAATGTCAACAGAGTGTGAAGTTTAAGCATCCTGGAGTATTTTGAAATAAGATTATGGGCAGTTTTCCTGAATATTTATAATGAGATCAATTGGATCTACCACTAAAATAATCAGGCTTTTTTTCCCATTATATTTCAGGTACCTCTATAATTTGTTAAAAGATACCATGCAAACACAACTTTTACAAAAAATAATTTATGTCTGATTTAGGGTCTCCCTGAAATTTAGAATTTATACCTGCCAGTAACTATGGATTTGCCATGAAAGTATTCTCCCCCCAGAAAGGAAAAGCTCAACTATCAAGAATAATTTAAAACTTCAAAAAAAGAATACTATTTTAGATTTACATAAAATTTCTCCATGTATAAAACACTTTGGCAGCCATCATATCATTTGATTCCCTAACAACCCTGTGAAGTTGGCCAAGGACCATTTTTCCCATTTTCCAGATGAAGAAGTTGAGGTTTCACACCTTGTCTCAGAACAGTGTGCTAGTTACACTGAGAGACCTGAATTCCAACCAGTTTTGTCCAACTCCCAATAATCCTCCATTCCTGCATCATCTGCCAAAACAGCCACAGGAGATGAAGAATGACCAAAATGCCAGAATTAACTAAAAGACCATTTTTGCTTTCTAATTACAACTTTTTTTGGTATGAAGAAACAAGATAATTTAAGAATACTGAACAGGTAAACAAACTTTTCTTCATCGATTTAATTCTCTTCCAATTCAAGGAGTTTGATGAAATTGCTCTTGGGATGACAAAAAAACAACTCCAAAATATAAACATGCAGATCAAATCTAGGAGTACACTGATATTCGCTGAAATTCAGAATTGCTGTTCCTTTTCTGGTTAATTAATATGATTTTAAGTATTTCATATGAGAGGATTTTTTTTTTTTGGAAAAAAATGAAATGAACCTAAGATTGACTGGAATTTACAAGCTCATTTAAAGAAAAGTCTCAACTATTTTTTTCTTACAAACGTAATACCTCCCCAGATGGCAGTCTTTGTAGTTTGTGGCACTGATTCAAAAGGCATATTAACTGCCACTCTCTGAGCTGCATCAAGCATTTACAGGCCTCCCTACAGAATGGGTTCAACAGTAATTAAAATAACACCCTTCCTTGGGGTGAAGTTACACTTGAAGAGTTTGGGGATGTTTTTTTTTCCTTCCTTTGGGTAAATAATTCCTTTCCCAAAAACATACGAGAAAGAGATGAGAATGGAAAGACCTTGAGAGAAAGGAGACAGAGGTGTGTGTGTGAGGGGGAGGGGTAGTTGAGAGAGGGAGAGGGGAGAGAGAGGGAGAGAAAGAGAGGGGGGGGAGATTCAAAATAGTACACCAAAGTGTACTAACAAGTTCCATAAACTATGTTAAAATATTGGTATTTCTTTCATTCCCTACCAGACACTGATAGACAAACAGGTTTAAAAAAAAAAAAAGCAAGGGGGAAAAATACCATTTACTCACTGTAGCAGCAGGAAATCAAGGAAAGAAAATAAACAGGGCTTGAATTGTGGGCCTTTAACCTGCTAGTCAGACAGTTCCATTCTGTATGTATTTGTGTGCTGGTAAATGGCGAAGGGGAGGTAAAAGGACGGGGCCTTGTGGGATTCTTGGGACTCCCACAGCTACCAGTCCAGCTGTACAAACACGCACAAGCTTTGTTAAGGTACAGTGGGCAACAGGCTGAAACTGCTGAGCTATCTGACCTATAAATCCCTCGCAAAAGCTCCACTTGAGGGGAAGCCAGAAGTTATGTGTAAATGTTTTATCCAGCCAGAAGCCCGCTCTTGGTCATTTCCGTCTCCCGCTCTCTCTCCTCTCATGGATACTCTGACTGGCAACATTTAGAGTAGTATGTTTAGATGCATAAATGACTATCTTAAATTCTACTTCCCTCCAGACCAGAAGAAGAAAGGAAATAATGACTCAGAAGCTCCTCCTTCGTGTCTTTATGGCCTGGGACATATGTTCCACAATTGTGAGCAATAAATTTAGGCAGAGCAATGGAAATTTCTGTTATTGTTCTTTTCTTTAAATTTCTTTTTCAAACTCAATTTTAAAATTACCATGAGGGGCGCCTGGATGGCTCAGTCGTTAAGTGTCCACCTTCGGCTCAGGTCACGATCCCAGGGTCCTGGGATCGAGCCCCACATCGGGGTCCCTGCTCGGCTGGAAGCCTGCTTCTTCCTATCCACTCCCCCTGCTTGTGTTCCCTCTCTTGCTGTCTCTCTCTCTCTGTCAAATAAATAAACAAAATCTTTTTAAAAAAATAAAATAAAATTACCACGAATTTACACACATACGCACATGTATTATAAATGACTCAGGCTCGAGGGATTTGAGGTATTCCTTTAAATATGATACCACTTACTTTGCCCCAGTTTTTCACGTTCCTTTTAGCCTGATTCACAACAGATAATCTTAGCATGGCATATTGTATCTTGAGTACAAACAGTGAAGAGAGTCTAAATTGCTAACCTCAAGAAGAAACTTCCTAAGATTTTTTCCCTTTTCTAAACATTTCTGAACTCCATGTGACCTCATTTTATGAAGCCTCCATGTGATACCTAAACACCTTAAACATCATGTAGTTAGTAAGCTATATAAACTACTAAAAAGCTGAAAAAAATGACACAACAATGACAAGTGAAACAGATAAATTTAAGTAGAAAATGGCTTTTGCAAACATCCAGAAAGCTAGAGAAGTCTCTAGGTTGAAAATACTTAGAAGGCACAAAATCCAAGAGAGAGAAAATAATACAATCCACACTAAAAACAAAAGATACACACCAACACAGCGGTACATTCTGCTCTGAGTTGAGTAATTTTGGTAACATTTGAGTAATAGTAAACATTCAGAGATATTAAACAAAAGTTGCATTTTTCTGAAATGTCATTCTATGGTAGTCTAAGGATTTACTTCAATAAATGTTCACTGACTCTACACTCAGCAACAGACTAAGAGTGTGGGTAACAAGAGGTGAATCACAGCTCTCGCTATTTTACCAGAATATGTGCTCAGATAGAGAAGATAAAACATGCACACATGTGTAACTATCACACGGGACAAAAAGAAGTACACCAGAAAAGTAAAAATGCATGACAGTGGAAATTCAGAGATGACACAAGTATTACAGAGGACAGAAGTCAATAAAAAAAATATGCCTTGAACATCACCATCTTCTTGAAATATGTCATATGAAGGATCGTGAATAATTACCATCACATTAAAATAATGAAAATAAGACAAAGGAATAGGGATGACTTGTGGAAAAAGAGATGCTGGCCAGACAGAATGGTAATTTCTTTTTTTTTTAAGATTTTATTTATTTATTTGACAGAGAGAGAGAGAAACAGCATGAGCAGGGAGAGGGGCAGAAGGAGAGAGGGCAGCAGATTACCCACTAAGCAGAGAGCCAGATCCCAGGACCCTGGGATCATGACCTGAGCTGAAGGAAGATGCTTAACTGACTGAGCCACCCGGGTATCCCCAGAATGGTTATTTCTTAATAAAAGGGTTATAGCTCAGCAAAGGCAACCTGAGGCAGGATCTGGTCTTCTGATATGGATTCGGTTTCACATGACCTCCGGGAACCCAGAAAAGTCTAGTGATGTCAATGTTGTATATGAGCTTTCTCTAATTAAATATAAAATTATCTAAATAAATATAAATGATATAAAAATAATACAGTGTATCTTGCCATCATTTCTGCCTTTCTAGTTAGTTCTACAGGTCAGTCATCCAAGTGTCTTCTAGCTATCTCCAATATTCTAAGAAACAGCAAATAAACTCCCAATATATTCAGGTTTTAGTAATAAAACAAAGTATACAGCAATTTTGACACTGGTAAATGAAGATGATGTTAGTAATCACTATTTGTGGTGGTTGTGGTGTGACGGTAGTTTATCTATTGCCTTTTGTCTTGTGAACTAAAAAGGACATAGGCAATATACTGGCCAGCACCCGGGATAAATTCAACAGAAAAATAATAGCACAGAATCACAAAGCGTAAAGCTCTGACCAATATGACAACGACCCAGAACTTCAACTAAACACATAATAGTGCGTCACCTCACTTGATCATTCTTTCACACGTTTAAAAATTTGCCACTTCAAATCCAAAGATATTAGATATTGAATTTTATCTGACCGAGACCAGTTGGAAGATTCAGAAAAAGAAAAAAAGAACACTCAGCTAAATACGTAAAGAGGGACAAAACAAATTTAAAAACTATAACTATAATAGATTTATCAAAACCAGCCATATTCTTCAACGGAAAGGTTACTGACTCAAGATTTAGGACACTCAATTGCTCCAGTGAGTATCCTTGTGATCCACCAAAGTTACTGAATTGGTCCTTGCTTTGCTTCATGCATCTGTAAAACTGGAAAAGCAATTGTTTTCACTTCCTCCCTTACATGGATGTGAAAATATTTTAAAGTCAATTGCAGTATTATTATTAACATAATGCCTTGTAATATTGCAATTAATTACTAAATATAAAGTAATGGAGCACATTAAAAAGTTATTAGTCATCCACCCCATAACCAAATGTAATTAAGACCTTTTCACTTCATAAAATTTATTATTTAGATTCATAAGTATTCCAAACACCAAAGACAAATTATTATTTTTATGGTTATCATTTCAACATTTTTGTTCCTTTTATGGCAAAATTTTGTCAAACATTGACACAGAATCTAATTCTATTACATTAGAATTCTGTAGTGGCTCAGACTAGTGCAAATTTTCTGTTGCATTTTAAGCTCTATTACTCCTACCATCTTCCTGGAATACAAACTAGATAGTGATAACACTTGAATTTTTTAATTATTAGAAAATACAGTTTAATAACTGATTAGTGTGCCTGACAAGATACTCTATAATATTTTCATTGCAATATGATATATGGGGACAGTAGTTTTTAAAACCTCTCACCAATACAATATTCATGTCTTGGGAAAGCATTTTAAAGCATGGTATGTTTTAGATGTTAGAAAATATTTTATGTAATTTCATTGGGTTATTTCCCATTTAGATACAGTCATAAAGAGAGAGAGATATTCAAATGACAGAGTAAAGATACATTTACTAAATTATAGTTTGAGAAGGGATCTGATATTTCTTGAGTGACCATTGGCCATAAATGCACAACCCTAGACACTTTACATATTACTGAAGCCTCATATGAATCATATGAAATAGGTATTTTCGTTCCCTGTTCTTTCTACCAATCTATCAAACACGAGGATTTGCAGTTATACTCTAAGTAAGTCTTCTGGGGCACTGCTTCAATCAGACCAGTTCTATTTTTATTTATTTGTTTATGGAGCCATGTAAGATTTCATTTGAACAGAGATTTTCATGACCAATGAGTTAGAAAACTACTGTTTTATACTACAGAGCTTCCTGAGCATCGGGATTGGTCTTTTCTAGTCCTGTATATTTATGATTGAGAAGTCAGGAAATCACCACTAAAAATTCATAATAGCCTGACTCTTTTCAAAGGGAAGCAAAATTGTGCTGAAGTTAAGAATTTTCTTGCTTTGGAAAATTTAACTTTGTTATAAGATCTACTTACAACTTTATGGTAAACAGTGCAGTTAATTACCATGTTTTCAGGAGACCTTAACCTGTACTTTCACTAACATAAACAATACCAACAGTATGAAATGGGAAGACAGAATAAAAACACTTGCACTTAAAAATGCACTTGGCTTTCTCCCCAAAACCTGTAATGTCAGTCTAATTATGAGAAAAACATTAGATGAGCCCAAATCAAGGGATATTCTACCAACTACCTGATCAGAACTTCTCAAAATTGATAAGGTCATCAGAAATAAGGGAAGTCTGAGAAACTGTCACAGCCAAGAGAAGGCTAAGGAAGCATGACTACTCATTGTAATGTGATATCCTGGATGGAAAAGAAAAAGGACACTGAGCGCAAACTAAGGAAATCTCAAAAAGTATAGACATCAGTTATGAATAATATATCAATACTGGTTCAGTAACTGTGATAACTGTACATACTAATGTAAGATATTAATAATAGGGTAATTATGGGGGGGCAGATGAGTATTCTCTGTACCATCTTTATAATTTTTCTATAAATCTAAAACTATTCTGGAATAAAAAATGAATTTTTAAAATGTAAAATATGCACTTGGTAAAAATACCCATATCAAAATTTGATTAATCAGGAATCTGTGGTAACCACATGCAGTTATTATAAAATAGAAGAAGAAATGTTGCTTAAAAGAGTTAAATTGTAAATTATGTTTGTTTCTGAGTAATTTGCTTGTTCTTTATTTCACCTTTGTAACCATGGGAGCAAAGTAGATTGCAAAATTCAATTTTTAAATTACTCTAATAACATAATAAGTAAATTATCTATATTTCATTAAAATACATTTTGGTATTGAGAAGCACCAACTTAAAAAACTCCTCAAATTTAAAATTTCTGTGTAGATAAGTAGTGAAGCAAATGTAACAGCCCTACGTGTTAGTGTACAAAGGAACAGCTATCATATATATGAAACAGTTTTGAAATTTATTCCTTCTAAATTTGGCATCAGGAAAATGGCATCATTATTTTTATGTGAAGTATAAATACTAGATTATTTTCTCATCATATGTGTCCATGGAATGCTTGAAACAACTGGTCAAAGAAAACAACATCTTTCAAAATGACTATCTGGTACACAAATATTCATAAAGTGCCTCTGGTGAAGGAATCACTTTTTTTAGACTCCAGTGATAAGATAGATCTCTCCAGTAAATTTATATCATTGAACAGACACAAAGCTAGGAGACACCAGATCTCCTTCAGCATATCTTCTGCACTTTGCACAAGGCATTGCCAAGATACTGAGGGCAAAGCATCTCTTTTCTTTTCCAAAGATTTCCAAGATTGACAAACCACACATTCTTGGAGATTTATCAGCCTCAAAGGGTTGCTTCCTTACATCTACTCAACATTTCTTTTTTTTTAAATCTAAGTATGCATTTTAAAATTGAAATATACTTCACCTTGAGAAGTTCTCCACCAAAAGAGAGCAAACTGATTACCCCTCCTCTAAAATAAAGAAAAGAGAAAAAGAAAACATTTTTTAAGACAGCACATATAACAAATGTTAATGTTGAATTGCTAATTATAACAGGCTAAACCATGAAGAGGTACTGCAGACCAATACCAATGTAACATTACTAACTTGTGTCACAACAGATAGCTCATTACCATTACAAAGGCATTATTAAGAGTTCCTCCTGTATTACAACATTGTGCATTGCCCCACCTTAAAGAATCAACTCCTCAATTTGTAAAGGCATTCTATATCTTGATTTGATAGCCTAGAACTGGAACCAGTGGGTTACTAAACCCTCATAACAATGGGCAGAATTTTGAACTGCTCGTGTCACCTCTGCATTGTAAGTAAGAAAAATAACAGTTAACAATGGCAAATGGAACAAAAAAAATCTAAAATCTAGTTCCTCTAGAAACAGAAAAAAATTTAGATTCATAAGTAAGGTGCTATAAGTATGTTAGGGGCAAGGTATTGGGAAAGGAGGAATATGAAGG
>NC_138380.1:50338252-50350086 GCF_054177405.1 Leptonychotes weddellii
TGTGAATTGGGCAAGACTGTTGAATCTCAGATCTGTACCTCTGAAACAAATAATGCAATATATGTTAAGAAAAAAAAAAAGAAAAGAAGATAGCAGGAGGGGAAGAATGAAGGGGGGGGAAATCAGAGGGGGAGACGAACCATGAGAGACGATGGACTCTGAAAAACAAACTGAGGGTTCTAGAGGGGAGGGGGTTGGGAAGATGGGTTAGCCTGGTGGTGGGTATTAAAGAAGGCACATTCTGCATGGAGCAGAAACAATGAATCATGGAACACTACATCAAAAACTAATGATGTAATGTATGGTGATTAACATAACAATAAAAAAATTTTAAAAAATACAAGAAGACACTGGAAAATAGCATAATGGAAAGAAAGACTTGAATTAGTACCCATTAATCAAAAGGAACAAACATGCTTCTTTTCTTTTGACCTCAAGGAAACACAGTATTTTTGTCTGCCCAAGCCCTTCTTAACCATCCCTAGCTACTGTCATTAGCTCAGCAATGCATGTCTCTGTGGGGAAGACTTCATTCTTTTAAGCAAAAGGAAACATCTCGATTGATAGAAATGATTAGCATGCTTTAGAAAGGTGCTTTAGAACAGCAGATAATAAAGTGCTCAAGTTCAAAAATATATTAACATTGTTTAGGGTCATGTTTCTTATAAGAGATGATGTTTTTCTAGGGGAATTTTAGCTGTTCCCAACCATTCACACTGTTTGAAGTGCTCTCTAAGAGCCTTCGAGCCAACTCAGTTAGTAATCTCCTTCCACTTTGATGTTTCACCATGACTAGGCTCCAGGAGGTGCCCAAATAAAAAGATGACACATCCAAATGATGTGTGTGTGTTTTTGTGGTAGACTCATAAAAAGATGCTAGAAGTAGAATAAAAATTGTATATCCTTACACTTCCACACTCCTTCTCATGAGTATTTGTGCATAAGACCATGGTATGTCTGGTTTTGTCCTTCTGGCAGACCCTATTATTTGCCCACCCACCAGGCATTCTCATCCCCTTCCTAGTTGCTAGACTGCTTCAATATTTTGGAGGTATTTACTCTCCTATAAGCTTAAGAAGGTCTCCCTGCTTCCAGGAGTGAATGTAGATTAATCTTTCCAAGCAATCATGATCATTTTAGGCCCCTTGACAGTGGTTAGTTTAAGGGTAGGCATTAGATGCAAGCCAGACCAATGAGACATAAGGGTGTTTAAGGATTTCTGGGAAAGCTTTTGCTCTCTAGATATCATAAAAAAAAGGTTCTGCCTGACTCTGGATGGCATCTCGTGGTGTACTGGAGCCAGCCCACACCGGTTCATGATTGTTACTTCTGTATGCTGCACTCAATGACACCATAGAGGAGCTTGAAATTGGCCATGGTTGGGGAAATTCACAACGTGGAAATCATCAAATGCTGTAAATTAGGATTTTTTGTTTGTTTTTGTTTTCCAGAGAGTGGGTCATATGTAAACATTGACCAGAACACCACGAATAGTATTTTCTGAAGATGGGATGTTTGATTCTAATGACACCATCTTGTCACCAGGAGTGCAGACATCCCTCACACAGTGTGACCGTGAGGACAGCATAAGTGGGAGTTTAACTGCGATGCTAAACACCCGGGTCCTTTGTAACACTCCTCAGCTACGGAACTAACCCTAGAAACACTTTGCTTCCAGACTTCCTCTTATGTTAGCTAATAGGTCCTCATTGTTTAAATCACTACTACTGGACATCGCGTTATTTTACTTGGAGCTGAAAATAGCATTACAGTTTATGAGATTAGCAATTGGATGGACTCAATTTCTCTACTAAAGAAATTCTGAAATTATATTTATATCCTTTTATCAGAGGAAAGAAGAAATGAGAGGCATATATACTGAAAGCATTTTCATTTTATTTGAAGTTTCAAATTTAAAAAGGGGAGGCATTTAGCGAGAACAAGGTAAAATTATACCCACTCTTTCTTTTCCACATTAGGAATATGATCACTAACATTTTCCTTAATTACATGATTAGGGACACATTTAGTGTTTGTAAAGCAAGATGTTCTGAGAAAAATAGAAGGGTCATAGCCAGAGCATCAGGGTGAGTACAACTAACCACTGAAACAACATTATAATAATCCTTCTCACCACACAGGGACTACCAGGACACATTCAGATCCAATTCAGACTAGAATTTAAGCGATGGGATTTCCATGAAGCTGGGATTTTTCCTTGAACATGTTATATTATGTCCTCCAATTCCTTGGGCACTGGGAAGAGGACAGTGTAAAATGAATTGTTCTGGTCTCATCTGAAACCAGTTACCATGAGTGGACCCAAATTGCTAGGACGGCTGCTGAGCAGCCGCATCCCAAGCACAGCTGGGAATCAGCTGGTGAGTGCCGTCAAGAACTCTCCCTATCAATTGATTCCAGGCCAGCTTGTGATTGCCTTTCACCTCTCAAGCATCACTTTTCCATTGCTCTAAAAACTGTTCCAAATGGCAAGAATGTGCAAATATAATGAAGCAAGGCGGGGGAAGGCAGAGATGGGGAGAGAGAAGACCCGGCAAGTAGGAAAGATCAGTAAAAAAAGAACGTGGCATAGGACTGTGATGAATTTTTTTTTGCTGGTGAATTCTCATTCATCTGGGCTCAGTGTTAGGAGGATGAATCTGTCCTTTTCCCCCTGCCAAAACAACTCTTCTTTCATAGAAGCAAAACCCTGTTGTCATTAAATTAATTTTCAAAAAGCAATAATTACAGTTTTATTAATTATAAATTTGGATTTCAAATTTTCTTTCATTCTGATCATTTCTTAATTTAAACTAAGGTTCTTTAGTCTCATAAACACACAACCTCTTTCTGCAGTACTTGTTTTTCCCTTCATTTCACAGATATGGATGAAATGCACAACTCTTGAGTTTCCTAAAAGGTCATTATCAGGAAGCATTTTTAAGAAACATTAGATTTTAGTATGCATTATAAGAAATAATATTTAAAAAAGACAAATCAAAAATGTTAATTTGTTATCATAGTTAGCAAGGAACAGAAGCTTGAGTAACCAAATGAATATCCTATCCCCATGGTTCCCAAACTTTGCTGTACACAGGAATTACCTGGAGATCTGTAAAAGAATATGGAGCATTTAATCAAAAATATTGAAGATCAATGTGATCACCCCAAAGGAAATTGGAAAAAAAATAAAATTAAAGCAAAAATTAGTGAAAAACTGAAAACAAATGCAAACCATCCCCCAAGAAATAATTGTTCAAAACTCAAATCTGTTTATATGAGTATATTATTGTAAGGGCAAAACCAAGACTATTTAGGAATAGAAGTACAATAAAGACTTTTTAAAAAGCATAAAAGAACCCTGTAAAATAAACACAATTTTACCAATAAATTTGAAAATTTAGCTATAAAATTACGTTTCTTGGGGGGTGCCTGGGTGGCTCAGTCGGTTAAGTATCTGCCTTCAGCTCAGGTCATGATCCCAGAGTCCTGGGATCAAGCCCCGCATCAGGCTCCCTGCTCCGCGGGAAGCCTGCTTCTCCCTCTCCCACTCCCCCTGCTTGTGTTTCCACTTTCACTGTGTCTCTCTCTGTCAAATAAATAAATAAAATCTTAAAAAAAATATAAGTGTCTTGGAAAGAATTTAAATGACAAAAACAGATTCAAAAATACAAAATACCTCAATGCCCAAATCTTGGTTTCTAAGTCCATTCTTGACAAATAAGAATTAGGTTTCCTGAAGAAATTGCTGTTTCTAGGTCTGCGGAAATTATAATTCTAGACTATCTCAAAGTACAAGAGAATAAATTGTTCAGATGTGATGAAGCCATGTCAAAAGGACATTGGATCCAGTTTAAAAGGGCTCCTACTCACCAAATCTGGGATAATTTGCTAATCATGAGACAAAAACTAGTAAAGGACAGCACTAGAAAACCATATAAACTAATCTTACTCATGAAAGTGGATGGAAAAAATAGTATATAAAATATTAGTAAAAGATCTCAGCAGTATTAAAAAATATGTCATAATGATCATCTTTCTGCTCCCATTCTTCCATCCCTAAAATATCTTTTATTTTATTACTATGTTATGTTAATCACCATACATTACATCATTAGTTTTCGATGTAGTGTTCCATGATTCATTGTTTGTGCATAATACCCAGTGCTCCATGCAGAACGTGCCCTCTTTAATACCCATCACCAGGCTAACCCATCCCCCCACCCCCTCCCCTCTAGAATCCTCAGTTTGTTTCTCAGAGCAGGCATTGGTGGTTCAATGGTAGAATTCTCGCCTCCCTAAAATATCTTCTTAACAGAGCAGACTGAGTCTTCTAAAATATGTCAGATAATGTCACTTGTCCTACTCAAAAAAACTGCAAAGACTTGCCATGACACTTGATGTAAAAATAAAAATCTTTACAATGTCCTGCAAGACTTTTCATAATCTGCTCCTTCCCATTACTTCTTTTATCTCTTTTCCTACTCCTTTCCCCCAGAACTCAACCACTCTAACCACCAGGCCTCCTAGATGTTTCTTGAACATTCTAAGCTTTGCATTGTTAAGATCATGATACACTTTGATACATTTTATGCTACTGACCCATATTTATATTTCTGAGATAAATCTTACCTGGTAGGCTCATTAAAAATTACTCTCTCAGGGCTCCTGGTTGGCTCAGTTGGTTAAGTGTCTTAACTCCTGGTTTTGGTTCAGGTCATGATATCAGGGTTTTGAGATCAAGAGCCTCATGGGCTCTGTGCTGGGAGTGGAGCCTGCTTAAGATTCTCTTTCTCCCTCTGCCCTCCCTCCCTCCACCCCACTTGGCATGCTCTCTATAAAAAAAAAATTTTTTAATTACTCTCTCACATTATAGCATCCCCGAATTTATTTCTATCAGTAAGCCTGCCCTAAGTGTTTACAATTATGTTTTTATTTTTGATTTATTGATGTCCTTCTATCCTCTAATAGAATGTAAACTCACTACTGTATTCATGGTGGAAAATACAATGCCTAGCAAGTATAATGTGAGTTCCTGATTAAGGATTTGTGGATTTTACTAATCCTCATAAAATAAAAGATTTGACCTTCATTAAGGCAGGAGCCAAAAGCCCTAAAAAGCAATAGGATATGAACATACAAGCAAAGAAAGATTAATTATATCAGGAATTGAAAGCTGAAGAGCAGAACAAAAAACTGCACTGGAAAAAGCCAAAAACTGCCAAAAATGAATGGCCGAACATTAAATTGGTAAAATATAGTACAAAGGAAAAATTCTTCCAGAAGGCAAGAATAGTGAAAAAGACATAATATTTAGAGGAGGATGTTGGAGACTGGATACCAGAACTTAGAACTACAGATAATAGATATTTTTATTAGAGAAATTGGAATTATACATATATAGATCATTCTAGACAACCTAAGAAAAATATTTTTGGAATTAAAACAAAATTTGGGTATATAAATGGAAAAATTGTGCTGCTTTCCAAACAAATATAAAGAAATCCATGGATAGTCATACTCTAACAATTTTTAAATATCAATGATAAAATAAGGCATTCTACAAGTATTTTGGGACAAGATGACATAAGAGGAGAAGGGAAAAATGCCAAAATAACTCCAAATTCTCCTTTATATAATTAAATTCCAGAAGACAATGGAGGCAGAACATTTTAAAGATATACGTTAACATATTAATATCTTTAATTGGGGAATATCTGGCCACAAAGGAGACTTTGTTTTTGGCATACTCTGCTTTAACATAAACAATTGTGTTGACTCTACTTTCTAACTCTACCCAAAACTGTTATGCCTTACTTCCAAATCATCTAGATCTAATGGAATGGGATAGATAGGAGGGGAAGAGCATATTATCATAACCATTCTTGTGCTAACAACATTTTAAATTGTCTTCAAATTTGAGAAAACACAAATTAATGAAAGATCACAAACTCAAGCAGAAAGCCACAGTCTGGAAACCTGAAGAGTTGGGGACTACAAGAATGGCTAGAATTCAGAGAGGAAACTTGAAAAGAAAAAGGAAAAGGAGAAAGACCAAAATAATGCACCTAACTTCCCCTCAAATCCTTGGCTGAGCTCTAAAATTGTGCAAAACTTAGACGCAAGACTTCAAGGATCCAGGGGGAGAAACAACTCGAAAATGGAAAGAGATAAGCAGACATTGTAGCTTTTTCCATGGCAGAAGACACAGAGTTTGAGTTCAAATCTTAGAAAGACTTGGTAAACATCTCAGGCTTTCCATTGAAACTCCAGAAAGGCCATGCCATAGGAATAAAAATTACATCCTAGTATTAAAGGCAAAACTAAAGCAGACATGCCTTAACAGAACACAAAACCTAGCCTGCAGACATTAAAAGTGATCCACCAATAATTCACTACTAGAATAAACTTCAACACTATTCATAGGAAGACAACAGAATTGAGTCTCTATGATGAATATGCCAAAATGTTCAGTATTCAATTAAAAATTATAGAAGTGAAGAAACAAGAAAATGTGATGCATGCCAAGAAAAAATATCAGTCAGTTCAAAGAAACCAACAAATGATCCTGATTTTAATATTAGCAGAAAAGTGCTATAAAATAACAATTATAAATATGTTAAAGATTCTATAATCAAAGATGCAGGAGAGGAGTGTGAACTTGTCGGTTTCAGGAGAGCTTTTAAATTCTACAGATCGAAATTGCATAATTAAAATAACAATATTTGAAGATAAATTTAAGATAGAATTAATAGCAAATTGATCAGAAGAGGAGCAATGAAATTAAAGAGCCACAGAAGATCATCCAAATATAAACTAGAGAGGAAAAAAAAATAGAAATAAACAATGAGGTGATGAAATGTGAGAGAGTATCATCTCTTAGGCACATTATAATCAAATTGCTGAAGACCAATAATAAAGAGAAAATATTTAAATACAGAGAAAAAAACACACTGCATACCATTCAAACTATGGAAAGGTAGTACAAATGACAAATGACAAGTCAAAAACAATGAGAGTCAGAAGAAAATGGAGCTTTAAAAGTGCTGGGGGTAGGTAGGGGAGGTAGGGAATCCTGCTATCCTGAAATCCTATATTCAGAAAAAAGTATATTTCAAAAAATTAAATCCAAGTACATTAGTTGCTGGTAGTATATAGGAATTGAATAAATGGAGGCATAAAGTAAATTTCTGGGGATTTGGAAACGTTCTATATCTTAATTGGATCATGGTTACATGAATGTATGTTTTGCAAACTCATCAAAGTGGACACTTTAGATATATATATTTCCCTATATATAAATTTACATTAATTTTTCAGAATAAGAAAGAAGCAATGACATTTTCCATTACATAAAAGGTAAGAGTATTTTTTGCCTGAAGTTTAAAGCAACATTATAACAGATAAAAAGTGGAATCTACAGGGCGCCTGGGTGGCTTAGTTGGTTAAGCGACTGCCTTTGGCTCAGGTCATGATCCTGGAGTCCCGGGATCGAGTCCCACATCGGGCTCCCTGCTCAGCGGGGGGTCTGCTTCTCCCTCTGACCCTCCCCCCTCTCATGCTCTCTCTCTCTATCTCATTCTCTCTCTCAAATAAATAAATAAAAAATCTTTAAAAAAAAAGTGGAATCTACAGAATAAGGAATAGTGAAGTTGAAGAACAGTCAACAGAGACCATCCAAACATAAACCAGAATAAGGACAGGACTCTGAAATGATAACTATATTTATTGATACAAAAGATTGTTTTTTATTATTTTCTTGGATTCGTTAAAAGTCACTTCATTTGTTAAAACATAATGGCTATATATTATGAGGTTTATAACACATGATGAAGTAGAATACATAACAATAGCAAAGAACAAGAAAAAGTATAAATATAATTATACGGCTGTCAGATTCTTACCTAATACATGGAGGGTATTATAAAGTAGACTATACTAAGTTAGAAAGGTATGTTCTTGGGGCGCCTGGGTGGCTCAGTCGTTAAGCGTCTGCCTTCGGCTCAGGTCATGGTCCCAGGGTCCTGGGATCGAGCCCCGTGTCGGGCTCCCTGCTCAGCAGGAAGTCTGCTTCTCCCTCTCCCACTCCCCCTGCTTGTGTTCCTTCTCTCGCTTTGTCTCTCTCTGTCAAATAAATAAATAAAATCTTTAAAAAAAAAAAAAAAGGTATGTTCTTGCGGCACCTTGCTGGCTCAGTCTTGGGGTTGTGAGTTCAATCCCCATGCGGGGATTACTTAAAAAATAAAATTAAAAAAAAAGGAATGTATGTTTTTACTCCTAGAACCATTAAAAAAAACTACATAAAGAGGAATGCCTAAAAATACAATAGAAGAAATAAGAGAACAAAGTAATACATAATAATTAATCTAAAAGAAGACAGAAATGGAAGCACAAAAGAAAAAAATCAGTGAGGAGCAACTATAATTTTCACATATTACTGGTAAAGATGGAAAATAATGCAATCACTTTGTAAAATAATTCAGTAGTTTCTAATATGAAGTTGAACATTCATTTACTGTAAGACACAGCAATTCATCTATTATGTGACACATCCCTAGATATTTGTCCAAGAAAAATGAAACATGTCCACAAAAAGCTTATATAAGAATGTTCACAGCAGGGCGCCTGAGTGGCTCAGTCGGTTAAGCGACTGCCTTCGGCTCAGGTCATGATCCCGGAGTCCCGGGATCGAGTCCCGCATCGGGCTCCCTGCTCGGCGGGGAGTCTGCTTCTCCCTCTGACTCTCCCCCCTCTCATGTGCTCTCTCTCTCTCTCATTCTGTCTCAAATAAATAAATAAAATCTAAAAAAAAAAAAAAAAAAAGAATGTTCACAGCAGTTTCAATCATAATCTCTAAGAATTGGAAATGACCCAAATGCCAATTAATAGGTGACTGGATAAACAAATCGACATATTCCTAAAATTGGGTACTGTTAAGCAATAAAAAGGTCAAACTGCTGATATATACAACAATAAGAAAGACTATCAATGACATCTTGTTGATTCAAGGCAGCCAGATACACAAAAAAGACATATTGTATGATTCCATTTATGTGAATTTTTGGGTCAGTAGACTACATAAACTATAGTGATGGAAATCAGATTTCTTGCCCTGGGGAAGTGGAGATAGATTGGAAAGGGGCTCTGGGAAACTTACTGGTGTGATGAAAAGGTCTTACATCTTAATTAGTCACACAGATGCATTCACTTTATCGAATCTCTAAAAACTTCTCATTTAAAGTCTGCTCATTTTATTACATACAAATAATAATTTAAAAAACCAAAAATATACTGTAGTTTATCTTATTTGACTTTTTCTATTTAAACGTTTCACGCCATTTACATACTCAGTATCTAAAATTGTTCCACCATGAATTATCCTTAAAGAATAGTATTAACTTGTGTGATACTTCCCTTAAGTAATGTACTCTCTTACTCCAAGCAAGTCTTTCCAGAAAGGGACTTGGTAAATGTTTAGATACAGTATTTACACTTAAAACAGACCAAAAACATTTATAACCTTTTCAGTCTTTAATTTGGATGATTTTTAGTGAATATTATTTCGATGAAATGTTAGGTATGTAAATATATACCCGATTCAACTAAAACCTCAGGGCAAGGAATGGTAACTAGATTTGCTTAGATATAATTAATACCAATTTTTAATGGTTCTACAATGTGTATGTGTGTGTGTGTGTGTGTATATATATATATATATTCAAGGATATATACATATATATATCCTTGAATGTTCTGAAAGTAACAAAAACCAACTCTGGCTTATTTAAACAGAAAAGGAATGTGTTGAAGAAAATGTGTTAGCTCGCATGATAACTGTCTTAGTTCCAGTTCAAGAAGCAGACACCAAGACTCGATTAAAAATATAAGAGTTTCATTAGGGAAACACACCTCAGAAGAAAACTGGGAAGGATCTGGGTCAGCTAGAAGAGCCATAACACCACGCAACAATCTGATGCCTGGTGAAGGAAAGAGGGGTGGAAGATAGGACGAAAGCTCCTTAGCGCAGTCTTAAAGAAAGTTCGGCAAGGCCATCAGTCACCCAACAGAGTGCTTGTCCTAGAATTCTTGCTGAATACACTTACTGGCTCCATAGCCTGTGCAAAGCATGGCCTGAGTGCAAACTCAGTGATGAAATTCAGACCACAGCAGCTGAACACTTGGTTAATTAAGCTTTCTATAATTGGAGCTTTGTGAGACACATTCTCCTGGCCACTACAAGTACCAAGAGAACTTAAAGAACAAGTCTCGGGGCTATGCAGCCAAGAACAACTCTGGAAATCATACTGCAGACTGTATGTCGAAGATAACATTGGCTCACCTCTGAGGACTGGGTAAGGGAACTTAACGTTGCTAATACTGAGAACACTGAATTCAGGATGCCACCACCGGCGAAACAGCCATCGCTGCTCTATGAATTGAATCTTCTTGGAATCTCCAACACAATAGAGGGGTTTCTGGCCTTGTTTGGATCACTAATACCTGCTTCAAAGTCTGAGGCTGGTGAATCTGATTGATAAATGTAGTCATTGCTCTGTAATCTGTATACCAGGAAAGCAAGTATCAGACACATTCCACTTCTAAATTGGGAAGGGGCATTATCTCTCACCAATACTTAAAGGTAGAATATTTGAAAGATAGCTGCTAAGCAGCCAAAAGAATGACAAACTTCTACTACAATATGTCACTAAGAAGAGATGGAAATATTTCCCAAACTGCCAAATATACATATACTGTATTGTTTTTTCCTTTGTTCAGATTCTAAACTATCTATATACACCAAGCATCAGGTCAAGGTATTTATTGATGCCTACATATTTTTTTTAAAAGAGAAATTGTTAGGAAGAATGAACATACTGCATACGACTAAAGAGGATAAGGCAACACATTTGTCAAACACCTGGAATTTTCATTGAAAATCTTTCTGACGTGAATACTTTGACTATATGTGTAACCCTAATAATGCCAAAAGAAAATTCCCAGGTGCCAAATATTTCCTAACTTTGCTGATGTGTTTTAAAGACTCTACAGGTTAGTTGTTATACCCTATAGCACTAAGGCCTTAATTTTAAAAGCTGCATGTAATTTTGCTAAAGGGCTATTTCCACAGCCAATCTGATTAAGTGCAACTTAAAAATTTCAGGCACTATATCTGAATGCACTGATTGAACCAACCACAAAGACTGTACTTACAAAATTGAACCTATTTTTTACCCTTGAATTTTAAAGGTAACTTCTCATTCAATTCCTTTTATTTTATACCATTTTATTTTTCAATTTTGGCATCATAAATTAATGCTAATGGTGCCAACTTACAGAAAAATCCTCCACTAACCTATACTATAAATGGATTTTTCAAATGTAGCTACTATATATACACAATGTAGATAGGCAGAGATTATAAAAACATTTTCTTCTAGAAATGCAACAAAAATATTTCCTATGCATAATTACTTAATTGGACAAATTTTCAGTAATTTATATAACTATATTTTGGAATTCTGTGTAAGGAAACTATGACAAATACTAACACATAAATAATTTCACAAAATCAGTTACATTTGTTATTTTTTTCTGAAAATGCAGCTAGAAGAAAATCAATAAAATTTAAGTTGCAATATTTCAAATGTCTTCTTTGAGAAAATTATAATCATTTAAAATTATATCATATACTATAAGTTAAATAAATTTAATGTATAATATTTATCTCATTTTTGCTTACTATCCTCACATTCAGCACCTTTTAAGAACCACACAAGAATGTATGTGGCACATCTCAGGTTGACATATATAGTATTCCTTTTCTCTTTCTAGTT
>NC_138380.1:50350586-50463570 GCF_054177405.1 Leptonychotes weddellii
TTAAAGTGAGGATTCTGAACTCTAGATCTGACATCGTACTAATGTCCGTATTGAGTAGGTCCCTGGCAGTCGGTACTACCTCTTGTTCTTTTTGTTGAGGTGATTTTTTCCGTCTTGTCATTTTGTGCAGAGGAGAATAGATTAATGAGAGAACAAAATGCTAGCAGAGTAACCACGTCCCCAGAAAATATACTCTAAAATCAGAAAATACCTTCCAGAAAGTGGTCGCTTTTCTGATGAGAGAGTTGTTGCTCTTCTTTTCTTCAATCTCCTGTTGAGTTTGTAGGTGTTCAGAATGGTTTGATCCCTATCCAGCTGAATTCCTGAGAGGAGACAAAATCCAGGTCTCTTACTCCTCCACCACCTTGCTCCGCCCCCTCTAGTTGTTCTTTTAATAAACTATGTTTAAAATATTTTTTGAAATAAAAAGTTAATAATGATTAAGTTAATTATATCAGCTATATTATTTTTCACTTAAATTAGAAAATCAAATATTTATTCATCGTTTTCTTCTGAACCATATGATAATTCCAAACCAACCCTTTTATCTTATTTTACCAACATTATGAGTTGGTTTTTTTTTTAAGATTTTATTTATTTATTTGACAGACAGACACAGCAAGAGAGGGAACACAAACAGGGGGAGTGGGAGAGGGAAAAGCAGGCTTCCCGCAGAGCAGGGAGCCTGATATGAGGCTTGATCCCAGGACCCTGGGATCATGACCCAAGCCGAAGGCAGACACTTAACGACTGAGTCACCCAGGCGCCCCCAACATTATGAGTTTTAGAGTGAGTTAATCTGGACTACAGAAACCAAATTTATTGATAAGAAATCAACTACACAGGTAATAGAAGTTGCCCACGGCCATGCCACTCATTAGCTAAAGATGTTAGATGGGATGTCATATATTTTGACTACTTTGCCATTGTTTTTATTATTATTATTATTATTATAACATGTTGGATTCTTTTATCATATAATTCGATGGTTGTTTTGTAGTTTTTAGGTGTTTTCCTTTACACAGGACAGAAGCTATATAAACACAAAGATAAAAATGTCCAAATAAAATTCAAATGGTTTGATTCTCTGGACTATCCAAGCCAGTGCTTTTTAAGTGTATAGTAATATTCACTTATCATTTTGCATATAGTTTAGCGCTTAACAGATGATCTAGTAGAGTGGCCCGCATGCCTAAAATTTTGTGTTGAATAAGCATAAAATGGCACTCCATACAGATAGAAAATGTGAAGCAAAATGTGGCAGATACTTTTACTTGCCTAATAATAATATCTCCCCTCCCTCTGCCCTTCCTTAGTACTAAAAACTTGATTATATTCAGGGTAGTAATATATCCAGCCCCTGGCAATGAATCATGATTAATCCAAACCAATCATAATATTCCTACTACCCATTGCCAAATACTTGATTTCCCTACTTTTACTATAGTTATAAGTAATCATGTGATTGAGTACTAGCCAATAAGACATAAAGGAAAGTCCAAGAGAAATATTTCTTAGAAGCCTCTAGCTGTCCTGATAAAAGAGATAGATACATGTGGGCTCACTGCTCCTCCTTCTCTATACTTTAAATGTGGCCATGATTCCTAGAGCTGGTGCATCCATTTTGCCATCTTAAAGGAAAGACCAAGAGAACTGCAAAGATATCTGTACCAATGTTATTGTACCTCTAAGCCAATATCAGAGCTTCTATTTCTAGATTTAATTACTACATGAAAAAATGTAAGCATAAACTTTCCTTTGGTTAAGTCACTATAAGTCATGATATTTGTTACATTTATCTGAATACATCCCTAATTGTTGTAACTGCAATTGTAAACATTGCTGTACATGCAATGAAATATTATTCTCATTTAGGAAAGCTTACTGCTATGATGTTTCCATCTACTAGTACATATTCAATAAATATTTACTTAATGGGTTTTCAAAAAAAATTGACCTACATAAAGTGTGACAACTGAAAAAAACACTATATATATCCATTATAAAATAACCAAATTTGCATTTCTCCTGTCATACAGATAATACAAATAAAATTTATTGTTTTTATGTTATGATTTTATCAATTTTGAGTATGGTATAGTTCTTCTTCTGAAAGTGTGGAAAGACTAGTCATACTACCAAGAAAGAACTGACTTGTGTGTGTGTGTCTGTGTGTCAAGTATTCAATTTGGCCTTTTAAACTTCTTTGGTTTTTTGAGTAAGATTGTAAGCACTGAGATTACTAGCAATTAAGAGGTCCACTTTCAACAAAGTTTCTCTTCCTGTTTTAAGGCGTGATTAATCCCAAAATGTGCCCTGTGCAAAAGACATGGGCCCTCTGATTGACACATGTACCTTGTTTTCCCAGGTGAAGTTTCTTTATTGGGGGCACTTTTTTCACAGGTGGGCTACTCTTAGAAAACCCTACCTTCAAGAAATGTGTCCCTTATGTTGTATCTCAACTCAGCTAAGGTAGAATACTCAGGCCCCCTGACATGTGAGCAGCCTTAGTCCCTAAAGAGCATACTCCATACCAAGCATGAGGCAACAGATGTCTAGAAAGCCCTGTTCTCTTCTAGTGTGGCCTCCTGATCATTGTTTTTAACCTGTTCACAGTTGCAAACTCCTCACTTTTTAATAGAACAGGAGAGTTCCTTTCTTTCTCACTCTTGAATTTTGTTTGGATATTTAGGCTATCTCCTTCATTTTCTAAGTTTGTTTCTGCCTAGGACTCTAACTTCACTTTGATTTACTCCAAACCCTGTATCTATGGTACAGCCCATACAGTCTGGACGCGTTCATGGAAATGAGTCTAAAGAGATGCCCAGGAGGGGTGCCTGGGTGGCTCAGTCGTTAAGCATCTGCCTTCGGCTCAGGTCATGGTCCCAGGGTCCTGGGATCAAGCCCCACATCGGGCTCCCTGCTCGGCAGGAAGCCTGCTTCTCCCTCTCCCACTCCCCCTGCTTGTGTTCCTGCTCTCGCTATCTCTCTGTCAAATAAATAAATAAAATCTTTAAAAAAAAAAAAAAGAGATGCCCAGGATATCTTTTTCTTGGAATGGGAAGAAGCATGAGAATTATCTAAGATTAGCTGAAAATATAAATTCCAAAAGGCAAACCGATGAATTTTTCTGTATAGGCTCTTAAAAATACCACTTGACGCAGGGGAGAAAAAAAAGATCTATAGCAAATGTTTAGTGAACTGAATTGAGCAACTCAGAAAAAAATCCTCTTCTACATTAGAGTGTGACACGTTTCTCATCAAATACATTGGCTTAATCTGTGCTACTATCACACCTATGAGGTACCTGGTAAACGCTTTTTGGTATAGGAATTTTTTAAATATGTAACAACCTAGCAATAATAGCCTATAGGATTTTACTCATTAATTTATATAATTAATTTATATAACTGTGATGTGATCAGTACTAAAAATACTGAAGCTCTACTAAATATTTCTGTTTGTATCAGTACTTACATAGAATACATAGAGTGCATAGTACTGACAAATAATTCTTAAAGCTGTTCAAGGAAAGAAAAAAATTTAGGGGCATTAAGAAACTTTTTGAGGAGATGGATATATTTATTGCCTTGCTTGTGGTGATAGTTTCACAGGCATATTCATGTCTAAATTAGTCAAATTATATATATATATTAAATATGTGCAGTTTTGTATGTCAAGTATATCTCAATAAAGCTGTTTTTAAAAAGAGAACGTATGTGTATATATATATATATTTTAAATGTCAGAAAGTTCCATTTCCACTTACACAAAATCACCCACTATTAGCATAGTAGCTTCAGCTCCTTATGTGGGATCTTATAAAGATTCTTTGCCAGCCTAGAAAAACCTGGATTTCTAGGAGAGTGGTTTTTAAAGCTGAACTTGACAGAAATTTAATTTGTGGCATACTAAATGTAACTATTTTCTATTCCTCTTAGAAAAGTCAAAGGGTGATATAGCCATATGGGTTACAAATACATCAGCAGGCTAAATCTATTCCTGGAGCTCATTCATCATTATAACACCCCTGTGACATGGGAGGGTGACAAGGATTATTGTTCTTGTTTTAAATCTGATTGAAAAGTCCTTGACTGAACTTGGGTTGATGGTGAGAAAGCAATTGGACTGGGCCCTCACCCACGGTTTTACTTGAATGCAGATCTCTTAACACTAAGTGAAGTGTTCTTTGCGACTAAAACCTATACTTTCTAGATTATATCTAAGGCCCATGCTCACTCAAAAATTCTAATTCTAACTGAATTATGAAAGACAACTATGTCCTTTTAAAATTTATTAGGAAGTTTTTCAAAAAAATCAGATAAGATATAATATAATGAAACCATATAATTAAAACTGAGATTTAAAAATTAGTAATTATTATGCCATATTTGTTTCATTAATCAACTTAATCTATTTCTATTTTTTCTTATGCTTAGATGTTAGAGAATAAATTACATTCATCATGACAATTTATCTTTAAATATTAAGGTATGCATCCTTAAAAACAAAGATATTTTATTATATGCTTTTATCAGATATACTAAAATTGATAATTCTCTAATATCATCTAATATCCAGTGCATATTTAAATTTTCAGAGCTAATTGTTCCAGAGTTAAGTTTTATAGCTAGTTTATTCAAACCAGGATCAGTCAAGGACTATATGTTTCATATGGTTATCTCTAAAATATCTTTTTTTTTTTAAAGATTTTATTTATTTATTTATTTGAGAGAGAGAGAAACAGCATGAGAGGGGATAGGGTCAGAGGGAGAAGCAGGCTCCCCGCCGAGCCAGGAGCCCGATGTGGGACTCGATCCCAGGACTCTGGGATCATGACCTGAGCCGAAGGCAGTCGCTTAACCAACTGAGCCACCCAGGCGCCCTCTAAAATATCTTTTAATGTGCTCTAGTTTCCTTCCCTCTAACTCTGCCTTTTTCTTAAGATATCAGCTTCTTGAAAAGAATGGGACAGTAGTCCTATACGCACTCTTATTTTCTGGTTTCTTGTGATTGGTTGCTTGTTCTGTTGTTTGACTTGTTCTTCTATACCTGGTATTTGCTATAACCTGGTCCAAAGAAATGACAGATTAAACATTTTTGGCAAATGTACTTTAGTGATGCTGGAAAGTCCCTATTTATAATGGAAAAATAGTAGAATAAACCTAAGGTTTTAATTTGTTTTTACAGGGATAATATAATCATTCATGATTTTATGGCCTCAAATACTAGGGACTTTGGAAGATTTTCTTATTCATTAGGTGACAATCTGGACTAACCGCTAGGTATTTAAAAGCTTTCAGGGGCTGGGATATGGAATAAACCTTGCAAAAATTCTGATGTCAAGAGGTTTCCATCTCAGTTAATAAAATTAAAAGGATCAAAAGGGGTTCTGAGAAATCTACGAAACCAGACTTGGAAAACATACTTCTCACTCTGGATGACACATACACTCAATGGAAGTTTCATGACTAAGAGACATATTCTAGACAAAAAAAAAAAAACAAAACTGCTTAGTTTGGATGTCATGTGGGCTTACTCTCCTTGATACAGCTACATATATTCAAAGCAAAAGGAAGTTAACCTCAGCATCCCTTCTTCTTCCAATTATGCATCTGTCCCCAAAATTAGTTGTCATGACTCTGTTAGAAAATCTTTATTTTAGTTAATTTGGAGAAGTGCAGGGAAATAATTTGTCCACTTTTAATTCTTTGATTTTGAATCAAATGCATAAAAAAGGAAGGACAGGGTAATTTTAACTCTCTTGAAGGGATAAGAGAAGAAATTACAAATAAGCAAAGCCGAGTACAAAAACAGTAGAAAAGGGCATTGCTGTTCCTCTAATCTATAAGTAATATTCTTGCACTCTTGATTCTTACTGTGTAATTCACACGGTAGTTTGCTACCATGTTGAGACAGAATTAATGAAATATTTGTAAAGTCAAGAACTCATCCTTGAGAAATGACTGAACTCTTTTGAGCATTTTATTTCTTCCAGACCACACATGACCACATTTTAATTATGCTCCTCACATGTTCTTTAAATTATCTCCACCACCACATTTTTAAAGCTAACATTGATGCAGTTTATTTATTGCTGTTTCCAATTACCCCCTCAAGGTATTAGCATAATGATGACGTCTGCCTTAAGAACTTGTTTCATCATTTTTTTTTCAAAAAATAAAGATGGACTTAGGCAAAGTTACTAAGAACTTAGGTTTAACTCTTCTTTGAATTTCAATTTTAGATAGAGTCTGTACCTACACCTCCCATACAGACACTAGTTGAGAGATTTTACTACGAATCTCCAAAAATTCTTCTAATTCAGCCAGGACCTTCTGCTTTCCTCATTTTTATTTTGACTCTGAAAGTCAAAGAAGAGGCTTCTGCCAAATTAAGGTAAAAAGTGTTTTTTTTTGCTAGTTACACCAGACCCAGACTGATGAGTAACTTGTGTTATTCCAATGGCAACTGGGTATTAAACTACACTGTCTGTCTGTCTGAAAATGGTTTGCTTGAGGATACTGGCATGACCTATTTGCTGTGTAAATTCTATAGACAAATTTTATATATTAAAATAGGAGTTTCAACTTAGCACACATATTCCTGTTTGCCATTCATTTTAAAAACATTTTTCAGCACCTTGCACTATGCCAGGTCTATAGTAAAGACTCTCAAACGTTAGTGTTTGTATGGAAATTTGCTAAGGAAGGGAATTTCCAACCACATCCTTGAAGACTTTAAGAAGCTCTGGGGTGAGTCCAAACATCTGCATTTCAAACAAACACTCCAGTTGTTTCTGGCACAGATGGTCAATGGCACATACTGTGAAAAGCACAGTCTACATGTATACAAGGATTTTGGTTGCAAAATGTAAAAAATAAAAAGAAACAAAAGTCAGGTAAATGGTCAACACATAAGACAGTATGGGGTAATACCATGTAAGTGGTATAAAGTATCGGATTTCACAGGATAGTCTAATTGAATAGATTATGTCATATTCTATGTTACTCAAAATGTTATTCAATAAAATTAGGAATTAAAATATTTATCATAATATAAAAATATCTAGAAACCTTTAAAACTGAATTATGTGTTCACTTTCAAAATGCGATTGTATGACTCTTCAAGTCAATACATTAAATTACATCATAGTCAAGCTTATTTAGAAGCACTGTAAGACTATACTTATTTTGCACCAGATTCCCTTCAACTAATTACTTTCATCACATTTGGAATTTCAGATAGTACTCTATGTTTTGGTCTGGGAAATATACATTTTATACTGCAAAATAATATTATCCCGATCTATAGTTTTTTCCTCTCGCTCTAACTACGTTCATTCCTTTTCTATCAGTTAGCTATTCCTGGATAACAAACTACCTCAAATTGCATGGCTTAAATAAAAAACATTTTTTTAAACATGTTTTTTTAGTTCATAATGCTGTAGGTTAGTTTGAGCTGCCTCTCCTGTTCTTTAGGGGCCTATTCAAGTATCTGTGACCAGGAGGTTGCTGGCTAGGAACTAGACTGTCCAGGAAGACCTCCTTGAGAAGTCTAGAGATTGGTATCCCATCAGCCAGAGGGAAGGAGATGACTAGGGTTCACATGACTCATGCTAACTGGTAACATACAGAAAAGAATACTGTGGGAAAGTAGTTCAGCACAGCCAAGGAGAGAGTTTAGAAAGCACCACAATGCAGCAAAGCTGTAAAACACTAGATGATTATAGTGCACATGTCATAGCA
This sequence comes from Leptonychotes weddellii, assembly GCF_054177405.1. Lineage (NCBI taxonomy): Eukaryota > Metazoa > Chordata > Mammalia > Carnivora > Phocidae > Leptonychotes > Leptonychotes weddellii. The sequence continues at coordinate 50,358,335 of NC_138380.1, forward strand.
ATTAGAAATCTGGGACCTTAATTTGAAACAATCATGAATCCCACCTGGTAAATGCCTAAACACTTAGCACATAGCACATATAGCCTCTTAACCGAGGGTATATTCTGGCATACGTTAGTGTTCTTTTCTATTAAGATCTGTACTCATTAGAAAAATTACTATCAGCATCTTCTTAAAACTTAGTAAAAAATAAATATACAGTCTACGGATAAATGAATGAACAGATAAGAACTACAAATATGACTAGAACTAGAACAGAGAAGGAATGAAAAAGTGGAAGAAAAAACAGAGAAATATGAAACATACTACTTATTTCCATATGTGTTTTAAAGTTTAATATAATTTTTAATCTAAAATAAGTGACGAGATCACACATAAATACACATATATTGTTTTCCTTTATAATCAAAATTTAAACTCTTCACACAGACTTTTTTTTCTCTCTTTCATTTAGTCTAACATGGTCCATTATGAAGGTTATGATGTCTGATTTATTCACTTCTATAACTGTGGTATCTTGCATGGTGCCTCATCCATATTAGGAACAATAACTCATGAACAAATTAATTCCTTTTTCTTGAAGATTTTTGGAGCAAAGGTGTAACTGCTGTATAGAAATGAATGCAAGCAATAATATGTGCAAAAGAAAAAAAATAAAAGATTTTTGGATAGTCAATAGCAAGAATTAAATCCCCATTGATTCTGGTCTATAGCACTTTTCCTTGTTAAATTATTTTCCATTCTAGTAATTGTCATTTGGCCACAAGCAGAAATGATTATGATTGGGCAGGGTCATTTTATTCCTACGTATGTTTGAAAGGATTTCTGTTTCAGCCAACAAAATAATAAGAAAAGAGTATCGAGAGATTCATAAAATTTAAGCTAATTTTGAAACATATTGGGCAAATTACATGCTGTAACAAAAATACTGTGACATGCCTTGTTACAAAAGGTGTTTCAGAACTGGAAATCTGGCAGATCTATCTATGCACAGCTTTCAGGCATTCTTCAAATGTTATCATGGAACATGCCAACTGGATGACCCAAAAAGTCAGCTTCAAAATCCACAGGCCCTGTGTACAATCGGAAATTAGCCCAGGCCTCAAGAGTACTGTTCCATTTAACATTCTGAAGACACGAAATAATTTTTAGCAAACTTTTTAAAAATGAGCTTTAAAGTTAGATTTCAAAACTATTGACTTTTTTCCTGATCAAACATAAAACTGATTTACAAAACTTTCGCTACCTAAACTATTAACTGGTATAAGCACATATTGAGAGTAGTTTTTTTTTTCCCCATAAAAATCAAGCAAGACTACTATGGTGACACATTATCATTTTTTCAAAATAAAAATTGTAGACACTCCTATGCCAGTCAAAAAAAAATCAACAGAGTTATATGTATTTTTATCTTTGAGCCTAGAGCCCAAGGGCACATGATTTAAAGGCACCTCATAAATAGATGGTGGCCGCACACTACTTGAGAGCAGTCATAGGTTAATAACATTAAAGCAATCATAAAGTGAGAATGAACATTAGTCAATACATTTGGGGACATCATGATGAAAAGAAAGTCTAGAAATCAAAGGAAGGAGACAAAAAAACTTATTTAAAATACAAAGAACAAAAGAATTGAACTTATAACACATTCATGGCCCATTTCTTAAGAATTACTAGAATAACTGCATAAACAGTATAAAGAGAGAAGTCAGAGAGGGTTTTGTCAAAGTTTCATACTGGTTTTTGAATTAAGGGAGAGTTAGAGTCTGATAGAGCAGCATGTGAAGGGCCTTTTTAGGGGAGAAAATGATAGAGATATGGATAGATAGAGATAAAACTAGGAATGAGTGAAAAAAATTTACTTTCCAAACAAAAACTGAGAGCAATTATTGCTAGTAGACTTGCTTTGCAAGAAATATTAAAAGTTTTTCTGAGAGAAAAAAATGATATAGGTCAGAGACTCAGATCTAAATAAAGAAAGGAAGCATCAGATAATAAGTAAACTACAAAATTTTATTTTCTTATCCTTGATTGATCTAACAGATAATAGTTTGCTCAAAATAATAATAGCAATAATATATGTGTGTGTGTCTGTGTGTGTGTATGCTACATATAAGTAAAATGAATGACAATAATGATACAAGAGATGAAAGGGAAAATTAGGAATAATTTGTTGTTATAAGGTACTTGTGCTACCCATTATTTGAAAGTAGACTTAGATTAGCCATAAATGTATGCTGCAAACTCTAGAGCAACCACTGAAAAAAGTTAAAAAAAAAAAAAAGGAAGTGTAATTGATGAACTAAGAAAGATTAAATGATGAGGCACCTGGGTGTTTCAGTTGGTTAAGCATCTGACTCTTGATTTTGGCTCAGGTCATGATCTCAAGGAGGTGAGATCAAGCCCCAATTTGGCTCCATGCTCAGTAAGGAGTCTGCTTGTCCCTTTCCCTCCCTCTACCCTTAACCCCTGCCCATGTGCAAGCTCTCTGTCTCTCTCTCTCTCACTCCCTCTCCCTAAAAACAAACAAACAAATACAATCTTTTACAAAAGAAAGTAGGTTAAATGAAATCATACAAAATGCTCAATAAAAACCACAAAAAGCAGAAAAAGTGTGGAAGACAAAATAGGAACAAAAACAAGGGCAACAAATAGAAAATAGTAACAAATATGGTGGATATTGATCTAACTATATCAATAGTTACCTTAAACATCAGTGATCTAAATACACCATTAAAAGACAGACCATCTCCATCAAAAAACAAGACCCAACTATATGTAGTCTACAAGAAACCCACTTGAAATATAAAGATACATACACATTAAAAGTAAAGGGATAGAGAAAGATATACCACAGTAACATTAATTTTAAAAAAAGCATAAATAGCAGACTTCAAAGCAAGGAAAGTTAACAAATATAAAGAGAGGCACTATGTAATGATAAAGGGATAGATACTCCAAGAATACATAACAATTCTTAATATGTATGCACCCAACAACAGAGCACCAGAGATGGGGTAACTGGGTAATGTACACTGGGGAAGGTATGTGTTTTAATGAGCACTGGGTGCTCATTATAGAAGACTGATGAATCATAGACCTGCACCCCTGAAACAAATAATACATTATATGTTAATTAATTGAATTTAAATTTTAAAAAATAATAAAATACATATACACAAAAAAATAAAAACTCTTTAGGCAAAAAAAAAAATCATATACCACAAACAAGTGAGGTTTATCTCAGGTATGCAAGCTTGGTTCAACACTCAAAAATCAATTAATATAATCCATCACATTAATAGCTTAAAAAAGAAATAATCACATGACCATATCAATAGATGCAGAAAAAGCATCTGACAAAATCCTACACTCATTCATGATAAAAACTCTCAGCAAACAAGAAATAGTGGGGTATGTCCTCAACTTGATAAAGCCTATCTACAAGAAAATTATACTTAATGGTGAAAAACTCAAAGCTTTTCTGCTAAGATCAAGAACAAGACAAGCACGGCCCCTCTCACCATTGCTTTTCAACATTGTACTGGAAGTTTTAGATAATACCATAAAAAGGGAAAGGAAATAAAAGGGAAGGAAGAAATAAAACTGTCTTTGTTCACAGATGACACGATCATTTGGTCCTTTAGGTAGAAATCCGAAAAAAATCTACAATAAATCTCCGGGAACTCATAAGCAATTACATCAAGGTTATAGAATACAAGGTTAAAATACAAAGGAAATATACTGTTTGGCAAATATACAGCAAAATGTAAACTAAAAATGAAAAATGAGAGTAGAGGAAGTTAATAGAGAAGTCCAGTACTGTGCCAAGGAACTCAAAATTAACAGGAGAAAGATAGGCACAGGAAAATCAAAACTCTTGGCAATATGTTCATCTTAAATAATTAAAATAAAAGGGACCATAATCTCCATTGCCCTCATGAGTTTTTTTAATTGACTGAAGATCTAATAATTTTAAATAATGAAGCAGAACACTGAAATTGCCAGATATTTTTGGTGGTCACTAGCCTGACCAAATAAGATCTTTATTTTCAGATCTAGGCATTTGTGATTGATTTTGTAAGTGGAATCTCTAAATTAATATATTTAGATTCAAATATCTTATTGTTAAGAAAGTGTGCAGTGCCCCACCAAAAGGAGAATTACAGACCAATATCCCTGATGAACATGGATGCGGAAAGTCTCACCAAATACTAGCCAATAGAATCCAACAGTACATTAAAAGGATTATTCACCATGACCAAGTGGGATTTATTCCTGGGCTGCAAGGTTGGTTCAACATCCGCAAATCAATCAATGTGATACACTACATAAATAAAAGAAAGGACAAGAACCATATGATCCTCTCAATAGATGCAGAAAAAGCATCTGACAAAGTAAAGCACACTTTCTTGATTAAAATTCTTCAGAGTGTAGGGATAGAGGGAACCTACCTCAATATCAAAAAAGCCATATATGAAAATCCCACAGCAAATATCATTCTCAATGGGGAAAAACTGAGAGCTTTTCCCCTAAGGTCAGGAACACAGCAGGGATGTCCACTATCACCACTGCTATTCAACATAGTAGTAGAAGTCCCAGCCTCAGCAATCAGACAACAAAAAGGAATAAAAGGCATCCAAATGGGCAAAAAAGTCAAACTCTCACTCTTTGCAGATGACATGATATTCTAAGTGGAAAACCCAAAAGACTCCACCCCAAAATTGCTAGAACTCATTCAAGAATGCAGTAAAGTGGCAGGATATAAAATCAATGCACAGAAATCAGTTGCATTTCTATACACCAACAAGACAGAAGAAAGAGAAATTAAGGAGTTGATCCCATTTACAATTGCACCCAAAACCATAAGGTAGCTAGGAATAAATCTAACCAAAGAGGCAAAGGATCTGTACTTAGAAAACTACAGCATAGTCATGAAAGAAACTGAGGAAGACACAAAGAAATGGAAAAAGAGTCCATACTCACAGATTGCAAGAAAAAATATTGTTAAAATGTCTATGCTACCTAGAGCAATCTACACATTCAATGCAACCCCTATCAAAATACCATCAAGTTTTTTTCACAGAACTGGAACAAATAATCCTAAAATTTGTATGGAACCAGAAAAGACCTGGAGAACCAAAGGATTGTTGAAAAAGAAAACCAAAGCTGGTGGCATCACAATTCTGGACTTCAAGCTGTATTACAAAGCTGTAATCACCAAGACAGCACGGTACTGGCACAAAAACAGACACATAGATCAATGGAACAGAGTAGGGAACCCAGAAATGGACCCTCAACTCTATGGTCAACTAATCTTTGACAAAGCAGGAAAGAATATCCAATGGAAAAAAGACAGTCTCTTCAACAAATGGTGTTGGGAATATTGGACAGCCACATGCAGAAGAATGAAAGTAGACCATTTCCTTACACCATACACAAAAATAGACTCAAAATGGATAAAAGACCTAAATGTGAGACAGGACTCCATCAAAATCCTTGAGGAGAACACAGGCAGCAACCTCTTCCACCTTGGCCACAGCAACTTCTTGCTAGACACGTCTCCAAAGGCAAGGGAAACAAAAGCAAAAATGAACTATTGGGACTTCATCAAGATAAAAAGCTTTTGCACAGCAAAGGAAACAGTCAATAAAACCAAAAGACAACTGACAGAACAGGAGAAGATATTTGTGAATGACGTATCAGATAAAGGACTAGTATCCAAAATCTATAAAGAACTTAACAAACTCAACACCCAAAAAACAAATAATCCAATCAAGAAATGGGGAAAAAAGAAAGAAAAGAAATGGGCAGAAAACATGAGCAGACTTTTCTCCAAAGAAGACATCCAAATGGCTAACAGACACATGAAAAAGTGTTCCACATCACTTGGCATCAGGGAAAAACAAATCAAAACCACAATGAGATACCACCTCACACTAGTCAGAATGGCTAAAATTAACAAGTCAGGAAAAGACAGATGTTGGCAAGGATATGGAGAAAGGGGAACCCTCCCAAACTGTTGGTAAAATGCAGGCTGGTGCAGACACTCTGGAAAACAGTGGGGAGGTTCCTCAAAAAGTTGAAAATAGAGCTACCATATGATCCAGCAATGGCACTACTGGGTATTTACCACAAAGATACAAATGTAGCGATCTGAAGAGGCACCTATACCCCAATGTTTATAGCAGCAATGTCCACAATAGCCAAACTATGGAAAGAGCCCAGATGTCCATCAACACATGAATGGATAAAGAAGATGTGGTGTATATATACAGTGGAATATTACACAGCCTTCAAAAGTGAAATCTTGCCATTTGCAATGACGTGGATGGAACTAGAGGGTATTACACTAAGCGAAATTAAGCCAGTCAGAGAAAGACAATTATCATATGATCTCACTGATATGTGGAATTTGAGAAACAAGGCAGAGAATCATAGGGGAAGAGAGGACAAATGAAAATGACAAAAGAGAGGACAAAAATGAAACAAGATGAAACCAGAGAGGGAGACAAACCATAAGAGACTCTTAATCTTAGGAAACAAACTGAGGGTTGCTGGAGGGGAGGGTGGTTGGGGGATGGGGTAGCTGGGTGATGGACATTGGGGAGGGTATGTAATGAGCACTGGATATTATATAAGACCAATGAATCACAGACCTGTACCCCAGAAACAAATAATATATTATATGTTAATTTAAAAATTAATTAATTAATTAATTAAAGAAAGTATGCAGCTAAATAGGATAATCTTTCCCCTTACAATGTTATGGCTAACATTCAGTACTCACTGCCTCATTGCCTTTAAGATTCAACTGAGAGCTTAACTCTTCTGTGAACTTTCCAAGCCAGTATCAGTCATTCATTTCTTCCAAATTCTTTCAACCTCTGGTAAACCTTTTGTGCTATGTCACCTAGCATTCATATCAGATAGCAGGGAAGAGCACAGTCGTTGGGGTCAAATGCAGAGATTTTAATCCTGGCTCTGCTTAACATTTGATACTTTGAAGCAAGAAATTTACCCTCTTGAAGCATCAGTTTCATCATCCAAAAAAAGGTACTAAAAAAAATGTCTTCTTATAGATTTATTATCATAACTAAATTAGGTATTTGTGCAATGCTTATCCCAATATCTAGAACAGACAGTAAATGTTTAATAATTGGTAACATTATTTCTTAAGTCATATAGATAATTCTTATTTTACCAATTGAAATACAATGTGATTAAGAGCAAGATTTATAACTGTTACTTATTACTAACAATAATAGCCACCATTCATTGAGTGTTGACCACTTCATATGAAATATTTCACAAAAATTATTAACAGCCCTTATGATGAAGTTATTATGATCTCCATTAACACCTGAGAAAACTGAGTCTTGGAGGGGTTAGAGAACTTGCTTAAAGTCACAAGGTATTAGAGAACTTGGATTATACTCTAAAGCCTGTGAAACAGTAGAACACAGCACAAAGAGTAGAAACTAAGCTTAGTTTGTATTCATGTAGACATCAATAGGTCCTTGGGGATCTGATCAAAAAGTTGTGAATCAACACAATCTGATTGCTACTACTTAAGAAAAAACGATCGGTGGCAAAGAGGGAAGGCTCTCAGAACTAAGCTGAAGAAGAGAATCAGAGTCCAGGGTCCAGTTCCTATTCTCTCATCAACATGAGTCACCTCAAGCAAGGCCAATATCTCCCTTAGCTTTATTTGATCTCAACAGTACGAGGAGCAGAACAGTGCTGTCATACTGGAATGAAACACTATCACACAGAGAATTCTATAGAAACATTACTGTGTGGATATATTTTATACAGACAGTACTGAATGTTAGCCAAAGCACTGTGAAACAAATTCAAGTTAAACTAAGGAAAGGACAGATTATTTACTGGAATGCTATTTAATAAAACCTTGCTTTGTGAAAAAAAAGAGAGAGAGAGAGAGAAAGGTTATTAACAAAGGATGCTAGAAGTCAAGCTATGGAGAATGATAATCTAAGAAGGTGTCAGGAGGGTCCTGATCTCATAGAAGCCTCTAGGGTATTTCCCATTCACCCATTAGCTTGAAAGGTCTAAAATGTGGAGATAGTATAATGCGGAATACAAGAGCTGAGAAGCAGGGCAACTTGAAAAATGATCAGGGACCCAAGAGCAATTAAATACAGAAGTGAAAGGGTCGTATGAGGATTTTCCTTTTTTTTACATATTTTGCTAAATTTGTTCACAGAGTTTAGTTGTTGGCAGAGTCCCCTTAAACTTCAGTGGATACATGAATAATAAAAAAGACAATGCAAAAGGTACACTAGAAATATAAATGGTCCCTATTAAAATGTACATCTTTCTACTTTCTGAAGATAATGACATTACATCTACTTAATTGTGTGTACAGGAATATCCTTCTGAAGAGATTAGGAAATTGCTGTATCAAGTATAATTTTGACTTGCATCTCAGCCTAGCCAAAAAGAAAAAATAATGAGGGGTGGGAAAAGGAAATAGAAAGCCAATTATATGCTGATTTGCTAATGTTATTTTTCAGATTAAATGCCACTTCAAGTTACAAAACCTCTGGTACTTGAAGCTGTCAGTTTTCTGAGCACTTTCTTGAGAAGTCTTGTCTTAGCAAAGAGAATGTTGAAACACAGGGCCCCTCAGGGGGCCAACCAAACTTTGACAGAGGTTTAACAGTCCTTGAAATTATATCCCCAAACCTTAGAGAGCCTGCTGATTCAGTGGGAAAGGACATAAGCTGAGCAAGTTATAAATAAACTCTTTTATCAGAGGCAATGGTGTCATGGTGACTTCAAAGACCAAACCACGGATAGTAAGTTCTCTGATGTTCTGAAGACAGTAAGAACTTTATTATACTGGTCAAGCCAGTCTTGGACCTAAGCTGAAATTTGATAACACTAATGGTTTTTTTCCCTCTATTTTTGTAATTTTGAATAAATTTCTAGTCAATCAAGGTCACTAACTGTGTCATTAAATTTAAAAAAACAAGATAATGTATGTTTTAGGATATCTTATCATTCCTGTCCCAAAAGGAGTCAAGATTTTGAATTAAAAATACCATCACTCAGGACACTCCTCATAGTAAAAATCTGTTTCTTCAAGAGGCACAGAATAGATTGCTTCTACATTGCCCTGAAAAAACATGAGATAGTCCATGTGCCTTTCTTGGTCCCATAGTAATTATGACAGAAATAAAATACAAGAGGGAATCTCGAGAGTTAGGTTTAGTGATTTAATTCCTGAGTAGGTCACTCTAGAGTCTAAGAGAATAATGAAGATAAATTTAATGTAATAATAGCCAATAAATATGTTATTTACAAGCTAAATATATATGGTTATCCCTTGGCCAATACAGAAAGATTTTAAAATTTCAGCTGGAAGATAATATTCAAATAACTTTTTGGAAAATATTCGAAGTATAATTTAAAAATAACTTGTAGGATAATTTGAAGCCTAGCTATTCCAAACCACAAGGAGAAAACCAAACAGTTATACAGAAAATGGGTATGCTATGCTGAAAATGTTAACACATAAAGAGATTAATCAGGTATTAGCAGTGGTCCTTATGTATAAGCTTACAGACTTTATAAAAGTGATAGCAACAACACCCTAAGACGTAAGACTCGTGACTTTTACAAATACTAATATATATTAGAGAAAAATTAAGAGTAAATTTAATTATGACATAATGTAACAGTCCGCTACAGTTAAGATTGGTGTAGCATCTGCTTGTGACTCTATTGTCAATCGGAGTCAAGTGCACAGGTCTCATGAACACTTGAGTATGTGTGTGCATGTGCATTTGTTATAAAGGAAACCTTGTCAGAAAGATACCCCAAAAGAGCTCAACAATGAAGAATACTGTCATTGGCAAAGAAAAGGAAAGAACTTGAAGCCTTGCTGGCAACGGAGGAAACTTTACTCCATTCAGAACGTCTAGTTCAGAGGTGTTAGAATCATTTTTGTTGCACAAAAATAAAAATAAAATAAAATAGTTGTGTTTGTGTCTTATACTAGGGAAGCAGTCCCTTATTTAGGTTTGTAGAGTTGTTGTTAAATCTTGGGGACATACTCTTGAATGCTTCATGCACATTTCTGGGAGAAGCATACTCTTTCTGCTAACTCACATGTATTTCATGTCACAGCAGTTCACAGAAAAACAGAATGGACAGAGTATCAACAATCACAAAGAAAACATGTATTTTTTTAAAAATAATATTTACTATTGTTTTAGCAAAATGAAAGACGTGTATATTCACCATGTTTTCTTAGCTCTATAATTCTTTTTCAGCTTTGCTATTAAGTCAGTGTCTTTCTTTGTGGGCTATCAATATGGTCAACTGCAGTTTCTAAGGAGAAGACACATAATGTAAGCAAACAAATAAAACAATGACAAATGTGATGTTATATGAAGGAAAGCAAACAAGAGACTGGGATTTAAAAAAAAACCCACAATATATTTAATCAGTAAACATCTTCCTAAGAAAGTGATATGTGGGCTGAGACCTTAATATAAATAAGGGGAGAACACTGCAAGAAAGGGGAGCAAATTCCAAGAAGTAACAAAGCATTTACAAAATATCCAAGAATCATTTATAAAGGCCCTAAAGCAGAAAGACTGATAAACAGAAAGACCTGTTTGGCTGAAAAGAAGTGAGCCAGGGTGAGTGCACCATGAGATATGTAGGAGAGCTGGGTGGAACCCAACTATACAGTCTTTGTAACACTTGGTGAGATGGCTGCCATATATATTCTCACCCCAACAGAAGTCTGGGGTTTTATTCTCTGGAAAGGTCTATGAACTGCAGGATGCCAGGCACATACCCTAAACCTAACCTTAACAGTAGACCTAACCCTAACCCATAGGCCCTAACACTAACCCTAAATCTAACCATAACCTAACCCTTCTGTAGAGGTCTCTGAACTGCAGGATACCAGGCACTTACCCTCACCCTGGCTCTAACCCTAACCCTGACCCTAGATCTGAGGGGAAAAAAAAGAAGGTGTGGTGTATATATATATATATATATATATATATATACATATATATATATACATATACTTATATATATAATGGAATATTACTCAGCCATAAAAAATAATGAAATCTTGCCATTTGCAACAACGTGGATGGAACTAGAGTGCATTATGCTAAGTGAAATACTCAGAGAAAAAGAAATACCATATGATTTCACTTACAACTGGAATTTAAGAAACAAAACACTCAAGCAAAGGGGGGAAAAAAGAAAGAGAAAGGTAAACCAAGAAACAGACTCTTAACTATAGAGAACAAACTGATGGTTACCAGTGGAGAGGTGGATGGGGGGACGGGTTAAATAGGTGATGGGACTTAAGGAGGGCACCTGTGATGAGCACTGGGTATTGTATGGAAGTGTTGAATCACTATACTGTACACTCAAAACTAAGACTAATATTACACTGTATGTTAACTAACTGGAATTTAAATAAAAACTTTAAAAAAGAAGTTAGAATTGTATTCTAAGTGCCAAGGAAAGCCAATGGAGAATTTTATGCAAAGGAATGGCATGATTGTATTTAAATTTTAAGAGTATTTTGATGGTCTACTGAAAATTGATAAAGAAGGAGTGAAAGAGGGAAATCAGCACCACCAGTTTGTGAATTGGGAGTCATCCAGAGGAGAGAAGTGCTTCTTTGGCATTGCCTAGTTCCAGCACTTGTCTCCTCTTTCTTGGCCTCCTTGCTGGCCTCCCTGCCTCTTATGTTTTATCCTTGTAACACCATCCTGCACATAAGGACCAGTTTAATCTTTGTAAGGATGAAAATTTCCAGTGCTTAATTTTCTTTTAGATTAAGTAGATCATTAGCCTCAGGGCATCTCAAAGATAGGACTGCAACCTCACTTACTAACATGCTGTCTAATTAATTCCTCAACATCTCTCAGCTCTGGCAACTGAACTTCTCACCATTCCTTAAACACTCCCTGCCTCTATGATTTTGATGAATTATTACTAGTATCTAGAATTCCCTTATTCATCTCTCTCAGAGGTTAACCATTCTTCATGAACTAACAAAAGATCCTTCCTCCATGAAGTTTTCCTAATCTTCCAAACCAGAAATCGTTTCCTTTCCTCTATGCACTGGTATTTCACATCGATTTTGATGCCATTATGGTATACATCATGAACTGTCTTACACTGAGTTTCTCATATAAATGCTATTTCACTATGGAAAAGCACACACGCTTTAGGTTCAGAAGGCATGTTGGGTCCGTGTTCTAGTTCTGCAATTCTTGAACCATGTGGCCTTTAGTAAGCTATTTAACTACATTAGCTTCCTTCTCTATAAATAATGCACAGTGATCTATTCAAAATGTTTCTTGAACTTCTGCAAACCAAAAGTTACCATAAATTTATAAAATACCATTTAAAATGACACATGGAAAATGATTAAATCATATTATTTTCTCTTCCTTTCAGAGATCACAGACTGTGTTATAAACATCTTTGCTCCCCCACAGCATTTATTTAACTGCTCACATGTTGTAAGTACTAAATGGTACTTACATGGTATGGTATGGTAAATACTAGGTGTTCAATTAATAATTCTTATCTATTGCTTCAAACAATTTTGAGCACATATTACAGGCAAATTTTATAATAAATATTAAAATATATAACCTATTAATTCAAAGAGTTTATTAGAATAGAAAAATATTTTTTAAAAAGGGAAACTAATTAGTGTAATCAGGGAAAAGATACTGAAATGATCATCAACAGATTAATACAGTCAAACATCAGAAACCACCTCATTTATGTTTGGGAGGATATAAGGATCTGGATTATTGCCTGAAGTCCTTAAATATGATCTAGTCCTACAAACTCCTTTCTAAGATGAATAAATTAAAGCATGAAAGACTTTTTAAATTCCTTGTCCAAGTGAAAACAGTTTAAAGTTTTAGTAATTCTGTGTCCCAATCCATTGTTCTTTTAATTACATGAGAGGAAAAGGAAAGCAAGAATAAGAAATTTCACATCTGACAATATCTCATATAAAAATTTTAGAGCAAACAATACCAGATTTTCTCTAACTTATTTCAAATATTGTATTTGAAAATGTCATTATTTATAGTTATTATAATCTATAAAGATGACAACTTATAAATCTTATAAATCCATATAAATTTGTATAAACTAGCAATCCAACATAAATTTGTTTCTGGGTAAATTTCTCCCTCTACCTTCTCCTACTTCTAAAATCTGAAAGCAGTAAATAAATAAATAAATATTTAAAATAACATAAAATCTGAAAGCAACTGTGCTTGCATGTCCTTGTTTTCTGTCCCTCACTCAAACTTCAACATAATTAGGGATCAAAATTATTAGTAAGATGATTCATACCCAATAATCCATTGGAATATGGTTCTATTTCTGGCAAAATTAACGAGATCAAATGGAAACATTCTGTAAGACTTCTTTAAGAAAAAATGACCTATTTCATTAAAATTATTCTCTGTGATTATGTACAAAGTCAAGATTTTTCCTTATCTGTATCTAAAGGTATCACTTTCCGTACATACATGGTTTTGGTGAACTCTAAATTTTCTCCTCACTGGGAGCCTCTAAATTCCATCTGGGATAGGAGCCTTAACAGCCTTTCTTTTTCTCAACTCAGCCTGCTGAAGGCCTCATAATATCATCAACAATCCCAGCTGTAGCTTTCTGAACAATACTTTCTTTTGTGGCAGTTGTCAACTCCATTTAATGTAACCAAAGAGGAAAAAAAATCCCTAGAAAATCTAAGTCTTCACTCAAAGGTAATTCTACCAAGATCCTGACAGAGAAATTATCTACTTTGATAATTTTGAGTTGAAATAAAATTGATAAGTTTTAATACCAATACAAACAATGTGAATTTAGATGATGCTCATGTATAAATAAAGTGGGTAGAGACTCAATTTAAAACAAAGTTAAACATACACAAAGTTTCTCTCTGCCCATACTTAAGCAATCTCTTCTGAATATATTGTACATATAGGGGAATCCTGAATTAATATATTTAGCACATTCTCTATATACTCAGTGCTTTAGATTTCTAGTTAAACTTAGTTCATTCAATGATACTTAAGTTATCTTTTTACAAATGATGAATTATACTTAAACATCCTAAAACCTACAAGCAAAAATAAGAGTCTGAAACTAAAGCCTGTGCCCATTTTTCTTCTTCTGTGTAGAAAAAGAAAAGATTCCCCCAAACCTTTTTTCTTGATATTTCCAAATAGACAAAAAGGAAGAAAGTATTATTTTTGGCATTATTAACCTTCAGATTACTCTATAAATCTTAGTCAAGGTATAAACTCATCAAATATTTCCATATTCAAAAATGTATAAGATAAAAGGCTTTCAAACTATCCTAAATGGACCAAACATCCTAAAATTTAGGGTAAAATATATCTTCTTTCACATTCAAATTTCACAATAAATAGAATAAATTTTTTTTTTAAGTTTTCTGTGTTACAATGAGCCCCGACTAAAGCCATCTACTTAATTGGCTTAAAAATACCATATGATATATGTCAGCTAATAACTAGATAAATTTGAGGGAAAGCAAAATAAACTTTGGTGGCTAGTTTTTATACTTTTTTTTTAAAACAGTTCTGTGTCTATTTTGGAAAACAGTCCTTTATCAGATGTGTATTTTGCAAATATTTTCTCCCAGACTGTGGCTTGTCTTCTCATTCTCTTGACATTGTCTTTCACAGAGCAGAAGTTGTTGATATTAATGAAGTCCAGCTTATCAATTATTTTTTTCACTGATCTTGTCTTTGGTGCTATAGCCAATCATTGTCATACTCAAGATCATCTAGGTTTTCTGTTACGTTATCTTCTAGGAGTTTCAGAGTTTTGTATTTTATATTTAAATCTGTGATTCATTTTGAATTAATTATTGTGAGGGGTATAAGGTATGTGTCTAGCTTAATTTTTTTACATGTGGGTGTCTAGTTGTTCCAGCAGTTTTTTTTTTTAAAGAACTATCTTTGTTGCACTGTACTGCCTTTGTTTGTTCTTTTGTCAAAGATCAGTTGGTGATGGGCTCTCTATTCCATTCCATTGTCTATTTGTCTATTCCTTTGCCGATACTACTCCGTCCTGACTACTGTAGCTTTATTTTTTTTTAAGATTTTATTTATTTATTTGAGAGAGAGCAAGCACAAGCAGGGGGGAGTGGGGAGGGGCAGAGACAGAGGGAGAAGCAGACTCCCCACTGATCAAGGAACCCAATGTGGGGCTTGATCCCAGGACCCCGAGATTATAACCTGACCTGAAGGCAGAGGCTTAACTGACTGAGCCACTCATTCACCCCTTACTGTAGCTTTATATTAAGTTTTGAAGTTAGGCAGTGTTAGTCCTCCAACTTTGTTCTTCTCCTTCAATATTCTGTTGGCTATGCTAAGTTCTTTTGCCTGTCCATGTATACTTGAGAATCAGTATATTGAGATCCATGAAATAACTTGCTGACATTTTGCATTAAATCTATGGATAAGTTTGAGAAGAACTGACATCTTGACAACACTGTCTTCTTATCCATAAATGTAACTAATTTACTTACTCTGTCATTTCATTCATAGTTTTTAACTTTTAATTATTTATTTCCTTTAACATTTTTTATCCTTGTGTCTATTTGTTTAAAGAGAGTATAAACACACTGGGAGGATTAATGGTTTGGTCATTCTATCATTCATTACTGCTGTTGAGAAAATAGATACTACCTAATGAAATTCCATAGTACAACTTATTCATCATTGTTTTTCTCTAAAATTAAGTAAAACAGATACTCATGAATATGTTTCTGCTTTAACCTTCATTTGGTAATAAAATGCATAATTTTTTATTATTTTTTAGAAGATTTGTTGTTGTTGTTGTCTGAGAGAGTGTGTGTGAGTGGGGTGGGGGGAGGCAGTGTGACAGGACAGAGGGAAAGGGAGAGAGAGAGAATCTTAAGCAGACTCCATGCCCAGTGTGAAGTCCAACACAGGGCTCCATCTCACAACCCTGAGACCATGACCCTGAGATCATGACCTGAGCTGAAATCAAGAGTCGGATGCTTAACAGACTGAGCTACCCACACGGCCCAATAAAATGCATATCTCTGAACTATTTAGTGCTCAGGTTTTATATGCAGATACATATAAGTATAAATAGCAAAAGAATGAAATACTTGGTTTTGAGTTCTTAAAAGTGCAAAGTTTTACATTTATATTAAGTAGGAAAAAAATCTTCCACTCTGGTATTTCAGTGCTGGGTAGAATATTCTAGGCTCTGCACAACACATTATTAGGGGAGAAAATGAATGGTGAAAATCTTAAGAAGTCAACCTAAGGATTTTAAGGGGATTTTTCTCCTAATGCGGCTGTGATTTCTCCACAGACATCTTGTGAGAAAGAAACCTAGAAGTCAAGGTGAAAGAAGAAATGACCAGTTCTCAGGGACTGCTGACATTCACGGATGTGGCCATAGAATTCTCTCAGGGGGAGTGGGGATGCTTGAACCACACTCAGCGGCAACTGTACAGGGATGTGATGTTAAAGAACTACGGACACCTCCTCTTCTTGGGTCTCATTCTGTCAAAGCCAGACCTGATCATGTTTTTGGAGCAAGAGAAGCAGCTCTAGGATGTGAAGAGAAAGGAGACAGTAGCCTTTCATCCAGGAGGAGAATTTTCAACTCAGTACATTTCAAGACCATGTCTCATTGTATCAAAGCCAGACTTGGTCTCCTTTTTGGGACAAAAGAAGGAGCTCTGGGATGTGACGAGAAAGGAGACAGTAGCCTTTCATCCAGGTGGACGTGTGAGCTTGTTGGGAATTGCCAGCATTACCTGAAATGTTTCAAGACATCTGACACGAAGGACATCATGCCTTGCACTGGAATCAGATGTTATGAAAAGCACCTGAAATTTAAAGTATATCTACTCAGATTCACAAGAATTTAACCATGTGTGCAAATGGAGTGCTAATTCTTTAGAGGTGGCCATGAAGAGCTGCTTAAGCCTCCAATTATTTATGGTCTCATTGTAAACAAATCATCAAATACAGTTTCATAGTGAGAATGCTATATTCAACCTCATTATAAAATATAACATCTATTAATGTTTGGCTAAAAAAAAAAAAGTCAACCTAGTATTAGTATCTATAAAACACACAAACTCAAGCTTCAATATTTCCTCAACATTAATTGGGCTTTATCACTACAGATTGTTAGATAGTTTTTAGTAATAATTAGAATTCAGCGTAACTGGTATAAACCTAACAATTTTCGATAACAATTATAGGTACTAGTTTGTGATTTCATTCCATGGTTGTCATTCAAATGCCAGTGAATTTTTAAGAATTTGGAATTATCTCCTTTTTTTTTTTTGCTGTGACTTTTGCAAACTCACAATCATAACAGAGCTCCTAGTGTGTAGAGCATTCACATTCTATAACAAATGTCAACAGTTCCTCAAGATACTTGACATCAAAAATAAAAATTTCAACCACTTCACACCCATTTGGATGGCTACTATTAAAAAAAACAGAAAATAACAAATATTGATGATGATGTTGAGAAACTTGGAATCCTTGTGCATTGTTGGTGGGAATGTAAAATGGTTCAGCTTCTATGGAAAACAATATGGTGGTTCCTCAAAAAATTAAACAGAATTATCTTGATCTAGAAATTCCACTTCTGGGTATAGATATTTCTACAAGCACATTCATAGCAACATTACAATAGCCAAAAGGTGAAAAACACCCAAGAGTACATTGCTGGATAAATGGATAAATGAAATGTACTCTCTCTCTCTCTCTCTATGCAGTGGACTATTATTCCAAGTTAAAAAAGGCAGGAAATTCTGACACATGCTATAACATAAACAGACCTTGAGAACATTATACTAAGTGAAATAATCCAGTAACAGACAAATACTGTATGATTCCACTATATGAGATATCTAGAGTAGCCAAATTCATAGAGACAGAAAATAGAATGGTGGCTTTCAGGGGCTCGAGAAGTGGGGGGAAATGGAGAGTTATCACTTAAAAGATACTGAGTTTTAGTTTTGCAAAATGAAGAGTTCTGGAGATGGATGGTGGCTATTCTTGTACCACAATGTTAATGCATTTAATGCAACTGAAGTGTACACTCAGAAATGATTAAGACGGTAAATTTTATGTTGTGTGTACTTTACCACAATTAAAAATTAAAATACATTAAAAAATAAAATATTTCTAAATTCAGGACTATTTGGTATACCATGCATTGCTGTGAACTGATGGAAATATAAAATAATTGATAGATGATTCTATCATAGATAGATGAATATTTTCAGGTTGCTAATAATAGTGAACATTTTTTGGGGGGCTTTTTATGGTCAGCACTTAAATGCACCCACCATCTCCTTTAGTTTTTCATTCCAGAAGAAATGAGTACTATTAGTATTCCAAGTTTATAGACAGGGAAACTAAATTATAGAGCCTGCCCAAGGTCACACCTGTCAGTGGTTGAAAATGGATTTGCACCCAAATCCATTCACTTCTCCAGCCCATAAACATACTCTGATTTACTCAGGTAACTTTTTTTTTTCAAGTATAGAGTAATACACACAATTCCTTTAAAATTTATATTACATCTTTCATGAGAGATTGTGTGTGTGTGTGCGTGCGCACGTGCTGTGTGTATTTAGAAGCACATAAGAATCCTGTTCACTATTATGCGTATCACTGACAAGTACAAATTTGGAAATGCAGCATTGCTAATCCAATACTGGGACTAACAATCTGGTGGCTTGACTGATGGATATTCCTGCTTCTGTTGCTGACATTATAGCTTTGGACATCACTAAGTCTTAAATTTTTCGCTAGTAATATGGGATAAATGTATCTTTTCACTCACAGTGTGGTGTATTAGAAAGTGCACTGATACCAGAATCAAAAGATTTGGTTTTAACAGATGTCAGTTAGTTATGTCACTTTGGAAATATCACCTCTTTAAGTCTAGCTTTCTTACTACAAAATGAGAATTATGTGTTCATGTCTATGTTCATAACTCTATTACAACAGGAAAACATAAAGATTAATAATATTAGCTACTTATCTTGAGTTCCTTAAATACTGTACTCAATTAGTACTCAACATTTGAAAATTAACATTTAGGTATAAGATTATAAGCTATCAGCATGCATATCTGAACAAATACTGCTTTCCAAAATAAAAATAATTAGACCAAATTGTTTTTAACAAGAATTTTTTCTTTATTTCTAACTTTAGGAGTATCACCAGGAGAGGGAAAGAATTCATTACCATAGTATTTACTTTCTTTCTTCTCTTCTTGCACACTGCGATGACCCTCCTTACTCCATCATTCTATCATCATCTTGACAGTCCCCAAGCAATATTTCATCCTTCCCTTTTCATCACCATCCTTATTCTGTACATTCCTTCAAGAAGCAAAAACAACTCTCTCCTCTCATCACAAATAATTTAAGAAATCCCTATACATATGTAAAGACAGCCTGTTCAAGTTCTCGCCATGACATCTTCCATTTCCATGCAGTTCTGTTTTAGTTATTGAATGTGGGAACTTTGGTTTCAACCTATTTCAGAATATTGTTTTATACATTGTTATTCATCTTCTGCTTGCAGGGAACATATTATTCTCTAATCAGTGAAGAAACATTAAACTTTGTAAGGATGGTCCATTCAAGTCTTTACAGGTCAACAACACACTCCCTAGAGAGCTAGTCAAAATATCATGGTGGCTAAGATGAAAGTATAATTTAGACAGAATCTTTAGGATTTGCAAATACCAAATTCAGTTCAGTGTGTTGAATATGTCTCTTGACTACTTCCAGTTTTCTCTATATGCTCCATAGCTTTCTTCAGGCTATTTTTTTTTAACCAATATAATCCTAGTTCAATTTTTTGACCAATATTACCTGTTACATAAATTAAACATCTTGATTGGATGTTAAAAATAAAACAAACAAACACCTCTCCCTAAAAAAACCCATTCTCTTAAAACTGTTGTATATAATTTGTCATCAAATCTAACATGTTAAGTTTATGCTGGGCATCTGTTTACACAAATTGAAAAGTACATTTCAAAGGCAAAATTTTAAATGTTGAATAGACCCAGTGAAAAATGAGAAGGCACTTTGGTGAGTCCTCCTACCCAGAAAAATATTACAGATTGGTGGAATGAGCTATTGTAACAACTTGTTATTTGGCCCTGAACCATTACATAAAAAGGGGTCCCTGCCATTCTTATTCTTCCTTGCAAATTTCTCTCCCACAAAAGAAGGAGATAGCTAGAAATTTTCTTTCTTCAAAGAAGGAAATGTTGGACCTATGGCTTCAACTACTCTGCCAAATCCTTTTTCTAGGGTATCTATCACCAAATTCTCCTCAATTTTAGACAATGCATGTGAGTAGTTAAGTTAGAGAACTCATTATTTATTCAACTTATCAAAGCAAGATAGGAAGCAGTTTGACAAAATTTTATGTTACACCTTATATTTTTCTGGGGTAAAATTGAAAAAAGAACATTTGCATATTTATATTTACTGGACTAAATAATGATTGCATGAGTGAAATCTGAACCAAACAGCCTCTAATATTCTGGCTTCTTTAAAAAGAAAGCTAAGCCGGGGTGCCTGGGTGGCGCAGTTGGTTAAGCATCCGACTATTAGTTTCAGCTCAGGTCATGACCTCAGAGTCATGAGACTGAGCCCTGCATCAGCCTCCATGCTTAGCGTGGAGTCTGCTTGAGATTCTCTCTCCCTCTGCCCTTCCAGCTCATGCTTTCTCTCTCTCTCAAATAAATAAGAAAATATTTAAAAGAGAGGCAGAGAGAGAGAGCACTAAGCATATCAGTGAAACTGGCAAACATACAAGGATGTTCTTTAATCTTTGAATATTATAAAAAATGACCACAATGTCATCAATGTGAGGGCGCAGAAAAAAAGAGAATTCCAGCAGCTTGGGAATTGTTAATGCTGGTCTTTAAGAAGTACTGTGTTATTAGTTTCTTTCATTTCATTGTAGGTTTTCATTTGTAAGGTTTTGTAAAAGATGTACATGGAATGTACACAGGTATGTTCAGCAAATACAAAAAAAAAACACTTAATAAAAATAAATGAAGACATCTATCTGACAAGAGTCTGCACAATGTCTCCAATTAGGCAAATCCTCTCATTACAATTCTATTCTTTACAACCTATTATAGTCACTTAGTAATTATTACCAAAACAGGCCTCTTGATTAATTTATCTGGAAGAGTGGTTCTTATCTTCTTTTGGAAACACAGTACTTCATATTTTAACTTTTCTCAAGGACCTTTAATTCTCAGCAATTTTTCACTAAATCATCTGCAAAGGACTCTACAAGAAACTCCAGATAGGAATTCTAAGCAGATTAAGCCTTTTAATTAGTTAATTCTTTTTTTTTTCTTTCAGTGCAACATGGCTAGGGGATGTGGCTTCCAAATATTTTAGTCTGATTTCCTCAAAGTCAGGATACTTACTTCAAGATGAGGAAAAACAAACACTTAACACATTAAAGTACAGAAGTTCTTGCTATGAATCATTGTATCTTACTTTCTACCTGGTCTAAATATCATTTTCAACTGACAATTTTAAGCACTTGGGTACAAAATACAGAAGTAATTGTGTCTTGTGCTTCCCCATCTGCAAACTTTTTCACATACTGAAGGGTTTTGTTGCTTAGTTGTACTGATTTTTTTTTTCTTCACTCACCTTGGCTGTGACCCCATAACCATCAGCAGATCCATTATTAGTGTTTTCCTAATTGATACTCAGTTTCATGTTTAGGTTTATAAAATCATTTTCTCCCTGTGGTTCCTTAAAAAAGTCATATTTCTCTACAAACTTCATGGGGTATTTATCACAGAATTATGCAGAAGCAGTATTTATTTTCTTGTTATATAAATAACTTGAGAATAAAAATATAATCCATTGCATAGGTAAAGATGGCTTGGCTTAAGAGCAATTGTTTTCTGAGAACACACTGCATCTTCTATAAGTTCTTTGATGGCCACCAGTCTTAGTCTGGGTGGGTTGCATTCCACTGCTGATGTACTTAGGTTTTGTATTTAATTCAAATGTCACCATTAGGGATGTTGATTTTTCAGTGTTTTAGTCTTGGAGACCCAACAAATCCATAGCCAATGAAAACTCATTCTTTTAGTTTCGTGCCCAAAATATATCATCATGTAACTTTAAAAGATCATAGTTTTCATTGCAATATCAGATGGGCTAAGTTTGTTACCCCCCTCCCCCAGCAGATTAACCTCCAAGTCTGTACCAATTCATTAAACATGCACATCAGTCATCAGACTGCAGCATAATTTATTGCAATTAAGCACTTCTGTGTTGGGGAACCAAAATAAGATTGTCCATTATCAGTACTGTTAATGGTTTTCTGAGCAGTTGCCAGTTCATTCACCCCACCCACCCTTCAATAATAAAATAATTTTGACAAAGGGTCCATGTTTCAACATTTTTAATAAAAACAAAATAGAAAAACCATCAGTAACTGAGCAGTAAAGTTTCCTCTCTCTTTCTTCCTTGCCAAAACTAACAGAAAGGAAAATGTCAGTCTGGCATTTTGCCAAAAAAAGAGGAAATTGAATGGTCTCAGTTCTTATTCTTTGACTAGTAGCATTGTGTACATAGAATGCTTGGCTCTTGGGCTCATTTTGACAGAACTGAAACACAGATAAGAAGTTTTGAGGACTCCATTCTGCAATTTATAGGCCTTGATTCTGTTTAAGATCTTTCAATACCACATAACAAATCAATGTGATTTAGAAAATAATGTTGTTTCTGCCACTGACATAAGCCATATGTGAACTGCTAAGCTACTATGCAAGCCACAGCTATAAATTTTGGTCACTTGTAGGAGATACCTTATTATTTGGGGGCCAAAATAATTCAAACCATTATCATCATCTTGAATGATGTCTCCCTAAACTGCTGCCTGGTAATGAGCTGAATGAAAGGTCTCTCACACTAAGGGCAGATAGAGCTGTTCTTAAATACATTTCCTAGGTAATTCATTCAGAATAATAGGACAGTAGCCTCTGACAGATTCTGATATATCAAATCATTAATGTCCCTTTCACAGATACCATTAATGTAATCTACGGAATTCAAATAAATTACAAAAAAAAAAAAACAAAAAACAAACCCAAAAACAAAAAACCAAAAACAGTATGGCAATTTGTCTTCCTGCAGGAAACAAGATGTGGTCTTGCTACTCCATTAAACAGTCTGAATGTCTCACTGAGAAGGAGCTGGTGTGCTCATCATTTTTCCTGGAAATAGCTGTATTAATATATGTGGTGAAAAGGATTGATGAAATAATAAATTTTCCCTAGGATGGAAAATTTTCTGCTTTGTTATCCTTTTTTTATAGAATATACAGAGCATGGTAATGGGATTCCTTAGTCATTATGGATATAATCTCACATAAAAAGAAATCTAAACTATTTTTTTATTAACATATGATGTATTATTTGTTTCAGGGGTACAGGTCTGTGATTCATCAGTCTTACATAATTCACAGTGCTCCTCATAGGACATACCCTCCCCAATGTCTATCACCCAGCCACCATATCCCTCCCACCACCCTCCACTCCAGCATGTTTTCTCTCCCTTTCTGGTTTCATCTTGTTTTATTTTTCCCTCCCTTCCCCTATGATCCTCTGTCTTGTTTCTCAAATTCCTCATATCAGTGAGATCATATGATACCTGTCTTTCTCTGATTGACTTATTTCGCTTAGCATAACACCCTCTAGTTCCAACCACGTCATTGCAAATGGCAAGATTTCAGGTTTTTTGATGGCTGCATAATATTCCATTGTATATATATACCACATCTTCTTTATCCATTCATCTGTTGATGGACATTTGGCTCCTTCCATAGTTTGGCTATTGTGGACATTGCTGCTATAAACATTGGGGTGCATGTGCCCCTTAGGATCACTACATTTGTATCCTTGGGGTAAATACCCAGTAGTACATTGCTGGGTCATAGGGTAGCTGTATTTTCAACTTTTTGAGGAACCTCCATGCTGTTTTCCAGAGTGGCTGCACCAGCTTGCATTCCCACTAACAGTGTAGGAGGGTTCCCCTTTCTCCGCATCCTCGCCATCCTCTGTCATTTCCTGACTTGTTAATTTTAGCCATTCTGACTGGTGTGAAGTGGTATCTCATTGAGGTTTTGATTTGTAGGGAAATCTAAACTATTAAGACCCTCTTCAGATATAGTCAATTATTCTATTTCACGTATACATACATTATAAAAATAAAACTACTCAGAATCAGAAAGTATTTTTTAAACATCAAATTCTCTATTAAGCTTCATTTGTAGGGGAAAGACCTATCTGACAAATAAAATGAGATTAGATTAATACCTCTAAAACAAGCTTTCAAAGACTACTTGAGGGCTATAGAGTCTCAAAGGCAGTCTTTAAGAGTATTATGGTATCTCTGCTTTTCTTCTTCTCTTCTCTTAAATATTCATTTTTACCTAAACATGACCTCTTATTTTCCATATGCCTAGAGAGCCATTCAGCTGCTTAGCCAATTCCTAAAATGAACTCAAATCCTCCTTTATAATAATTATATGAAATATAATCACTTTGTAGAAATGATTTTTAAGCCCTCCAAATTCTAGAAATGTTGGGTTCAAAACACATATCCAATCAATCTTAAATTTCCTTATAATATTCTTAAAGCTAAGAATATTTGATTATATTAATTATATCATTAATAATATTAACTACTAAGTTTAGCAAATTAATTGTTTCAAAACATTTTCATTCTTCAGAATTAAATATTTTGAGATGATTGGCCATCTTAAAATATCTGCTTTATTTATTTATTTTAAAGATTTTATTTATTTATTTATTTGTCAGAGAGAGAGCACAAGCAGGGGGAGCGGCAGGCAGAGGGAGAAGCAGACTCCCCACTGAGCAAGGAGCCCAATGTGGGACTGGATCCTAGGACCCTGGGATCTTAACCTGAACCAAAGGCAAACACAACCGACTGAGCTACCCAGGCGTCCCAAAATATCTGCTTTATTTAAAATGATACTACAAGAAAACTATAAGGAGATCATAGACTCTGTAAAAAGTAAATATTTTTCTAGGGTCCTGGGATCGAGCCCCACATCGGGCTCCCTGCACCGCGGGGAAGCCTGCTTCTCCCTCTCCTACTCCCCCTGCTTGTGTTTCCTCTCTCGCTATGTCTCTCTCTGTCAAATAAATAAATAAAATCTTTAAAAAATAAATAAATAAAATAAAAAAAAGTAAATATTTTTAAAGTTAACCCTATGAAATACAAAATATTTATTGAACTAGGATTTTAAATTAACATCTATCTTCTTATCTTAAAGAAATGACTTTTCAAGTTGAAGAAAGGCAAAAAACAGTTTAAAAGTGTCATTTGCTTGAGTTTGCAAATAAAAGAAAAAAATTAAATATTTTCTAATTTTATGAACACATAACATAAAAGATATATAATGTAATATATAAAAATACAAAAAATCTTGCATATAATACTTTGTATTAGGAACTAAGGGAGAAATAAAAAAGTCTAAGATAGATCATTGGATTAAAGTGATTAATTAACATAATTAAGACAATAAAAGAAATATTCGTTAAGGGACATTGTGACATTGCTCATAGTGGGAAGCTGTTAAGGTTTTTTATGGATTGAATTTGTCATGGATTGAATTTGAAGGAAAAAGATTTGACTGTCAAAGGTAGCACAGTTCCCTGGAGTGGAAAGTGCAGAATGAGAGCAAAGGCTTGAAGGTGCACCCCATGGATACAAGGGAGAGAAGCCAAACAGAGTAGTCATTAAGGTGAAAACTGGGTCAAATTACCTATAAAGAGAAGTTGAAATAAAACCTGAGTGTGAAACAATAGCTTTCTAATTACAAATATGCTTGGCTAGAACATAAGGGGTGAATTGGCAGGAAAAGGCTAACAACATAGTTTTGGTGGATGTGTTGTAATATGGAGTAGTTCTAAGGAGTGTAGAAAATCACTATGTTAGAGTGTAATGTATCTAATGCAACCAATTAAAGATGAGGAAGCGGCAAACGATTGCTGCGGGTGATATTATCATCTTGTTTTAAAGGACTAGTCCTATGTTAATGTTGGGTTTGGGAATCAAAGCGGAAAGTGGAAACCATGTTTCATTCATTTCCATCCTGGAGAAGGAAATGTAAAGGATGCTGAATTTAGTTTCACTAGACTCTTGCATGGCTTAAAATAACACATCGATCAAAAAAACAATAACCAAAGAAAGGATCCCCTTCATACATGGACCACAGTTTAAAGCCAATTATCTCAGGATGGGTAGTGATTGTATGTCCTCTCTCATATATATCTCAATGGGTAACTTTACGTGAGATACTACTACAGGTTGGGAGATTTAATTAGAATAAAGGAAACACAATCCTATGATTAGGTAGGACCTCACATAACATTAACCTCCACCCATTATGCCTCTGGAAACAGAAAAAGAGTTGGGCTTCCTGAACTCTGGTTTTCTAACCTAATCTGACCATTTTCTAAGCATAACAGTATACTATAAATCCTAAGAGAATGATACTTAACAAAGACCTGCTTCAGAGCTGGGGGAAGAAGCTAGCGTGGTGGACTGGCTTCAGGGAATATATGGGTATGTCTGGAAGTTGGCTGACAGGAAGGAAGAGGACTTTCCAGAGGACCAAAACTGCAGGAAAAATTAAATAGATGCTCACTCATGTTTCTTCTTTCTCCCTCCCTCCTACTTCCGAAAGATGAAGTACCTATAACTTCCAAGAACTTGCCAGGAAAGGACTTGAAGCTGCTGACACTGAAAACCTTCAGATTCTCCCCCAGCCCTTCAGTCTACTATAAGTGAACTAACCATCATTCTTCCCATGATCAAATAAGGAAACCCAAACAATGCCAATGTCATCATGGTTTTACCCTTTCACTGAATTTTAACATATCTTCAACAGAAGTGCGACACCACCCTGTAACTAACTGGAGATCTTAGTATTCCCCTGCCTTTAAACACAGAGGTTCAGGCCAAGGACACCAGGGTGGATCTGTGGTCTTTACAACATCCATGAAATCACTAATACACTGTAGAACCAATGGGATCTCACAAACTAAACTGTGTGGAACTCAATTTATCTGCCTCAGAGGGATTAAGAGTAGAGTTCAGTCTGGCAGGATTCAGAACTCTGGTTCCACGGAGTCTAGGTACTAAAGACATGGGGCTGAGCCATCCCCCCAGCTATAATGATGCAAGTCATGTATGGCAGGAAAATGCTGTAATTAAAATCAGAAAATGTTTTTTTATCCTAATTTTCTTTTATTGGTGCATAACTTTGTGAGAAAAAAATGCTCTGGCGTGTCTAAAATTTTCTTCTCTGGCATTACACACTTCTTTAAAAAGACTTGGATCAATAGTGGGTCAGCTCCTTCAGAATTAAGATTGTATGAAAATATTACAAAATAATTTTAGAAGTTAACATTTTTATTCTCAAATTGAACTTTGTATTACTAAAATGTCTCACATCTTCCAGGTTAAAATATTTCATCTTCTTGGGTAAGTTCCCTTGAAAGTTACCACAAGTTTTTCTTGTTACTATTTTAACTTTAAAAAAAAGAGGCATGTAAGCATTTTAAATGAGAATGTGGAGGAAAATAAGTAACTCACGAACTATTAACCCAAAAACTTTCCTCCAAAGAAACATTCTTTCTTGCATTCTGTAAACTCTGTATGTTCATGTTTCCTTTCTCCAATTTAATTGTAATTCCATGATCCCAACACTGATGTGGAAAGTATCACTGTCCCCCCTCTGACACCTGGAACAATACACTACACGTGGTAGGTCCTCAACAAATATTAGTATCCCCCCAAACCCAGGAAGATGTCATTATTTCCTTAAATTGCATATATTTATAAGTTAACCACAATTTTAATAAACTAGATAATACTCATGGATGTGAAAATATAAACTTAAAACACATGGGAAATATTACACTGGGATTTTTTTTGTCAGTTTTGTTTGCAGAAATCAAGCAAATAAGCCACATGATTAATTACGAAGAAAAACTGTAATGTCTCATATAACGATAAATAACTGTTGGTCCTTTGTATCAGTGGGAGACAAGAGAAGGGTGAACCATCCAAGCTGACAGATCCTCCTAGGAAAGCCTGTGCTTTGAATCAAGTGATTGTGTTTTTACTCGACATTTGACTAAGATGGAATCTGCTCCTCTGGGGATCCACTCCAAGGGAAATAATAACGTCCTACTGTAACAACACCACACAGGAGGCTCAATAAAGTTGTTCGGTTTCTTGAACCTTTTCCCTTCTTCACATTCCACCCCATGCTGGGCGTATGTCATTGTAGAACAGATTCACGTAAAACTCCCTCTTTCACTTTTCCCCCAAGGATTCCAAGTGGTTCAGTTTTCAAGTTTAAAAGAATCTTTTGTGAAAAGCTAAGGTGGAAATGACAACAAAAATGCCAATCAAACACACAATACACAGTTAGTAATTTTTGCCTGACAAGTCACATAGCGAATACAGTGGTTAGTTGGGATTGTGATGCAGATATTTATCCCAGATAATAAGAGATATGAATGTGTGTCCTAGACTTGGATGTTCACTGGAGTGAAAGTGTTTTTATTTTCCCCAGATCCTTATTTTGGAAAGAGTATTTCACAGCCCTATATCACATTAAAAAGAAAATCTTAAAGGTTTTACTTGTTATTAGTGGAGTTAATAATCACAGAAATTGTAAGTAATTAAAAATATTTTTCTCAATAAAATTAAACTATGCTCCAAAAGCTCTTGGCAGCCTCTGAAATATAACAAAGAAATTTTGCTCATTATAATGCATTCATAAAAAGAGAAATTTAATTAATCCCATAGAAATAGGATTGCATTTTAAGTCTGATATTTCAGCCTATACTATTTAGATCAGTGTGTCACAGATGTGCAATGGAAAATCAGAATGAATAAACCAAGAACAAAGTACAAATACCAAGAAGGCATATGACACGTCTATTCACGTCTCTCTACACCTAGAACAACATCTAATGAACAGAATGGCCTTTACAAAGTACTTACGAAACGGAGGAGTACTCTACAAACATATTAATAGGCTTTTCACTCAGAAGAGGGAATGAGATGAAGGGAATTAAAAATTAAGACCCTCTCCCAATATTAAATTTTTCTACCAGATCTAAAGCCAATCTCAAGAATCCTAAACTAATCTGCACTGGTATGTGTGTGTGTGTGTGTGTGTGTGTGTGTGTGTGTGTGTGTGAGAGAGAGAGAGAGAGAGAGAGAGACAGAGAGAGACCCAGTCACAACTTCTCACCGTGATCTCAGGAGCAGGGAACAGAGGTTATTCATTGTTGGATACATTTTTTCCTCACAACACACATACACATATATAGGCTGTAATACTGACCATCTCATAAAATAAAAAAAGCAAACAAAATTTTCCTAGGCCTAAATACTCCCTATGGAAACTTCCTCATTTCTCTGTTTTCCCTTCTAGCAAAGCTCTTCAAAATACCTGCCTATATTCACAGAACAGTGTGTGGCATATTATAGGGCTTGATAAATATTTGTTCAACAAATGAATGAAGAATAGCACCATATTTAAGATGTAGTATCAATATATTCCATGTTTGGTTTGCCACTACCCTATCTTAATTTACATATTCAATATAAATGTTTTGACATCTACGACCTATGGTGGCAATATTATGAGCTAACTCCTGTTTGTGTGTGTCTCTTTGTGAGTGTGTATGTGTGTGTGCACACAATGCACATACCACATACACATATGTGCACGTAGTTGTGGTAGGGAAAGGAAGTATATCCCAACATTATAGCCCTCAGAGAACTTATAGTTTATATGTGCAAAATTTAACTACAACACAAGACAGTTTTGGGTAAATGCAATACATATATTTATTTGTTCATTCCTTCAACAAATATTTGTTGAGCATTTCCAAAGACCCTGTACTAAGAAAAGCAACAAATAGTGGATGGAAATAAAAAACAAAGTAAGACCACAGGGGATAAGTGGCAGTATTCTAGATATATTTAAGACTTGTGTAAGTGGCAGGTTGAACAGGACTTAAGAAAGTTAGTAAGAGACAAGAAAAGGAGGAGGATTTTAGAACATTTAGAAAAATAAGAAGAAATAAAAATGTAATACATGATATTTCTAAGCAAAAGCACCTGAAAAAGTGCAGGCAATAAAATATCCCACGTAAAGAAGCGTTTGCTTCAGTCACTCCCTAGAGAAGAAAGATATTTTTGTTCTGAATACATAGTATGTAGCAAAGACACAGACTCCAGAAAATTTATTTCAGGCATGAGAGGAAAAGAGCCAAATACCAAGAAAAATATGTTCCAGACTATGACAATCAGATCAAATCATATTTTTATGAAATACTATGTGGGAGCATCCAGCATGGCTTTTTATCCTAATTTTTTTTAAGGCCAAACTAGCCAAGTTTTCATATGGAATCATGGTCCTATTTTGAGTCTGTAATGGTAGATATTATAGAATTGTCAAAAGAGGTTAACTTCAATTTTAGACCATTTACATTCTTATGCATTTTAAGAATTGCTCAACAGGAATATCTTACATTAACTCTGCAAAGCTTTTCACTTTGAGAAGTGTTAGATATCTTGTAAAACTACATGGTTTATTATTTGTGACTAATAGAAATGCTGTGTTCAGTATTTTTTTTTCATGAGGAATGTTTGTTTGTCTAAGTGATAAATAAAAAGTTTCCTAACATGGTAACCATATGGGTCTGGGAAATTACCTGCTGCTCAAATGCTTCTGAAGATTTTATTTAGATCAATATTTGTGCTTAAAAATAAATATGCAGGGGCGCCTGGGTGGCTCAGTCGGTTAAGCGTCTGCCTTCGGCTCAGGTCATGATCCCAGGGTCCTGGGATCGAGCCCCGCGTCAGGCTCCCTGCTCAGTGGAGAGTCTGCTTCTCCCTCTCCCTCTGCCTGCCTCTCTGCCTACTTGTGCTCTCTATCTCTGTCAAATAAATAAATAAAAATCTTTATAAATAAATAAATAAATAAATAAATAAATAAGCAGATAATTACCAAGACAAAGAATTGGTTCAAAATTAAAACATTCAGAAAAAAAAATGTAAGGAAATAGTGTGTCTTTTTTTCAAGTACCTGGACAAGTTAAAGGTCACATTAGCAAGCTCTGAGAAATTGTCAACTTGGAGAATTTCTTGGAAAGAAAGAAGGAAGGAAGGAAGGATGGGTGGAAGGAAGGAAGGAAGGAAGGAAGGAAGGAAGGAAGGAAGGAAGGGGTAGAGGGAGAGGGAGGGAGGAAGGGAGAAGGAGGGAGGGAGGGAGGGAAGAAGGAGGGAGGGAGGGAAGAAGGAAGGAGGGAAGGAAGGAAGAAAGGATGGAAGGAAGGAAGAAAGGATGGAAGGAAGGAAAGAAAGGAAGGAAGGATGGAAGGAAGGAAAGAAGGAAGGAAGGAAGGAAGGAAAGAAGGAAGGAAGGAAGGAAGGGGTAGAGGGAGAGGGAGGGAGGAAGGGAGAAGGAGGGAGGGAGGGAAGAAGGAAGGAAGGAAGGAAGGAAAAGAAAGAGCCAGCACTTTTCTGCAGTGAGGAAGGATTAGCAAGGGCTGGTCCTAACAGACAGAGAGAGTGGGCTCAGAAGCAGATCACCTATAAATTCACATTTTATTAGCCTGGTTCACATCCTGCTCGACTCCTCTCTCACCCCGCAAGAGAAAATTCCTGTTTACATGTATAATCTCCTTGGGACCATGGAGGAGTATGAATTGTGCCCTATGAAAAGAACTACAGTCATATGTGGGGAAAGTAAGCTTAATATGACCTGTGAGAGCTGTACATCTCCTAGTCTAAATTCCTCTTAAGAGATCTACCATCATCAGTCCAGTGAACTCAAACAGGAGCCTCCTGTGAGCATCAGTTACTTTCAAAAGTTCTACAGTTAATAAACCAATAAAACTGACAGTCGGGTATGACTGACATTCTTATTGAAAAAAATGAAGATAGACTAGCATGACTAGAGAATAAAGATAGCTCTATATTCTTAATGGAGCTGGGTCTTTGAAACTTATATATTGAATGATTTTTTAATCTGTTTTGTTATATAAGCAAACATTCCTATTCATATGAATTCTATTCTATAGGAGACTGAAATTAAATGACTTTTCAAAGTAGCTTAACAGGAAAAATACACGATGCAAAAAGAAACATAGGTGTTAAAATGTCCTTTCCAATCTGTTACCTGTGGTAAAGATTCTTAGACTTAGTTACAAAAATGTGAGGTTCCTAAAGATGCAGGTGGTGGAATTCAAATAAGATGTCACAAACATATCATGCAACTCTATCTCTAGTTGCTTAACTTCTTGTTTCAGGTAAACTGTTTCGTTTGAACCACCCTCTATTGATATGAGAAGCCTTAAGAACAGTAAACCATGGGGCACCTGGGTGGCTCAGATGGTTAAGCGTCTGCCTTCGGCTCAGGTCATGAACCCAGGGTCCTGGGATCGAGTCCCGCATCGGGCTCCCTGCTCCTTGGGAGCCTGCTTCTCTCTCTCTCTCTCTCTGTCTCTCATGAATAAATAAATAAAATCTTAAAAAAAAAAAAAAAGAACAGCAAACCATGAGGACAGGGGTAGGAATCTGAAGATTATTCAAAAGAGAATTTTCAAGAGCCAGTTTTGAAGAGCTTTAAAGAAAATAGCAGGCAGTCACCTTACACTGTTAGTTTACATTTGATGTGACTTTAAGACAGATGGGCTTAGAGTACTTGACTTCTTTAAATCTCTTCTAGCACTTATTCTTTTATTTATTTCATTAATGAATATATAGCCTGCCTTGTTCCCAAAGTGCTTGCAGTTGTTTAGAAAAATCTATATGGTACAATAAAATTTTAAATTAGGGAAATCAGTAAATAGAGAAAATGAGCTCATATATTATAAAAAAGCCAGAGAGTAAGAACTCAGAAACAAATACGTACATTTCTGCAAAAGAATTAAAAGGTGCACCATAAATTCAGTTCCAAGTCCTTTATCAGACAAACTGAAGTGAGAAATATGATCAGTTATAAAATTATCATCATGCATAAGATAAAAACATACCAGCTGTCCCAGAGAAACACACATTTTCCTACACTGAAGTCCACACAAAATTCCCTTACAGTTCCTCTTAGAGGGAACACTGAAGAACTTAAGAAACATCATCCTCGGTAATATCCCTACATCACATAGGGAGCACCATAGAGTTGTTTCTTACTGTGGCTGCCTTACCATGTTCACAGGAAGGCACAATTGCATATACGTGGTTTCAAAGGATTGCCAAAACCACACAATCTATTCACAGAGCTTTCTGTTTGCCTCCTTTTATCCAGGGGTAAATTTGAATGCCATTTAGCATACTAGATGGACTAGAATCCTTCAGGCAATCTTTTAATATTACTTTTCAAAAACCAAGTTGTGATAAGGGTTACCATCTCTAACGATATCCTGGAGTGGAAGGATTGCATATGGCTGATCCTTATTGACAGTTTGCCCAGTCCAGTTCTAAAATCACTTCTTTTGGAAAATACAAGATACTAGTCTGAATCATTTTCCACTCCAACTCCACTGATAAGTGTACAAAGGCAATATCTTCAGAGAAGGCCAATATTGTTTTAGGAAATATTCTGGTTGTGCTACAAACACATGCATTGTAATGCAGTACACATAACACTAGAATTCAAACTCCTCAAAAGTGGGGATTTTTGTCCATTTCCTTTAATGCTATCTCCCCAGTGACTAGAAATAGCATCTAGCATATAGTTGATCCTCAACAAGACTTTTTTGTTGTTGTTAGTAATTTGCTAGGAAAGTGATAATAATAAAGCTCCTAAGAATCAGTGCTAATAAATAATTGAACTTACATTGTATTATTCACAAAGCTTATATTTACATTTAATAAATAGTAGTATGTGACACCTTTATTATCTACAGATAATGCTTTATGAACATTTGTACTCAAGGATGCCTTAGATTAACTTGGATGTCACCCATTATCCATAGGTGGAAAGCACTAGATAACAGCTTTGCTTTTATTATTTGGGCCTTAAAATTTGTGTCAGAGGATTTCTCAAATTGCCCACCAGAGCTGTAGAAAAATGGTGTGGTTAAAACCAGTGAGTGGGATATGACCTCCACAGACCTACGTCTCAATCATGGCTCCACCGTGTTCTAGCTGAATGGGCTGAGGAAATGCACTTTGCTTCTCTAAAGTCTCCGAAAAGAGCATAATTATCTGTGCATCAACCAAGTGTTGTGAGGAAAAATGAAATAATATATGTAAAGAGTTTCACACATAGTAAGAGTTCTTTTGTAAAGTGCTCTTGTCTTTCCAACAGATGTTAGATGGATATCAAATTTTAATTCCTGAGACTGCTCTTGGTTCCTTATAAGAAATCCATTTCATTAGGATCTTTTTCTGTTCTCTATAGCAAGAAGATGTATAGCCAGAATATTTGAAATCACTGACTGATTTGCCAAGGGATTTTCTATGGACTCTTACTCTTACAGTGTCCTTAAGATTCAGATTCTAAGTAAATTTAATATCTGGATTTCTCATATAATGCTCATGAAAGTTCATCCTATAAGCAGTGCTCTGAACTTAAGGGTATAAAGCATAGGATGGATAAGTAAAAAATAAAAGATTTTCTATAGTCGTCACATTTTTCCTTGTTATATACTTAGCGACCTACTTCCCTACCAGACCAGAAGGACAAAAAGCATCCTTGACAGTTTCCTGGTAAAATGCAGATAATCAACATGACGCTAATAAATGAGCATTGCTTTATTATTAATTTTTACCTAATATTTTGTTTAGGGTCATCCAAAAGAAAATCTAAATAATCAATGAGCCTTTAGTGTATCTGTAACAGGGATTACAAACGATCTCTTTCATCTTTTCCTTTTCTTGCAGCACCAGACAATAGTCTCTTTATTATAGTTATTACTGACATTAATGCAAATATTTCTGACAAGTGGAAAATCTCCTTGTAATTAAATTTCTGTTGTACTTTAATGTTCTGTTTTTCCCTAAAGAAAGTCCCTATTAACAGATTTCAAGCTGTGATAATAATATTTTCTTCCTATGTTATCAAAAAATCGTAATCTGTTTTCTTTCTTGGATAGCACTCAAAATAGCTGTAAGATTTAAGAAAACCAGAAAAGATACTTTTTTCAAAGCTTGAGTGAATTGTTCTTGAATATCAACTTAGAGTTTCGGCAGAATGAAGAACACTAGCAAACATAGTGTAATAACTTTGAGCTGGAAATTCATCTCAGCAAATGTTATAGTCTGGAAACTGCTGACTTTTCAGAGGTGGATGGGGAAGTAAGGGGAGAGGTAAATTAAATAAATGGAATTTATATGTGCTTTTAGATCCATAGCTCTTGTTATTTAAGTTATAACTTTTGAATATGATACAAATAAATTCTGAAAATAATCTCAGCTCAACTCCTCTGTTTTTGTTTTGACCATTTTACTTAAACAAGAATAGCCTAACTTAGCTTAAAGTGAAATAGCTAATTAACACATTTGTAAAAATAAAACGTAAGCCTCCCCCAGATAACTCCATGTGAGCTAACTATGTATGATATCAAATTCCTTCATAAATAAGACTAAGTTCATGACAGATAAAAGTCAGTTTTTTGAATCCTTATATTTTATAATCTAACACACCTATTTTGAGTCTTTTGTACTGTCAATTTTTTTTAAATGGAGCCTCTCAAATAAAATCAGTTTTCTTCAATTCCAGCCAAATAACTGATTTCATTAAAAAATAGGTTACAATATGTAAAACATTTATAGAAAAAAAGTCTGTTGTCCCCTCTGTACCAACCAATAGTTGTAAAACATGGATGTGATAAATAAATAAAACAATTAAAGCCACAGCTGTTGCATAAACTTTAGACTTCATCTAGTATTTCTAACCAAATCAAATATTCATTTCTTAGGCTGTATTAATTTGGCAACTACTCACACCATCAGGGATGACAATGGACACACTTCTGGTCTCAAACAAAGCTGGTGGGAAAATGACCTTCACTGAGTTGGGGCAAGGAGAAAAATTTAGAATTTAAGGTTTGTGTTTAACAAATGAGAAGAATGGCCCCAGAGAAGTTCAATGACTTTATCAAGGTGTTAAGCTAGTTTGTCGTTACACTAGAACAACAGTTTGTTGTTGTTAATGAAGGTTGTTAACTTCCAGTCCTGTAGTCTATATCCCATACTGTTCTTCAATAGACATCTCTTGCTAGAACACTTTTTTTTTCTTTTTTCCTTTTTCACATTTTTTTAAGTAGGCTCCATGCCCAACATGGGGCTTGAACTCAGGACCCTGAGATCAAGAGTCGCATGCTCTACTGACTGAGCCAGCCAGGCACCCCTAGAACATTTTTATTCATAGTTGTTTTACAGTTATGTGAATAGAGAATCCAAATTGCTCAGACGGAAATCAAGTATTTTTAAGTATTGGCAATTCTTTCTTCTACTGCATCTGCAAAACTAAATCATAGTCCCTGCAGAGATAAGCTATCAACTCACGGTGGACATCAGGAAAATGTATCTGTAGAACATTTGATGAAAGAAGGATTTATAGTTTATCACAAGCTACTTAAATGGCCAAGTGGTAGGACAGTTCAGAAACTTCTGGTTTTCATTAATAGATAAACTTATAAAACTTGCTCCCATTTCAAAGATGAACAGCCTCTTTGTAATCTTTAAACAAATAAAAATAACCAGGAGAGAGACTCAGAGGTTCAACAGACTTCAAATGGACCTGCTTGGGTTATTAGCACTTTAACCAACAGATGTGTCCTTCAATGAAGACAGAAAATTAACATCGTGGAAGGTTCCTGATAAAGTTGAAACAAGAATCAGCACAGTCTTTGTCACAAATACTTGGCAAATTTTGCCACCGCAATTATTAATAATTCATTTATCAAGGAAATATTTCCATGTCCTCACCACTAATATTTCACTCTGCTAGTTCTCATTCTAGGCTGTTAGTGATCCTCCTTGAAAGCAACAATTTAAATTCCCAATCCTGCTAATGCCATCAGAGAGAGAATGAGCCCTCCTAAAGAATGACTCCTGTGTGCCTCCAACCAGTTACTTCCAATTAGAAAGCCCAGCTCCTAAATTATCAAACTGAATGATGATCTACAGCTAAAGACTTGTTTCTGGTACTATATACCCCTTCCCTAGAGCTTTCAAGAAATAATGCCCAGGATAAGGAGATCATATTCAGCAGTATTCAGCATCCCCTGGTCCTGTGAAGAATTAACTTTCTCTGAAATCCTTTCTCCCCTACCCATCCTACACACACACATTCCTTGCTTGGTAGCCTTTAGCAAACTGGGAAAAGATGAGGGACAACTGATATTCACTGACCTCTAATGGCAGAAAATTAATCTCTCAGTGGCAGAATTAACCAAGAAATTCGTGGGCCATCAACAGTACAGCTTTACACCAAATGCATGAAAATTACTTGTTTCCTAAGTGATTTGTTTTGCAAGAATGTGGAGCTCAAGGTTTTTAATTATAGTCATACCACTTACAATGTAACATCCGGCTAGTTACTTAAGGTTTTGGACCTCATTTTTCTCATCAGTAAAACACGGATAAAAATAGTAACTACATTTATAAGGTTATTACATGAGCACAAATGAGATTATATATATTTACTGCTTAGCATAGAGCTCAATAAACATTAGCATTCTCACTGGATTCCTTTACTTTTTTAAAAAAAATTTAAATGATATTGCAAATACTGTATTTGAGAGCACATTTACAAATCAGATCTAAGAAAAGAAAAGCTCTGTGGCTCTCTCCATCATGCTTCTTAGAATGCATGTTCTTTATGTGGTAGATGTTATAATCACTCTTGGAGGATATGTTTATGATATTAAATATGCAGTTACATATACAAATCTTGTTACAGAATGGGTATCTAAAATCATATAATGTAACTAAACTAAGAGAAAGGAAATATAAGGGCATGGAGAAAAAAAGGTTAATATATGAAAAGAATGCTTTAAGTCCACTGAACTTTTTAGAAGTGGGGCATGGATTTGGCTCAGTTTTCTAGCAGGCCAATGCAAAGAAGGTAATGTTATACTTACATGAACCACAATGGTTAAATGATAGAAACACACTAGATGTTGTGGATAGGAAAAGTGACTTTTTTTTTTCAGCCAATTACTATAGTGATTACTATAACTCTACTAATACATTTGATCCTAATGACAAACTATAAAACTGTCTAAGGACAGCAACAAATAACATAACAGGAACTTATCCGTGGATGAATGAGACAATATTTAGGAAAAGAAACTATACTGTGGAATTTGATAAAACAATATATTATTTCTCAGCACTGTTAACTAGCATATATTTAAATCTAATATTAAAATGATTTTATAGCACCACAGTATTTTGATCACTGTGTATCTTCATGCTTTATAACTAATGCCTAATATTGAACTCATCTTATATGCATTTAATCAGTACATTGAAGTAAGGTTTCTAACATTTTTGTAAATTCTGGTTTTAGTCTAGGCATACCACATTATGTCATGTTCTTCACAAAGCACTCTCTAAAACAGCAATTTCTGAGAAGCGAATGATTTAGAGATTTCCTTAGAGGAAATCTATTCATAAATTCTCTATCTCTATCTCTATCTCACTCCAGCTTCAAGTTAAAACTGGATCCTAAAATCTAGAATTTACGCTGCTGATGTGTAAATGTAGAAGATAGTTACTAAAACCTTTAGGAATCTTACTGGCTTTACAATATCAAACAATATAATGATTATATTATAATGACATGATAACTTAACTTTGAACATATCTTTCAATATAATATTATACACAAAAAGAACCAAGCTGAAGAAAAAGCAAATTATGTATGTTCTGAGGGTTTCTATTATAAATAAGTATACCAATATAAAACAAGCTATAAATATTTTTCCCTGTAGCTGAAGTAGAGAAATAGAGAATTTTTCCATCATTTTAAATCTAAATTCACATGAGAAATTGTCAATATCTGTGAGTTACTGCAACTAAATTCTCTATGTTACCTTAAATAGAACATAACATTGGAGATGTTTACTGAGAATTCATCTTTTCATCACGTAGCTCTTTCTTTAATGCTTGTTTAGGTTTTGACCAATCAGGATAACTTAAGGACATCTCAAAATAGAGATACTGTTCCTTGATCTTTTACTGCCCAAACTCTCCTTTTATTTACTTATTTTGAGTGAGGGGTTTGGAGAAAAGGACTAATCATTGCTAATGAATTTGGTGCTGGTGAAAAATGCCAGATGGGCAGTCACAGAGACTGAAGTTCTTTTATTCACAGGCTAAAGCAGAGCATTTTCCCTGTTATACATTGCTTTCAGATGCAACTTGGAGTACAAAGTTATCTTGCATTCCCAGACCTGTACAATTTCTCCTTCATTAATCAGCATTTTCACATTTCATCAAGTATCATTTCTGATAGGCATATTCCGGCTACACAGAAATCACCATTTCTTATTACTCATTTCTCGGACAGCTTTGCAAAAATAGGGATTTTACATTAGTTATGCCAAAAGCAGGAAGGTTATATAGTGTTGGGAAATGTAGGGAAGACAAAATAATATATATGATGATCTGTTTTATTCCTTCAGTCGTCTAATTTAGAGCAGATTTATGCCAAACCAGTAGATGGTTTTGAATGTACTGAGCCAATCTGCTCAACATAGAACATTCCTGATTTAAGAAAAAAAAAAAAAAAGAAAATTCATATCAGCTTATAATGGTGTTCCCAATTTTATGCCAAGAGAAATGTTCAATTAGAGTGAAATGACAATGGAGATGCTACAATTAATTTTTTATAACTGTTATTTCTTCAGAATAAACATTTTAACTGTGTCTATAAAGTACTAGCCCCAAAGCCTGAAAGATAGGTTTTACTTTTTAAAAAAACTAAAACCCCCAAGGACTTAGATAACTTGCCTGAAGTTACCCAGATAATAAACAGAAAGAATCATAATAAACTTGAATCTGTATAAAGTCTATGACATACTATTTCTGTCACCAAATCTGTATCTCCAGACCAAATCTCTAGTCTCATATGTCCAACTATCTTTGAGATATTTTTAAATTTACTGTCAGTACGTCCAAAATTGAATTTAATATTCACTCACTACTCAGCTCCCATTCTATTATTTGTACCACTGTTACAAATACATTTAGAGTCACATTTAATTTTTTTATCATTTTATCAACCCTAGTATTCAGGCATTCAATTTTCCATTTTTTTCTACAAAATTCTTTTTGGTTTTTAGCAGTCATAGGAATTGTTAAAAAATATACTATTTTCAAGAAAAATTTTAAATTACATGCCTCTTTAAGTACCACAATGTCAAAATGCATATGGCAATCAAGACTAGGAGGGCATACTCTAAAATAAAAATTCTTGTGTTTGAGTAGAACAATTAAAGGGGTATTTCTCCTTTTTCGAAAATAATCTTTAATATTATATCATTGCAAAAGTGTGAAAAATACCAAGTGGTGTCACAGAAAGTGCCAGTATTTTCTATTGCCACTACCTCTTCAGGCCCTTGTCACTCAAGTGCTACATACTCTGTTCTCTCTCCAAAAAGCCATTGTGCAAAACATCATGCACTTGATCCTCTTTAAAGCAATCTTTCTTTTTTTTAAAGATTTTTATTTATTTATTGAGAGAGAGAGAGAATGATAGAGAGAGAGCATGAGAGGGAGGAGGGTCAGAGGGAGAAGCAGACCCCCTGCTGAGCAGGGAGCCCGATGCGGGACTCGATCCCGGGACTCCAGGATCATGACCTGAGCCGAAGGCAGTCGCTTAACCAACTGAGCCACCTAGGCGCCCCTAAACCAATCTTTTCAAGACTAGCTCCTATCTAAAAAAACTTCAGCAGTTGTTCCAAATCTAAAACACTGCTGGAAAACAGACTCCCCATAAACTTGGCTTACTTTCTGTTTCCAGCATCATCCCTTCTGTAAAATGAGCACTTCCCTCCTGCTAGCTATCACAAGTTGCTTACTCCCATCCTTTGTTTATGTCTGAAAAGCTGTTGCCACCTTTAAATAACGTCTTTCACGGAGCATTTAGTTAACATGCCAAGTCCTTTATAAGCCCTTCTCCAAGCCTTCCTTTATGCTTCCTTCATGTCTTAAGAATAAAGTTTATACCACATATTTAAACACTTGTTTACTCATTGCTGTCTTACATTAGTTCCTTTATAATTTTTGGTATGTTTTCTTGAGACTGGGAAGTGGGTCTTATCACCCTTCTCTTGAGCATGCAAGAGCATACAAGAGCATTCAATAAATAGAAAAAGATTAATAAACTGATTTATTGATTGAGATTAATGCTGTCCTCTATAGCAGACATTTATTTTAAACACAAAGAGTGACTTTTCAAAGATTTCATGAATTTTTTTCAATTCAAATATCAGCATATTAGAAAATTTAAAAGCCACCCAGGATTGAATAAAATGTGAGTTCTTAATCTTACTAAGTTAGGTTCTGGATTTGGGAACATTATAGTAATTTCCTATCCAGACAACCTCTATGGTTAAAATATAAATATAAATATAAATATATATATATTTATATTTTAAATTCTGTAGTCAAAACAAAACCTCAGTAATTTAACTGGTGTTTGGATGTTGCTTAAAAGAAATTTGAAATCCTATTATTCAATTTTCCCAGAATCATGGACTCTTAGAAACCTTATATTACCATTTCAAGTAATTGTTAAAAATATTCACTGCATAATAAAGGCAAATACTGCTCCTGTACATTTAATTCTACTAACTTTATGACAAACTACTGACATTAAGATTTTTAAAAATTTATTGCCAAATATTAGCACTTCATATATACCTAGCAAGGTTTGCAAAACTATGAGAAAAAGAACTGAGTATATGAAAATACAAAAACATGAAAAATGAGCCAAAACAAATCTAAGTTTTCACAAATGTTACCAAAAGCATCAATTTTTTACCTGAATCTCTATTCTGGACTACAAAAGTTTTAATAAATATATAAAACAATTAAATAAAGGAGATAAAATACCTAACATTTATACAAGCAGATAGTTTATTTTTTTTTTTAAGATTTTATTTATTTATTTGAGACAGAGAGAATGAGAGACAGAGAGCATGAGAGGGAGGAGGGTCAGAGGGAGAAGCAGGCTCCCTGCTGAGCAGAGAGCCCGATGCGGGACTCGATCCAGGGACTCCAGGATCATGACCTGAGCCGAAGGCAGTCGCTTAACCAACTGAGCCACCCAGGCGCCCCACAGCAGATAGTTTAAATCTAATTCTATCATTAATAGGTATGTACCTTAGACAAGTTCATTAACATCACTGAATTTCCAGTTCTTTCATCTGAAAAAAAAAAATAACTCTTATCTGCCATCATGAGAGGAATTAAATGTGATAGCATATGTGAAGCCTCTAGAACACTGAACTGATGCACATGAATCATTGATATTTTTATTGTCTTTATCAGATCAATACAATTTTGAAATGATCAATGATCTAGAACTGAGGTTGATGTTTACCGCTTCAGACTTCCCTGTTGGATATTTGTATATATTTTCCTGAACTCATTGTTCAGCTCTGTGCGTTTATACTGTATCCTACAAGAAATATGAGTATTATTTCTAAGTGGCAAGAACATGGCCTCTGTTGCCATGTTATTCTTCACCTAATTAGAGTTCCTTGCTTATTCGTATGGTTTCCTCACCCACTACCTCCTTACCAGACTCTGATTCTGGGTTCCTAAGTCTTCACTGCTTAACTTTCCGGTGTCCTCAAACTCTGTCTGCATTGGTTTTCTCTCCAGTATGATAAATACATCTCCCAGTAGCCCCACTTGAGTCCATTAGAGTCAGAACCCAATTTGACCTCTATACATATAATGCTACCAGGTTTTATTATCTGCACTGCAATTTACCACTTTTTAATTGACCAACTCAATATAACTTAGAGCTCCTTTTCTCTCTTATCTTCCATGGCAGGGCTGCAGGGAGTAACAGGCAAAAGAAAAGTAATCAGATTCTGTAGACATCCAGGAGATTGAACACATTATTCATCTCCTAGATGTACAATCATTCTGATCTCTGCTCTACTTGAAAAATCAATAATCACAAAAAAATAGATAAAAGAACCTAAACTTTTTAACAGTGAATATTAGATTCACCTAGGGAGATTTATAAAATGTTTCTGCTTGATCCTTGCCCAAAACAGTTAAATAAGAATCATTTGGGAGCACAGTGAACATGTGCATATCTGTTTACTGAGGCTTTCATGCCTTCTTACTGACATGGCCACAAACCTGGCTTCCATCTGAGTAGACTAAGGTTTCAGGTTGTTGGTATCTGAACAGACTGAACAGCTCCTGGGCAATGCCATTATGAATGTGTGTTTTCTGGGCTCTGAGGGAAACTCCTTGGCTGTGGCAGATGCTAGGACAATAGGTAATATAAAATCCTGCAAGTATGACTGACTTTTATTTTAAGACAAAGTAAGTCAAGAAAATGCATTTGAGAAGATTAATTTAATCCATGTTTTGTTCTTTGTGATAATAAAACCTTATCTGAAAATTGCTGTGAAACTTTTGTGAGTCCCTTTGACCATTTTGAAACTTCAGTAAAGTAGAAAACGAAACCATTTATTTACCCAAGTGATAAAACATGCACGCTTCACATGCAGTCTCTATACATACTTTTTCTTCAAACAGCCTAATGGTTTCTTTAAGGTACAATTTAAGGAACTGATACCAATTCAAGTTACTTGAGCTGTGTTTACATTAAGACTTAGTTTCCTTTCTTAAGTACTTTAAACATAGTAGGTTCAGTGGTGCTCAGTGCATCCAGACACTCAATAAATGCTTTTTGATGATGATAATGACGAAGTTGATTTTAACTTGGGTGTTCCTTCTCTTTACTTAACACTGAATGTCTTACTGAAGATCAGACCACAGGTTGTCTTATCAGTTTTATTTTTTTTCTCAAAATTACATAATGTGGTTGTTATGTAAGTCTATTTCTTCTTCATCTTCATTTTCTCAATGTCAAATTTAAAAAGAGGGGTGGTGCCTTTTCTTAATCCAAGCTGAAATCTTCTATCAGTAAGACAGGTAATACATCCTTTTAGGCTCTATGCCTTGTTTTTCTTTTCCTCATTCCCCTGATCATACTAAATAGCTGCTCTTCTGTTTAGAAGCAGTGTTCCCACAGGTAGTGCTATGAAAGGGGGTTTGGGAGTCAGAGGTCAAAGGACTTGCTTTCATGTATGTAGCTC
This sequence comes from Leptonychotes weddellii, assembly GCF_054177405.1. Classification (NCBI taxonomy): domain Eukaryota; kingdom Metazoa; phylum Chordata; class Mammalia; order Carnivora; family Phocidae; genus Leptonychotes; species Leptonychotes weddellii. Next base: position 50,402,849 of record NC_138380.1, read on the forward strand.
TAACTGTAACCCAATGCATCCCTTTCCCCTGAGCAAAGCATTTGTCTTCTCAGCATGAATTGTCTACATGCAGAGCAGAGTGAGACCCTGCATAATGCTTGAAGATCCACATTTGGAGAGTCAAAACTCACACTTGAGATTTAACTGTATTACAGATGATGAGAAAACAAATATTGAACCATGCTAGGACCTCGTTATACTTTGAAAATTTGAAAATACTAATTGTCTTAAGTTCCAAAGAGTAGATCTCAAACATCTTACTTGACTACAGATTGCATGCAATAACAAGTTATGCACGGCTAGCTGTTGCAGTGGCTTCCCTATAAAACAAAGAATAGCCAAAAACACTACACAGACCCCTTCCAATCAAAGAGCCTGAGCTTTAAAAGTTAACTTTACTGCCTGATTCTGAAGTTTTCATTTTCCTTGCCAGACAGGTTCAAAAAGAATGTCTGTTTTCATTTCATCAAGCTTAATCCATACATAACATCCTTTCCCACTATTTACTAGACTACAGCTATCAAATGAAGATATGATGTCTGTGTTTGGGTTAGTTACTTTAAATTCTAATGACCATGATGTAATCACTGTAATCAAGAAAAGCTTGTCTGTCTTTAGATTTAGGTCCTTTGCCATTGGCCTGGCACACTTTTGAGCCTTTTCATTAAGCTAACCACAATTTTGGCTAATTTGTAATTATCAGTGAGCCTGCTTTACACAGTCTTGTGGCCCCAAATTAAAGTTTGTTCCATTGGTTTTGTTGTGGTGGTTGTCATTCTGGCAAAACACTTTACAAATATTTGGGTAAGAAAACTTTATCAGCAATACATTTTTTACTATACTGATGTGTTTGTGTAATTTTGTGGGGTTTTTTTCAAATTATGCATTTTTTTTTTACAATTGTATCTCAAGCAGAGATTCTCCTCTGCCCTAGTAAATGTTTAGAGAAACCTGGACATTTAGAAAGAAGTTGAAAAAAAAGATGAAAACCGTAATGAGTATATACGTGAAGGTAAAATGTTTTTCTTAAAATCTTCGTTTGTGTTTTTTAAACAATAAAAGTTTACATAAATAAAATGGAAATCATACACATTTTCCTAGTACAAGGAAAGTTTAGCTATTGTAAAGAAAACCTACATGATGTCCCTATTCTAGGCACCAACTTTCAAGAATTTTAAGATTATTCTTTTGGTTGTTCACTAAAAAGGAAACATAAGACCCTCTTTCTCTTTTTTCCAGAGAAAAAAAATACTTGCTAATGAATTTGGAAATCAAGGGCCGTTAAATGATTTTGGTACAAATAACTACTCCAGTTGATAAAATTTTACTACTCAAATCCACTTAAGGCTCATTTCATCAGAAATACCCTAGATACCATTACCATTTAGCTACTTTTCCTGACATGGCCCTAAACCTATGAAAATCTGTCCCTATACTTATTTGGCACATATGGGATAGATTTTTTTTCTTTTTTTCTTTTCTCTCTCTCTCTTTTTTTTTGGTCTTCTAGGTTGCAAGGTGAGTAGACCAAAAGAGGAAGGAGAGAATGATTTAGTTGCTAAGCAACAGACTGGCAAGGATCAGGGATTTTTCAACTAAGGCCTGATAAGCTTTCAGTAGTGTCCTGGGAATGCGATAGAGAGAGGGAGTATTCTTGAACTCCCCTGTGCCTTTTTTTCCACTTCTTTTAAACTGAAACCTGTGGGGCTACTCAAATAGGAACATGAATAATTTTTCTTCACAGTATGTAAATATGGCTGTGAAGACTCTAAAACTTCCACTTTCCTGTGATGCTTTTACTCCTCTCCCTCAGCAGTGGCAGAATTATAGATGGGTGGTCATCACTAACCCCCACAGGATACCATCCAGCAAGGTTAAGTAATTAACCTCCATTAATTAATCACTAGGTTGGTTGAAATAAATGGATTGTCATGTATACTCTAGTACAATAACCTCTTGGTAGATGCTGCTTCATTTTTCCCAATTAAAGTAATTCATGAAAGCCAACAAAAAGAAAGAGACAGCAGCATTAATTCAGCTTATTTAAGCTATACTCTCTTTAGAACTTATTTCATACTGGTTTAATTAAGTAATACTTTAAATGCCTGATGTGAATGGCACCAATAGAGAGAACTAATTTCAGAATGACAACAGTGACTTAGTCCCAGGAATCTAAGGGGAACAACAATTTTCCTAGGTGGAAACTGAAATAAAATACAACCAAATATGATAGAGATAATAGGGTGTTTAGGTTAATAGGTGTGGTGCATGTCTATTATAAAAAGTTGTTGTTGAAGCCATGCCTGTTAACCTTTAACCCTATGGCCTTATTTGGCAGTTAACTTGCTTACCAGCAGGACATCTTTGTGATTTCTTAACTAGGTCTAAGCATAAAGAAGTAAGTCCTGACAGTGTAACAGGAAAGAAAAAAAACAATTTCTCGTGTTTTCTTGTGGCAGTAAGTTCTTCTAGGAGAACTCTGGCAAACTGAGAAAAAATATCATGTTTTTAATTTATACTAAGTGATAAGAAAATACCTCTGTTTCAACATTATCAAGTTTTAAAATGCAAAATTTTGAAGAACCACAGAAGACCAAAAAATTCAAAGAACCATGAAATTTAAGTGCATGCTTTTACTCTTTATTAACTTCTAGTAAATGCTCATTATGCTCATTACACATTTTATGTGTGTATACATGTATGAAATTGAGGTGTAAATTGATATAAATTGCATTTGTGCTTAGATTTTGTTTTCAATTTAAATGAATAAATTTTTTAAATTGACATTTCAGTGATACCCTTGAAAGAAATGGAGCTATTCTTCTCTGACATAAAACCAGGATTCTGATTCCCTAACCTAAGGGGATACAGATGATGTGGGTAACTCGGACAGATTTCTGTGGCGCCACGGGTTATACCACTTGATCGTATCTTCCCCATTATTCTAGTGATCTGTTATTTAATGCCCCAGATGTTTAATTTAATTTTTACGTGTTTACGCGTTTTACTCCCCCAGATACTGTTATCTCCTTATGGGAATGGAGCCCAACAGCATCCAACACAATGCATTGTGTATAGTGGCATCTTAAGGAAGTATCTGTGGCCTTGGTTTGACTTAACTCTTACACTCTAAGGGTTTTGTGAGGCTATGAAGAGACTGGGAGTATATGTATGTGTCTTTTGCAGGGAAAGGACCTCAAACATCTTGAGGAAAGGAATGGGGTCAGGCAAGCACAAGTGAAGAAATTGTAGCTGTGTTTGAAGAGGAGGAAACCCTTAGAAGATAATGAAAAGTGAGGCTGAAAATATAGGTTCAGTGCCCACTGTGGGAGGCTGGGGTATAGGATTAAAGCACATATTTATCCTTTGGATGCAGCAGTCACAACTCCAATGCCAAAGAGTACCAGGGAGCTACAGGTCATGAATGAAGCCAGCCTGGTAGAGATAGAAGTATAGTAGTGGCAAAGTGGAGTACGTCATCCACGAAATGGGCACCCAATAGTCAGCTCTAGCAATTAGTGACATTTAGGAATCCAGGCACCATACTGCCGGACTTCCGAATCTTTTCAATAGTAGCCAGAACTCCATTATTTTGTGATATATTCTAGTTTTTGAAGATTACCTTCATTTACAAAAAACAACAGCCTATAGGTCAAATAAAACATAACTATAAGCTTGATACAATTCATGGACTATCAGTTTGTGACTTCCAATGTCTACAAAGAGGAGCTATGGAAAAAAGTTATTATCTTGTTTTTTAAAAGCATAAGGAATGAATTTTTACTGCCACTTTCCCACAGAGTAAATAAAGGACACAATAGGACATCACATGATGCATGTGGCAACTCAAGTATAGCGATGCTGCTCAAGAGACAACCAGCAAATTTAGCAACTTGTCCAGAGCATTGCTCAAAGTATAGGTGGTGGGACAGTGTCCTGGAATACGCTGAGAAAATGCAGCTCCTTTACTGAGCCTATAATTAAGCTGATACTCTTCCCAAGCTCCCACCTACTGGCTGGGGATAGTTGCAGGGGAAATAACTCTGGCTTTAACCAGTTTAAAATTCAGTCTGATGCACATATATAAATAGTCTCTTTGAGTGGTAGTTGCCATCTTATATGATTCCTGGGCTCCTCCTCTCCTGAACCCTATACACTGGCTACATCCACTTGTTTCTAGCATATTATTCCCAATCCACCTGGTTTCTGGATACCCTGCTGGCTTCTGTTGCTAAACGTCATAGCTGACTAGCTCACTGTCCATTCTTTGGGCCCAATGGATTCCCCCTGAGAACGTGCGCCACTTGACCTTTGTTGATTTTTCTTCTCAATTAAAACAGGTTTCACACCCAGATGTCTGCAAGTCTCCAGCTAGACCCTGGGCTGATGGTCCATTTCAGCCTCTGCATAGCTCACCTCATCCCTCCTAAAAGGCCCACTGGATCTCATTTCATCAACCACACCCATCTCCTTCCTTCCCACACTTCCCTGAAGTCAGAGAGAAGAGGTTTTCTTTTATTTCTATATGTCATACCTGTTTTCTACCATGGAAGTGCCTTGTTTGGGCAAGCAGAAGGAGCATCCTAGCTACACCAAGGTCCAACTCTATGTATGGATCCTCCAGGCTGAATCTTTTATATCTAAATGTAATAGAGCTAAAGAAATATGGACAACCCTTTCTCTTCCCCCACAAACCTGGTTTCAAGCCTATCACCTTCTTGCAAAAACACAGCTAAAAATTGTCTTAACCTCTCTCTTTTTAGAAATGTGCCTAATTGACACACCACCCTTCACACTAAGCCCAATCTCCAGAGACGGGGAAATGCCCAAGTGCCATAAGTGTCAAGGTCATGCATTTAGAAATGCAAAAGGGAAAATCATACCACAAATTCCAAAAATTTACCTGCGTTCCCTAAGTTTTGTGGGGAACTACAGAAATCAAAATTAAGTGAAGCTACATTCTCTTCATTCCAAATTACCAAACTCCTTTCTCCAGTTTCTTCTCAAGGCAACTTTTAAACACTCAGGGCTTGTACACTGCAGGTCTGATATAAATATGCCATGAAATTTTTCTGATACCAGGAACATGGGTTCTGAGGCTTTTAGACATATTGAACGACTTATCTTTTCACTCCAACTAATTTCTACTCTCTGAATCTAGAAGGCACTCAAAACACAAAATGATTTAATACAAATGATGTAATGCCATGTATATATTTTAGGCTTTTCCTTGCCAAAGTTCCATTTTAAAAAAAAGAAGAAAGAAAGAAAAAGAAATGATTCTCAGAAGACACTGCACGCGATGAAAGCTATTTATATCCCTCCACCACTCCCCCTTTGCTCAAAATGAAAACCTCCTCTTAAAAGCTTGTCAACAAATGTCTCAGAATGGTACAAAAAAGAATCCTTGTTTTTAATGTGTCACAGTTAGTAACAATGCTTGCATTTATTACCTCCAAAAAAAAAACAAATATTCTCTGATTATGTAAACAAAATCAACATTTGAAACCCCAGTGTGTTTATGTTGTTTCAGGAATATACCAGCAAACCAAGATTATGTGTTGAAGGATTTGAGGTTAATATAGTTAATTCAAGTCCATTCACCTACAGATTTTGAGTGGGTGGAGAAATTGATGTATAATCTATACTAATTTAAGGACATGGCTATATCTTCACAGTGGTATGTGAAATTGATTTTATTCTTAAAGGAAAAAAAGAAAATGTACACAATTTATCTCAGTAGGAATCCCTCCCCCCAAATTAACACTGTTATTGAAACGAAAACTATGATATTACGAAGAACTGTAACTAATGAATGGACATAAAAATAGCAAACAGCAAAGTTTAAGACGTTGGCTGTTCTTATTTTAGAAGATGACTGCACAAAGCCAGCCTAAAGAGGGGGATACAATTTCACATTTTATTGGCGTTTAGGGAAACTTTATACTCTGTCTCTGGAAAATCAGAAAGGGAAGTGGTTATAAGGAATCCACATAATAATGTATGGGAAAGCCAACTAGAATTTACAAGGGAGGGGATTCTGCTGGTGAATCAAAGAGCTGCCAAGTCACATGTTGCACAATTTATTAATCATGGGCTGCTCTGCCAGCCAGCAGTTTCTCCATTTTCTCCTCATTTATGACTCTATTCCCACTAAGCCAGTAAATTATTTTTGGTGCAAAATATGTGTTATGAGTGAAAACACAACACAGGACAAAATGAGAAGAAAGTAAACATTTGGCAGCTTTCAAAAGCAGGTGGAGCAGGTCCAAGACTGTATATTGTCTACATTTTAAGATTTTGATTTTGGCCGGGGAATAGTATTTTGTTGTTAAATGCTACACAAGTCTCAGTTTGGGCCTCAAGGAACAAGTTTTCAGCATCGTTTTGAAGTCCAATTACTGGGGATCCGTTGGCACAAAGAAATGATATGTGCCCTTGACCCTGCTCCAGTTTCCCACTGTGACTGCAAGTAAAAGAGGTTTATAGACAACTACTGACAGAAAAGATCTTGCCAACGGTCCTCTCGAAGATTCTCTTTAATCACTGAAAAAGCCAAACACATATGTATTGCCACTATTATGTTCTACCTGGGCATGAATTTCTAATTAAAAAATACATACATAAGGTTATCTATATAAGCTCTTTCTTTGAGAAAAAAAATGATCTTTATGCATGGCTAATATTTTAAGGCATTGCATGTCTAAATGCATGAGATTTTCTAAACCTGCGTAATATTGGACAGGAGGTTTGCCTCAGGGCTTCTCACCCTGAATGCCACTTTACCCTCAATCCAAAGCTAAGACACTGCTGACTATGATAATTTGGGCTAAGCTGATGGTGGAGAGGAAAATCCTAAGAATTTATGAAATACTTTTCCTCTAAAGGAAATGCAGTGGACTGAAGAAACAATATCTACCATTCCAAACGATATCAAATACTTCTTCCCCGTGACAAGCGGGCATGCCCCAATGCTCTACAGCCTCAATTAATCTCACTGGAAGAGGGCTATAGAAAAGTTCATTCATCTATCCCTACACTCACCAGAAAAATAGTATTTTTTAAAACATTCTGAATGACCACTGTCTGCCTAAGTAAATTATACGGAGTTCATGCAGACAAAGAGCCACAAAGCAGGGAACAGCCTCATGCCTGCTGGGCAATTTTCAGTGCATCTCCTCTTGTCAGTTGCGCTCCTGAGAGCAAGTGCTTGCAGATGATCCGCAGACCCCTCCAGTTCCCTCTCCATATCCCTTCGCTCCCCCAAAGGGGAGGAGTTTGATTCCCCAAGCACATACACTACCTCAAATCCCTTCTGTATCCCCCCTCTATCTTTACCCACCTTCTCTTTCTTCATGGCTGCTGTGGACATGTGCCCAAATTTCCACAGTGACTATTTCCATCTCCACTTTAGCTCTCATCCCTTCCTCCTTCTCCAGGAGTCCTGCTCTATCTTTGTCACTTCTCTTTCACTTCTGCACTATCTCTACTCCTTGTGGACCACTGACCTTTATTGACAAATGTAATCAAACCATCCTTACACATAACACCTCTATTTACCCACTCCCTGATCTCTCCAAAAGTTTTTAAGATTCACAGAATCTTAGACTTCCAGAACATTAGAGTTGAAAAGAAACTTGAAAATCTTTATTCTCATTAAATCATGTTACAAATAAAGGGAAAATCCCATGCCCTTGTTAGTCTTTCCTCTATGCTCACAATTTTAACAAAGCCATTCAGAGGTAATGAATGATTCACAATTATTTTTACTGAGTCTTTATCTTTTCTGGCTTTGCTATTTTTGGTAATTGCTTCTTCTCAGAGAATCATTTCCTCCCAATTACCCAGAACCATATATTTAATCCAAGACACAGTCATCTGGGATCATCCCAGATCCACACATGTATCACCAGCCTTCCCATCAAATTTCTACCCCAAATTCTTACAACCATCCATGATTCCCTCCTTCTTTTCATTTTTCTTTTAAAAATATTAAGAAATTATATCCACCCTGTCACTCTTTTCTACTGCCCTTTATGGCTTTCATTTTCTCTTTATGAACTGCTGTAATAGGCTCCTGAACAGGATCTTCACAGTTGTTTTCTATCGTCCCCAGTGAAACTCTGATATGGTCACTTTACCCTTAAAACCATTCTTAAGCATAAAGTTCCAATTCCCAATGCAGTTGCCAACTAAATAAACTACAACACCTAGCATTCAAAGCCCTTCTGCATCTGGTCCCAATTTTTATTTCAAGTTCATCATTCACTACTGGTTTTTTGTTTTGTTTTTTTTAACCTTAAATTGTAGTCAAAATGAGGGACTAGATGTTCCATAAATATATTCCACGATTCCTACCTGTATACCATGCCCCTCTCTATTACATCCATTTCTAGTTTCCTGTACTTCTTTCCTTCACCATCATCTCTTTTAACTAAAAGACTCATGCTCTGGCAAGGTGAACCTCAAGGAGCAGCTCACTTACGTAGCCCATCCTGATGATTCAATGAGAATAGAGCTTTCTCTCTTTGGGAAATCATAGCACTGCACATTCCATTTGATGCCACCTAGGATATTCTATCTTATCTCTGAGACACTTGGGTCCTTGCATCATTCCTTTCCTGAGAGTAAAACTGAGGCTCGAAACTGTTTGATTTTGTTCCTTCCGGAATTCTTAGCATAGTGTCTTGTGTTTAGATAATCATCTGGGTTTAGGTGTTGTCTTACTGGTTCTAGAAAACTCAACATGTTTTAGACTAAACACTCTCCCCACACCCCAACTTGATCCCTCACTAAAATTTCTCTTTACACAAAATACCTAGACTGAGCTAATGTTCCCACCAGTGATTTGGTAATCCAGCCCAAAAAACTGAAAGTCTTCTTAAATTTCTTACCTTTCAGCATAATTCCCACCAATCATTCACACTGATAAACAAGTCTTGTTAATGTTCTAGTCAAAATTCCTTATTAATCTCCCACTTTTTTCCATCAGTACCCTCCATCTTAGGTCAGTTCCTCAATATTTCTTACCTTGACCATTGCCATAGTCTGGAAACCATGTCTAACTTCTCCTTTGTAACCTGTCTTCCAAGCTGCTACTAGGGTGATTTCTCTAAATAACATAACTGTTTTGTCCTTCCTCAAATCTTTCCAGGCTCCCTAGAACCTACAGAGGAGTGTTCAAATTCTTTGAATGGCTTTCAAAGTCTTTCACAATCTGACCTCTGCCCTCCTTCCCAGACACCTTTCCATTTATGCCACCAATTTACATATATCCTGCAAACATAGAAAAATCTTGGGATGCCAGTACCCCTTGCTTAAGTAAATTCTATTCAGTCTTCAAGACTCAACTCGATCCTCCTTCTGATACACATCATAAAAGCACATAGCATATATCTTCTCTGTCAAATCACATAGTGACAGTAAGTTTATTTGTCTATCTTCATCAAAGACAGAGAATCCCCCTCAGACTGGAATATTGTCAAATTTTAATTCATATAGAGAGAGTCTAACAAAATACCTGAAATATCATATAATATCTGTAGAACTAAAAATGTATGAATTAAAAACAAGCACATAATAATTCAGCCCTGACTTATGTCAAACTACCTGTACTTATAATAGCTTGTTTATGAGTTCAAAAACAAATAAAATTAAATAAGGTACTGTTTAGGCATACATATTTAAGTTAAAATTTAAAAATAAACAAGAAAACAGTAGGGGTGCCTGGGTGGCTCAGTCGGTTAAATGTCCAACTCTTGGTTTGGGCTCAGGTCATGCATGATCTCAGGGCCAGGAGATTGAGCCCCACCTCTGGCTCCATGCTTAGCATGGAGTCCACTTGAGATTCTCTCCCTCTCCCCCTACTCCTCTCTCTCTCTCAAATAAAAAAAAATTAAAATCTTTAAAAAAAATGTGCCCATTCATGTACCAACAATGATAGAGTCTCATGAACCAAGGATTGTGATTAATCTAATTTAAGGGGGTGTTTGGAAACCACATAAGGCATCAGATTTCTTTGTCTACTAATTAACAAAAAACTGCAATAGTTATTTTAATATTTAGATCACAATAATCATGTTTATTTTAAAAAGTGACGTTTTTATAGGAAGATGTACTTTTTCACTATATTCTTTTTGATCTATAGTGCCATTGGGAAAAAATATGAAAATATGATAGAACAGATAGACCACTACAAATGTGACCATGTAGGAAAATATATCTACCCTAATGTTCAAATTTGTATGTGGAAATTTACCTACAAAATGGCTCTCTTCTCTGAGGAAAAATAACTACAAGAGAAAGAATAATCACTATTTAGTGTTCTCCTGGATACACTAGTTAGATTCATTCAATCAGTCATCAAGCATTTATTGAGAAACAGCTATATTCCAGGATATATTAGATGCTGGGGATACAAAAATAAATAAAACAGGACTCCTGTCAAACAAAGAGCATACACAGGCCAAAGCTTTCTCTTGTGTCACATTTGTATCTTGGAAAATTGGCTTATCAGCAACTTGATAGAGTGCAATTCATAGAAATAATTTTCTTTTCAGTCCAATTCAAGTGGAATTCTGGAAAATTTGTGAAATGTTCTTTATATCCGTTGAACAGAATGAATTGTTTATGATACCTTAATTCCCAGTGTATGAATTTTTTTTTAATTCTCTAACATGGAATTTGATAATTTTTAAACTATCATTATAGGCTGATTTCTTGAAAAATTGATATTAATTGCAGCAATAGTAATTAAATCTTTAAATTGTATTTTTAAAGTCTTATTATTCAGTGATTTATAAAGGGAGTTTTATATAACTTTATTTAAAATGGAATAATAACTGTGGTCCATTTCACGGTGATTTTGCAAACATTGTTTAATATAATGCGAATCAGATTTTAAGTACTGACTTCTTATTTTTGGAATTTTATAGTATTTATTGGAATTTTATAGTAATTATTTATAGACCTTTTTGAGATGTACACAGTACACACCCATTAATTGTTTATTATTGATATCATCCATAAGAAATAAAAAGTGATGCAAAACTTCATTCAAATGACAGTGGAATAAAATATATGTACTTTTGAAGACCAGAAATGTGAAAAGGTATAAATGAAACTTACTATAGATTTTATACTGAGTAATATTAACCTCTGGGTAGTATGCATGGGGGGAAATGTTATAAGTTGTATCTAGTATAGTGAATAGCATAAATGAGTTAAAGACTCAGCTCAGCATTGTTTTATGGTGAGTAAAGAAAGTGAAGGATACAGTGACAAAGTAGAAAGGCGGGGTTAAGATAAATGATAAATGGTCTGATTCTTTTTACTTTTATTTTACTAGTATTTAACATGTATTTCACAATTACCATATGATTCACAGGTGACATGCTTTGGAGGGGGAACCCATGCTTAGTAGATGAAAAACTACTATTTATATAACATAACTCTTAGAAGTGGCATGTATAGCCTAAGTCATCTAAGTCATCAAAACTTCATAAAAGGAAGAGAAAAATAAAAAGAGGGAAGAAAGGAATGATAGTTTTGTTGTTAAGGATAAGCCTATGAGATTTCAGTGATTTATCATAATGGAAAGGCAGTGAGTAAAGAGAGAAAAATGAGAGCTTTAGCAGAAAGTACTTAGCATAAAACTTCAAAGAGACTTTCCATAATGTCTGTGATCCTAGTTATAAAGAAAAAAGAAAAGAAAATATCCATCTACTTAAATCTAAAACAAATGGTCATTTATATGGCATAAGTACTCTTTGTCCAGGCAGGAGGGTCAAACCTTAGAAGAGAAAGAAGATAACAATTCCTTCTTTAGAACACAAAGAAAACTAAATTTCATGGTTATACTTTCTAATGTTAGGAATGCAATATCTGAGCCTCTTTATTCTAAATTCTCTGCATTCTCAGTTTTGAAAACTGAACAAGCCAAATCTATACACATCCTTATGCTTTACATGGATACATTTGTGTCTGTTCCCAACCATATCACTAATTCTTAAGACATCAGGAGGTAAGAGAAGATAGTTTTGTTTTCCCTCAATATCTTCATGGGTTTATGGCCACAAAAAGTGACATGTGATGATTTACAAAGCATTGGATATTATTTTTTTGAGTTGAATATTATTTTAAATGTGAATTGGTGATTTCAGCATCCTTATTGCACCTTAATTTTTCAAAACATATATGTCAACTCATTTAATCATCTTGGCAATGCAGTGACATTCTTTCTTATATTACAAATAAAAACGCAATGAGAAAAACATTAAATAACTGACCTAAGAACTGAAACACGTCAAAGACAAATGTGCCAAAGAAGCCAGGCTCCATATGACAAAAGATTACATTTTGAAAAGACATAAAATCTTCTCCCATTACTATCAGGGGGAATTCAGATGACCATTCAGACTTATGTCACTAATTAAGAGACCTGTCTTGGGAGGTCACCTTTATCTTTATCTTGTGAGTCAGTGTCGTGTAACATTCGGGTCAACCTCCTAGTATTTGTGTTCTCCCTCCTAGCATCTCCCTCCATAGTTGTGATCACACAACTATGAAAATTTCACAAATGGTATATATTGACTATGGAAAGATGAAAGGCAAAATAGATTGAGTCATGATGCCGAAAATAGACTTTGAAACACCTCAGCATAAGCAATGTGATGTAGTGCATACATATTACTTAAGGTAAGGCAACACCCAACTGCCCACCAAGAAAGCTTATTTGCACAGTGGTCAACTGACAAGCTAATCAAGAACACCCAGTCTTAACACAGAAAGATGCAGCATACTATGAGAATGGGCCAAACTTGAGGGGTGGCTATCCATCCCTCCTAAAATTTCTATCTTTGATCAATAGCCAAAGTTCTGCTAATTTGATTACTGGATATCTAAAATGGACTTGTACTGGTGAAACTAGTGACGTATCTTGTTAATTTGAGTGATAAAATGAGCATTCATTAGTGAAATTAGAGGTAATCCAGATGTATGGATTGCCTAAAATAATTTACAGTTTTGCTCCTGAAAGTGGGGTCCAGTGTCCAGCAGCATTAGCATCTCCTGGGAGCTTATCAGAAATGTAAAATCCCAGGCTCCACTCTAGGCTTGCTGTATAAGAATCTGCATTTTAACAAGATCCTCGGGTGATTCACATGTACTAGTTTAAAAGCATTCCCCACCCTTTATGAGCAAGCTAAAAATGAACTCTAGCAAGGCCTATAATTTAGACCCTTAGGAATATTGCCTTAAGCTCAACCCTAAGGGATCTGTTCAGTCATAACTTTGGCCTCTGTTGACCAAAAGAATAACATAATGCTGTTCTGGTATTTTTGCACCTGCCTTAAGTAAATCTTATATTCAGAGTGCTAAACAGAATACATAACAGGGCAAGGAGCTGTGATTCATGAAACTAAAAAAATGAGCTAACTATATATCCAGGACAGACTTACCTTATGCCTATTGTCTCAGTGTAATTATAGTTGACCCTTGAACAACATGAACTTGAATTGCATGGGTCCACTTATACATAGATTTTTTTCTATAAATACAGTACAGAACTGTAAATGTATTTTCTTTACATATGATTTTCTTAATAACATTTTCTTTTCTCTAAATTAGTTTATTATAAGAATATAATATATAATACACTTAACATACAAAATTAGTGTTGACTATTTAGGTAATTGATAAGATTTCTAGTCAATAGTAGGTCATTAATAGTTAAGTTTTGGGAGAGTCAAAGTTATATGCGGATTTTCAACTGCGCCCTTAACCTCTGTGTTTTCAAGGGTCAATTTTACTAATAATGCCCCATTTCACTCTCAAAGGTTTCTGGGTTTATATGATAAATTATGTGGTCAATCTTACTCTCAGGTCATATGAATTTTCACTTTTGTGCTTGCTTCTTAATAACAGGCTCCCACATTGATAGTTTTTATTATGGACATATGGGATAAGAGATGGGGAACTTTTCCTTTTGGATTTCTAGCATCTATGATGTCTCAAGATTATCAGTTTGTTCTGCTATCCTGATGTGTCATCCTATCTAAAAGAATTATCAAATACGTTGAAAGTAGTACTGGTGGGTTTAAGAATATAAAAGATGTACTTTCAAATTCATAGTCTGCTCCCATAACTCTTTAAGTCAGCTCCTCTACAAAATGTTTTGTCATTTTAAAAATAAGATGGGATAGCATTTCCTTTTAATTAGTAATTTGTTCAGTTTCCTAAGAGTTTTTTTTAAAAAATTACAAATAGAAAAAAAATAAGATGGGATGGAAGATGCTCCAGTTCTAAAATAAACATGTTGATGTGGAAGTAAATCAAGATTAAATTTTAAAATGTCTTAATCCAAAAAATCTTATTCCAAAAAAATCTAAAATACTTCTTATTTATCCAGCCACATATATGCTAGCATTAAATCAACCACTAGAATTATATACATTTTAGCCAGTATTAGACCTTAATTAATGTTTTGAATCTTTATCATAATGTTTTACACAATAGTTAAATTGATGGAATTTAAATGCTTCTTAAGTACAAAAATTTAACCATATTATCTAAACCAAAATGCATTTGTAGCAATGTAATTCAAGGCCAACATTCTAACTTCCTGTTTTCTGAAAGTAAATGAAATGGTTTGGAGCTCTCATTTAAATAGATTCTAGATCTGTGGTACAGTTTTGGCAATGATAAGTTTTCTTGGTACATCAATGTTACCATAATGGTTAAGGAACTTATGAACATAGCATTTGTGGTGGCCAGTTTACAATTGAGAATCGAAAGATGCATTTTCAGAATCATAAATAAAGCTAAATACCCTCTTATTCAAGAGAAGGAATATCCAAAACCTGACCAATTGTACAAGGATCCCAATTAACGAAGACATTTCTTACTAGTGTGCAGGCCAGTATGTGATTACCGTACAATTGTGGAAGCAGATCTCTATAGACTTACTATCTTAGACCATGCCCTTTTAATCTCAGTGAGTTTCAACCATTCTTACATTAAACGTGGCAAATTAACTTGAACATTAAAAAATAACTCATAAATTTATTTATCAGACGGGTTTACCAAGAACAAAATGGTAAGTTGATTGAAATACTGTATTGATTGGTCATAGAACTTTATCAAAAAGATCACAATTTCTGTGAATACTGATAAATCAGGAGAAAAAGCTCACAACACACTGAGTTACAAAGTTGCAACTGAATGAAATGCAAACAACCATCAATTTCTCATTCCAACTCATGGCATACTCATCTCTGAATGGTTCTATATTAGTTTCTATTAGAAACTTATAAAGCACTGCTTTCAGAATTTGACAGAATACTGATAATTATTTATAACTGATGAAAAATGGCCATGAAACACCATAAAACAAATCCATCTAGACAACTCTGCAGTCATACCAAAATGTAGAAAGAAAGGAATAATACAAAGAACTGAAAAATATAATCACTTAACCTAAGTTTCTTTGCCTTATCAGCAATTAATGCACAGTTTAAGAGTTAAAGAAATGAAAGACAGTTAAATTCTCACCATTCCCATTATAAATGCCATATCAAACATATTGAAGATTACGTTGCTAGGAATACCTTTCAAATCCCAAATTTGTGAATATAAATTATTTTACCCTTCAATTTAGCAAAAGGAAACAATGGACATCAATAACATATATTTAATACCCACAAGAAATGGATACCCCCTGTAAAGAGCACTAAATCAGAAGTTAGGAGATATCATAGGCGTCTCACCTCTACTCAACTATTCTTGTTTTATTCTTAACCACAGGAAGCCTAGGCTCTAAGTAGATTCATATCCTAATTGAGCCACTTACTGATCATGTGATCTCAGGCAAGTTACTCACCCTCCCTCTGCCTCAGATTGCTCATTTGTTATATGGGCATGACATATAATAGTTTTGTTTTGAATACTTACGTGTGTTCATTCATACAAAGAGATTTAAAACAATGCCTGGCACAGAGAGTATTTAATAAATACTATTAGTATTTCTTTGACTCTGTAATGTACTTTGTTTTTACAAAAATTTTAAGACAAGTGTTTCATAACAAGTATAGACTGTTTCCCCTCTCCCTACAAGCTCACTTGAATAGATCTGATTTCTAGGGTCCTTAAACTTCAAAGAATATGTACATTCTTGTAAACTTCTAAAAATCATGAAAAACAATACAGTCATCTTCAAACCTTTTATCTTACTCAATATTGCATAGCTGAAGCAATCATAAAGTAGTGTTATTTAAACTTGTATTTTGGGGAGCACATGGGTGGCTCAGTTGGTTAAGTGTCTGCCTTCCACTTGGATCATGATCTCAGGGTCCTGGAATGGGGCCCTGCATCAGGCTCTCTGCTCAGTGGGGAGTCTACTTCTCCCTCTGACTCTCCCTTTGTGCACCCCCTCACTTTCTCTCTCTCTCTCAAATAAATAAAATCTTTAAAAAAATAAACTTTAATTTTTCAAACAGAATATGTATCTACAAGGAAATACCAAGGGAATATACAATGCCACAAAATAGCTGTAACACATCTGTGTACAGGTATAATCATATAAAAAATTGAGGGGATATAGAAAAGCAAATCAATAATTAAACAATTTAAACAAATAAACTCTGAAGTAGAAAACAGAGGTCACTAGATTTTAAAGTAGAGCATGATAGAGATACTTTAATAGAATAATTTGAGAATCACTACTCAAAATGACAAATAAGGGTGGCTTTTTAAACATTTATATCTCCATGATTTGTGTGAATAAACTTAGACCATGGATTCTACCACTGACGTGGCTATTGACTTGATTTAAATCAACTCCGGCACTAGAGGCTGAGAAATTCCAGCTGTCATTCTTGACAAACTGCTTCTTTTGTTGAGAGGTTCTTCTCTAAGTTTGCCTTTATGATAGCTGAGACATACCAATTTTATTATAACCAAAGACTCAAGTTCACAGGTTTTTAAAGCCATCTGAAAGTTACATGCATCAGCTTTATCTCTGTGAAAAAAATACTACTAACACTATGTACTTAAGAAAGCTCACAGTGGTTTTGCTCAAGAGGAAAACATTGCTTTTGTCACCACACTGAAAGCAAAAATACCTTTAAAAGATCGTGAAACAAAAAGTCATCCATCAAATTCATCTTACTTAATTAGAAACTAGTCATAGCTGTCTGGGAATGTGAATGTCTAAACTGACACATGTGAGATTTTCTCATATTATATAAGAACTTTGTACAAAATATAATCATATTAAAACAAAGACCTTAAAAAAGGGAAATCTTGGTTTCCAGAATTATTGAGATAAATCAAACTTCAAGTGGTAAGCAGAAGTAAGAGCTCATAGAGTTTCAACCCATCTGTAGGTTCAAGAGTCTGATGACTGGAATTCTACTGCTGGTATGGATTCAGGAGATGAGAAACATGATAGGCACAGCATCTTTAATACGGCCTGAAAATCTACTTCCTCCTTGAAAAAAGAATACACTCAGCTGTTGACCCAGATCTAGAGAGGGTTCTAAAAATCAATACAAAATAATATAAAAAGCAGAGAAATAAAAATTCCAGGAGGGGATCAAGCATGAGACTACAATCTGAATTTATATTATTTTGTTTTTGTTTTGTTATAGTTTTCTTTTTTTAAGGTACAAATCCTTGGGATGCCAGGGTGGCTTAGTTGGTTAGGTGGCCGGCTCTTGATTTTGGCTCTGGTCATGATCTCAGGGTCCTGGGATCCAGCCCTATGTTGGTCTCTGCTCTCAGTGGGGAGTTGCTTAAGGATTCTCTCTCTGTCCCTCCCCCTGCTCATGCTCACACTCTCTCTCTCCCTCTCTCCCTCCCTCTCTCTAAAATAAATAAATAAATCTTTAAAAAGAAAGTACAAATCCTTTTGACCTCAAATTGTTAAAACTACTTTTTCCTAGGGCGCCTGGGTGGCTCAGTTGGTTGGGCGACTGCCTTTGGCTCAGGTCATGATCCCGGAGTCCCGGGATCGAGTCCCACATCAGGCTCCCTGCTCGGCGGGGAGTCTGCTTCTCCCTCTAACCCTACCCCCTCTTGCGCTCTCTCTCTCTCTCAAATAAATAAATTAAAAAAATCTTAAAAAAAAAAACTACTTTTTCCTAAAATTATAACTAAAGATTAACAGAATTGTATATTTTATTTAAAATTTTACTCCTAATCACTATATTCCCCAACAGAACTATTTGGTAAGAATAAAACTGAACTCAGAAGGAAGAAGTGGTATGCAATGAGGAAGAAATAAATTATTAAAATGTTAATAAACCTAAATAAGTATTCACTGATAGTAAGAATAATAATAGTAAAAAAAGAATAACAATAGTAATGAATTTGGATAATTTAAATAAAAGGCATAATGCACAGACTTATGAATAAACAACTTTTTAATTCCTATGGTTGCCTGTAAGTAAAATTAGAACCAAAACTTAATGGTGAGCTTGCTCCTTACTTGTACACTCAACATACATATAACAAAATCACCAGAAACCCCAGCAACTATGACCATACATTATTACAGCAATTATAAATGAAATGAAAAATAATGTGGATAAATACTAAGCCACTTCAGGAACAAAGGCTCTTGAAAACACAGATTTAATTTAAAAGGCAGGAGAAGAGTTGTATGTGACCCAAAAAGAACACTAAAGTCAAGTTAATTTGTAATTTTCTACAAGGTTATTAAAATGACCCAGAACAAACAAAAGTTTTCAGTATGATAATCACATTATTTTGCTAATACAAGCAAAAAAAAAAAAAACCCTCTATATACCTATTTAATATTCATGTATATATATTTGAGACAGTTTGCTCGTTTTGATCACCTTTTTATTTTTTATTTTTTTTAAAGAAAGCTTTATTCTTTTATTTTAAAGATTTTATTTATTTGAGAGTGGAAAATAGTGAGAGAACAAGTGGGAGGAGGGCCAGGGAGAGAGGCAGACTCCCTGGAGAGCAGGGAGCCCAACATGGGATTTGATCCCCTGGGATCATGACCTGAGCCAAAGGCACACACTTAACTGAGCCACCCAGGCACCCTTGATCACCCTTTTTAAACTCAGAGCAGAGGTCTATGATTTGCCTATATGTACACATAAATATTTGCTGGATGAAAGACATATAAATATTTGCCATAATTTTAAAATAAATAATAAATAAAAGTAAGGGGAAACTAATATACTTAACAAAAATAGTAGAAAAAATAGGAGGAGGAAAGTAGAGTAAAGGCATTCTTGATTTCTTTTACTGTTCCAGAGAAGGATTAAAATGTGGACTAAATTCAGGCTTCTTTAGTCATATAAAAATATTTAATTAAATATATACAAATATTTAATTCTATAACACTAGATAGAAATAAAAGTTAGGGAGACATGATGAGGGGCAAGAAAATAGAAAGTACAATCTAAAATGGTTGAAATTAGAAGAAGAAGAAGGTAGCGGGAGGGGAAGAATGAAGCGGGGGAAATCGGAGGGGTAGATGAACCATGAGAGACAATGGACTCTGAAAAACAAACAGGGTTCTACAGGGGAGGGGAGTAGGAGGATGGGTTAGCCTGGTGGTGAATATTGAGGAGGGCACATTCTGCATGGAGCACTGGGTGTTATGCACAAACAATGAATCATGGAACACTTCATCTAAAACTAATGATGTAATGTATGGGGATTAACATAAGAATAAAAAAAATAAATAAAATAAATAAATAAAAATAAAATGGTTGAAATTATTACAAACATATCAGTAATTATACTAAGTATAAAAAAGTCACTTATCCATTAAAAGATATATAATTTCAGCCTAGATTTTTTTTTGTGCTGTACTGAACTGTTTTTTTTTAATTTTTTATTGTGATGTTAATCCCCATACATTACATCATTAGTTTTAGATGTAGTGTTCCATGATTCATTGTTTGTGCATAACACCCAGTGCTCCATGCAGAACGTGCCCTCTTTAATACCCATCACCAGGCTAACCCATCCCCCCACCCTCTCCCCTCTAGAACCCTCAGTTTGTTTCTCAGAGTCCATAGTCTCTCGTGGTCATCTCCCCCTCCGATTTCCCCCTCTTTATTTTTCCCTTCCTACTATCTTCTTCTTCTTCTTTTTTTTTTTTTTTAACATATAATGTATTATTTGTTTCAGAGGTACAGGTCTGTGATTCATCAGGCTTACACAATTCTACAGAACAAACTGAGAGTTGATGGAGGGAGGTGAGTGGGAAATGGGCTAGATGGGTGATGGGTACTGAGGAGGGCACTTGCTATAATGAGCACTGGCTGTTGTATGTAAGTGATGAATCATTGAATTCTACTCCTGAAACCAATATTGCACAGTATGTTAACTAACTAGAATTTAAATAAAAATTTAAAAAAGAAATATTTTGAACATATAGTAGGTACCTTCTCTGTACTGCTGTACTAAGTACTTATGAAGGCGGTATTATTGTTAACCCTGTTGTACAAATGAGGCCCAGAGGGGTTAAGTTGCCTAAAGTCTTGGAATTTACGTGCAACCAGGACTGGATCCAAAGTCCGTGTTCTTCACAATCATTTTATTTTCCCTACTTGACTCAGTTAAAATGAAAAGCTTCAGTATACTACAAACTTAAACATAAGCCAGAAACTGAGAGACAACTGTCAACCCCTAATACACAAATGATTACTATTGAAAAAACACTAAGAACTCTCACAAATTAATTAAGAAAAACACTTCTGTAAAGGTAGTCAGGTATAACAGTAATCATAGATATCAAATCAAAACTATAGTGATATACCCATGCACATTCACTAGGTTGGAAAAAATTTTTAAGTATGCCAAACCAAGTATTTGTGAAGATGTGAAGAGACACTTTCATAGGCTGCTGATGACAGTAAAACCAAAGGAACTCCTTTAAAGTAACCTGGCATGCAGGAATACTGCAGATCTAATTATTTACAGCTTTAAGAAATTTAGGATATTTCTTTTTTTATAATTATTTTTTTAGAATTTAGGATATTTCTTACACAAGTAGATGTATACAAAGATTTTTACCAAATCACTCATAATATCAAAACTTTTGAAATTTAAAAGTCCATCAACACAAGAAAAGATAAAAAAATGTGGTTTATCATACACAGAATGCTACATAAAAATTAAAAAGAATGCATAATTTGTCAACACAAATTCATCTAGAGTATATAATATTGAGTGAAAGACTGCTGGGAAAAAAAAAGTATAGTATACCTGCATTAGTTTTTCATAAAAATTAAAATACACTAAATATACTTTATATTTGTAAAACACACTGTTATGATAAAAGTATAAAAACCAAAACATGGTTGGGTGGAAGACAAGTAACTTCAGGATGTTCATTATATATGGAAAGAAAGGGCAAAGAATGGGTTCAGAAGAAATAGAAAGGGGGCTTCTACCTTATATCTGATACCTAGCCCTTTAAGCATAAACGGTTTGAAGCAAATAGGACCCAAAATGTTAGCATTTAAGAAATGTCTATTTGGTAGAATAATGATTTTTTCATTCTCTGAAATGTCCTATATACCTAAATATTTTCATAATTAATTTAACTTGGTTTTAAGAAGAAATGTGCAGAAGGAGAAACAGAAGACCATAAGTTCCAATAAGACAGCTATATAAAATGATTTTTAAAAGTCACAAGAAAGAGACATTTAAACCACCCAGAAGTTAGAAAAGGAGAAGAATGTGTGAAGAGCATGTCCTTCAAGTAATTCTCCATAAATATAATTTCCACTTTTCTTGAGATAGACCCTTTGATTAATAGACTGCAAAGGTCCCAAGGTTTTACTCTGTGACAAGAAAAGAAATACAGATCAACTTCGCTGCCAGTCAAAGGGAGATCTCTAGGCTTTAAAAGGAGACCATGTCCACATCCTCTTATAAAACAAAGTGAAGCCTAAGAGATACATTAGTCTTCATCCCCCTCAACACCCTCAGGAAATAATTTGGAGTTAATTTCAAAGCATGAAACAATGGAGAATAAAGTATCTAATGGTTCTATATCATAAAATATAGATACATATATTTTAGCCTATATAATTCAATAAAAATCAAAGTTACCAAACTACCATTGTAGACATTCTTTTAAATGAGAAGTCTGAAGAAATTTTGACCAAAAAAATAAATAAATAATTAAAAAAATATTTTTAAAACCTGGGCAATGAGATCAATATTTTACTCTAAAGTATCCACATTTAAACAATTTTAAGTCCTTATATATTTGTTTTCACAAATAAACTATAAAATGTGCTCTTAGATATAAAAAATAAATGCACATGTCTAGTGAGCCTATTAGATATTAAAGCCAGTTAACTTCTGAAGGATATATACTAATTATGATGATTTAGGTCTAAGTTTGGAAGAGTTTATCTTAAGATATCTTTTTTTTTTTTTTTTTGATTTTATTTATTTATTTGACAGCACAGATAGGCAGAGCAGAAGGCAGAGGGAGAGGGAGAAGCAGGCTTCCCACTGTGCAGGGAGCCTGATGCGGGGCTTGATCCCAGGACCCTGGGATCATGGCCTGAGCCGAAGGCAGCGCTTAACCGACTGAGCCACCCAGGTGCCCCTATCTTAAGATATCTTTAAGATAATTCATTTTTTAAGTTATTCCAGGTTCATGTTAATAAATTCCTGTTGTCAATATTATATCAGGAATACTCCCTCTTGGTTTCTAGATAGTGAGCAAGAAAGAGAGAAGGAAGGCTTGTATTCAGTTCACCTGAATCAGTTCAGTGATTTAATTTAAAAAGAAGTGGAACTACCACACAGCTATGTTTTATTCCATTGGAAAATATTGCCTTATTCATCGAAGAATCCTTCCAACCTATGCTGACAATCGCTGCAGCATGATTGTGCAGGTTATTTTAAGAATCACTAACCACTGTTCTATACAAGCTCAGAAAGTTTAGTTTAGTGTTTCTCAAAGTGTCCTTCGACCACTAGCACCAGAATCACCTAGGGCAGTTGTCAGAAATGCTAATTCTTGGACATAACAGCACATACTTTGAATAGGAATCTCTAAAGACCTTAGAGGAATCTGCATATTTAATATGCTTTTTAAATGAGTTTTTATTTGAAAAAAATGAATTTAAGAACTGATCTATAATCAGTATCTAATTAGTAAATAATCTGTAATTAGTATCTGAAAAAACAAATTGATGTTCACTACATTAAACCAAAGTCTTGAAAGCAAAGTAAGAAAAAAAGACATAGGGCACCTGGGTGGCTCAGTTGTTAAGCGTCTGCCTTTGGCTCAGGTCATGATCCCAGGGTCTTGGGATCGAGCCCCACATCAGGCTCCCTGTTCCACGAGAAGCCTGCTTCTCCCTCTCCCACTTCCCCTGCTTGGGTTCCCTCTCTAGCTGTGTCTCTCTCTGTAAAATAAATTTTTAAAAAAACTTAAAAAAAAAAAGACACATAGTCTTTGTTAAGAGGACAGAGGTTTTTTCCATTTAAAAAATTTCTAATTTATTAAAGTACTGTTGCTTCCACCTGAGCAATAAAGGTACTTCTCTATGTTTAAAAATAAGCATATTTTAAAAAGCAAAATTCTTTAAATTTGCAACTATTAGACCATTCCCCTAGGGCCCTGTAAGATGAGTATTTTGTTATCATGAAGTGTTTTGTATTACCATTTTTGTAATACAAGATAATTATTTTTATATTATGTACTCTAATATAATATAAATGTTAGGGTCACAACCTTCAGAGAGAAAAAAAGAATAAGCCAATAGTAATTAAAGTCCATGCCAGTTATCTAAATTGGTAAAAGCATGAGAATAATAAAAGACGAAATTGCAGACTTCATCTGATCCACTAACTTTGACCAATGTTTTAAAAACACACTTCTTTATGTTTACAGCAGCATTATTTACAATAACCAGGATATGGAAGCAACCTAAGTGTCCATCATTAGATTAATGGATGAAGAAGATATGGTATTACATATTTATGCTAAATGAAATAAGTCTGAGAAAGACAAATACCATAGATTTCACTTATACATGGAATCTAAAAAATAAAAAAAATGAACAAACAAACAAACAGAAGACTGATGAATACAGAGAACTGGTGATCACCAGAAGGGAGAACTGATGCTTTACTTATTATTTACATTTCTATACTGATGTTTTCCATTTAACAAACAAAGGAAATGAATTAAATGGCACAATACCTTCATATATGGGCAGGAAATAGAAAGAGGGGGGAGTAACTTTTTTTAAAAGAAAAATTTTCACAGAACATTTCCCAACCTCATTATAAGAAGATCATGTCAAATAAAACATGGGAAATGTGAAAGAAAATATGTATCCATAGAAAATGAAACAAAGAAGATAAAAATACATCAAAGTAATGGGTAACCAAAAATAGTATATATGTAATACATGTAAATACACAGTAGATCCTCTTACTATCTCTTTACTTTATATTTAAAGAAGGTTCTCTGGGAAGAACATGTAGTTGCACCTTGTTTTTTGTCCAATTTGGGAATCTCTGCCTTCTAAATAGAGTGTATAGAACATTTACATTTAGTGTATTTACTGATATGGTTGGAATATTACTAGTTGTTTTATATTTGCTCCATCTATTCTTTATTTCTTTCCCTTTTTTCCTGTCTTCCTTTAGATTAACTGAAAGAATTTCATGTGTGATTACATTTTATCATCACCATTTGCTTTTTATCTAAACTCTTTGTTTCTTTATTGGTTGCTCTAAGGATTACATCATACACATTTAATTTATTATGGCCTACCATTAAGTATCATACCACTTCAAATATAGTGAAAGAATCTTAAAACACAATACAGTTTCATTTACTTCCTCCCATCCTTCATGCTATTATTGACATATATTTCACATTTTTTGAGAAAAAAAATCAAGTATATAATATAGAAAAGACCATGATTTAAAGTTCTTATTTTTTTCTTTTTTAATTCATTCTTTCTTAAAACCTATAAGAGGGTCACCTGGGTGGCTCAGTTGGTTAAGCGTCTGCCTTTGACTCAGGTCATGATCCCGGGGTTCTGGGATCAAGCCCCGTGTCAGGCTCCCTGCTCAGCAGGGAGTCTGCTTCTCCCTCTGTCCCTTCCCTGCTTATGCTGTCCCTCTCTCCCTCTCTCTCTCTGTCTCTCTCACAAATAAAATCTTTAAAAAAAAGAATAAAACCTAGAAGAGAGTGACCCATCATTCCAAAATCTGTATTTTTTATTGAAGTATAATTAACATACAGTGTTATATTAGCTTCAGGTATACAGTATAATGATTCAATGATTCTATACATTATTCAGTGCTCAAGGTAAGTATACTCTGATCCTTTTTACCTATTTCATCCCTTCCCACACCCACCTCCTCTCTGGTAACAACCAGTTTGTTCTCTGTATTTAAGAGTTTGGCTTTTTGTTTGTCTCCTTTTTCTTTGTTTATTTCTTTTGTTTCTTAAATTCCATATATAAGGGAAATCACATGGCATTTGTCTTTCTCTGACTGACTTATTTCACTTAGCATAATACACTCTAGTTCTAGCCCCGTCATTGCAAATGGCAAGAGTTCATTCTTTTTGATGGGGGAGTAATATTCCATTGTATGTACATTAAACATTTCTTATGGTGCAGCTCTGCTGACAATGAGTTCTTTCTGGTTTTTTCTGAAACAGTCTTAATTTTTCCTTCATTTTTGGAAGATATTTTGCTGCATATAATTCTAGAATGACAGTTGTATTTTTTTAGTGTTTTAAGATGTTGCTCTGCTGTCTTCTCACTTTGCATAGTTCATGACAAGAATTCTGCTGTCACATTTATATTTGTTCCATGTGTGTAATACCTTTTTTTCCTCTGCCTACTCATAAGCTGTCTCTTCATTACTTCTTTATCAGATATTTGTTTATGACATGACCTGGTGGGGTTTTCTTCATGTATCTTCTTCTTGAGTTCACTGAGTTTTTGGATCTATGGTTTAACAGTTTTCAACAAATTTGGAAAATTTTTGGCCATTATTTCATTTATTATCATTTCTGTTCCCCTACCTTTTCCTTCCAAAACTTTAATAACACATGCATTAGAATACTTAATATCATCCCACAGGTCAATTTTGCACTATTTTTCTTACATATTTTTTTTCTCCTTGTAATTTAATTTGTATATTTTTCATTGCTGTGTCTTCAACTTGAAAGAAGTTTTCTACAATGTTGAACTTGGTATTCTTCAAGGCCTTTGGGTGAATTTTTCATTTCAAACATATTTTTCATCTCTAGAAATTCCTTTGAGTCTTTTTCATATCTATTTCTCTCTTCTTAATATTCATTTTTTCTCTACCTTCTTGAACATATGGAGTATATTTATAATAGCTGTTTTTCCATCTTTTTCTGTGAATTCTGTCATCTGGGTCATTTCTGTGTCTATTTCTACTGATTAACTCTTTTAGTCCTTCTGGGCCCTACTGCCCAGCTTATTTGCATGCCTGGTCATTTTTAATTTGGTTCCAGGCATTGTGAACTTTACCTGTTGGGATTTTGTTATATTACTTTAAATACTGTTTGATTTTAACTTAAGGATGCAACTAACTTCAACAGAATCATTTTATCCTTTGAGACTTGCTTTTAATCTTTTTAGAACAATTTCAGAAAAGCCTCTATTTGAGTATAATTTTGTTTTACCACTAAGGCAATACACTTCTGAGAATTCTACCCAATGTCCTATATATTAGGAAATATTTCCACTTTGGCTGGTAGCAATGTGAATTATTTCCAGTCTTATGAGAGTTCCAGAGATTGCCTTGTCTACTCCTTTCTGTTCATTTCTTAGTTTCATGTATTTTCCTCATGAATATGTGCAGAACAGTGTTCAGCTAGAACCTCAAAAGGATCCCATGCATATATTTGGAGTTCTAGGTCTGTCTTGCTCCCTTATATTTGCTATTTTGCCCCACAAATTCTAGGTGACCTGAGCTCCTCAAACTCTCTCCCCCCAGCTTCACATGGCTTCTAAACATTGTTGAGGTTTCTCTTAACACACCACCTCCTGGAAACAACGCCATGAGTTAAGGCAGTTGTAAGATTCCCATACTTTGTTTTCCTTCTCTTAAGGATCAGTATTCTGTGCTACCTTTTGGCCACCACCTGAAAACAAATATTTCATCTATTTTGTCTGGTTTTATAGTTGTTTAATGTGAGAGAGTAAATCTGATCCCATTATTCCATCATAGTGAAAAAAGGAAGTTTATACTGTTTCTTTTTCTGTGTAAGTTACTGAATGTTTTAAACAAGTATAACCTTTTAATAAAAGGAATAAAAGGTACAGCATAGGAAATATAGACAGTGGTATTGTAATAATTTTGTATAGTGACAGATAGTAGCTACACTTGTGAGCATAAATAGCATAACATATAAATGGTTGTTGAATCACTGTGTTGCATACCTAAAACTAATGTAACATTGTGTGCCAACTATACTTCAATTTTTTAAAGTATAACATTAAATTTTAAGTCTTTCATTTCTATTTAAGTTCTTATCAACATACAATAAATTTTCAAATAAGGTCTGCTAGAAAAATAAGTGTATTTTGAAGCTTATTGTCATTGCATATTTAAATCATGTCTTAATATGTAATCAAATTGTTGATTTGATTGGTTTTTTTTTTGGTTTTGATTAAACCAAATTTTGGTTTTGGGTTTTGATTAAAACCAAATAAGACTGGTTTTCTTTTAGAGTCAAAAGTATTCTTAATTTTAATTGTATTTTTCACTTCCAGTGGAAACTGAGTTATTAAAATTCCAAAGATTTTTTAATTAATTCCCTTTTCCTAAAAAGCAAGCAGAATTGGACATAATGCTGACTTCTAAAATAGAACTCCTCTATATAGGATTACATTTTTAAAATTCCATATCTACTGTGGACTCTTCAAAGTTTTTATCTTTGTTTTTTCATTAATTATATGACATAACGTCATATAGAAGAAGAAGAGCAATGACTGCCTATGTTGGGTCTCTCTATTGTTGGCTCTTCATAAATAAGGGATAAAAGAATTTTCTGTTCATCTCAGGGCTTAGGAGTAAGAGAAATTAAATGTCATCAAATGTCATAGCTGAAAAGGAGATGTTTTTGTGAAGACAGGTTTATTTCCAAATAAAACTATACATCTGCTTGGGCTTCTCAGTCAATCTCTACTACAAATACAGAGACAGCAATATAATTTCCACTTTCTACCAACAGAATATAAAATAGAAGCTACTTGTGGTATACTATTCAAAAGAGGATTGTCTAATCATGCTTGCTTATTTCACCATGTTTTGTTTGTTTTCATTTATGAGGCTTTTTTAAGCAAGCATGAAAGTTTGTCTTTGTCCAGAAAACTAGACTGAGTCATCCAAAAAAATTGAAAAAAAAAGAATTGAACTGAGGTAGACCCATGATGATTGATCTCTGGATTTTAAATCCCCACAGCTCAATCTAGGTCAGCTAAGCCTTAATCTTTCATTTACAGAGTAAGTGCTTTTGAAACACATGTACTAAGAAAACACGCAAAGGATGGCGTGTTCAGTGGTTGGGTAATAAACTATAATGACATTTTGATTGTGTACTACACAAAACTGTTATGTCATTATGAAAGCACTAGGTAACATTTGTCAAATCTAAGAGAAGGAGAAATTTCAAAGTTGCACCTATAATTAGTGCAGTGTGAAATTTAAAATACTTTCATTTTTATTCCCAGACCAGATTTTGAAAGTGGTCAGAGTGACTCTTCCAAGATTTTGGATTAAATTAGAGGGCACAAACATTTTTTCCTTCATCTTTAAATGACAGGAAAGGGAAACAACTTCTCAGTTGGGACAGACCTTAGGTATTGGTTATTGACAATGGTTGCAAAACTGTTAACTCCCAGTTATTGTTAAGTCCCTTGATATAAGTCTTAACTAAAATTATATAGACCCATGGCATTTGAGTAATTGACATTTCCAATTTAAAGTATTAGTAAAACAAAACTTTAAAAATTCCTAAAAGGCTATGAAACTAAGGTATATTTCTCTGAGTTACAATTTGAATCATGTGGACTTAGAGACTGGTATAGTAGTGAGCCTTGGTGTCCATCTAAAGTTTCTATACCTCACTTCAATATACTGATTTCAAGATTTCATTTATGTCCCTTCCCCAATATTTTTAATAAGTCTTGTGAAATG
Source organism: Leptonychotes weddellii (assembly GCF_054177405.1). Classification (NCBI taxonomy): domain Eukaryota; kingdom Metazoa; phylum Chordata; class Mammalia; order Carnivora; family Phocidae; genus Leptonychotes; species Leptonychotes weddellii. The sequence goes on from NC_138380.1 coordinate 50,432,066, forward strand.
AACAAAGTATTGTATCTGTGGAAAATCCCAAAGAGTACCAAGAGCTAGCCTTGTTGATAGAAATGAAAAGAAAATGGAGTGGTCTAAAAAGCAACAGTTCCTTAGCCAGAAAATTAAATTATAGATAAATTAGAACACACAAATGAAATGTGATGGTTGTATGAATAAGTTCACCATACATTACGTACATTTAGTACTAAAAAGAAAAACTAAGGAAACTACTTTAGCAATTACATCTTCCAGTACAAAAAATGATTATTAAATGAGATAAAACTTTAAAAGAAAACTTGTGGTGTGAGGTTACACATAGGCCACACATAATTCTAAATGAGGAAAAAGCCAGAAGCCTATATAAGCACCCTATAAAGTAACAGGTGGCACAGGGCTTGTATGTTTTAGAGATGTAAAGAATTAGAGACTGTTCCTTAAAGTCAAGATTAGCTGATATGGAAATAAAATATTTTTGCCTACATGAATCCCTCTAGAGCTTAACCCAGGAACCATCAATACCATCCAGAGTTACTATTTTAATTATGCATATTCAAGTAAGTTCATGGTTAATGTTTCTTCAGAAATGTAGTGTGGGGTGTATTTTATTGGCATTTATTGTAAAAGCATTTGTAAATGAATTCAGTGCTTTATTTATGGCATCTTTATGCATCTGAGGAAGTTCCTTATATTTTTCAGTTTTATGTTGCTAATTATAAGGTAGAGGGATATTTTCAGATTTTTATTTACTAAATATGATGGGATAAGTTCTGTTGAAATAGCTAGGTTTTGTGGCACACTTAAAATTTAAAAGTAATTTTTAAATAAAACTGGTGATTAAGATTTGAATATTTGTAGCTATGATATACATTATGTATTCAACTGCTCAACTTCATATGTAGAATTTAAAAAATAATATATATGAAGATTTCATTTCTATGATTAAATCCATCAACAGTTTTGAAGAAATATAATAATCAAAATAAAGACAATTCCACTCAAATACAATCAGTTTTACAGAAAGTCAGGGGAAAAATGCTATCTCAGTCCCAATAACTAAGATGGATTAACACCTAGAGAGCCATTCAGAATGATGTTAAATAATAGCTTGTTGATGAACATCAGTAACATGTGTAACACATGTAGCCCAGATGTCAACTGGCATCCACTTATGTCTTAAGATCTCAGCTAGATTATTTGACTACTCACTCATTCCACATCCTTTAGATGAGTAATACCTTTCCAAACCTCTGGTCTTTCTGAGCAGCTGCTTCCACTGAATGAACTCAGTTTTGGATTATCTAAATGTTCTGAGTGTTCTGTACCTGTCTACACTGCTTCAACCCAGATAGGAGATCCAGGACATTCTGTAATTTTTATTTTTTTAAGATTTTATTTATTTGAGAGAGAGAAAATGAACAGAGAGGGGCAGAGGGAGAGAGACAGAGAAGCAGGTTCCCCACTGAGCAGGGAGCCCCATCCGGGGCTCATTCCCAGCACACGGAGATCATGACCTGAGCCAAAGGCAGACGCTTAACCAAATGAGCCACCCAGGCGCCCCAACATTCTGTAATTTCTAGGAAGTCAAAACAAAAGCCACTCATTCAAAATATGGGTCTGTCCTCATGGGAAAATTTCCTCAAGAGAGGTAAAATTTTACATTGCAACCATGTAGATAACTTCAAATAGAAGATCAGATACAACTGTTTTTTTAAAGGCTCCATCCACCTATTTCTCAGAAAGTATCCCACTCGCACTTGTCTCTTTACTCAACCATAGGAAATTTGGAAATTTGGGAAGAGTTCAGCTGAGTGATTCTGACTTGGGCTGTGGTTTCAAACAGACAGTAACTGGGGCTGCAACCAGTGGGGACTGGCCATACATTTCTCTGTTTTCATGCAGTCTCAGCGCTTCCTCATGTAGTCTTTCCACATAGGCCAGTCTGTACTTCCTCACAGCATGAGAAGGGTTTCACTCTGAGAAACAGGGTTTCACTCTGAGTGTTCGAGGCACCGAGGTAGAACCTGCACCACCTTTTATGACTAGCCTCAAAAGTCACAGAAAGTCACTTCTGTATAGTCACAAGTCCATCTAAGTTCAAGATGAAGTAATATAGACTCCCTTCTCAAAATCACAATGTAAAACCAAAGCATGGGATAGGAGATATTGTGGCCATCTTTGGAAAACAGAATCTGCCACGTATGTTTAATTATTTATCCTAAATTTTTACTCAATTCTTAACATACAGTATCAAATATAATGAAGGAATATTTACATATAAATGCATTAATCTAACATTTTATTAATATTATGAGTTAAGTTCCTTTAGTCACTAATGGAATATTTAAAGATCTGTAAAACAAACAGAAGTATATGTATTGTACCAAATTAATAACATCATTACCCTGTCTACAAGGTAAGACTGGTTCAGCCACTAGAGCTTTAGTTAAAAGAATGTTAATGCCACTAGGCATACAGAACCTAGAATTAGATCTATTGGAAGAGGATGATGGCCTAAATCCCACTGTAAGCTCTGTGTTCTGAGGAAGATGTTTAACTTTTCTGGGCCTTTTGGTTTGAGCCTTGATAAAATATGTTTTTTAAAATAAGTTTATAATGTTTTCTCTTTCTTTGGCTGCATATAGGCGTCATTCATTATCTCTTTTATGGATGAGGCAATAAAACTCAAGGAGATAAACTATCTGTCCAAAATTGAAAATCAGTGTCAAAGGTAAGACCAAAACTGAGCTCCAAGTTCATTACTCTCAACCATACAACCTACTTAATCAATATAACAAATACCAAAAGGTATACATTATGTTATACCTAGAATAAAATCAGAGTGGCTACAAAATTGAATGTAAATTTCTATCTGCTTTATTGATAAGGTCACTAATTACTACATTTCAACCACACTGAAAATGCAATCAATCCAGGCCTATTTTGCTCACCTGAATTTGCCAGGATTTGTGTTTGAAGCCTGTCAGCAGATCCCTCTACAAAGTTCTATCTGTCTCTGTATAAGCCCGACTAGACTGACAGTCCACCCTACTGTATTTCTGGCATACTCCAATGGGTAATCTCCCTATACATTTAATCTGTTCATTCCCCATCAGATACACATATTTGTTTACAGAGTATACTAATTGCAGTTATTATGTTATTATATTATATTTGGATGATGATGTGCCAACACATAATGTAGAAATGTGCTCAAATGCCAAAAAGGTTAACAAGTTTGTATGCATTTGGCAATCTTTGCATACAATAGCCTTTTTAAGTCAAGAATGCAAAGGAAATCCTTTGGATATGATTTAACAATTGCATACTACTTCCTTTCTTCTCATTTTAAAAGAGAACTTTTGAGATCCGGTCACCTATGCACTTCACTCTAAGGGCAGAGCTATGTACATTACAGCTCTTTCTTAAAACAAAAATTCGCAAGGGCTATTCAATGTAATTATGAAATTCTCAATTATATTGAGCATTCTCTAGGAGGAAAAAAGTAGTAATCAACATTAACCCAAAGAAAAACAGAAAACTTGGCTAGACTATCAACCATGGAGAAGGTTGCAAAAAGTATTAACTAATCATTTTCACACAAGACTTCAAAGATACAAAGTTTTACCACTGACCTCTTTAGAAATGCAAGAAACATTTAATGTTTTGTTATAAAACTCTCTTGGGCTTTCTCAGTATATAAGCATAACTTCAAATAATAAATTGTTTTTTCCTTTTTAAAATGGGTAGTCTAGATAATCATTAAAACTATGGTTACTGGAGTCAGACAGACCTGTTTTTGCAAGCCAGCTCTACCATGTATGAGATGTGTAACTCTGGTCAATTAATTTGACCTCTCCAAGTCAGTCTCCTCAACAGCAAACTTAGAGTAATAGTAATAATGGATTAAATAAAATAATTCACACAAATTTCTAATAGCACCTGACACATGGTAAGTGTCAGTAAATACCACATACTATTCTTGCTCATAACAATACTCATAAACATAATTATTGCCTTATTGGATATTCTGAACAATTCTAAAAGATATAAAATAGAAATAAAAGATATAATTAGAAGAGAAAGGATTAAGTGACTATTCTTATTGACCAGTATATAATTTATGTAACTGGAATTCCAAGAGAACTGAGAATGTCTTAGAATTACGGAAGATTAGAAAAGTGGCCGGGTATAAGACGAATGAATAAAAATAATAGCTTTCCTTAATAAGTTAGAATAGTTATTATAAAAATATTTCATTCATAAGTGCAACAAAATTTCCCCAGAAGAATAAATGGAAGAATATGTATACAATAAATTTGGAAAGAAGAAGAAAGGGAAATTGATCTTAATATAAGGATGGAAATAAAGTTGTTGTAACAACTGACAGAAACCAATGTTATCAGAAAATCTTAGTCTAGAAATACATACTTTCAAGCACACTTAGGAGTTTAATATATGACAAAGCAAATATTAAAAATCAGTAGTGAAAGGACAGAGCACCAATACTTGTTAGGAAAACTATTTCAGAAATAATCAAGTGAGGTCTTCATCTGCGTAATGACTACAAGCCTATTAGTTGTCTCTGCAGTTCAAAATATTTCCCCTTCCCTGGTAACTACCCTTCTTCTGATTCTTTGATACAGAATTTGATCCACAGAGAATGAGCTCCTAGAAGCCAGGGTTCATCCAATGTAACTTTGTTTCAGGACAGCCTGAAGCACCATATTCAAACTAGAAAAACAAGGTCACTTTAGTGGAATTTGGATTGGGAGTATAGAGTTAGTCTTTCTCTGGATGGTTCGATGGTTCCCACTGGGAGAAGGAAGTAGAAAAAACAAATGAGAAGGATGAGGGAATGCAATGAGAGCACAGGCCAGAGAAGAAAAACAACAGAATCCCAATGGCATGCCCCTGGTACCCTGTCTCTCCCTGAAGTGTGACTGCATCCCAAACATGGGTTCTGTGAAACATCTCTGTATTAAGAAGCAACCTAACTTTTGAAAGCTCCAGAATTCTTGTGACTTGCATCCAAAGTATTCCTAAATAAAATTACTTTATCTACCAAAATAAATTCCAAAAGAAATATACACTAAATTTTAAAGTGAAGCATAAGGCAACCATAAAAATATTCATCTTGGGAAGGTAGAGAACATTCTAAACATAAAAACTCTACAACAACAACAAAAAACTCCATACTTAGTATTTCATACATATGCAGTATTAGTATGATTATAATCAAATAATGAACATGGAAAATACCTGCGACAAATATGACACAACTATTCAAAAGATTTATTTATATTTTTAATGTAAAAAGAGCTCTAAAATATGGAGAAATATACTAACATCCTAAATTAAAAGGCAAATTAGAGAAGAACAGACAAATCACAGGAGAAATATAACACATTAAAAATATTCTAGAAATGAAAAGGAATGTTTTCACATTTAAAATGCGTATTACTTGTGTCAATATTGATACACAGAAATAAGCACTCCACAGCTTATAGTGCTGTCAGAAAGTAAATGGCTACATCGATGTGGATGGAACTGGAGGGTATTATGCTAAGTGAAATAAGTCAATCAGAGAAAGACAATTATCACATGGTTTCACTCATTCATGGAATATAAGAAGCAGTGCAGAGGATCATAGGGGAAGGGAGGGAAACCTCAATGGGAAGTCATCAGAGAGGGAGAAAAACTGCGAGAGACTTTTAACTATAGGAAACAAACTCAGGGTTGCTGGAGGGGAAGTGGGTTGGGGAATGGGGTAACTGGATGATGGGAATTAAGGAGGGCACGTGATGTGATGAGTGCTGGATGTTAATATGCAACTGATGAATTACTGAACTCTACATCTGAAACTAGTGATGTACTATATGTTGGCTAATTGAATTTAAATAAAATAAAAAAAGAAAGAATGTAAATCGCACGATGTATAATGACCTTCATATGTGTTAATACCCTTTTGAGCCAGGGCACTAAATCAGTGCTTCCGCTTACAGGTGCAGAAACCCAACTCAAAATACTATAAGGAGGAAAGGGACAGACTGGCTCACATAGGTAAAAATCCCAGCAGTGCTCATATGGACTCCCACTGCTCAAACACGTGATTATGAATCTCACAATGTCCACAACAGCCAAACTGTGAAAGGAGCGCAGACGTCCTTCAAGTCTGCTTTCAAATGTGACTTTGGTATACATTTTTAAATAACAGCTGTATTTCTTACAATACAAAAATAAAAACTATAGTAGAAAAATGACTAAATATAAATAATATAAATATGTTATCATAAAACTAGATAAAATTACATATAGCTATCATATCTAATAGATGCATTATTTAAATATACAGTTAAATATATATATAAATGTATTAATATAAGTATATTAAATAAATATATGTAGTTTTATAATAACATTTTTTTATTTTATTTACTTTATATATTTATTAATATCATATGAAGTAAAACATAAAGAGTGAAACCATGGGGGAAAACAATAGTATGTGTAGAATAAAAATCTTTATACAGATATAACACCAGTTAACATATTTGTATTTGCCTAGGAAAAAGCTGAAAGGAAATAAGCCATAATGACAATCTAGTGTGGTGGAATTGCAGGGAACTCTCTATAGACACATGTATTAGCTTTTATCAGGTAAAGACCCTGTTGAAGAGTTACAGAATGCCCAAGTGTGACAGGTAATTATTCAGGTGCTCAGTCTCCACTGTGCCCAGGCAGCCTGAAGTCATTAAATACCTTCATGCTGGTTAACCTCTTTACTACCTAATCCTGAGCATCACTTGAAAGCTTTGAACTTTAGTATCTACACCAGCAAAGTGGGAATAATTGCATCTGCTCTGCACCCTTCACGTGACTATTACAAAAAGCAAACAGCATGAGTCAAAGCACTTTTTATAAAGTGCTATAAACGCTGACAGCTACTAGTGCCTGGCACACAGAAAGCACTTGTTAAATGTAAATTTTCTGCCCACTTTCCTTATACCCTATCTATTCCCTCATTTGTAAAGCATGCAATGGAATCAATATGCAGGGTGGAGAGGAGAGCTGATATCCGAGAAGCCCTCCCCACATTCCAGTCTGCATTTTTCCATGAAAGTCAAATCTCTTTCACAGAGCAGGGCAGTGGGTTATGCAGTACAAGCAGCCAAACCAGTAGCTTCACAGATGCGATGCCTGCTACCCGGGGCAAGCTAGGCAGCTGCCACAGCTCCACTGCGTGCTCTGAGGGCAGTTAGGCTTACATAAGGACCACTGGGACTTCAGAGCCTCCAACAAACCTCTGCCCAGCTTGCTCCCTAAGAAAACTGGGAACCTGAAACACACATGGATTTCAAATGGACGCATAGTGAGGGTGTATAGCACCTGCTGTGCTTCCATAGGTTGCCAAATATCCAAGTTTAACTCAATAAAAACTGGGCCAAGGAATGATAAGCTACTTGAGAAAGGCATAGGACCTTCTAAATTTAAAAACTGTGACGTTCCCTCTTTTGTCATACAATTCAGACTATCCCTGTGACTCTGTCCCACTCCTCACTACCTGACCTCTGCCCCTTCCTTCTCCTGCAGCCTCTAGGGAAGTATATGCAGAATACAAGTTCACCAGTGCCCACACTTCCCTTGCTCTGACCTTGACCCTGTAGCAATTCTTCAAGACTCAAGACCAGAGCCTGCTTCTTTATCCAAATTACTAGAGCCTGCTTAAAATGTTGGGCAGCTGAGAATGTAGCCTGTCCCCACAGGGTAGGAATGTATTAACCACCCTATAAAAGTTATTTTTAAAGTTTTATTTAAGGAACAGCAGCTGGAGAATAAAGAAAAGAAGGGCAAAACACAATTCCTTTATACCCGGGCTGCTATCCCTCTCACACCAATCTCCCATGGCTCTCTGTGGGAATTGCATCCATGAAAATGCTTTAAGTCTGACCTCCAAAACTGAAACTGGAGAAACTAAAAATAAAACAAACAAGAAATACCAAACAACCTTGTTTGATCAGATTCTTGTAGTTGCCTTGCTTAATTACATTAAGCAAGTTTGACAACAGGCTTGGAATTCTTTCCTTGGATTTGGAGAGAATTACCGAAAAATTAAAGAGATATTAAAATACCATCATATACAATGAGCTCACTGCCATTGGAAATTGTTTCCAATCAACAAACTGTAGATGTTAACAATGGAAGGTTTTCTAGGAACTCCTATCCTACGGATAAGAGAGTAATCACTTGAGTAAAAGGGAAAAGAAATTTAACAAACTACAAAACCATGAAATAAGTAAGTATTAATGTAGTCTACATTTCATTAATCTCTAAATTGTGAGGAAAAATAATTCTGCCTCTCATTGCTTTTTAACTAACACTGTATTTGTAATATATGACTGCTGTATTTGTTTTTAAGAAAGCAATGCACTGCCAGTTTGGAATTCACCTCAATTCAACAAGATTTATTGAGAGCACCTATTGTGTGTGAAGAGCAGTTCCTACCTCAAGGAACTTAGACAGTTATAGGAAGAAAACACCGTATGCATGCACACAGGAAAATAAATACACAAGATGCAAAGTGCTATGAGCTGGAAAAGGGGAAAACATCATATCCAATCAAGGGGTTCTGGGGAAGGTCTACTGGAGATCACCTTGAGGAATGGGTAGAATTCTGACAGAATAGGAGAGAACAGTATAAGCAAGGGCAACAGTGGGAAAGCAGTGTGCATGTCCAGAAAACAATAATTCATCTCTCAGCAGCATGAGAAAGTGAGCAAAGATTTTAAAGAAAAATGGGCTCCTAGCTTGATTCTGCACCTGCTAGCTGTTCGACCTCTGGCAAATTGCATGACTTCTCTAAGTCTCTGTTTCCTCTGTTTAAAACTGAGCTACCAGTAAGTGTGCCTTTTGAGTAAGGCCATGAATGTGAACCACCTATTATTTGAACATATAGTGAATGCTCAAAAAATGTTTAAAACAAAAGAGGAAAGAAGAGTTGGAAGGAGGGAGAGCAGGAGGAAAGGAAGAAAAGTAGGAAAGAGATAAAGAGGAAGGAGGGAAGGATGGAAAGAAAAGTCAAGGGTTTTGAGACGTCTGGGCTTAAGATATATATTTTGGAGCCATTTGCATATAAGCTCAAGACATGAAGACAAAGGTCAAACTAAACAAGGCAGAGGAAAGAATTACAGGGACACCTACATTTTGTGGGTGGAAAGAGGAAATGACATATGAGGTCACAGGATGCAATGGAATAAAGATAGAACACAAGTCGAGATTTGGGTTCCACCAAGTCTGTGTAAGTTTGAAAAAATCAGTAGAACTTCTTGAGTGTAAAAATATCTTCCCCATAGAACTGTTCTGAAGAATCAAAGAGATAAGATATATATAAAATCACATAACCCCATGCCTTGTACATAGCTGTCAATAGCTATTAGAACCCCTCCTCACTCTCTTGCTTGCCTCCCTCACAGAAAGGAAAAAGAACAATGAATTTAAAGAAGAAAACAACCGAGGGTGCCCGGGTGGCTCAGTCAGTTAAGAGTCAGACTCTTGATCTCATCTCAGGTCTTGATCTCAGGGTCGTGAGTTCAAGCCCTGCATTGGGCTCTGTGCTTGGTGTGGAGTCTACATAAAAAAAAAGAAAAAGAAAAAGAAAAGAAAAGAAGGGAAAAAAACCAATATAAGGATGTGGCAGTGGTCTAACAAAATAGAAGAGGATAGAGAATAAGAAATTCTGTTAGGGATATTGTATAGGGTTATCATCCATCTTTAAGATTTCAGTTTCAGTAGAGGGTTTGGAGGTGAAAGCTAGATTATAAATTGAAAACAATAAACCAGTGAGGTCCTGGAGCAACCATTTAGTGTGTTCCTACCTCATGTCAGGGTATGAAGCAAAGAATTAAGAAAAAATAGTTTAATGTGCATGAGTGTTGAGGTTAAGTGAGTTTTATTTTATTTAGGTAATTTATGTTTATGGAATGGATAACATGAAAGCAAAAAAGAAAAGGGAAAGAGAGAAAAGGTAAACGATGAGGGCAAAATAAAAGACATGTCTTAGTGGTGGCAAATTGAATCTAGAGCATTGTTAGTCTTGACAAGGAGATATATCTCGTCTTGAGTCAAAGGTGTTGCAGTTGGTGTAGATACACAAATTTCTTGAAAGGGAAAGGATAATAGCCAAGAAAGGTCATGCCAAAAAGTATCCATCTCCTGAGCACGGTTTCACGAGTGATTCCTATTAATGCTTGACACCCCGGAAGTAGGAGAGTTACCAATAGCTAAGGATCCCAAGTAATAGAGAAAGCCCTGTGAAAATGACTGATCATGGGGCCAACAAAGCACATGGAGACAGAACAAGGGTGAAAGACCAAGAGGATTTTGAGTCCATATAATGAAGCCTTAAAAGATCTGTGATTAGAGGGTACAAATGTAGAAGGCAAGACACTGAGAATAGATGATTTAGAGTTCAAAGAGTGGATCTAAGAGTTTTGGTTGGGCCCTCCCTTGCTGGAGAGGTCAGAGTGTTAACACAATGGGAAGGTCTACAGTGGATGGTGACATTCTTCTCATCTGAGGCTTCAGGGAGAAACTAACTAACATCAAGGGATTAGAGAGAAGGCCAACTAATGAACTGGGGGTAAGAGATGGCCCAAACTTATGATACCAAAAGCAAATATGGAATGCAAAGGAATGCGCCAGCATTCAGAGAGCCAATGAAGTAAGACCCTAGTGGACAAGAAGCATTCCTGGGACATGCTTGGAGGAAGGGTCAGTTACAGCACAGCAGGAAGGGAGGCCCACCAAAGAGGCAAAGTAGAATCAACAAAAACTTTTCTGTGCTCTAAAGAGGCTGAAGTAGAATGAAGGTAAAGGGTTTAGGTAGGCAAAAAGCTGTAAGATCAGAATACTAAAAAGCTCACTGATACAGACTTTATGAAGTCTCCAAAGATGCTAACTGACTCATAGTGGAGAGACTCTTTAGCAGACTTAACAAAAAAATAGATGCAAAAGAGCAAGTTTCTGGGGTGTCTGGCTGGCTCAGAGTAGCATGCGACTCTTGATCTCCAGGTCGTAAGTTCAAGCCCCACATTGGGCATGGAGCCCACTTAGAAAATAAATAAAATCAAAATTAAAATAATAAAAGTAGTGCTTCAATAAACATTCTTATTTAAAAAAAGAGAGCTAGCTTCTGAATTTGTAAAAAGAAAAAGAATGGTCATAGTAGAATAAAAATTATTTAGGTATCTATTTACAACAGGGTATTATATAATTATGCACTATATATTTTATATAACAATGTTTCTCTATAGTTACTGATACATATCTATAAAATAATTAAGAAATAATGTTACTGTAAATTACATAAATGAGGAGCACCTGGGTGGCTCAGTCGGTTAAGCATCCTGCTCTTGACTTCAGCTCAGGTCATGATCTCAGAGTTGTGAGATGAAGTACAGCATTCAGCTCCATGCTGGGCATGGAGTCTGCTTAAGATTCTCTCTCCGTCTTCCTCTGCCCCTCCTCACCCCTCCTCCCTTTCTAAACAAATAAGTAAATGTAGTCCTATTTGAGGGTGCTAAGAGAAAATAAAATGCTGTAATTCCAAGGAAAACATTAATTTCAAACAGAATTTTGAAATTTGACTGAATTATTTTGATTAAAATGTATAAAGCAATTATTTACATTTTCTGGGGACTAAAGAATGATTGCATTTATTTATTTATTTATTTATTTAAAATAAATACTTTGTTTTCCTAAATATATAATGTCCACATAATATAGGCTGGAACTAATTTTAAAAATTGGACAGTTTCACATTTGATAAATTGTGCCAGGTAAAATGTGGGTTATATGAATTACATAGCACACATATATTCAAAAATTAAACTGTAATAATCAAAATGTTTTAAGGTAATAACACTTGGAACATTTGCACATAATAACTCATCTCATCTCCATTGTGGTTAATGTGGAAGTGCTTACACAGAAGTGCAAATGACATCCTATGGGCACATTGCACTATTGTCCAAGAATTAATAAATTTTATAGTTATTGAATAAAACACATACTTCTACATATTTACTAAGTGCTACTGTTTATATACTAGAAGTAACTTCCATGTTTCTATTAAGAATAGGCTGAATTTAATTTTTTGAATTATTTTAAATTCTGCTGTTCAGATATTATCAATGGCAATGTTACAAATTGTCATAATAGAATGTGTGCATTGGAACTAGCAGAATGGAACTAATGTGGGTAAAAACATTAGTCCAGTTTAAAAAGTAGAGTCTGGAAATAATACACATACTGATAGCCTCCAATAATTATCAAACATCATTATCTACACCGGATGGGTAGACTGGTAAGTCAGTGGGTCTAGAAGACAAGAGCTACCACAAGAACATTACTAAAAAACAAAGTCAGTGAGTTATAATCCACTGACAGAAATTATTTCCTTCTTGATCTGTTCTATCTTATTGTAATAAGGTGATGAAATAGCCACAAAGATACCAAGAATACATAAGCAAAACCTGCCTCAGCTTTGGACATATTTCCAAATGATATGAAGATCTTCATCAGAACCAAAAGAATTCTAATGCCCAATCACTGAGGCTTCTTTTCGTGCCTCTTTCAGCTTGACATTTGACATTATTAATCACTCCCTAATGATGCAAATACTCTTGGCTTCAGGAGCACCATTCTTTTCTGTATTTCTTCACACAAGTTTGACTCCTTTTCCAAGTTCTCTTTCCCTGGTTTTTCTACTTTCAACTCCAATTATAACTCCTATATCTTGTTCACATTATCTCCTTTTATTCATTCAACACATATTTATTAAGCTCCCATTGTGTGCCAGAAATTGGTCAAGGCACTGATATAAACAAAACATATTTAATCCTTGTTATCATGGTCTTGACATTCTAATGGGAGGCGGAGTGAGAATGAGAATGTGCATTAACAAATAAATAAATAACTCACACTAAGTTAATGTAGTGCATTGATAAATGTCATCCTGTTCCATCACCACTGCCTATATATATATCTATCTCCAAGTCTTAATCCCTAGTACCTATGAATATGACCTTATTTGGAAAAAGGGTCTTTGCAGATATAATTAAGAATCTCAAGATCAGTTCATCATAGATTGGGGGGGCACCTCAATCAAATGACAAGTATCTTTATACGAAGAGTTTATATAACGTATTAAGTAGGCATTGACCTGTCTTAATGGTGACATGATGGAAGCAGAGAAACTCTTTGCAACTCAATCAGTGTAATCGTAAGATAAATAAAAGAAAATTCTTTGTTCAGCAAGTAGCAATATGTGAGGTCCATTATTATAAGGTGTGATAGAGTCTGATGCTGCTCAGATGTAGCTCAATAGATTGTTTAGGAGAAAAGAGGGTGAAAACATAACATTTCATGACATGGCTATTAAAAGTGTAGATGCCTAAATACTTAGCACTCTTTCAGGTCATTTTAGTACTTTTGCCACAAAGATAAGATCTGTGAATGAGATGTATTAAGAAAATCTCATGCTCTCTCCTTTGAAAAGAGAATAAAAGGACAAAATTTTCCACACACCTTGTTTTTCCCCATATTTACTAAATGCTATTGTGGCAGGGCAATCAAGATCACTACAGGATCATTTGAAAGTAATTACTGCAGTCGTGAGAAAAGGATGAATGACTTACACTCTGTGCCATGGTCTGGCTGGGAACACATCTAGATGTGGAAATAACAGCAGTCATTATTTCCAGGAGCAAGAATTTTTAAAACTGCACCATAGGTTCTGATAAATTTATGGTATAGCTAGATTTGTAATCCCCATTTCTTTGTACTTTGTCAAAAACAGCAAGAGATTGTTTTTTTTTTAAATCAAAGTGAAATGAAAATTATATTGGTGATATGGATAATTTGGCCACAGTTTAGGCACTCTATTGTTTTTCAAATGAATGGAAGAAAATGAATATTTGAAAAAGAGATAACTATCACCACACAGTCTCACCATTGGATCTAAAGCCTACCAGCACAGAGTCCCAAAAGAAACTGGGACTTCTTTTAGTTCAAGGGCTCTATTTTGTATCTTAGGACTCCAACAATTCAATTTAGTTTTACTCACAATCTCATATGTTATTTTTGAAACTGCTGAAATTAAAAATAGTGGAAAGCTGATGGAAACACTCTGTGGATAAAACGTATTTTTATTAAGCTACTTTATTCCTGGCTACTGTGTTTTGGTGTGGTAGTAGCATTCCTTAAATGCCAGCATTCTGCTGGTACTGAACATTGGCACTTTTTACAAATAACTAAGAACTCTAAGGCTAATCCACGTGAAATTCCCACCTCATGGCTGTAGATTGCATAATATCAGGGCAGGCTGAATAAAATGCTACAACCTTATAATCAACATGCAGATTTAGAGGTAGATTATCACCGTATATTCCCACTTATGCCTAATAAAAGTTTACTGGGAAAATGTGTTCAGTCAATGGTGTCTTAGTTTCTCAGTGTCTTCTGGTTTAGTTAACTTGTTACCTAGTTACTTAAATTAGTTTCTTTTGTAAATATCCTAGTCTTTCCAATTTCTTTCCTTTCTTACATTTCTTCATAATGCGACTGGGAATCAAGGTGTATTTGACTCTCTAGCTTCAGCCTCCTCAACAGCTCCTTTTTCTCTCTCCCCAAGCAACCAGGAATTTGTGGAATCTTTCACATGGTATGAACAGACTATGACCAGGAGTGTAGTTTTTGGTGCATCCATCTAGTCAAACTTTTCTTGTAATTGTGGCCAGGCCTTGAGCAGGAAACTGTATTTCTGCTAGAGTCTGAAGCTTCTCTGGATTATGCCTAAATGAGCAGACTCCTAATGCTGATGCATAATCTCCAAACATACCTACATGTTCGCCTACCCCCTTGAAGGTTTAACCCCAGTATAAGAACTTTTGCATCTGATTTCCTCTCCCAACTTCCCATCTGTTCTGTTCTATGACATCTAGCAACTTGGATGTGTTGACATAAGTTTAAGGGATTTTGAAAACTCTTTATCTTAATAGTATTTTCTGCTATAGACTTTTCAAAAAAAAAAAGGCATCAATACTGTTCACCACCATCCCTTTGATCAAGGTAACATCTGCTTTCTTTCCAAAGAGAGGATAACCACTCAAAGAGAAGGAAGTCACAAGAAAACAGGATTGCATAACATTAAAATGCATCTGAAAATATATCTAATTGCAGCCCCAGTAAACAGAGAGATATCGTTTGTACTATCTACTTTCTCAGTACTGATAAACTTCCCAAATTTAAAGAGAAGAAAAGCCTTGAAAATCTTCTTCCAGAGATGATCTTTCTATCACTTCTGGGGGTAGAAACATGATGAGTGGCTCTAGAATGTCACAGCACATCCCTTAAAACTGTTTCAAGGGAAAGACTACATAATAATGACCAACAGTTAATGATGATCATAGTTAATGATGGCACAAAGCATGAAAGACAATGTGCACAGTCCCTGCAGATGTCAATATTTTCAAGATTCACTTTCTCTAGTAACATATGTGGAGTCTGTTACTAAGGCTGATTCCATGGCCACAGCCTAGAACTACTGGAACAGAACATTTTAGAATGGAAGCTGGTATTATCCATTTAAACAAGTTCCAGGGATGATTCTAACATATATCTGTTGGTATCTTATGAAGGGTTATAGACATTCTCCCTTCCCTGCAAAATTTACAAAGCCTGAACTCTACTCCACTGGACCTATGCTGATCCAATTTTTGGTAGCTGGCTTGTTAGAGGTTAGAGAAAAGGGATACATGTGTTGGATTCTAAATAATGATAGAAATAACATTACATTGAAAAACTTACTATATTATGTCCCCAAATCTCTGCTTTATTATCCCTTGACATGTAGCAAATCTCAGTCATCACTTACTGAATTATATTTCATTAATCATGAAGACTCCCCTTGAAATTATTTACAGTTTAAGTCTTTATGAATACACAGTTGATCAAATTCATATACTGACCGGCAAAAGTATTTACTTTCATGTTAACAGGCAACAGAAGACTTCAGCAAATTTACCTTAAAATTTTAAGGTAATTTCAACTATTAGGTTTTTTAAAATTTTTATCATTGAAGTATAGAGGACAATGTTAAATTAGTTTCAGGTGCATGACATAGTGATTAGACAATCTATACAATATGCAAACCTCACCATGATGAGTGTAGTTATCATTTGCCACCATACAACATTATTGCAATAATTAGTGACTATATTCTCCATGCTATATTTTTTAAAAGTTTATCTTAATTTCTGATACATCTGTTCACACTCACACACAAAATTCACGAATACATTTCTTGCCCCTATTCTTCAGGTTTCCTCCAACAACTTTTTTAAGTATCCTAAGCTCCAGTTTAATTATTTACTTTTGTCAATGTATTTACTTTTTGTTTTAATTATTTACTTTTATTTATTTTCCTTTTGAAAAGCCACATATCGGGGTACCTGGGTGGCTCAGATGGTTAAGCATCTGCCTTCAGCTCAGGTCATGATCCCAGGGTCCTGGGATCGAGCCCCACATCGGGCTCCTGGTTCAGCAGGGAGCCTGCTTCTCCTTCTCCCTCTGTCTCTCTCCGTGCTCATGCTCTCTCTCTCTCTGTATCTCTGTGTCTCAAATGAATAAATCTTAAAAAAAAAAGAAAGAAAAGTCACATATCAGCATGTCTCCCCAGAATTTAGCTTTAAGTTTATGTGCTGTTAGAAATAAATATCTAGGGGCGCCTGGGTGGCTCAGTCGTTAAGCGACTGCCTTCGGCTCTGGTCATGATCCCAGGGTCCTGGGATCGAGCCCCGCGTCGGGCTCCCTGCTCAGCGGGGAGCCTGCTTCTCCTTCTCCTACTCCCTCTGCTTGTGTTCTCTCTCTCGCTGTGTTTCTGTCAAATAAATAAGTAAAATATTAAAAAAAAAAGAAATATCTATCCCTCACTATTCAAATTTTCCCTAAGATAAGATTTCTACTGAACATTTCCAGTCTCTCTCCATCCTCTGGGAGAGAAGCAGAGGATGGAGGGATGTATGTGACTAACATGATGTGGAACAAGAAATTGACCATGAGTAATTCAGCCTCCTCACCTTTCTTCCTTTTGAGAACCTCCTTGTCTACAATGAGTATGCATTCTGGTTTGCTCTTCCAAGCCACACATTTTACAAGACAAGAACTCCCATGTAGGAAAGTCTGTGGCTGTTTAAGACTGTCTGTAACTTGGTGGGTAAGCCCAACTTTGAGGATCAACATTAGGTATTTCATCATTGCCACATTCTGCAATGTATCATTTAACTGCATTAAGCTCATATTTTGATATCCATCTGTCTAAATGGTTTGTGTCTGTCTCTAAATTGGCTTTAAACTCAGAAAGAAAACAAGAGTAACATTTATTGTATTCCTGCAAACCCCAAACCTATTATATAATTTAAGTAAATATATGTCTAATTTGTAACATACGGCCACTCTCCTTGGGTTTTCTTCCTATTCCTCTTTATCAACCTTCCAAGTAGACTCCATATTTAAATTTAAGAAAAACTATGCAAGAGTCTGCAAATAGTAGCCAGCATATTCCAGAGTAAAAGCCACATAATAAATTGGAAGGTTAAATAAGGCAGCAACATGACAAGATCTTTTTTTTTTTAATCTTAGTCGAGTATTAATAGTAGTATCATTAAGGGAGAATTTCCATTCCCCAGTCCTTTTGTTTCTCTGCGAAGAAGATTCTATTCGAATAAAATACTTTCTTCTGTCTGAAGAATGAGGTTATGAGGGAAAACCTGAGGAATACATGGCCCAGCCCTTCTGAATCCTGTCTTTGAGAATGCCTACCTCGGAGAACATGTGTACTCCCTGATAAGGAGCATTTGGGGTGGTGGCCTGTGCCTTTCCACAATTTCTTGTGCCTGTGCAGGTAATTCTGCTGAAGATTGGGTACAATGATATGAAGTGCATTGTTTCCACCAACCTGAGCTATATTCCCCAGATAGTTTTGTCAGTAATTTAGGACACATTTTAATCTCCAGTTTTCTCAACTCCTGTACCTATCGGTTGTTTTCAGACCAATTGGGGAAGAAGGGGTGGTGTTATTTATTAGGTGTTCCCAAGCATCAACAATAATATACTTTACATTTGAGCAGGTATTTATTTTTTTCATTCCTATAGTGTCAGCACCTAGAAGAGTGCTTAATGCACATTAGGCACTCAATAACTATTTGCTGGATTTGTTGAAAGAATTGGAATTTTATCATTTTCATACATAAGGCAATGACAGTGATATATGCCTTCAGTTTTTCAAGGAAAGACTCAGAAAATATGAGGAACAGAAGTTCTCCTTGAGACATTTATATACCCTTTGAGACTAAAACCTTTTTAAGGTTCATCTTATCCCTATAAGCCTAGAGATCATAGACTCTTAGAGAGACTAAAGAATACTCTCAGCAACATTTTTAATGAGTTTTGTTTCACTGAAAAATCTTAAAACACAATGAACACCTATCAAAAAGGCTAAAAAATAACGAGCACATCAAAAGCTGATGAAGATGCAGAGGAAGTAGATTATTCTTACATTGCTGGTAAGAATGTAAAATGGTGCAACCTATCTGGAAAACAGTCTGGCAGTTTTTTCAAAAACTAAATATGCAACTAACATGCAACCCAGTAATTGCACTCCTAAGTATTTATCACAGAGAAGTGAAGATGTATATTTACATAAAAACTTTAGCCACTTTACTCATAATAAGCCCAAACTGGAAATAACCCAGATGTCCTTCAGTGGGTGAATGGTTAAACAGACTGGTATACCCATACCATAGAATACTACTCAGCAATAAAAAGGGGGAGAAAAAAAAACTATTGATACAATCTATAACTTGGATGAATCTCAAGGGAATAATGCTGAATAAAAAAGGTCAATTCCAGAAGGTTGCTTAATGTATTACTCCATTTTTTTAAAAGACTTTGTCAGAAAGAGAGAGAGCACAAGCAGGGGGAGCAGCAGGGAGAAGGAGAAGCAGGCTCCCTGCTCAGCAGGGAAATGTGGGACTCGATCCCAGGACCCTGAGATCATGACCTGAGCCAAAGGCAGATGCTTAACTGACTGAGCCACACAGGTGTCCCTGTATTACTCCATTTATATAACATTCTTGAAATGACAAAACCAGAGAAATAAAGAATAGTAGTTGCCATGGGTTAGGGATGAGACGGAGGAGGAAAATATATGTATAGGAAAGATAGATGTTGATATAAAAATCTTCATGGTGTTGGAACTGTTCTTGACTTCAAGAGTGGATGTCTTGACTGCAGGAGTGGATACAACAACCTACATAAATGATAACCCTGCATAGAGTTAAATACACCCACACACACATGAGTACATGTAAAGCTGGGGAAATATAAATAAGATTTGTGATCTTAATATCTTGGTGTGATACTATATTATGGTTTTTACAGTATGTTATCATTGGCGGAAACTGGGTAAAGAGTTCACAGGATCTCTGAATAATTTCTATAACTTCCTGTGAATCTGCATTTAACTCAAAATAAAACATTAATTTAAAAAGTCTAATTACTGGTGGGCAACTATCAGATAAGAAGCATTTATTTTTTCCTAAATTAAGTGATTTATGTTAACTCCTTTTTTCCTTCTTTTTTTTCTCTTTAAATTTTTTTCAAAGTTTCTTTTCCTAATTACAAAAACAATCATGCACATATACTTGTAGTTTGCCAACCAGCAATTTCATATCCATAATACATTTAGATCAACAGAGATATAAAACCATGGATATTAATAAAGATTATCCTATTTAGGAAGACATGTAAAATACATCAAATGCTAACCAAATATTATCTGGCTATTAAAGTGATAACTTTTTAATTTCTTTTTATTTTTCTATTTATTTTTTATATTTTTGTAATTTCTATTTATTTTTATATTTTTTTAAATTTTATAAATAAATATGAATTACTTTTATAACAAAGGCAAATATATTAATATAAATATGTCAAATTAAACTAAATAATAAATTACCAAAGATTACTAAATAATAAATTAATCTTCATTTATTGTTTCATCAAAAGATGTTCTGAAAATATACATGCAAATTTTAAATTAAATCAACTTAAAATATAGGAGAATATTTGCAAAGTGTATGCAGATTCAGTAAAATATTAAATTTAGTATACATAAAGGATTGATATATATTATAGAATCAGAATATTAATCTGTTAACATTCACTTTCTTATCCTGCAGTAATAAGACAATCTTTAATTATAGAGAATAATTACTAAAGCATGCTGAAAAAGAAATTTAGTTAATAAAGCATTTTACAGATATAAGTGCCAAATATTCTTCTAGGATTGTAATAATTACTATGATTAAAAAATTAATGTGATAATCATTTTAGGCTTATTTTTATCTCCATTTTTTAAATAAAACATAATATTGTCTTTAAAATCATTGAAAGGGTCTTAAAAGCAGTAAATAGGCAATAAATATAGACTGTAGTATAGAAGATATGTACATGACACTGTAGCTAGTTTTGTGCATTTTTAATGAATTTCCATTAAAGCCTGAATTAATTGTTCTATAACTGAATATTAGTACACAGACTGAGGCCAGAGGTCAGCTAAAATAAGACTGACAAAAAATGGGAAACTAGCCCCAGATTATTTCAGTTGTTTAAAATTATTTTCAGGGGTGCCTGGGTGGCTCAGTCAGTTAAGCGGCTGCCTTCGGCTCAGGTCATGATCCCAAGGTCCTGGGATCAAGCCCCGCATCGGACTCCCCGCTCAGCGGGAAGCCTGCTTCTCCCTCTCCCACTCCCCCTACTTGTGTTCCCTCTCTCCTGTCTCTCTCTCTGTCAGATAAATAAATAAAATCTTCAAAAAATAAAAATAAATAAAATTATTTTCATAATCTTTATTCACTGATTTCAAAAATATAAAATATTATTTCATATGTCCATACCCACAAATTGCAAAAAGAAATATGAATGCAAATTCACATCTCTTGATTGATAGAATCATAACTGAACTGCATTCAATGAATCTGCCACTTTGATACTCTTATAATTACTGTGGTTTCCCTCTTGACAAAATGGAGATTCTGCTTCTTGGTCATCCATGTAACTCTAACTGTGAGTTGTCCCTAAAGCCTGTGATTTTGCCCAGAATGCCTATGGCTGTCCATGTAACTCAAACTGTGAGTTGTCCCTAGAACCTATGATTGCACCCACTCTATAGGGAAAGGTTACATTTTGCCAGGTATAACTTGCATCCACAAGTAAAGAATTGCACAATTAGGTCTTGGAGTTAGCAGGGATCATACATATGTTTGAAGAGTTTTTAGATCATCGAAGGGCTGTGAATGTCTCAGAAAAGCACTTGAGGAGGCACCTGGGTAGCTCAGTTGGTTAAGGACTGATTCTTGATTTCACCTCAGGTCTTGATCTCACCGTTGTGGAATGGAGCCCCGTGTTGGACTCCCTGTTCAGTGTGGAGCCTGCTTGAGATCCTCTCTCTCCCTCTGCCTCTGCCCCTGCTCATGATCTCTCTCTCTCTCTCAAAATAAATAAAATCTTTAAAAAAAAAGAAAAGAAAAGAAAGAAAATCACTTCAGTTGTTTTTACTAAAATCAACCTAATAAAACCCCTCTGTAGGACAGTTGGAGTTAGTGGTAGTAATGAAGGATAGTCAGAAGAAAGGCAGAGAGGGACAAGGGGCGCCCATCCTAAGAGGAAACTACTGTTAAAAGAAAAAAGACCCCATCCTATTATTCTAGGCTTTACTGAATGCTTCAGCTTTAAGTCTTCCTACGGAAAGGAAGTATGTCACATACAACTTGTATGTGACAGAAAGGAAGGAAATGGCCTTGGCTGTCCCTATCCAGGCTCCCGGGGCCAGCTCAACAGCCAGGAGGATATTTAAACAAAGAGCTTGATCTGGTGGCCTGCTGTGGCCTGCGTGCCTTACTGCAGTGGCAGCCCCAGCCTTCCTAGTCCCCAACCCTAGGAAACACCACCCTGGAAGAAGTCCTCCACCTTCTCCCATATGAACAGCCACCTGATAGGTAGATGAGTGTGTGGACAAAAACCTGATTGGGTGACAGGCACATGGAGGGTTAATCAGATTAAAACAGCCCACACCAAAGAGCCCATAAAACTCCTAGATTTTTTTTTTTTAAACAGTGTTTTGTTTTGTTCTTTTTTTAAAAGATTTTATTTATTTGACAGAGACAGAGCGAGAGAGGGAACACAAGCAGGAGGAGTGGGAGAGGGAGAAGCAGGCTTCCTGCCGAGCAGGGACCGCGATGTGGGGCTCGATCCCAGGACCCTGGGATCATGACCTGAGCCGAAGGCGGACGCTTAACGACTGAGCCACACAGGTGCCCCAAAACTCCTAGATTTAAACTGCCAAATTGGCAGCCCTCTTGGGTCCACTCCCTCTCTGGGAGCTTTGTACTATTGCTCAATAAACTTTGTTTTGCTGCCCACCACTCTGTCTGGTCTACATCCTTCATTCTTTGAAGCGGCCTGACCAAGAATCATGGGCACCAAAGGAAAAGAAATCCTGCAAGAGTAGGAGGAAGGCAGGCAGTCTCTGACAACACAACTCCCACGATGGTGGAGCACGTAGGAAGCACAGGGGATTCCCCACTCAGTCCTTCGGTCCTCATCACAGTGTGGACCCTAGTGTTCAAATATAGCATTCCCAAGAAATGGGACAGAGCTTGGACCTGGATGAAATCATCTACGTACACTCTGCAGTATGTCACGGTTCTCTTTGTTATGCCTGTGTGCTATGTTGCCAGTTTTCCTTCAAATTAGAAACCAAAGTAAAATTATCAACTTATCTAACGGAAAGACATATTCGGTTGTGTTTTTCAAACTCTACTGCAACCATTTTTTTTTTTCACGCTATATTCTGTCTTTTCCCCCAGAAGACTTTTTTTTTCTGATGCTAGAGAGCAGGGGCCAGGAGCGTGGTGGTCCTTAAACCTTTACAGCTCATTAGTTGAGGGACTGCTACCCAAAGGTGCCAAAAGCTGTCACTTTGATATCTAGATGACAAGAAAAACTAAAAAAGTTACATAGGGACACATGAAGCTAGAGGAAGGGATTACATAGATGTTGAATTCAGATTTCTATTCCCTGGTCCAAAAGACAGACTGATGGCAGAGGCCCAGGAATCACTGGCCTTGAGCCCAGAGCTGAGCTTGTTAAGGGGTCCAACAGTGACCTTGAACACAGATCTAAATTCATGTGGGTTTGGGAATGGGAAAACACCAAGTTGTTGCTTTTTTTTTTTTTCCACAAACTCCTAGCAGTACAGTTTGAACTTCTCTCCCTGTGAGCTGCAAGATCTTAGGCAGATGTGATCCTAGACAATTTCTTTCAAGGAGTCTATCAGAGAGACAGAATTATTTGATATGGCAGTTAAAGAGTAAAAATATGCTATTGCCCAACATCAGTTTTGTAAAAATTAAAAAATAAGATGGAAATGCTAGAAATAAAAAACTCTTCTATAAAGTTTTATGCCTGCCGTGCTTAAAATTACACATTAGTCCAATTTGCAGAGTTGGTAATCTGATAAAAATAAACAAAGCTCATATTTAGATATGAACTAAATTCCTCCATCTCTCAGAAAGCAACTACCACTTAAGTTGTTTTACTGAAATGTGTCTATTTCAGGTCTTGCCACCACTAATGTGCTTGAATCATAAAATGAAAAAGCCTAAAATTTCATGTAAGATAACCTTTCCTCAGCATCCAAAATACTTTGCAATGTGATCCTCTTTTTAGTTTAAAAATCAAACTTTGGTTTACATCAAAAGCAGTTATGAATAATGAAATTGCTGTATGGTAAGCCTGGAAATAGATCAGAGCAGAAGTGGGGGAAGTGAATGGAAGGGCGCCCTGACTACACAACTTCAATCTTGTTTCCCCCGTCAGGCTGGATTCGTTCAGTGCTCTCCTTCCCTCCCCTACTCCTAATCTGTAGTTCTATCTTTCTCACCCAGAGGCAATGAAAATAACTAAAGTTCATTAGGTAATTATTTCATGCAAATCATTATGTTAAATACTAATTAATTCTCACAAATCCCCTCAGGAGGCAGGCGCTATTGTTATATGCACTTTAAAGATAAGCAAATGGATACACCCAGATTCCCAACAGCATTATTCACAAGAGCTCAAAGGTAGAAGCAACAGAATCTGTTGACAGATGTGTGGATCAATGAAATATGGTATATAAAACACACACACACACACACATTATCCAGCTTAAAAAGGAAGAATTCTGACATTTGCTACAATGTGGATGAACCTTGAGAATATATGCTAAGGGAAATAAGCCAGTTACAAAAAAATTAATACTGCATGATTCCACTTATATATGGTACCCAGAACAGTTAAATTCTAGAAACAGAAAGAACAGTGGTTGCCACGGCAGGGACTGGGAGTAGGAGAGAGGTAGCTGCTGTTTAAGAGGTATAGAGTTTTACTTTTGCAAGATGAAGAGAGTTTTGGAGATTGGCTGCACAGCCACCTGAAGGTCATTAGCGTGGACTGTACATTTAAAAATCATTAAGATGGTAAATTTTATGCAATATATATTTTACTACAATTTTTAAAACATTTTTAAAAGATAAGCAAACTGAGATACAGAGAGGTTAAATAACATATTAACTTCACTTGGAAGTTTTGTGTTACTACAGATGCTATACTGAAATGGTTTTAATATTTTTAAAAGTAACTTAAAAATTTTTAAAGGAAATACATTCATGACCAACATCCAGTCAGCCACTAATTCTTACTGATTCAACCAATAAAATATTCTTTATTTCTATCTCTTCTTTCTTCATCACCATTGCTCCTGCTTTATTCCAGGCTGTCATCACAGGATCCTCTGTAGTCACTTCCTGTCTTATCTCCCTGTATCCAACAAGACTCTTCATTCTGGACTGATCATCAGTCCCTAGACCGAAATCCTTCAAATGAAGTTTAAAGTCCTTCATATGACATACACATCCTTCCTGCCAAGTACCTGCTCTCATCCCCTATCTCATCTCATACCACGCTCTCTGTTCCATAAGCTCCAGACAAAACCAGCACTTTGGAGGACCCAAATATGCCACATTGCTATACAACTCCTCTGCCTCTGAATATGCTCTTCCCTCTACCTGCAACTCCTCCTTTCCCTTCTCACTGAAAAATATTTCCACTTAACTTTGAGGAATTATTTCACAAGTATCTAGTCTGGGAAGCCATTCTTGATATCCAAGGCTGCAAAGGACTCCCTCACAACGATTTAATAGTTTTATAGAATGCAGAATGTAGGTAAGTTTTTAAAATGGTTCTATATACTCCATCTCGTTAAGGAGACTGAAGATTTGCTAGACAGCACAGAAGAATTATTCAGACAAAAGAAACAGATTCTAGAAAGGAGATCATTCAAAGCCAATCTCAAGGGTTGGTCAACAGAAAAAAATAATAATTTGACATAAGCTAGAAAAAGAGAAAAAAATTCTATACTACTGCAGCAACACAACACATTTGAGCCTTTCCACAGAAGCTACAGTTAGAATTTTTGCAACAGAACAGATGACACCCTTTCCTTCAAAAAATGGTTAAAAAAAAATGCTGAGCCCTTGAAAACCCTGAGGACATTATTAATCCCAAAATGAAGAAATGTGCATTAGCAACTGACAGCTTCCTGCTAAAAAATACAAAGACAGCATAACGAAGAACTGCTATGTCTAATTAAGAGTGAGATATATTTCTGGACCACGTATATGAGATGTGAATACAAGTTAATCATTAGTTAATCAAACCCACCAAGTGCTGCCTGACTCACCTGGGAAGACACCTGACTCACATGGGAGGATTGAACACAAAAGAAATGGAGGATGCATTTCTAATGACTTTAAAGTCCTTGCTGGAAAAACTGGAGGACTTGAGGGCCTAAGTGGCATTTTCTTTTCCTCCAATTGAAGGTCATGAATCTAGAAAGGAAGTAATAATGACGTTGAGAAGTACTTTGAATCAGATCACGGAGCAAAGAATTCCGACAGATTTGGAGTTTACCCAATAAATAATTAGGAGTCACTGAAGTTCTTTGCAGAGGAAAGTAAATTTGCATTCTATCTTATAAATTAGACTGGCATAAATTGAATTTATGGAATCAATTTTAAGTGTGACATAAATGTCTCTAGAATCTATTAAAACTAAGTCATTTTATGAGATTTGAAAGACAAAGTATTAAATCCTGAGTGGCAATAACTCTACTAAGCTTTCTTGGACCTTGAAATCATTGGCCAAATATTCTTCAGTCCTCTGTACATCACCTTTTTATTTTTTCAATCTGAAATGCCTAGGGGTACTTATGACTAGTAGATGCACATCAAATCACACGTGTCTTGCAGGAATATGAGAATGGTGTCCACCTCCGGTCCCTTGTTCCTGCTAATAACATGGGTAATACAGTAACAGCAATAACAGTAGCAGTGTAGTGACACAGCCACAGGCACATCGACCTGAATCACAGCCCCTGAAATGGGCAGGTATGACTCTCCTACTTAGAAGGTGTATTTCAGGAATGTCCCTTAAGATACAGACTTATACCAGTCACAGGCTTTCCTACGGGGCCTCAAGGAAGTGGCAAGGTATAACAAGATGTTTTCGTCTGCCAACTGGAAAGGATATGCCATATTTTAAAAGATACACTAGAAAAAAAATTTTTTAAGTAAAAGATACACTGGACATAAATAAATATGAATTCATACTTAAAACTGAAAGTCTCGGGGCGCCTGGGTGGCTCAGTTTAGCGTCTGACTCTTGATTTCCGCTCAGGTCATGATCGCAGGGTTGTGGGATCGAGCCCCCCAAGCCCGGCTCTGTGCTGGGTGAGGAGCCTGTTTAAGATTCTCTCTCCCTCTCCCCCTCCCTCCTGCTCACTCGGTTCTCTCTCCAAAAAACAACAACAACAAAACCCCTGAAAGTCTCAATAGTCGTAAATTTTCTTAACTGCAAGCATGATATTCAGTTAAACTGCTTCTAATTTCTACACTCCACATAGTCTGTTCCAGGACTGCGAGAACAGTATTATTTTTAACAGTGTTTAATGATTCTCCAAAACAACCCCAGTGAGATTAGAATGTATATGTATTCAACACACTGTTTCTAAAAGGATGTTCATTATGGGACCCATGGATTCTTACACGGTTCCACTGAAGCCAAGGAACGAGAAGGCCCAGGACTTGGTGTTAAATAAACTGTTTGACAGTAGAAGTATTACTGGCCCAAATTTTATCACAATAACAGCTCAACTCTCCATATATAGCACTTGCTATATGACAGGTAATACACTAATACAGAAGATGCCAGAGAGATAGGTAGACACATATTCATTTCATCTCCAACTATAGCAAGCACAATCTTCATAACATCTTATACACTAGGTGCTTATTACATTTACATAAGAGGAAACAGAGACAAAGAGATACTAAATAACAACCAACATTACACAGGGAGGAAATGGCAAGGTTGAGATTTAAATCTAGGTAGCCTGGCCCCACAGTTCATTCCCACTCACCAAGCTTCAATGGTGCTTCTATAAAGTGTTCATTCCATTTCACCCTCCTCTGTGCTTGTATATACCCTATACATGCCTCTGGAGCAGCGCTTCTCAAATTATGGTGAAAGAACAGTATATGTGTGTGTACCTAGTAACATCTTATTTACACATATATATACATTTATAGAAATATAATAATATAACATCATATTAGTATTAATGTATAGTGATATAAAATATATTGTTATTAATATATGTTAATATAATAAATTATTATTACCATATAATAATATATTAATATAATTACTACATAATTTTCAGTAATATAATCCAAAATCCTCTGTGAGTCCATTTTGGGCAGAAAGGATAATTGTTCTATATCTCCTTGTACCCATATTCCTAAGGTAGTGATTAATACATCATATACACTCAATGAATGTTTATCTGCTAATGAAAACACCACAGCTACTCACTACTATCGGATCTTTCCGCCTGCTAGGTTGGCATTTTTACTGTCTATGACAACTGACTTTCACCTTCAACTTCTAAACCCTGATCCCCTTTCAAATTGCTACCCCTGGAACTAAAGCAACAATAATGTAACACCTGTTATTTTAAAGACAACAATGATAGTAATAACTACAATAAAGACAGGAGTTAACATTTATTGAGCATCAACTATGATTGCAGTCTCTTTTACCCTGGGCTGTCACAGTGTCTGGGCTCTAAGCAATACAGAAAGGAATTTTCTCTGGGTCTGGTCTGCATGGGACATACAACTGTCATCCAAAGAGCACTCTAAAATGGAATGCTTATTCAGTAAAAATTTACTCAAAAAACACCTGAGAGAAAACTGTAGTTCTTTGTTCTATGAGAGAATCTACAACTTTTCTTTTTAAAAATCACACCATAGTTCTTTCTTCTGTGTCATAGAGTATCATCTCTAGCCAGAGTGCATTTAATCAAATGCAAAATCCTACTGCTTAGAATTTTAGTTAAGTTTCAACCTACCTTAGGAATGCAATTAGAGGCAGTAACATTGAGTCACAATTTATCTCAGTGTAATGACTTCTGGCTCTTATATATATTTAAAAAAAAGCTATTAAAGAATGAGACTGAGAGCTTTCTTCTTCACAATTAATATTTACTAAGTCTCCAGGGCTGAAATTACCTCAGTCTTTTCCTTCAAGTCTACAATCACAGCTGTAGTGTTTTTCCATTACTATAGCAACCACAGGAATGCAAGCATTGTGCTTCCTTCTCTGTCCAAAACATATAAAAGGGGCCAAAGTAGCAACAACCACCAGGAGACAGATAAATACCCTAAAAAATGGTCATAATTAAGAATTTACATTTATGGTAGTATTTTGAAAGCACATCTGACTTCAGAGTACTTAGATCATTCAACTATGACAAAATACATATTCGTTCAAGTTTATTGAATCAAGATTCATTAGTTTCATTTACAGAGACTTTCCACAAAGGAATCCTAAATTTACCAGTTTTGTCTTTTTGTCTAAACAAATAATAGGAAAAAAATCTCCCCCATTAAAGTTATAGAGAACTTTCCAAATTACATAAAAACATGTCTTATTTATACCCAAAAGGGAGCTAGAATAGGGCCAAAGTATAAGAAGTTAATGGGTTGATCCCCAATTTTGTTGTTTATACTTCAAAATCATAGTAATAGCAAGGACATTCCTTCATGCCTACAGTTGTATCTTTAATCTAAATTCATTATAAATTAACACAAGCATGGTATTTAAAAAAAACTCAATGGAACTTTCAAACATCTGACTCCCATTCTGTATATCAATGGCTGTGACTTTAGAAGTCCTCAGCCCAATTTTGCTATAATAAAACTAATTTTAAGGTGAAAGACCCATGGCATAAATAATAGTATTCTTCAAGGTAAATCAGTAG
This sequence comes from Leptonychotes weddellii, assembly GCF_054177405.1. NCBI lineage: Eukaryota > Metazoa > Chordata > Mammalia > Carnivora > Phocidae > Leptonychotes > Leptonychotes weddellii. The sequence continues at coordinate 50,461,599 of NC_138380.1, forward strand.
CTTTAGGCTTTAGACATAGGCACATCTGTAGATTTGGTTCATATATATATTTGGGGAAAGGGAGGAGGAAAAGGATTTAAAATACCTTCTCCATCACCTATTCTGATCTCTTTTTTCAGGAAAAAAAAACTGATAAAAAGATAAAATGATGATATGTAGCTAGATCGATAGATACCCCAGTTCTCACAAAGGAAGTTTCCCATCATTAATAATTGTGGGGTTTTTTTTTTCATTTCCAAGATGACTACCCCAATTATTTTCTAAGGACACATATATTAAATATGTGTACTAGCCCTGCCAGTCTATGTAGGGCTCTTCCTTGGAAGATGGACACCTACACCAATGTGTATAATATACTGAGATAAGTGCTGTAATAGATGCATTTACAAAGCACAATGGAAATATATAGGAGGGGCCCAACTTTTCCTGGAAAAGCTTCAGAGAGGGAGGAATGTTTTCTGTTGGGTGTTAAACACATTGTGTTCACCAGATGAAGGTATGATTTTAGGCACAGGGAGCCCAGTGGAAGAGGTGTGTCAAAAGATGAAGCAGAAAGTGAGCAGGGAATGGGACAACTAACAACTCAGTGACAATTTTAAAAGGATAACTGGAGAGATGGATTGTAGTGAGGAGAGACTGTAGAACAAGAAAGCTATTATGGCAAACCAAGGAAGAAGTTAAAGAAGTTATGGTAAAACAGAGGAGATTAATTACAAAGATATTTAGGAAGGAGACTTGACAGGACTTACTTACCTTGGACACATCTCAGAGTCAATAAAATAGACTAGTTGAAAATAACCATGATAACTTCTTTTTGTTGATATATAATTGACATATAACATTAGTTTCAGGTGTACAACATTATGACTTGATATTTGTGTATACTGAGAAATGCCACAGTAAGTCTAGTTAACATCCATCACCTCACATAGTTACAATATTCTTTTCTTATCATGAGAACTTTTAAAATCTACTCTCTTAGCAACTTTATATAGGACAGTATTACTATAGTCACCCTGCTGTACATTACATCCCCATGGCTTATTTATTTTGTAACCAGAAGTTTACCTTTTGACCATCTCTATCCATGATAACTTCTAATTGGAAAAACATAAATGGCAGAAACAGTGAGATATATTAAACTTCTAGACTTGTCCAAAAAGTTATGTCAGCTTCTCTATTTTGTAGTATCCTTCACTCATTATGCTCTATCTTTGCTTTCCAGTTTACCATTATGATAGTTTAAATTCAGTTAGTTTAACACTTTTCCTAACTTACATTTAACAGAAAATGGAAAACATTTACCAAAATAGTCTATGTAAAAAAATACTACAAAAAAGTAAGTAATCTCTTGGATTCTCAAATAAACCAGGAAAAGTAAATATTTTATAATTATTTTTCCTTAGTCCTTGACCTCCATTCCTTCTCAGAGAGAAGAAAAATACTTCTAAAATGTAGTGATCTGACAAATATACTTTTAAATATTAAGGAAAGAATAGTGTGTCACAATCAGATTATAGAGGAAAAAATCTAGTTTTTTTTTAATCAATTCATTTTATCATGTAGTACTTTAAGAAATTACATGGGCATCTGGGGTGGCTCAGTCGGTTAAGCGTCTGCCTTCGGCTCAGGGTCATGATCCCAGGGTCCTGGGATCAAGTCCCGCATCAGGCTCCCTGCTCAGCAGGGAGTCTGCTTCTCCCTTTGCCTCTGATCCTCACCCCACCCCCCGCCAGCTCCTGCTTGCACTCCCTCTCTCTCTCTCTCTTTCTCAAATAAATAAAATCTAAGAAAGAAAGAAAGAAAGAAAGAGGGCGCCTGGGTGGCTCAGTTGGTTAAGCGACTGCCTTCGGCTCAGGTCATGATCCTGGAGTCCCGGGATCGAGTCCCGCATCGGGCTCCCTGCTCGGCAGGGGCTCTGCTTCTCCCTCTGACCCTCCTCCCTCTCATGCTGTCTCTCATTCTCTCTGTC